>NC_050485.2:8899947-10099947 GCF_012460135.2 Molothrus ater | reverse complement strand
CAGTGCCAGGCAGCAAAGAGAGGAACAGGAACACAGTACTGGCACACAGTCATGGTCATTCATGGTGTCACTTGAGAGGAGGCCCTTACCCTGTGTGCCCCTCTTGCCTCTGCAGAACCATCCATCTCTGGGGAGGAATGGGCTCCAGTAGGTGTGTGGGGCACCTATTTATCAGTAGAAATTAGCTCTAATATTGAGAGTACAAATGAAAGCACCTTTGGAAAGGGTGTTGGCAGAAACCTGACTGCCACTCTAAAAAAAAGATACATTCCTGGAGTTCCTTAGTTCCACTCCTCTTTTAGCATTATGGTGCCTTAGATCTTTCCTTCTCATCTTCCACCTTCCAGTTTCTTTTTAATAAGAGCTGCTTTTTCATTCTTCACAAAGCACGACAAACTCTCAATGCTCCTCTTTTGTAATTCTGTTACCAAGCTGTCTGCTAGGTGGGGAGCAGAAGGTGCAGGACTTGGTGCTGCCTTTGAGGTACAGGTAATTATTATGTGCATCTGTTATTGTGGTTGCTGCCTCAACAGGTGGAAAACATGCTGTTCTCTGATAGATTTGCAGCACTCCATGCTCCTGCCTTGTCTTTTCTCTAAAGCCAGTCGTGTGGTGTTCCTAAAATAATAAACACAGCCTCACTGCTGCCACAAAACCCCCTGGTAAATATATTTTTATGGGAATGAAGTATTAAAGGATTTGAACACTTACTCACTGAAAGCAAAATATGAGCAGTAAGGTTGGGTAAAGATTCAAAGGCTGGTTTGCTTCCTTTCCCTGGGGCACATCAAGGCTGTACTGTTTGCACTTCAGAGATGGATAGTGGGGAATTACTTAACCTGAAATGATGGAAACAATTCAGACTATAATAATACAGCATAAGAGTTTCTCATATTACATCTATTCCCCATACTGCTGGCTATACTCTGCCTTCAGATTCACGTGCACAACTCTCATTGGAATCTGGAGGAACTGTATTTGAAGCCAAAATGCATTTCATTGTCTTTCTGAAGTCTCTCTGCAGCTTAGTGGCTAATTTCTGAGCTCAAGAGCTGGGAACAAAGCTTGTCTAAACATTTCCCAGTGTCTGTCTCTGTGAGATTCCCATCTGTTGTGTTTTATTTTGAATTTCATCTTCCTACTTTCCTAAAAACACAAAGCAGAAACACATTTCCTCTGCCCTGGAGTGCAGGAGTCACCTAATTTCCCAGCAGGTTCTCTTAACAACATACAGTGGATCCAAGTTTGTCTAAAAATGCTACAAGCCCTTTGTGGAGAAGAAAGGGAGGAGACCAGAAATGTGGGCCAAGTTTCTGAGTGTTGTGAAAAGCCCCTGCCCCCCAAAGGGACTCCATTTCCTGTTTCCCCTCTCCCAAAAATGTCACCTGGGCTTGGGTTTTGTTAAAAGAAATATACATTGCTCAAGTCCAGGATCTAGGTCTTTGGTTTGTGCTTCCTGCTGACACTGCAGAGACTGCAAGAGCCATGAAAGCTTAGTCTGACTTTGGGGATTCACATTTGCAATAGCAGAACAAATTAAATGGAGAGCATGTTAAGTGAGTTGGGAGATTGTTGTTGACCAACAAATCTTCATTAAGTTCCCACACCAAGCTGTGCTGCACCTTTAATGAAACTGATCATTGTTTTTCCTTCCACGTTTCAACTATTTTGCCACCAGGTTTGAGAGAAATTCAGGCTTGCTTGAGGTTTAATTAGAGATAAAATACAATATGAATCCATCTTTCTCCATACATGCACCCAGTTTGGAGCAGTTGGTGCATCTTTCAAAAGGCCAAGTTTCATTCTGTTCCCCACCTGTACTTACTGCCTTGGTTTTTGCTAGTTCTTTTATTTACTGCCAATGACTCATGGAGACTTTGTTCACTGGTTTATGGTGACTTTCTGGATCACTGGTTTGCATCACCAGATGTTTCAGCTCAGGAGTTGCCAGCATGAACCCCAAGAGTTCATATGACTTGCACCTCCCAAAAGCTAAGCCTGTGCCCAGAATAACAGGCTTTCACAGGATTACAGCAAAGTCCTGTTCTGATGATTTTTGAGACTGAAGGGAGGCTACCACAGCTGGGCCTCTGAGAGCCTTCCCTGCAGACCATTAGAGAAATATGGCTCCATAGGTATAACTCAGATACCAAGTTACTCTGCTTTAAAAACACTCTGTCCAGTTTAGGCCAGAGAGGTTTAAGGGAAAAGTACAAAGTAAACATGAGGAAGTACTCAGCAGTACTGAGAATGACACAGCCTAAGCAGAGCAGGATCCTCTGCTCCAGACTGTCTTTGCCATGAGGGGAGAAACAATTACTGTCTCTTTTAAGTATAACATAAGAAACGAAATGTACATGCAAATATAGCATAAATGGGGAAGTTAGCCTTCAGTATTGTCCTTTGACAGATACCCGTTATGGTGGCCAAACTACTTGTTGGCCATGGAGCTTGGCCATGCCCCATACCACACTGTCCTCTGAGTCAGATAACACTCCAAAAATTTAGATGGCACTCAACCTTTTCCATACATAAAAGAATACATCAATCATTTGGATCTATGCAGTAGCACCTCAGCACACAAACTTAGGGGTTTCCAGCGCTTGGGCACTGCAGCCTCCCCTTCACAAAGGTTCCTGTTGTGTCCCAGCTTGCACTGAGAGTGCAACCACAACAGCTGCTTTTTAATAGGATTTTTTTTTTTGGTTTGTTTTTTTTTTTTTTTTTTTTTTTTGTTTTGTTTTTGTTTTTTTTTTTTTTTTTTGTATTAGAAATTACCTGTTTGCTATGCTATGGAAGAAAATATTTTCTGTTTTTGTAGTGGGTGATCTATGACATTTGGGGACATATTTTTAACTGCTAGTTTGTTTTAGAAAAATGGTAAGAGTTAACCTGGAGGACAAATTATCAGAAATACCTATAATCCCAAGAGCTAACACAATTGCTGGGAAATTCTAGACCTCAAATCAGCTCTGCTACAGAATATGATGAATTTCTATTTTTTTCCCCTCCACAGACTTAGTAGCAAGATTTTACAATAAGAAGAAAGCAATTTGCTTAGCTGACTTGGGATTTAATCTTCCCTTGCATCTCTTAGACTATACCCACATAAGCAAGCAAGTTTCAGCTGTGTTCAGTCTCACTCTGACCTCTGTACTAACTTGATGTACTGGTTTTAGTTCTCAAATAGTGCATTACGTTATAACTCAAAGGATCTGATTAGAACTAGCCGGTATTTTAATGATTTATGAGGGGCATCTGTGACTGCATGGGTAGCATATACATTGTGTCACTGCTGTAGGAGGAATTTGCATTGATCGTACCAGCATGCTCCAAGACAAGAGCGTGTCAAATTCCTATCAGCCTGAGTTCACAAACTTCATCTGACAGGTGGCCAAGCTTGCACTGGGACTGACCATAGTTCTCATGGTGGGAATAAAACAAACCAGCTGGATTGCTTCTAGCCATTGCATTATGAGCAGATTTCCATTCCTTTCTGCTGTTCTGTCTTGCAGTGCTTAAGAAGGTGTTTATCCTTCCCAGTTTTGTAGCCAGAAACCTGGGCCACAGAACTTGCAATCAGCTCTGTCTGTGGTTTATCCTTCTGCCAGAAGACACTGGTGTGAAATACAGGCTACTGGAACTAACTTTCCAGACCTCTCCACGTCTTGCCATGGCTATCAAATTGCTAGCAAGTCTCAGATCAGAGAGGCTGGGGTGTGAGAAAGGTAAAGAAACAATTAGACAGCACAGTTGCTTTAAAGCCATAATGTCCCTGCATTTAATAAGAGATTATACTACTTTTTTTTTTAAATAACTGTAATAAAAAGACTTTGCCAGCACAGAAAGAATGGTTTTAGGAGCACAGTGATAAAAGGGTTTCTTATCCTTGGTTTGATTTTATGTGTTCTGAATTCTCTTTTGAGTATTGAAGTCTATATCTGCCAAAGCATTCCTAAAATCCTTGTCCCCAAGAGCATGGAAGTCCAACCTTGATGGTTACTCACCTCCTGTTGTAAGCTGCCTTTTGCTCACTTGTAGTGAGTAAAGGCTTTTGACTCACGTTAAACCCAAGGGCAACTCTTCACTCGGGTCCAGCTATCGCTGCCAGTGCTTGGCAGCACTCTGCCCTTCAGCTGCCTCCAGCTCAGACCTGGGGAGAGATACAAAAAAAATCATCAAGTTTAACTTCACCATCTGCCCCTGTGCAGTGGGAACAGCCCTGTTCCTCACAGAATCACTGAAGTAACATGTATGAAAGGCATTCCAGTGCCCAAGAAACACCAGGGAATCTTGGCTGTCTGCCTCCTGCTGTTTCCCATCTTACTTCCTAGCAGGTTACTCAACCCTCCTGCTATGCCAGTGTAGGGGATAAGTGTCTGCTCACTCCTCTAAGTTGGGTAGCATAGAGCTGTCTTTGTAGAGCTGGTAGAGACCACAGGACAAGAACAAAGAGCAGTGAAACTTCTCATGCCCTCAAACAGAAGAGACACAAGGAAAAAAAAAAAAAAGGAAAAGCAGCAATATATTGTTTTTAAGATAGAAGAACATACCAGAGCTAGTCACAGGGGAGAAAGGCTTTGCATTGTGCCATCCTTTTCATTAGATCCTTGGGGCAGAAACCATTCATTTGTAATGGGATTCTTTGAATTCTGAAGCCTGATGTTTTCAGTTCTGGGCTGGAGGACACTGCTGTATTAGTTATTATTAACAGCAGCCTCATTCACCTTCAGATGTGGGCTGCTAAACTCTCTTGGGCCACAGGACCTAAGGGACTGCATTCCAACTGGGGTTTTGTGCAAGGCACAGTACAGGAAATCCTTGGCCTCTAAACCTTGCCAAAGCAGGAAAGAAACATGACTTCAAGTCATTTAGAAGGTGACCTGGGAAAATTAGATGAGGCTAGATTAAGAATATGCAACATGGAGTAAATCTGAAGAATGAAACCATAGCTGAGAGACTGGAAACAACACCCAAGTGACACTTTGTCTTCCTTTGAGTGAGCTGGATGCAGCAGACCCAGCAACCCACCTGGCTTTCTCACACTGTGCTCAGTTGGATGTTTGCTGTTCAAATCAACACCCCTTACATAGCAGACTGTATACAAAACAGTGTAGGACTTGGGCTCTGTGGTAGTTGCAATTTCAGCCCAAACAGCCATGGAGATGGAGCAGAGCTTGTGCTACAGCAGGAACAAGCTCTGTCTCCCACACAGTGACAGTGTGAGGCTGAAGAGCATCACAAAGGTGAGCCTCCAGGCCACCAGGTCTGTGTCAGAGAACAGATTCAGTGCATTTCAGGCCATCTGTGAATAAATCCAAGCTTGTATGTCTCCCCAGGGTCATGCTGTACTAACATCATCCAGTAACGAGAGCAACACAGGCTCCCTGCAAGTGCAGGCAGCAAATACTGGTAAAGCATTGCAACAAGTCATGAGAAAGCAGCTAGGATTTATGTTGTTCAGGAAGGGTGAAGACTTTGGAATACTTGTACCAAAAAACCAGTGTCAGCCAGACAACCCAGCTGGTTCTGACTGGCAGCTCCAAGAGAAAAAGTGGCACATGTTGCTCCTTATTTAGAGCAACCTGCATCAACTTGCCAGCCTGTCTTTCAGAAATGTTTCATCCTTCAACTTTTCAGTAAGCTTCTGAGGGTGCTTTTAGGAGGAAAAACAGAGTTTACCAATTCAGAGAATACCAGTTTTCACCCCCAACATGTTATTGCTGGAGGCAAGAGAGATAAAGTGATGTAACAATTCTTCAGCCCAGAAGAAGAGCCAGCCTTAACACAGAACAACTAAATTTTAGGTAAGCTTGTCTTCAAGTGTAAGCATAGTGATATCAAAAGTGTTTCATAGCATGTCTAAGAACTGTTTAGTGCTATAATGTTATAGATTGGGACTTCTGTTTTCTTAAGAAGTAGTGAGAAATGTCAGTATTGAATGGAGGAAGCAGTTAGAGACTCTCAGAACTGACAGTGAAGTCTGATGGCTGAAGTCCATTGCAGGAGAAGACACCAGCAAAAATATTTGAGTAGGAGCAGTAGCCTGGCTGGGAGCTATAGAGACTCTCCAATGTGGGCATGGTGCTGCAGTCATAAATAGCACGGAGATGTGGGAGATGCATTTTGGACCAGCTACTGTCTTTGGGTCATATGAAGTGTGTCTGCTGGTCTGCCAGATCAGGTTGGGTTAACGGGGGTAAGGATGCAGTTGGCAGCTGAGAGCAGAGGTACCCAAGGGCTCCAGAGGGCCTGGTTTTGCAGCTGAACTGTGCTCATAGCCAAAAGTCACATCTTTGCTGGGCCTAGGGCTGGAAGGGAGCCAACTTTGCTTTACTTGCTCTTGCTTGCCAATAGCCAAGTTCAGGTCCTTAGAGCTCTACAGTGCTCTTGCTCCAGCTGATGACTTCATGAACACCTAGTGCTGGGAGCAGCACAGCTCCCTGTACAGCCTTAAACTCTCTGTTTCCCTGAATATGCAATGACATCATTGCCACCTGAGGGCCCAAACTCTGGTCTTGGCAGGTAAAAGCCTTTTGGGTAACCTAACATTGGGGTTCTTGCTCTCAATGCATATTTATGTAATGATTGCTGGATGGCTCTAATTAAATGACTGTAAAGCACTACCTAAAATGCACAAGTAATAAATTCTTAATAGCTGATGCTATAACAAGCAGTTACACAAAAGAATATATCGTAACATGCAGATTGTTAACAGTGTCTGGGCCTGTTTAGTGCTCAGCTTTAAATAGTTACAATGCACACTATTAAAGAGCATGTAAAATTTGTAACTAGTAAATAAAAAGTCCAATTAAGAAACAAAATATACCCAAGCTTCAGTGGTGAAGAAGGCACAGAAGAGCTTGGGGTGGATAAACTACCTCTTACCTCTGCAATCCTTGTGGTGGTGCTACCTGTCAGCCATGGTTTCTGTAAAGCATACTACATGTACATTCCTCTGCCTGGCAGAGATTCTGTCCATGCCTCTGTCCTGACTCATAAACATGGTTAGGATCCCACTTACATTACAAATATGTGATCAGGTACAGCAACCCATGGTTTTGCATTTTGTGAGGAAAGGATGGGTCAGGGAAAATTAATTTTGCTGCTCATATTTTTCACTTCTCTTATCCACTCAAAGATTCTGTAAGGGCAATAACTCTACAGAGTTGGTTTCCCATGGCTAAAGAATAAAATAAACATACCTTCAAGACCCAGAAGAGTCAGCAAAATCAGCAGGTGGCCAGGTTTTGCACACTTGGTACAACATTGCTGCACATCAAAGGATGGCTGAGTCTGTCTAGCCACTGTCAGGAGCTGCACACATGGCTGGTAAATACAAATGTACTAACCAGCTGATGACAAGAGAATATTTTATACTACAGTCACAAAAAAAACCCTTCAAGGCCACCCTGCCTTGGGGCCTGCATGCTAATGTACATCCTGAAACAGTCAAGACTATTAGGTTTGAGAGCTACAGCCTGGCCCACAGACGTGCTATGAAAAAATTAGACATTTTTGAGGCTTCTGAGGCCTGGCAATCTGTAACATCAGTGGAAACAGTGGTAAATTCAACATATTTGAGAACCAGGATGGGTTGATTAAATTCTTCCTTACATTTGAGTTGTGCTTTGTATCAAAAATGTAGCTGCTGATTTCCCCGGATGGCACACAGGGAAAATTTTACTTTGACAGTAGGGAAGCATCATAATTCCTCTAAAGTTAGGACAAAAAATGTTCACTAATGCAGCACTGAGAGGAAAAAAAGTCAAATGTTTTTGCCTTCTGCTGCTCAAAGCTGTCCAGATTAAATTTCTTTCAGTAAAGAAAAATTTAGTCCGCTCCTCAACATAGGCCTTGTGTGAGCTGTGGAGAGCAAGTCCATCTAATGGATTTTGCCTCATCCCACCAAGTGGGTGCATTGCCCTAAATGCATAGCTGGGTTACACTTATGGGTCTAGAAGCCTCCACTAAATTTGGAAGTGCTGTTCAGATTACATCCTCCAGCTGCTGAAGAGATTTTGTTACAAACAGTTGGCTACTCAAATACCTTGTGCCTCCCTAGACACTGCCTCTGTCTCAGCTTTCAAGTCCAGCCAGCCCTACCTCAGTCATTGCAGTTTGATTCATACCATCTATATCTCATAGTGCTCCTAGCAATTGATAAATTATTACTCCAGTGAGACTATTGGGTTAAATGCTAAGGAAGAAAGAATGATGACAGTAATACTTGTCATTTGTGTGGCCATGTAGCAACACAAAACCTCTCTCAAACATAGGTTAGCTTGGAGGAGCCTTTCCAGGGGATAGGCTTTCTAAGAAATGTTTATGGCTTTTGAATACATGATAGGCATGAACTTGACATGACCTACTTGGGCCAAGCCCTGAGCTTCAGCCTGGTCTTTTACCACCACAAATCAGTGTATTCGAAGTAAAGCCAGACTCATATCTTCACTGGGATGGCAAGGTTATAGCACATAGCAGCTTGAGAAAACACAGGATGGAGGCTGCTTTGTTCTCAGGATTTAAAGACTTGGAAATATTTTTACTAATGTCATAAGAAAATGGCTAAGTTCTACCCATACAGAAAAGCCAGCATAGGCCTGGGATAATTAAGATATTTGACACTTGATTGAAATGAGCACATTAACATTTTTCTAGTATACACAGATCCCTTCTTTGTCTTGGCATTGGAAAATGCAAGTTAAAGCAGAGGTCGTAAAGGCTTTCAACTAGATATCCTAGACACAAGTGTTGCTTTTTCCTCCTGGCTTACCACAGCATCATGCTGCAGGATTTTCTGCTGCTTCATCTCAGCCTTCATACCATCCTCTCAACTTGATACTGTATCAAGGTAATGTTAAATTGTCAAATGTACTGACTTTTCATTTTGTTGTTTAATTAAATATTGTGGAATTGGAGAAATTGGATAAAAGGTGGCATATGTTTCCAAGGACTCAGACACCTGTAAAGGAACCTAAAGTCTCTAAAGGCCCTCTCCCCAGCATGGCACTGAATAGCACCAATTCTGTTACAGATAAAGCTGCAGTCATTGAATTAACTGAAACCCAACCAAAGGTGTATGCAGTCTGTAGGGGCATTTTCTACTAGGCAGACAGGAATCCCAGTCATGAAGGAGATGTTATCTGGGACCTCTCACAGGACTACTTTCCTTTCTTCCTGGGATAGTTGATATATAAGGAACCATTGACCTGGTTGCTCTCATCACCCAACTGCAGCAAAGTCACTAACACACATCAGTCCAGGGAGGTGGCTGCAGGGAGGCAGGGATGGTGGCACAAACAGCCTGTGTCATACTCTGGGGTCACCCTGCATCATCAGAATGACCTGCTTGCAATAGACCTCTGATTGCAATCCTCCTGCTAGTTGTAATTAAGGAATTCTATTGCATAGTACAGATACGATTACAGTTGCAGTACCTGTTAATTCAAAATTAATATAAACATAATGGCAAAATTTCTCCTATGTAATTGAATAATTACCATAATACATCTCCAGTAGAGTAAAGATCAGGAATGTTTCATGTCATCATCATCCAGAAACCAGCATTTTAAAACTGTATTGCCTGTTCATACAACACACATCTTAGAAACAGATCCACTACAAAAAGTCAGTATAGAAGAAGTGAGCTGAGAATCATTAAAAACATATTTTTTAATTAACAGCCATCACATTATTACAAATAACCTTTTTCCTTTCACACTAATTTTTTTCAATCTATCCATGTTCATTATAAAGAATTACACATTACATAGCATTGTTTTCCTTAAACATGTGCATTTCAGTAATGACACTTGCATGTATAAATTTAGTGAGTTAAGATGTTAGACTGCTGCCAGAACTGAGTAGTCATTTATTCAGAAAAAAAATCATGTTTTTCTGTCTGTAAATTTTCTGTGTAAAGCTATTCTTTTTTCAGTGCATTCAATATTCACCATATTAGTTGAATAGTCCTACTGAGGCCTCTCTGATTTTGAATAATTCACAGCCTGTTAGTTACAGTTATTTCACATTTGAAATTTGAACTCTAGTCCTTCCTCTTTATTGGATGTAGACTTTACACAAACAGATGCTATTCTCCAGTAAAAAAAAATGTGACCAGAATGAAAATGAAATAAGTTATAAGTTATGAAATAAGTTATGCTTCCTTTTAGAAACAAAACAAAACAAAACAAAACAGTCTTGGAAGGAGCCCTTTTCCTTAGGTGCACTATATGTCACAGTTATCTGCCCAGCTCCTGTGAGGCTTAGGAAAGCAAGGCTGACAGCAGCCTTCAGTCCTCTGAGGTAATAGGAAAATTAAAGTATTTATACAGTGGAGAGGGCAAGAGAGAAGGATAACAGGCAGTACTGAATAAGAAAAAAACAAAACAGTTTAAAGCAACTTTACAGGGAGTGAGAAGTGCCCTAGAGTGGCCATTAGACACACTGCAAGGAATTAGGTACATCAAAAAAGGGGAACATTTGCTGCAGATATTATGAGGTGGGACGGATTGGAGAAGGTTGTTATTCTTGAAAATACTTAATGAACTGGCAGATGGCCCTGTGGCAAGGACACAGGAAATCCAAGTCCCATTTCTGCTGCAGATCTCCTGAGTGGGATCAGAGAAGTGTCCAAGATCACCAGCAGGAGCCAGGCAGAGCTGGCACAGGGGACACTGGGGCGCCCAGTGTCAATGCAGCGATCAAAATCAATGGCAAATACCTGTTCCAGTAGGGAATTCCTCCATGCCCCCTCTTGCATAAAGCCATCCAAAATGGGCAAGAACATCTGCTTTCGTTTTCCCAGTAAAAGCTGACACTGGAGGAGATATGCACATTTGGGAGGGGAGCACATTCCACAGCGGAGCTCTTTGTAAAATGCTCTTGTAACAATGCAAGACCATTCTGGGAACATCATTTGGTGAAAGCTTACAGTATCCAAGAGGCCAGAGCTGCCATGGAGGTGGCCGGAGAAGGTGTATTGAAATGACAGAGGGCTCCTCTTGGCAAGTGGGTGGCAAGGCAGATCACCCCATGTGCATGGCAGAAGGGTGACTTGTAGGGACCATTCCGTGGCCTGACACTTCCCTCCTTCTTTTCTATGGATATTTCAGGGAATTAGTTGCTTCATTTGCCCTTCAGCAAGGCACATATTAATATGAAGGTGCAATGAGCTCCCACGGCAGGCTAGCCTTCAGACCCTCTTGCTCAGTCTTTGTGCATGCAAAATAAAATTACACCAGAATGTGAACTTAGGGCTAGAGAAAATACCTGGGTAGGAAAGTAGGAGAAAATTTCACCACATTTGGTGTTTGAAGAGAAATGGTCAATGGAGGTGCTTGAACTTAAATACAACCTATTTGTTAACAATAAATATGTTCAGCAGAAAGATGCAAGATTTCAGGTTTGCTGTCCTGGACTGTTTTACCCCAAACCACCCCTCAAATCATTTATGTACAAGACATGCTTCAGGCAGTGCCAGAGCAAGACTTTGACTCACTGACTACAACTTTACCCATGTCCTAGACAGGTGCTTCTGTTCTAAGGCTCATGAGTTGACAGACTTCCTACTATTACTTCCCTGTAATGCAGATATTTGGGTCATTTTTAGCACATGCAAGAAAAGAAGTATAATACTTTCTTAGAACAGAACCCTGGGAAAAATGTAATTTCTATTACCCTTTAAAAAAGTCCTCCCAACAGTTCATATCTACAGCTAACACTGCAGAGGAACCACTATTTCAAAAGAAATGTACCATCTGGAAACAGAGTAATTCCAAAGATAAAGCGATGCCTAAAAAAAAGTGTTTCTCCTTGTAACTGAAGTACTTGCTTCAAGATTAGAAATTGGATAGTTCTTGGAGGGAGCAGAGAGGAGAGAAATGCAAATTAAAATAACTTACTAAAAAAATTAGTCAATGCTCATATAAATGCTCAGCTGGAATCACTGGAATCAACATTTCTCATGAGGACAACCAGTATGGCCGGTAAACACTATTGGAAAGAACCAAATTACTCCTTACAGAGTTTTCCCCATTGAAGTTGAAAATTAATAGCTAACCAGTGAATAAGATTTTGCATGACCAATTCTACTGAGTCCAGATCAGTTTGTTGAGCAAATCAGAAGACAAATCAGATTAAGTATATATATATAAGAAAGCCTTAGTTACCTGGTTAAAGGAAAACCTCAGCATACCAGGTTGATTCTTTGTTTCTACACCCTTTGAGTCGATATATTTAAACAAAACATTTTCCATAGCATTACCTCTTTCCATGTGAAAGCAGAAGCCTTGTGCTGGCACATGAAGGGCTGGGCTTTTTCTCTGTGCTAATAATAGCATTTAGAATTCCAGACAGTAGTAGGAACTTCCCCATTTCCTATGAAAAAAATTAATCTTTAAAAATATAATGAAGTTTTAATCAACTTTTCGACAAGGTAAGAGGAAGACAGGAACCTGTCAGAAATATCTCTGGCTGGTGGTGAATATCTTCTCTCACCTTTCAGGATGGCCTGGGACTCCTTGTGCAGCCAGGACTTACGACGACCTAGGATAAGAAGTGCCTCAAGTGGGATGCCCGACAGTGGGAGCAGCACTGGGACACCATCCCTGGAGGAGCTGCGGCGCCTGCTCTGCACACGCACACACCCCACAGGGCACGTGGATGAAGTCTGGCCAAACCTTTATGTGGGAGACCTGTAAGAGACAGGAAGGGCTGAAGGTTATTGCAACTCTTCCCCCAAATCTTCCACTCTTTATTTAAAAACAGAGAGCTAGGCAGTAATCTGGGACCTCTCACAACAGATCTAAGTGTTGAACAAGATTGAACTGTGCATAGGATGCTGTAGGATAGAGAAAATGCATCCTAGCTGACTAAATATCTCCCTGCCTCCTGGTTTCTCCTCCTGCATTAGTGCAGGAGTGACACACTGCAACAGCCCACTGGAGCTGTGGCATTGGTACTTCAGGCAGTCATGCCAAAGCTGGGTAAAACAGGATCGAGGTCATTTTCTCCTCACTTTGCCAGATGGCATCAGTCCTCTGAACTGATGGATACTCAGAGACTTCTGACTTGGTGAGAAAGTCTTTGAAATCAGAAAACCCTTAGCTTGTGCAGAAATATCTCCACCACCACCTTTCATCAGTTGAGAACCATCTAAACATATGTTTGGGAAAAAACTGAGGGAAATCTAAGAGTTAGTTTCTTAACAAGTCATTTCTGTCCTAAAGCATTCTGATGAACACTTTGAACCTGATCAACCTGTCAATAAAATAGCCACTACCACTTCCTGCAGTTGTAACAAACTGCCCATCAGCAGCACGTTCTTCCCTGCATTGCAATGCAGCAGGCAAATGTAATTCCCCATCTTCCCTCCAGGTACGTTGCTCGTGACAAGGCGCAGCTGAGCCGCCTGGGCATCTCCCATGTTGTGAACGCCGCTGCTGGGAGGTACCGCATCAACACGGGGCCCAAGTTCTACAATGACCTGCCTGTGCATTACTACGGAGTAGAAGCAGAGGACAACCCCAACTTTGATCTCAGCATTCACTTCTATCCAGTTGCTCACTACATCAGAGAAGCACTGAATTCTCCAAGAGGTAAATAAGCTATCTGTGCATGTTGCATATTTTCTGCATAGTAGACAAGCAGGGAAAGTTATTCAATATTACTTAACATAGACCAACCCACCTGCGTGTAGGTAAGAATGGAGATACCCAAACAAAGTAGCGTCCTACCTGCCTCCTCAACTCCTACTGGTAGTTCTTCTGTTTCCCTGAAACAGGGAAGCATGCACTAAACAGGCTTTTAAAGGGGTGTTATTCATCAGCAAAAGACAAAATAGCAAGTATCCTTCATTACCTACAGGGACACTCTGACCTGGGAAGAGGCACATTATTTGATCTTTTCAAATTAGTGATGGGATTTAAAATAAAAGACAAGCACAACTGTCATATTTGAGTAAGATTTAACTATAATGCTACAATCTGTGCAAGTCCTACAAACAGAATAGGGAAGATCTTGCTAGAAAGCAATTCTGTAGAAGGGAGATCAAGCAACATTACCAGTCTGGAATAACGTTATGCTGTTGCTAGAAAAAGTATAACTTTTAAATAGGAAGAAAGCCCACTATATCCTCAGATTCACTGAATATGTGAATAGGAGCCAATAGGAGATCATTGCTACTAAGGGCAAGCTTTCACAAAAGCAAGTTATCACTGTGCCACAAAACTGTACAGATACTACTCAAAAGCAAGTGATTTAATAAGAGAACAGTTGTACACTCACTAAAACGTTTTGCTTGCATCATGGTGAGCTTTAATTGCAATCAGGTTCCCAAAGTACTAACTTCCCAGCTTAATTGTATGCATTGGTAGATCTGATCCACACCCTACTAGCCAGGAAGTGGAGGCACAGTAACTGCAAACAGTGTACCTTCATGCTAGGTACCTGTGCATTTCCTGCTCTTTGGAGGGCTTGTTCTGTTCTGTTAGAAAATATTTGCCCTTGTGCAACTTAGGGCTGCATTTGGGGAATTTGGATTTTCACCCATTTTTATTATAGCATACACTATTTGCAATTGAAGTCATTATTGGCAGTGCTCCAGAGAAAGGTAAGATCCAAAATCTATTCATATGTGTGTAAAAGCAAAGTTCCAAATCAATTGACAAAAGACAGAAAACAGCAGATGAATTGTAGAAGCCACAATAGCAAACAAAACTAGTGCTTTGCAAAATGCATGCCGAAATACTAAGTTATGAATGCAGAACAAGTTACAGCTCAAGACATATTTATCCCTGCTCCCATGCATTTAGTATTGCTTTACTGAACTCCATATGGAAGTAGAGTTCTGGGAATGGAGACAAGGTGAAATTTAATCATACGCTGTCCAGCTGTTGCTGACATTCATCATTTTGAGGAAAGAGCAACAGTTTAGAAAATATATAAACAAGATGTTCTGGAAGCATAATTTCCTGAGGTACAGAAATTTAGCAGCTAAATACCCATGACCTGTGCAGGGATGAGACAGGGAGGGGATTGTTATTCACATCATTTAGAAGAAGGAAAAAAGTGATGTTGATTATAAGCAGTGAAATTGAACAACAAAACAAAATATACCAGGTGACAAGAGGCCTGTCCATATTAAATACAGGATGTAACAAGGTACTACTGCTTGGTTGAGAAGCCATTTAAAACTGCTGCTTAACTGTTACAAGCAAATTCAACATCAATTTTTTTCTTTAACATAAACATATTATCCTTTTTACCTAAGAGGACAAGTCAAGGTTAAGACTGTATGAGGCACAAATGTATTTAAAACTAAGAATCAAGTACTCATTAGAATTAGATAAGAACTGTTATTTCCATCATGCTAGAAAAAGAAATCTGATGCTTTACACCACAAGTCCAGAAAACAGCATAGACAGATTTATTCCAGACTCCTACCTTAGCTGAACAGAATATTATCTTCGATGATGTAAGGAGTTCATTTTTAAGGCAGTTTCTTAAAACTGAGGTGTCAGAGTGTGAGCAAAAAGAAGCAGAGACTTGCTCCTACTTGGGAGCTGTTCCTGTCACAGTGGTCAATGGCTGAATTACACCCTGACTTCCTTCATAGTCTTTGTTGCAGAAATTAGACAATATGTGCACTACTATTGCAGCCATGCCACATCAGCATTATTTTATGATCCCTACGTCCTTGACTGCCTTTCCTTCAGCTTAGCCTGGCAGTTTCTTTGCCATGTAAGAGAGCTGTTTGGGAAGGCTCAGACAAGAGCAAACAAGATGCACAATCTGTCCCCTTTCCTACAAGGAAGAACATGGAGTTGAGAAAGTACTAGCCGTCTCCCTCATGGTCAAGCTCAAAGGACAACACCTTGAATATCAATCTTGACCCTTTGAATGGCCACCTGTGCAATTTGCATTTCTCTGGAGTGCAGCTAAACCTTAACTAAATCAACAGGGCTTTGTGAAGTCTAACAGAAGGAGGAGGGAAAGAGAACTTGATGAAAGGATGTCATGAAAACTATTAAACTAAGACTGTGCTGAGAGAAAGATTCCCAAGTAGAGAGCTTTGCCTTTTATTGACCTCTGAACATGTTTAAAAAAAGCAGGTTAAAACCACCCATTAAAATCTTGAAATGGCTGACTCTCAAAGTCATTTCCCTTCCTCCACTTCAGTAGAGCAAATGAAAAGCTAGGCTCTATCTCCTGTCACCTTCTTATTGGTAGGAATTATGAAAGCTGCTTAACTTTGGAGAAAAGGGTCTTCTTGCTTGACTCCACTGTAGGTGCATTACATACATCAGTCTGACCTCCCACTCTGCAGCAGATGACAGCTCTTACCTGCTCTGCCTTGCCACTATTTAAAGCTCTCCGTAGGCTTCTTGCTATTTTCAGCTGTGACAACACAGATACTGGATTAATCAGGAAATAGGCAGTGGATTCTGCACCTGGCTAAAATCTAACAGGAGATGAGAAAATAGTAGAACAAGCCCCTAGGGCCCATTACCCCAGCTGAGCTCTCCTGCTGAGCAGAATGCTTCAGCTGGATCCAGTGGAGTGAGGGCAGCTGGGACATTCACTATGGGTGACAGATCTGGAGCCTCATCTTAAGCCAAATTGAATCCATCCTGCAAGAAAGCAAGGGCTAGTTTAGGACATTTAGCTCATTTAATGATGATTAGCAAAAGGACAATAAGTTATTATGTGTTTTAATGACTGATCTTGTTCAACAACATTGAATTTCCTAACTTGAATTGGACCAACAAAGTTGAATGTGCAAACTTTATCCCTAGTGCAAACCCTTTGATGTTAGTAGAGTTGGATAGAATATCCATAATCCGCTGTTAAAAACCAAGTATTATTGTTCTGCACAAATCCCAGACAGATGACAGTTATTGTCTGCCTCTGCAAAAAAGTAGCTTGAGATGTGTGGTGCAAAATTTCAAATAAGGATTGCAAGATTTAATAATGCCAGAAGCTAAGTGCCCCTACTTCTCCTCAGTTAATCCCATTATTCCTAAGGGATCCTGTTTCATGCTCAGAGAGGAGGTTGCAACATGGTCCCCTAATGTGAGGCCAGTCCAGCTTCTTTTTGCACTGTATGTTAAATCAGATGGGGGTGGGGAAGACAGAGCTGGAAGCTGACAGCTCATGGCACGGATTCTGTGGTGCGGGAGATGTGGTTATAACCTCTTCGCCTACCACACGGCAGGGAGCTCTGTGAGCGCTGCTCCCCGTGGCTGAGCTCCAGCAGCCACCCAGCAATCCCAGCCTGAGTGCTGGGACCTCTCAGCTGCATCCTGCATGGGGCCGGTGGAACGGCTGGAATCGCCCACCACAGCCAGCCCACGGTGCAACAGCTGGAATCGCCCACCGCAGCCAGCCCACAGTGGAACGGCTGGAATCGCGCACCGCAGCCAGCCCACGGTGGAGCTGGAATCACCCAACGCAGCCAGCCCACAGTGGAACGGCTGGAATCGTGCACCGCAGCCAGCCCACGGTGGAGCTGGAATCGCCCACCGCAGCCAGCCCACGGTGGAGCTGGAATCGCGCACCACAGCCAGCTCATGGCGGAGCTGGAATCGCCCACCGCAGCCAGCTCATGGCGGAGCTGGAATCGCCCACCGCAGCCAGCCCACGGTGGAACGGCTGGAATCGCCCACCGCAGCCAGCTCATGGCGGAGCTGGAATCGCCCACTGAAGCCAGCCCATGGTGGAACAGCTGGAATCGCCCACCGCAGCCAGCTCATGGCGGAGCTGGAATCGCCCACCGCAGCCAGCCCACGGTGGAGCGGCTGGAATCGCCCACCGCAGCCAGCCCACAGTGGAACGGCTGGAATCGCCCACCGCAGCCAGCCCACGGTGGAACGGCTGGAATCGCCCACCGCAGCCAGCTCATGGCGGAGCTGGAATCGCCCACCGCAGCCAGCCCACAGTGGAACAGCTGGAATCACCCACCGCAGCCAGCCCACAGTGGAACGGCTGGAATCACCCACCACAGCCAGCCCACAGAGCAGACTGCCTCAGGCGCTGGTCACATGCAGGATGCCACCAGGGGTTCAAAGTGTCACTTCACCCATTTGCAGCCGCTGCTAAGAGACGAGGGTCTGACCCTGTAAACAGAACCAAATAGTAACACAGCTTTTGTTTCCTTGCTCAAGTTTAACATTCAATTTGTTTGCTAAAAATAATCAGACAGTAAATTCAAATCTGCTTTCATTAGAGCAATTTTACATTAATTAAATCATTTCACATGACTGATTTATCTGCAACAAACAAGTCATTTTATTGTCAGTGTACCAGCATTTATCATAGCCCTTGTTTCACTATGCACAGAGGTTAACAATGTTGGAATACATATTGCACTTGTAAAAGAGATAATATACCTACATCCTCATGGGAACAAATGATTAGAGAACCATGGAGATTAGGACCAAGGTCAGTACTTGGGGCTTGTCCAGGTTTTTGCTGAGACACCTTCTAAAGCTCTTTGCTGGTAGAAGAGAACTCTTCTTAAGTGCAGATAAGCCAGAGAAACAAGGAAGAAAATTCAGTGTATTCTTTTTGGACACAGTCTTCTCTCAGACACGGACACAAAACAATAGAGAGCCAGCCTGTACAAGCAGGAGCCTGGCATTTGTTCTGCTTTCTGTGCCTCCAACAAAAAACAACAGGCAATATTTAACAGCAGCATTTATACCTGTGCTCAGTTTGGTCTTCAGTTCAAGACTGCTAGTGGGCAGAGCATTTTCAAAGGCAGAAGTCTTCATACAGGTTGGGGAGGAAAGACTCAAACAATTTTACAAAATTTAGATTCAGAACATCAAGTCTCCTGTCCCCCATCCAGTTTATGCACAAATTTAGATTTAATTTCAAAATATATAGTGATGCAAAATCAAATCTAACATCAAGGCCAGTTGTTTCTGGTTTCTTTTTTTCTTTTTTTTTTTTTCCCTTATGATGCAGTTCAAACCATAAATTCTTTTCCTTTTAGTTTGAGAGTGCTGGTAGCTTAGAAGTTTTCAGACAAAGACAAAAAAAACAAAAACAAAAACACCCAACCAAATGAAAAAGAGTGGTTCTGATTCCAAGAAAAATTTTCAGAACATTTTGTTTCTTGGCTTCCGTTATTTGGGGTGTGCATTTTGGGTGAATGTCTGGATTTCCCATTCCTGCCAACACACTGCATTTAGGCCTCCTGCAAACTACTGGGGTAAAGATTTTTCAAAAATCTTGTGGCCTTACCCTTTTTGCAGTATTCTTCAAAGTGAAATTGTGCTCCTGATTCCTTTATGCTCCTCTGAAAATCTCAGACCAGGGTTATTTGGATCCCAAGTGCCTCCTCTGGGGAAGATAATGCAGCATACATACCCTACAAGGTTGGTGGAAAGGCTAATGGAAGTGCAGCACATTGAATAAGAAGTCTGATGGAAATTCAGACTAGCATTATCTTTTAGCAGGGGTGCAAAACATTTCTCCATATGCCCATAGAAAGCAGGACTTTACTTCCAAGAATTTACATGAAGTTAATGGAATTGACAGATAGATGCAATTTAACTTCAATAAGGGCATCAATATCTCAGTAAATTCTATTAAACTGTATCTGGATGAGAAAACAGAAATAGAAATTCTGCAAAACTGGCCTTACATTGGAAAACCTCTTCCTTCCCCCAAAGGTTTTGATGCCTGGTCCAAGTCTGCTGTCACCAGAGCTGTTTTTGCCACTTCCTTGGAGACTATATTTGTCCCTTTATTTCTACTGAAGACATGTCTATCTTTAGAGCTGTGCTCAGATTTCTCATGCCAGGATAATGAGAGGTGGCTGTGTCACATACATTGTGGAATTCAACACTTCTCTCAACCTGCTGGCCAGAGCAGCTTTTCACAACACATGCTCACCCTCTCTGAGCATGTGGCTGTGCCATCATCATTAGTCAGAACTAGAATGGTTGCTAAATAAATACTCTGTCATAAACAAAATGGGATTTAAGATGAAAAGCTGTGCACAAAGTACCCAGAATTAACACCTAGGGTGATGGGGGCAATCAGTCTGAGAGTTTTGTCTGGTTCTAGGCTCATCATCCAACAAGGATATTTTTGTCTTGCTCCCTAGTAATAGAGAGATTAAGATGCTGTAAGCACAAACAAAACAAGGAACTCACCCTGAAAAGCTGTCTGTTCTTTCTACCTCTCCTTACATTTTGCAGAGAAGCAGCATCTGAGATAGTCTATTCCATATCCAGAGGAAAAAAGTAACCTGGGATTGTCGTCGCTGATTTTTCATCTTTTCTGGATGTAAACTATACTGCCACTAAATTGCATTTTGTACAGCTATACAATGAACCAACAAGAGACCACATATGGGACAGTCTAAAAAAATAAAATTTAAATAAAGTAGGAAATACTTTGTTTCAAACTTGTGAAGATTTCCAGTGAAGAACTGTTCGGAAATTTCCATGCTAAAAAGACATTTCCTTCAGCTGCTTTAATGGGAGGTTGTCCATTTGGTAGTCAGAAGTTCATATCTGCTTCTAATCACTTGTTACTCTACTAATGCTGAGTTGCTGGGCCACAGTCTGTGAGAGAAAAATGGATCTGATTGCAGCAAAGAACAAGAGAGCTTGAAAATGTTCAGGCATGGTTATAATTGAGTAGAACAGTTATACAGCAATTGAGTTTCACTCTCAATTAAAATTTTCTCATTTATCTTACCATGTTTGTGAAAGTTGAAGCATTTTACAATATTTACAGGATGCAAATTTTCAGGTTTGGAATGATCTCTTTGTTTATATCTAGAGGGAAAGGACCAAAACCCAAATTCTTCCATCTGAGAGCAAAATTTTCTTTTAATTTAAAAACTTTCTTTAATTTCAAATAAGACCATTTAAAAAAATATTAATCACCTTCCAATGGATCAGTCACAGATTAGAAACCTAGGAGCCAGTTGCAATACAGAATTGAGCTTCTTAGGCTGCTTCCATTCATGATCACAGCAGGAAAACCAAAAGCAGAACAGAGGGAAGGAGGGAGTTACCCTCCTGGATCCCTGGACGGTGTTCTCTGAGGCTCACTTATGGCAACAGGGGAAGGACTCATCATGTTACTCTTAATCAACTCCTAATGAAAATGCACACTTTGCACTGAAATCTCTGGAAAACTAAAAACATTTCATAAACTGTCTTCCTATGGTCACTTAATAAGCAGGGGAAAATAGAGGCATTAGGGAAGGACAGTGATTAGTATGGGGTAGGCTATAGAAATAAAAATGCATTAGTGAGCTGGTGCAAATGCCCTATACAAACAGCTGTTCTTGATGATAATGCCTATTTTCTTCACACACTTGCAAAAAAGCCTGAGCAGCAGTCAGCACCCTCAGAAAGCATTTCTGCCCTAAGCAAGAAGAAAGAAGAATTTGTGGAAAACCAGGAGTGTTGCTGTAACAGCAGTGAGCAATCCTGAGCATTGCACTTCTGAAATCCCAAGTTTCCAAGCCCTCTAGCAGTAAGTGACCTGCCAAGTCTGCTTCCCACAGCATGGCCATCAAGTGTGAACTCTTGAAACTTTGCCAGCAAGTACATCATTCCCAAAACCACACATGAGCAAGCAGGGAGACAACGGATGGCAGGCTGGGCAGGAGGGATAAGGGTGTGCTGTCAGGCTGACAGCTAAGCTCAAACAAGCAACTATGGATCCTGGAACAGAATTAGGAATTGTCTGTCCCCAGCCAGTAAAAACCCCATGTTCCCCAACCAGGGGAACTGCGCCAGGGCTGCTCTGCAGGGCTGTACACACCTGTGTGCCCATCTCTAATACCAGCTTCCATCTCTGCTCCAGCACAATAACCTCCACCATGAGGCCTGCTGGCATAATTGCAAATCTCTCTCCTTTTTCTAGGCAAAGTACTGGTTCACTGTGCAATGGGAATCAGTCGGTCTGCAACTCTTGTCCTGGCTTTCCTAATGATCTGTGAAGGTCTGTCCCTCACCGCCGCCATTCAGACTGTGCGCTCCCACAGAGGCATCTGCCCCAACTCCGGCTTCCTCCAGCAGCTTCGGGACTTGGACCTCCAGTTAGGAAGGGGCACGGGCAGAGGAGCAGAGGCCTGCTAGTGCCAAGAAGAAGCTTTGTCTCCTGGCACCAGCCCAAGAGATGCTGCCCTCTCTGAAGAGTGCAAGGATGCTGTCAGGACAGCTCTGTAGCTGCGTGGAGAAACTCTGGGCAAAGGCCGAGTGTGAGCAAGCTCTTAGGAACTGTCAGGCATGTATTTTTTGCATAAGCACACTAATTGGAAAGAAAATGAAATAAAGAAGAATTCAAGCTGGCAGTTTTACTCACCTGGGCCTGTTTATTTAACTACCTGTTGGGCAGGGCACAGGGAGCAGCTGGGTTTTCATGCAGAATTAAAAGTCAGCACAGTCAACTTGAAAAAATACTTTTTACTTGCTTGTAATTGCATTTATTTGGCAAGAGGGAAAATGACTAAACTAGTAAAATAAAAGGAAAGCATAAGGCTTTTAAGCAAATCTTTAACATTTCACATCCAGCTGGCTTAGGGTGAGACTGCAGGTTTTGCAAGCTGACATAGTCCTTTGGTCTGACGTGGTGACACTAGTCAGGATCCAATTCAGACTTTGGGCTCCCTCTGCTACAAGACACGGAGGCTCTTGCTGGACCTTCACAAGTCCTTTTTGCTTCAGATCTGTGGCAAATACTCAGAACTTAAGGACCATGAAATTCTCAGGAGCCAACTCGAGCTCTGAAGCAGACGCTGCACCCTGGGGCCCAGCTGTCAACAGCCTCTCTGCTGGTCAGAGAGAGGAAGGTGTCCCCTTGCACACATGGAGCAAAGAGCATGCCCAGGGCACACTGCCCACTGGCACACTGCAGGGCAGCAGAGTGCCAGACAAATATCCTCCTCTTAGCTTGCAACCCAACACTTGAAATCAGATTCCACAGATTTCCCCGTTTTAATGGAAAGTCAGAACCTAGTGTCGTCATGTCAGAGCAAAAATGAGCAATGCCTCTAACAAATCCAAAGCAGCAGCTCTGCATTTCAATTACTCTTTTACGCCCAATTGGCCACATTTAATCTTGTGAAGAACTCGAAGCAGATATTTGCTTCAGTGCAATTACAGCCACATACAGAACATTGGCAAATGCAAACAATATAGAATTTCCACTTGACGGCAGATTAATTTGGTGTGATGTTTTCCCTTGAGAAGTCTTAAAGGCTCTCAGTTCTGAAAGTACCCTGCAGTTTGTATTTATAGCACCATGGATGTTGAATAGAAAGAGGGAAGCATATATTTGTTCTGAACTGAAGTTTCTTTTACCTCCATACATTAAAAATATTAACTGAGCATAACACACCTTTGCTGCATTTCTCATAATGCAATATGGAAACATTATTTTCCTGCAGAGTCTATAGAGAAATTCAGGTGGTATTTCCACTTTCATAAACATATGAAGCAAAGCATAGCAATGCTACAGACTAATTTCCTCTCAGGGAACAGAGGCACAGGTCTTCCCTCCAGAAAGGGTCCCATCCTTTGAGACTGGAGTAAGCAGTCAGAAGCGAGGTCATAGCTAATGATGGAAAAAATCAGGTTATAGTTTTCACAGGCCTCTTATTGCCTGCCACAGCAAGGAGATTAGATTTCAGTATGCATGGTGACTGAACCACTCCTGGCACTTGGGTCTCTTCCACCTTGGTCTGTCTGGGGATTCTTTTTTATTGCAGACCATGCTGAAGCTGTTTTCTGAGTGGTGTTTTCAGTTGCCTTACTAACCACTCCCTTCAAGCCTCTGTAACTTGACCCATGCCAATCCCTATATTAAAGTACAAGGGGTGTACGCAACACAACAGTCCAAAATCTCCATGCATTGAGCCCATCAGGACAGGTCATAATTTCCAGTGCATTGCACATCTGGAAACATGTGGCTGCAGGGCAGAACTTAAAATGAACAACTTGTGAGATTGAATGAGCCTAAAGTTACCCCAGATGAGGCCTGCTGGCCATTGTACGATTATTTTAGCCAGCCAGGGCAGGCCATCGATTTCCCTGCCACCCATGACTTGCAGCTGGGATCAGTACATCTGTCTGGAGCTGCAGTGTGCCAGGTAAGCTAGGGCACTGGCAGAGCAGGGCTTCTGGCTCTTGTCACCATTACAGGTGTACAGTAGAAGCTTCCTCTTCAACATGGGGAAAAAACCCAACCAAACAATAAAAACAAGAGGTCCAAAAAACTCAAAAAGACCAAAGAGAATAATCCAATCCCAGAACAAAAAAATCCTTTTCTAGATGTGCCTGAGCTATTCTGAGTGCTTTGCATAGCTGTGAAGTATAGGCAGTGAGAGGCAGGTCCCCCATCTCCTTCCAGGTTCTCCACCCTTCAGGAGACAATGTTCCTGAGCCCACCATTAGCTCCCCTCTCTGTGAGGGTGGCAGCACCGTGGAGTGGCCTGTACAGGGGCACAGGGGCAGGGTCTGTATTGATGACAATTGAGTCCTAACCTCTGACCCACATGTCCTGCACACTGAGGTTTATTGCCCCTGTGCTTAGTTAAATGAAAGCCTCTTAAAATTGCAGCTGAAATCAAGGCAGAATGAAAACAATATTGAGGGTGGTTGCAGATACATCTTGTGGTATAATTTCAAGATTCAGAGTTGTAAACAACCAGCTCAGCCTGAGAACTGAGGAATAACTTCCTTCCCCCACAGCCACCTGTGGTAGCATGAGGTGTTTAGTCCTGGCTGCAGCTGTCCATTGCAGTGCTGCTGAGTCAGCTGAAAGGAGCCCCACTCAGCCCTGCAGGTTTGGTGCCTCTGTGCACTTGCCCAGTGCCCTGGTTAAACATTTCCTGACCAAGCCACATCAGTTGAGGCCACAGGCAGGGTGGACACAATTGGAACAGCAGATATGTTAATAGGCAGTGGCAGTGACACTGCTGCCAGTTCCATCAACACCCTTACCTGGTGCAGAGCAAATGCTCAGGTTTATTTATGAACACCTGCCCATTCTGTCCTTATGAAGGAGAAACCTTGAGCATTTTGGTGGAGTTGGTATACCTCCCTCACAAAAACTCTGCCAGGAAGGATGGGTGCCTTAGCCCCCTTTTGCAGACAAGACACCTGAAGTTTGCCTGAGCTGCAGCAGGATGTTTGGGGAAAAGCACAAGAGGATTGCTCCCCAGCCTCCAGAACTGGCACAAAAGCATGAGAAGAGTTTTCTCACATGAGGTCTCTTGCCTTCACTAACTTTTCCTCTCAGACTTGCAGCAGTGATACAGAGAATATTTCCATGGGCATGTCTGCACTGTGTTATTTATCCTTTGGATTTGTGCTTAGGGTTTTATTTGTAAAAGGAGAATGAGACCATAAATCTACTGTGCAAGGAGCCAAGGGAAGAGAGGACAGAAATTTCCAACAAGTTTCATATAAAGAGATGGTGCCAAGGACAGGTTTCCCATTGAAAGAAATGCCAGCCAGGATATTGTCCAGTACTCACCATGTGTAGTGGCAACAGCGAAGAGCATCAGCCTTTTTCTCCCAGGTGCATTGATTCATTCCTCCTTGCATGGGTAGCTTTGGAGTTGCTGCAGCAAGGATGGCTCTCCTATGGGAGCATCTTGATCCATAGCTTTTGCTTTCAGCACACACAGGACTGCTCTTTGGGTACAGCATCCTAAATAATGCCCCATGGCTGTAAACAAGGGTGGAGGGAAGCAGTGTGGGGCAGACCCCAGTTCTGCATTGCACTGCCCTGTTCCAAGTTAGCCCATGGCTCCGATTCCACTTAACCCTTGGCACTGCCCACCAAGCCCAGGCAGCATTCTCCTGCATTGCCCTGATGCCTAGACCAGATCTGCCCAGCTCCTGCCAGCCCCACCAGAATTGCAAAGCACTGTCAAGCCCACTTGTCAGACTTGATCCTCCTCCCATTGTCTTTTGTCCTGTATTTTTCTGATAACAATGCTATGTGTTACTGTGGAAAGGGGCTTTCAAACAGCTTGTGCTTTGCAAGTTTACTTCACAGTCTAAGGTTCAAACAGTATATGCAGTTTCTGAAGCCAAGTCAAACAGGAATCTAGGGCCTATGGGACTTTCAACATTTAAGTTTTCTTTAGGCTAGAATTATTTTGCTTAGAAACTAGACCTTTGATCTGTTGCAGGAGGCTGCAGCTTAATAAAGTCAAACAGTTTGCTCTTTGCAATGTACTATTTGGAGTACAAGTATCATTGAGTTACACTGCTCCCCCTCACCACTGCCTCCTGGAACCTCAACTGTTTATATACAGAAAGCACTCAGGAAGCACTCCTAAAAATACCCAGCAATGTTAGCTGAGGATTTGGCTTTGTATCTCCTCCGCCTGCTTCTGCCTCCATAACATCCTTCCGTCATCTTGATGCTCAACAACCCCAGCTGTTCAAGCCAACTTTTCCCTGCCTCATTCTCTAAAATTTTTCTTCCTTTTTCTTCCTCCTCTGCCAGTAGCTATTCTCCACCCTACCACAGAGCAGCTTCTGTGATATTGCCATATCATGTCTTATCTAGAGTTTTCTCATTTGATTACTAAATTAAAATCCATGACAATTTCTCCAAACCTTTGAGTTCTGCCCACATTTCAGACAATAAGGTGGTGGCAGCTGAGGGTGATAATAGGACCTGAAAAAGAATCACATCTTTTACCTTACTTTGTAAAGGGGCATCTGAATACTGCAAAACAAGATGCAGTATTCTCCACAGATTAACTTTTGAAACCACTCTCAGGGAAGTTACTCTCAAGACAAAGGCATATCCCAATGGAAATAACATTTCAAATAAAAATATTTTCACAATAGTACAAATAGAAAATCTGCACAAATAGGTCCAGTCAGCTGATAAAAACATCAGTTCTTAAACATTAAATGAAAAAGCAAGACTGGGATTCAGCTCACACTTCTGATCTGCCTGTTGCTTAAGATGTGGGCAGAGCCTCCTCTCACACAAAATGTTACTTGTCAAGGAATAGGGTCCCCAATTGCTGCCAGTCATCATCATGACCACAAAAATCTTCCAGCACATTATGCAGACATCCAGCACAGACTAAGTTCATAGCACCACAAAGGATCTTTGATGCTTCTGTCTATCCACACATCAGCTGTTGAGTTGAATGTTTCTCTTCTGTAGGTATTCAACAGGCAGACACTGAAAATGAAAGCTCAGTAATTCTGCTGTTGTAGAGGATACGATCTAGTGTAGTTATTTCCAGTGTAAAACACTTCTGACAGTTGCTGTTCTACAAACCATTTTCTATGAAAACAAAGCATCTAATTCCTCCTAATTCAGTAACAATTATAACTCATCAATTAATCTAATATTAAATATCAAAAATGAAATATTCACAAACATTTACAACCAAAATGATCCATCAAAGCCCTTAAGATTGCTTTTGGAAGATCAACAGCTCTTCAACAAAAATTCCCAAGAAGCACAGAACTATAAGAAGTGAGACACTGAAAATTTTTGCATCAACATCATTTAGGTTGCTTAAAATGAATAAATAAATAAATCAGTTCTTTACAAAAACCCCACCCACCATTGGAAAACCATCAGCCAGTTAAGAGTAAGCAAGGAATTATTTGCTCAGCTCTGGCGACAATTGGCTGTTACTAGAGTTATTCTGACACATTGTTTTCAAGAACATCTGTTTCTACTCCGATTCCTTTAACTTTCAGATGTGAAAAACAAAAGCTCGTTCTCAAGCCATGTCTCCCATCTTCAGTTGGCAACAGTTGCATGATTATGAAGTTATTGTAGTGCTGGGTGATCTGTTTGTCAGTTTATATTTTCCTATCATATCTATTTTTAGCTATTCATTAGTATTACTTGGAGCCTCTCCTATAAATCTTAAACATTTATAGCACATCTCGACAATTCATCAAATGGATCCAACCTCCAAGGAAAGGAAACCCAAACCACTTCCCCTGCTCAGCTCAATGAGATTCAGATCCTTGTCTTTTAAACTTGAAACTCAACATTTTCCCATCTGCTCTTTATACACAACAGCCCTTTTTCTCTGCATCAGTATTTTATTCTCCATTCATAACTTTTTACTTCCCTCCAGAGGTTTCCTGATGCTTTTAGTCTGCTGGACTCATAGAAGACTTGGATTTTGGAGGGTTTCTCCCCCCACACTCCATTGAAGGGGAAAAATAATCATTCAGCAATGAATGGCCACTTTTCATTGCTCATTCACAAGAGAGACACAGCAGGATCCCAGGGCTGGACTCAAAGACAATTTTCTTTGCTATTCTCACTAGAGGGAAAAACATTTTATCAGAGGCTATTCAAACAAAAAATATTTGGACAATAAATTTACTTTTTGTTCTATTCATTGACTTGCATTTCTAATCCTCTGTGTACGTGTAACTGTCAAAAAGCTGCACAACTTTCGTGGCTATGGCCATGCTTGGAGGTACCAGTACATGTGACTTGGCTAGGTCACCCATGCAGAGAACATTTCTATCATGGCCAACAAGATGAAGATTTAAAGAAATAATAACCAGAAGATGTTCCCTAGCCAAGGCTTTGCAGAAGGAAAACCTGCACTGGTGAAGATCCCCTCTCTTCATCCAGGCAGCACTTGGCTACAGGGAGAGGCTGCATTCCAGCTCCTGGATCCTGGGACCAAATACTGTCACAGGCCAGGGGGGACTGCTCTCCTCCTCCTCAGCTGTCCTAAGGAAGTCTCAGCTTTACAACCCCTGCACAGGTGAAAGCTAAGGAACACATTTCTCAGATGCAACTGCTAATTGTCTGCATGCAATTAGCTTATACCTGACTAGAATACAAAACTGATTAAAAATCAGTGACCATCTTTTTCATTTCCTACATATTTGAATTAATCAAAGGAGACATAATATAACAAGAAATGAAAACTGTACCAAGAAAACAGTTCTGGCATGCATGTTAGTCTCAGAGTGCTTTTAATTTAAACAGCTCATCTGATCAGGCAGAATAGCAGGATGTGGCTCTTCAGGGAGGTAGGGAGTGCTTGGGAGAAGTCAGTAACACAAATGAGTATTTAGATGTTTACAGCCAAAATTGTTTTCTGTCAGTTCACACCATTCTTCAATTTGCCTGATGTCTTTTCCAACTGTCAATTTTTTTGCAAGAAAAAAATAATTAGTTTATACTTGATTATACCTCCATGTGGTTACATGCTGGTTTAACCATCACTATTAACCTCCAGCAAGTCCTCCAGTTTCTAATCGAGGTTGTTTCACACCAGACATATGTCAACTTCACAGCATCTCTGCTATGCTGCTTCCTTTTGGCCAGATGTCACGTACCAGTGCCAGAGCAGAATGACTGGACAGCCATCCAAAAGCATTTTAACAGACAAATACTAAAGTATCTTTCTCAGGCTGGTCACTCAGTCATCCCATTGCTCAGAAATGTTTGCCTGCCAAAAAAGGTACTGGTCTGCTAAAAAATAAAGTAATTTTAGGCTACTTGGGAAAAAAATCTTAAAAAAATCTACATATTCCAGTAGTTTTCCCATGCAATGTATTGGAAGCGCATTTCAAGAACTCTGTGACTATACTGGCAGAACATTGCACCACAGAATATCAACTTACAATGTAGAACTTATATTTTGAAAAGAAAAAAGCAAACTGTGCCAGCACAATGATTCAGAGATGAGAGATTACAACAGCAAACCCAAGCATGTCAAAGAAAGCACCATCATGTCAGCATCCCCTCCCCACTCAAACCACTCTTCTCATGAAAAGAAGTATGCCAAATGCTTTACAATTCTTTAAAATTAAAACAACAAGATTAAACTGAAGATTGACACAAACTACAAGGTTCAAATTCTATCCAGATTTCCCTTAGCACTAGACATTTACAACTCTAGCTTCTTAAAAATTTATTATGGTAATGGCAGTCTTGGATCCAGAATCCTGGCTAGACTCAGACATATGCAAATGACCCTTGTATCTACCTAAGCAAGAACTGCATTTCTGCCAGCCCCAGATGTTTAGAACTCTTGTATCACACATATATACGCCCCTTCCCATTGTGAGAATATCTTTATAAAGCATGGGATTTTATTATTTGCCTTAAAGTTCATTGTTTTCATTATTTTCTTGACAAGGGCAATAAACTTAAATTCCACCTCCACTTCCCTGTCAAGGAAAGCTGAGATTCTCTGGTAGATTTAGGAGTATGTACCATGTTACAAGACATGGAAAAAAAGCTACAAGAGTAGAGTCCTGCCACCTGGCACACTATGTCCTAGGGCTAAAGCAGCTGGGAGCATATGCTGTTTCATGGATTTCGCTATGCCTTATAATGAGCAGTGCCAGGGAAGGATGTATACACACATATATATTACAGCATCATCAACATCCATGACATTGGGACACTTTAGAAATCTTTTCATTTACCAGTGCCTCCAGTCCCAGCTTTGTTAGCTCTGGGAAGGAGCAATCCTCTGTGAGCTGTTGGTCACACTAAGTTCCCTACTCAAACCAAGATGATTCCCACCAGAAAGTGGAAATTTGACCAAGCCCTGTGTTATCACATACAGACTGATGGAACAAATCCCTGTTTCAGTTTGAAGGGGATTGTTTCCTAACAGAGCCATAGCAAATCAATTTTTTTTTAAACATATGGAAAGACTGTAGAATAATGATTTATTCAAGGCTTTAGTCTTCTGAAGGCAGATTTAGCTACATTAGTCCATAAGATGCATGAATTGTCCAATTTTGGAGCTATCCTTTTAGCAGTGTTGTTTATACACACTCGCATGGGTGTTCAGCTGCAAAAGCAGAGAGAAAGTTTCATGTCACTAAAAAGTAAAGACTAAGATGAACCACTGCATAGTCCAAAGGAACTCATCAGTAACATTGAAAACATCATAATTTGGTTTAGTAACTGATAGGATAAATATTCCATAGCATCAGGAAACATATCTCAGAAACAGCCAGCACTTGCAATCACACTCCACCCCAGCAGGATGCAGGAGCTTGGTCCCCAGCAGCACAGAGCATGAGCTCGCAGCAGGGGCAGGCACCCAGCATGTGCTGAGCCACCCCTCTGAGCCTGCCTCACAGGAGAGCCTCCTCAGGGGCTCCTGCACACCCCCACGCCCTCAGCACAGAAACAACGCACACACAAATGCAGCAGGAGCAAGAGGGAGACAGGAGAAGGGAGCAGGGCATAGTGGGGACCACAGGAGGACAGAACCCCTGAGTCACTCTGTGAGTCTCAGCTCATCTTCTCCAAAGGCCCACCAGAGCACAGAGGTGCTTTGCCCAGGTTGTTTCTTACAAACATTAATTCAGACTTGATGTTTTCACTGTCCTGTCATGGCTGCCCAAAGGATTTAGAGTTCAGGCTGAAGACTTTTAGCAATTTCTGCCACGGCAGCATAGCAGGGCTCTGGAGACACTGATGGTATTTATAGCAGCCTAGAAATTGTACCTCTTCTCACCAGCTGAACCAGCTCCCTGAGCTGACTGCTGCAGCTAATTGAAAGGAGACTGTCATGTACCATCAGCTAAATTTACTGCTGGTCCTCACGATCAGGTTGTGCTGACTGCATTGTGACAGCAGTGTCTAAAGGGAGGTCATCTTCATTTCTACATTTTCTCTCTAGGAACAAGACCTTCTTCTGTGTCTGCACTGCTAGGTTTCTATTTATAGGCTTGAACCCTGTGATGTAATCTTCCTTTTTGTTTCCAAGGAAACAATATTTCATGTATTCTACTTTCAAGTTTTTCTTCCTTTAGGTTTTTCCCCCTCCACCTGCTCTCTTCCTCTCTCTTTAAAGAGACAAGTCAATAGGTAAAACCTGTATTTATCTTTGGCATTTATCTTTGGTAGTTCTCTTTCTTCTAAAACCAGACTTATTCATAGCACTAAACAATTCAAGATATTTCAAAAAAATGCTTAGCAATAATTTTATGCAGTGTTTATACCTATTACTTTTCTGATAGCAAAAGAGCTATAATTGCATTAGGCAGCAACTCCTGTTGATAGTTCAAATTTTTCAAAAACTTAGGGTCTACATCTCAGCCCCAAGTCCTCTTCTCCTGCAAAGATTTTATAAAAGCATCTCACTGACTGTCCAGCCAGTTTTCCCACAGTTTCACTCCTTAAGTGTTCCTAATGGCCAGTCCTGGCCCCTGGCACCCCCTTTCTGGCAGCAAAGCACCTCCTGACACCCCTTGCCATGCTCCTTTTTGCCACTGGGTTGTGTTCTCGGATCTGTGGTGGCTTGGAGGTCATTTTCATTCGCGTGAAAATCCTCTACATTAATGTTCTTTTATAATAATCTAAATTTTTTAAATAATAACTTTACTGTCTCTAAGAAAAATACAGAGGACCAAATCCATAATTTAGAGTGAAATCAGCATTTATAACAGATGGAATAAGGTGTGTTGAATGGGTAGTTGCACAAGTGCAGGTGCTTTGGTGTCTTACTGGAAGAGCAGCAGGTCAAGCCAATAGCTTGTCTCTGAATTTTCAGCATGTGTTTATGTCTATGGGTTGAAAAATGTGGGAGAGACTGGCTGTTTTAACAAGAGACTATTTTAACACTGCAGAAAAACTAAGAGCAACACTGCTCATAAAGGTAGTTGATTAATTCTGACTGGGAAAACTACTCTCATTTTTATTACTACTGCCTTGTGTCTCCATGATATAAAACCAATAAATGAGTTGGACAGGTGATGTTCTCCTCAAGGAACAACAAAGTAACAGACAAGTTTTTTTTAAGGACTGCCCACTTCAGAACACAGAAGAGCATGTAAAATTCCAAGCTAAAGAAGATGATGTGGACCAAGAACACTCAATAACAATTTATGTGGTGAAAGGGAGAAAAGGTGTTAAAGCATGATAGATATAAAGATATCATAGATATAGATACAAATTTTATGCTGTCAAAGAAATTATCAAAGTAAACATGGAAATGACCTTTAGTCAGCATCTTGCATTTTGGGTCATGTTATAGAGTAATACCCATCCTTCCCTGTATCAGTTCCAAGGAAGGCCAGGCTCTGTTGAAAGGTGTGTGATCTTGATTCAGAGGCAACAAGTCTTTCCACAACATCTCTGATTTGTCACATAAAAGGATGTGCAATGGGAACACTTACATGATCTAGACCTCTGCCAACATCTCTGGATTCTTTTCAAAAATTCATCACAGTCTTTCCTCAGATCCCAAAAATAAGGGTTTCCCATGCTCTGCAGTCCCTACTGGAAGCTATTCCAGGAAGCCACTTGTCTCCTTCTTCCACCTCCAAAGCTTTCATAGTTTTTTCCCAAAAGACCACATTTGTTATCAAGCTTCCCTATCTCCTAATCTGGCCATGACTTAGTAACTTGTCCATGTTCTCTCCTTCCTAATGGTTACTCAGACTCAAGAAACTCAGTAAAAATCACATTTGACAGTCATGGGAAAAGTAGCAAGGTTTCAGGTGTTTGTCACTAGGTTTTGTTCGTTTATTTCTGAAATAGAATATTTCTGGTAGCTGAAATGCAGAGCACATTTCACAGTCTGGCAACGCATTGCTTTAGAGATTGTGGCTCTGTAAGAAAAAGAGCTTTATGAAGTTTGTTTGCTTCTCAAAGACAATCCTTGGCACTGGACAGGTCCTGTTGGGTCTCAGTAAATCAAAAGCTTATTTGATGTCAGTGAAACTAAGATGCAACTGCTGTTTTGCTCCAGGTTGTCAGAAAGCTTCTCAGTAATTACTTTCAGTCAGAATAGATGCTCAATTGTTCTTTCCTGCTGCAAGGGGGAAAAAACAGCAGCTTGCTCTTCCTCAATAATTCCCTCATATTTCATTTTTAATCTCTTAAGCAAATTACAAGTGAAGACCTTTGATGTATGTGCCAAACTCATTCATTTCTCAGTACTTGCTGGACTAGAGAGGATCTCCCGTTCTTATGCATGTGGATGATAATAACCACTTCAAAGCCTCCAGGCATGTGTTAGCTCTCCCCAATTTCCTTTATAAGAATGCATTTTGTGGGCCAACACCAGTTAAGAACCATATGCAGCTGTACTTGAATGCCATCTATTAAGGCAGCCTTGCTATCTCTCTCATAATGTAACAATTCTATTTCTGCTTTGCAGATCTACTCAGTCTGGATTTTGCATTTTTCCTGAAATGAAGTACCTAATTTCCAGCATTTATGGTGTTCTCAGCTTAAAATAGTCTGGAACCTGATCAAACTCAGAGCAAAAAGTCATTAAAAGGCACTTGGCCTGAGGTGGTTTGGAGCATTCCTGGTGGATTATGAGGCATTGCTTTGCTGTTGTGGGGTTTTATGACATGAAGTGCAGCTGATTACTTCTAGAAGGACAGTAGGTCATAGCCATATGGTACCACAGGACCAGATGTTCCAAGTACAGCAGAACAGCTGCACCTGAGCAGTGGCTGGGTAAACTTCTCCAAGCTTGCTAAGGAAGAATGGAAAGAGGACATATTTCAAACCAGTTAGTGTTATAGCTGTCATCATTATTTAGTTTGTCCAACTCATTATCAGAACACTTGGAGGCAAAGACCATAGAAGAATTAAAGAGAATATAATGTAGTCACATAAATAAGAAAAACCACCATCAGAGACAATTTACATAGGAAGAAAATAAATAGTTTTGGAAAAGATGTAAAACTTCAGGCTTTCAGCCAAGCTTTATCTAAGGAGGTGGATTGGGAAGAGTAAACAGTTTTTCTCTAAGGCAGAAAATTTATCCCATAAGTGGGGAGCACAGATTTCATGTGATTTCCTTTAATGGGTTTGTTACTGACCACAGTCAGTGGAACAGACACCAGACCAATGGCACCAGCGCAGCAACTCTGGTGTTTCCCCATTTGCCCTGCCAGCAAGCCAGAAGCCTGTACCAAGTGGACTGCAAACATCAATCCAATTTCTGTCTCCTGGCTCTATTTAAGTCTAGATTTGGCACTCCATATACCATGAGATTGCTCTGACCTGAAACCTGCTCTCAGCATGTCTGGACAATTTTTCTGATCAGAGTTACATACCAAGTATCTACTATTTTTGTTTATTTTTTTAAGTGTGCTGTGCTTCGGAAATAGGTTGGACCACACATTTCTGGAACCTCTGCAGCAATATGTTATTAATGTTACAGAGAAGTAGAAGAAAAAGAGCTTCTTATCCCCATGAATAGCAAGAGCAGAAACAGACTATGGCAGTTTCCCAATCTCTTGTCAAGAGAATTAGGTGCAATTCTCTGTGTGTTACTGTGGTAAATTAGGGACAAAACCCACTTGATTTTTGGCAATGCTGTTTTCTTTAGAGGTCAGTTTAAACACTGACCAATTGCAGATGCCCCATGTTTGGGCCTGAGGAGCACATCAGGATGCCCTGCACAGCACAGAATGAGGTACCCACTGGGTACTCTCTCTGCATAGGATTCCTCTGGTAGGTGCTCTCCTTGCAGAGCTTGCTCTTAGCAGTGACAGAGCAACAGGGGAGTCAACAGTTTGGGGCCCCAGGCTCTTCCTGTTCCCAGCATTCTTCAGTAAGGGGAGGTTACAAGGAAGACCTCATCCCTATTTTCCACATTACTATGCCTTGGGATCTATACTCCATTTCAACACAAATCTCCCAGAACATTTTCTTCTGCTGACAGTGAGAGAACAAGCAGAACAGCGAACAAAATGCCTTTCAGAGCCCCGGCTCCAGCCTCACCCCCACAAACTCAGGGAGCCTTGTTGGGGATTGGGGTCCTTCTTTCCTAACCCCCAGGGAACTTGCTTTGTCCCTGTCTCATGTAGTCTCTTACAAACACAGGCACTACACTGAGCTATTAGCCCCGCCACAGACATAGCAAGAGAAACACTGGTCAGTAAATTTGACTCCTATCAGGTCAAATCCAAATTACCCTCTTGACAATACTGCCTAAGAAGCTCATAAAACAATGTGCCTGCTTGTTATATGACTTGGACAAACAGCATCAACCTTTATCTACAAGAACGTTTGCTTACTGAGTAAAAAAAGAAAACCACAAAATATAAAGTAACATACCACAAGTCTTTAATTTCTGGGGGACCTTTAAGTTCCTCCTATTTTCAGACTTTTAGAAATGCTCCTTAATGTGTCAACTTAAAACATTCAGCCACTGAAATCCTTACTCTGTGAAGCAAAGCTGCCCCTTTGATTTGATTTGCAGAATGGCCTCACAAGTCAACATAATTCTGATTCCCCTGCTGATAGCAGCAACACAGCCGACGTCTGGCTGAAATGAAGTAATGAACAAACAGACAGCTCTTATTAAAGAATCAAATAAAACTCTGAATACATCAATCAAAAATAAGCATACAACCAATATTTTCTGGCAATCCAGAGCTGGGAGATGAAGAGGGAAGCACAAACCCAGGCTCAAGCAGTAGGTTACTTAGAGCAGCAATTGTCATTTTTGTTTTATAGGTCTGCAATGCCTGTCTCAGCAGAGGCTCAACCCTGATGGGGGCCATTAAGAAATACTTCAGTATAAAGAGAAATTAAATGAGTAACGCCCAGCAAGATAGTCCTGCACGCAAGGTATTGTCAGACAAGTTTTATGTAGTGCTTTATAAACGCCAGTTGACTTCAGCAAGAATCAAGGGCATGCAGCATTTTGTGAGGAGGGTGCAGTCATTTAAAGCATTTCTCTCTATCTGCAGTAATCAAAACAAGTTATAGCCAGGCTACAACTATATGTCTAGGTTGAAGACTGCTTGTCTGTGTGAGACAGAACCATCTGGATTTACTTTACAGTTAACTTTAAAATATATATATCGGATTTCTTAACTTTTGCCAAACAACTGGAAACATAATGGTTTCTGCATGCTGTTAGTATCTCACTACAGCTGCAAATGTCCATTAGGACAATCTTATATAATTATATACTTATTCTTCCCATGAAATCATTAAAAACCCAGCTTTTCCAAATAAGAGCATATTTTGTAGCAAAGAGGAAATCTTCCACTTCACCGGTTTGGAATGGGGGAGGGAAGTCTTCTAAAGCAGACCTTTACTCAAAGCTTTTTCTTTAAACTAACATAAAAATTACAAGTCTTAGTGTGTCAGATTTTTCCAACTTTACCTCTAGTGTGCTCCAGCCAGAAATCTACAATTTCTTTCCCTTTTCCTTTCCTTTGTGGAAGAAGCTCATTCCTTCTAAGATTTTTTTTTTTTCCCAAAGAAAAAAAACAGCTTCCCCCCCCCCCCCCCCCCGCCCTTTTTCCAACTCTTCCCTCTGGATGGGACTTCAGTTCTCATCCTTCCCCCAGTTCCATGCTCTTGTTCAACAGAAATTGTCAGTGGCACCTGGTGCCACTGGGTGACTGCCCTTGGGAGCTGATCCCCAACAGCAGGGATCTGCACACAGAATGTGAGCAGGCTGGATGCAGGCAAGGCTCCAGGAATGGGGGTGATCTGTGTGTTCAAAGCACCATCATCAGTTTGGCCACAATTTTCAGAAATTACCAATAACAGAGCACACGTCAGTTTTTAGGAATCCAAGGTAACAATTCAACTTTCCAGAAGGCAGGTGCTTCCTCTTCCAAAATAAGAGCCTTCCTGCTGTGTTTTCTATGTGTCCAGACTCAAAGCACTCCAAGACATTGGCCACTCTCAAAACATCTCAGCAGCTCAGATTTTTTAGTTAACAAAAACAAAACTAATGGAAACACAAACAACAAGTCCTAAAAATTGGATTCAATCCTGTGCAATGTGCTCTGGGATGACCTTGCCTGAACAGGGAGGTTGGACCAGATGACCACTGTGGTTCTTCCAATCTTACCTATTCTTTTCCAGGAGGTGACTGACCTTTCTGCACATGTTCTCAGGAACCTACAGAGAGAAGGGAACAAGGGCTCATATTGTTTTGACAGCCATTCAGACAGAAAAATACTTCTTTTTCAGATGCCTGCCTGAAAATAAATACTACAAAATGCTGTAACACTATCGATCTCATCAGAAAGACAACCTTGGTCAGAGACAAGCAACAGACCACTTCCCATCCTTGGGGCACACAGACCTCACAGAGCAGCCTCCTCTCACCAGCACTGCTAGTCTCCTGGATCATCTTACCCATGTTACCCATACTGGGTCACCTGCAAGGATAAAGATAAAGCAACTGCTGCTAGTTTCTGTTATATGGTCTTTGTATCTCGTCCTCCACAAAGTTTCTCTGTTATCAGTATAGAAATAATTTGCACAACAACTTTACAAGTTATCTTAGAAGGCACAGCAGGTTTCTAGCATCCAAGCTCTTTCTCATTTTAAGAGTGACTATCTGAATAATTGGCAGGGAGGAGCTTGGCTGCTCTGTAATGCAGAAACTTGGCTAGAGTGATGCTGTTAGCATGAAACAGCAGCAGATCCAATGCCCAGAACTTGAACTGAAACTGTTTGTTATTACTTCACATCTGTACTGCAGCATTAGCCACAGGCCATGACCAAGTCTGGCCCTGGTCCTTCTGGGATGAACTTCTATATTTTAAACAGACAGGGGATGACAAAGGTGATTGAAAGGATTTAATGCAACATTAAAAATAACTGACAGAGTCAGGAATTTGTGTCTCACTGAAAATTAATGGCAACTACCATAGGAGTTGGGTACATTGGAAAAAAATGGTCAGGCATCCTGAAACCTTGGTAGGGCACAGGCATTTGCAGTCACAGAAGACTGTTTCTGTTCTTGCAAGAAAAGAAAAAAGTTCCACAAGAGGTTTATATCAATAACTGGCTGCTTTTTGCAGGCACTGGTGCAACAGTAGAGAGCACTGTGAGGCAGAAAGATAGGCAAGCAGTGCATGCAGGTCTGCTCAGAAATAATCATTCCCAGGATGGTCAATTCAACAGAACAAAAAAGGTCCAGGGACTAAAGGGCTACTTCCAGTATTACACACTTGCCCTGACTGGTCTCTTCACCTCTTTTTCCTACTCTCTGGCAAAAGGCAAAGATCTGAAGAATTTATTTTAAGAAATATCAATACTCACATGACAGCTGGATCCTAGATGCAAGCCTAGCTCCAATAGCACCAAAATCTCCTCCTAATGCTGTGGTGCTGGTTGCAGATCTGAGGCAGGGTTTGCTGCAGAACAAATGCCCAGGCAGAGGATGTCATATGTGATCCCCAAGCCCTTCAGCCCTGTGGCCATGAAGATCACAGCAGATGAAGTACTGGAGTGGAAGAGGTGTGGCTCTGACACCAGGGGACCCAGCTTTGATCTTTGATGAACCTAGCTGTGACTTACCAGAAGAAGTTTTAGGCCTTCTTAAGCAGGAAGTCATGGAGCTCTTTAGGGAAGTAGAGAATTTTTCAAAGGCTGGAGGGTGCGCCTCTGCCTTTTTTTGGCAAGCTGTCACCAGAAGTGAGCCATGCTGAGCACCTTGTTGCTCTCAGCAAAGAAAGGCATTTCATAAGTTAGATGGGTACTGGAAGTGTTGGCACTGGAGAAAACCAAAACAAGAAGTAGGGGAAGATGGTTTTCTGGTGGAGCTCATGCAAGAGAAAAGGACCTTGTCAGGATGCCACCCCTCCCACTGCCCATTGTTGTGCCAGTGCCAAGTCACTTGTGCGCAGCATGACAGGAAACAGCAGTGCAATGCTCCTTACCCATATGCAGCAGTAAAACAGCATTGGCCTTGACAAGGGAACAACATCAAGGATTATATTTGTTATATTATTGTCAACATGCAGGCATCATGTTATCTTAGTCACACCACGACTAGGTAACTAAACTGCCAGGTTTAATGTTTCAGGTCACATCAGGGAATAGTTTTACCAGCAGATGTAAAGATCGTCATTTGGAGTGGGCAGCACTCAAGGTCAGAGTCAGCAAATCCTCCTCTAAAAATAGACTCTACTTGCACAGTTCGTGAGGCTTCTTGTGTCGTTCTGCTGCACTTCACAGGACCCAGTTACTTACTGCACCCACCTAAGCTTACAGGTAAGGCTAAGCAATATGCATTTCCTGCTGTGCTTCTGCTCCTTTTTCCTTCCTTTTGTAAACTGGTTTAGTAAAGCAGGGAGAGGACTGAGAACTGGAAAACTTGCCGAGGTAACTATTAATCTCATTAGCTTGTTGCAGAGAAAAAAAATTAATTATTACAGACTCAAGAAGGTTTTGAAAGTATAATGTATAATTTTAGAAATTTTAGAAAACCAAACTTGTTGTGTTACAGAAATCACTTTATAAATTAGGAAATTAGGTGCAGAAAGTGTAATTATCTTGGAGATAATTTCATTGTAAAAGTTAGGGACTGAAAATGCAATATTTAAAGACTTTAATATCTGTCCCAGAATATTTTGCTTATTCTTCAGTAATTGCTCCACCCTCTAGTCAAATCTAGCTTTTCCAATTGAACTAAAAATCTCTCAGATGACACTGTGTTTTAAGTTCCCTTGGACATTCTAATAATATTTAATAAAATTTCAGCTTAATCTGTTTTCAATTAACCAGTCCACTCAACAATAAAGAATGAGGGCAAAAATAAGTTTTTAAAATGTCATATGTGGCTTAGAAATTCATTGAAATAACTGGTTAGTTTTGAATATTCACAGCAGGAGGTTCTGGGAAATAATTGCACAGAGGCTACAATTATTCTGGTTTTAAGCTGTTTAAAGATGACTGCAATAGATGAACTACTTTATAGTCCATGAATGCTTTAAGCATAAGAATGCAGGGCTAAAATAAAGGAACTGAAGTAAATGAATTTTGGTGAAGACTTGGACAGGAATAGGGAACACAGGATTGTACTTTTTCCTTAAGTATCCTGCAAATCCAGTTTTGGAATTTGGTAAACTCTTTTTGGGGTATTTCAGAAAAATATTCTTGAAAGACTTCTCCATCACAAGAAGTATTTGTAAAAAAGTAACCTTTTTGGCCTAGTGTTAAGGAAAAAAATCCCCAACAAAACAAAACAAGACATAACCCCACCCAAGGAGCTTTTGCCACAGCTCATTGCAGTACCCTGGGGTGTAACAAGTGTGAGGTTACAGGGGAAGCATACAGCTCTTCATGGCTGCTGCCAGCCTTCCCAGGCTGAGCAAAACAGCATGGGGTGGTGTATCAGGGAGCACCATTCTCAATGCATTTCATTAAATCATCTGACAGAGCAAGCTTTTGTCACCGCAGCTGACCAGCTCTCAGCTCAGCTGATGTAGTTTGAGTTACAAAAAGCTTAAAACCAAAGCACTGTTTACCCTCCTCCCAAGTGCAAACACTGTGCTCCAGACGTGTGCATTGGCTCCTGCAGAAACTTTCCAGTTTATAAAACAGCCCTCTGCTTAGTCATACTCAAAAAGGGCAAGCACTTTTTCACCCTGAAGGGAGGTATGTGTCTGGCATGTGGGCTGGAAATGGAAGAAGAGAACATTTCTTAAAAATTCAAGAACTTGCTGAGTAGATCCTCCCTCACTGTTTCTGTAGATTCTCAGTCATTAGATCTGATTTTTTTTTCTGAGTTCAGCACTGAGCTTACTTGAAGACTGGTTACTAAACTAGATTCAAATCTTCTGCACATTTTTTGAAAGTGTAGAACTGGTATTGTCCATCCTTACCTTCTCTTGGGTCCTTCCCTCTTGTACACACTTGTTACAAACATTGTTCCTCCATGAGTTCTTACCTGAAGGAGTGGTTAATAACCTGAAGGAAGGAAGGAAGTAAATATAAAACCATTAGTTTTGCAGTTGTCTGTAAGGCAAAGTCTCAGTTTTTACTCCCAGGAGAGTAGAAGTCCAACAACTTCAATGGCGTTAAATTCTGCCTGATAAATAAAAACATTCAAATAAGTCTGCCCTGTATCCAAGATCAGAAAAGAAAATAGAGTACTTTGTTAGTAACAAGCTCTTCATGCACAGAAATGATTTCTCAATCAAAGTTACAGGGTTTTTTCCTTCTTTTTTTGTTCTTCTCCTGGATTTAGTGTTCATGGCAGTAGATTAACTACTTTAGTACCCAGTTTTGAGGGTGAAACTACCAATTAACTTCAAGGGCACTGTGTTTATCTCCTATTGCACTGGGGTGGGTATAGAGCCCTGTAGACATGTCATTATTTTTGTGGAATCCTCATGAAAACTCAGCACTGATAGGTAGTTCTCTTTCCTTCCCTTGGCATCTTGGAAAAGACTTGGGATGATACCACAGTTCCACTCCTTTTTCAGAGCTGGCAACAGGTAGGAGGGAAATATGAAAGCATCAGAACAGGAATAAGATTAAAATCTGCCTCCACATTTACAAACAGGTTGTATATTTAGGTATTTGCTAAATGCTAAAAACTTTCACTTCTCCGCTAAACCAGGTGAATTTGTGATTGCCTGGTATTTTCAGGGAGAAGTTGCTTTTAGACAACTCTGAGTACAAAACCAAGGCTTGTACACATGTGCACATCAAATTAAATTTAATAAAGCCAGCATCAAAATCACCACTAGCACAAGTGATCAATGTCATAAGAGCTGGGAGACCTTCCAAGAGCAGGACACATGGGTGGTAAAGAATATAAACTATTCTGCTGTATAAATATGGACTGAAGTGGGCATTAAGGCAAGGAAACCCTGCGCCCTGCATGACAGAACAGCTAATACTTCTAAAGGAAAGAGTAAGGAAAATTGTCTTCTCTCCATTTTTCTTCCCAGTTTTTACTTGTTTAGCCTCTCTCGTTGCAAATTTATGCCAAGGCCACTGGGCTCTGACTTTATTGAAGATCTGAAGCTTCAGGCACACAAAGCTAGAAGGTGGCAGCAGAGTAGCTATGGTGGGGTCAACAGCAGTGATGGAGGAACCCCCTGTGCCAGGGAGGGGTTCAGAAAAGGAAAGGATACATAGGCCCTTGCACAAGAACAAGGCAAATGCAGTCCTTGGCTGTGCATGCCTGATTTTTTTTCTTTTTAAGTCTCTACAGCTGACTTGGATCTCAACTCCCAGGCATAAATCTTGCCAAATTGTTTGGCATCTTTATACACAGCACTAGGGCTTGCACAGCACGTTGAGCAGAAAATATATTAAGAAACACAGTATTTTGTAATGTAGCTAATGACTTAGAGCTTTCAGTCTCAGAGTACTCAAACTCCCACTACACATGGAAAACCAGCATTAGAAATGTACACAGCACTACCAAGGCTCTGATGTCCACCTCTAGATAAAAAGCTGTTTTCCTCCCCCATCTATGGGAATACCAAACTGTAGAGCTCATGACTGACATTTCCAAAAGCATTAACTCATCCCTACAAATTTTGTGGTGGGACTGGACATCCCTTCAATTGAACAGATTTGAAAATGGGCCACTACATTCTACGACTTGATAGGGCCTTACTGGAAATTTTGGGTTAATTTGAGTAGTTCAAGGGACTCCAAACATGGTGCAGAAGGCAAACCTTTCACTACCATATTGGTGCTCCAGCCACTAGACTGTGTGCTCTGTCACAGTCTGAATTAAACAGCAGATAGACTGGCAGATTTTTTTTCCCCTTGCACTTTATTTCATCCCTCCCTGCTTTGTTAAAAATAAAATAAAAAAAGCTAAAGAGCTGTATAAGAAATTCCATCTGGCAGCTGTAGAGTAGATAAGTGAACATAAAGAAGAGATTCCTTTGCTGTGCCTAGTGCATGCTGCTTATCCAAATTAGCCACACAATTACTTCTATCAATGCAAAACTAGTTTAATGTTTTTTTCCTAGTGCACAGCACTTGAGAATGACTTAAAATGCAGTGTAATTTGCTACAGTGTATGTCCTGAAGTGGCTCACTAATGAAAAGAGGATTAACTCTCCATTATTCTGAATTACCATTTTGTGAAATCACTAACAATATTTTCATTTATATACATATAACCCAAGGGGGACAAATATTCCAGCCATCCAAGCGATTAGCAAATAAAATTTATTAGATAACATGCACTTTGGTCGTATTTATGAAGAGAAAGATTAGGGTATAAAAATGCAGATGACTGGATTTTTATCATCCTTGTTCTGATAATACCCTTAAGTCCATGACAGCAGAAGTGGGGAGCTCAGGCAGTTCAGTGCTGTGTGCACACTGCCCTGGGGGCAGAACCCGCAGCATGCCAGGCTCAGCAGGCACAACCTCACAGGCTGCAGCACCTCTGGGGCCCCACCAAGGTGTGCCCCACACCCAGCTCTGGCACAGAGGGGCAACAGGAAGGTCTCACCAGCTCACACAGCCTGCCCTTGGCACAGGCCAGCTGAATGAGAGGGAAGCTGTGCTCTGGGCACAGGGAAACAGTGGGATGAGCTACAGACTGCCCTGCCTCACTGGGAGGAAACTCCTGGCCTCAGATACGGGGCTCTGCTCCTCAGTATGCCTGAAGCTGGGCTCAGACCTTCCTGCTGGGGAGAACACTCTGGGACAAGGGCAGCTCCAGCCAGCTGACTTTTCATCCCTCCCCCATGAAATAAAAAGGCTGCCCTGAAGCAGCATTTCCAGGAGCAGGCAGGGTGCAGAGTTCTTTATGCAAAGGACATAAGGACAGTCCCTACTCCAGAGAGCTTCCACATGACCCTGGGATTAGCTCAGTTGGTCAGAGCAAGGTGCTAATAATGCCAGGCTCACAATCTCCATGTGGGCCATTCACTTGTAATGATTCTTGTGGGTCCCTTCCATGTCAGGCTGTTCTGTGATCTAAGGCTGTGTGTCCCCAACACGGTGCAGTGCCATGAAGTGACTGCCAAGCTAGCACAGCACTGGTACATCACTCAGCCTGCACTAACTCATCTATAGCCCACAGGAAGCACCACAAGGGGCGGGAGCCTGCTCCAACAAGCCTGTGCAGAGGTTACCCTGCAATCTGGCTACCATCTGACTGCACTGGGTGAGCACTCTGCAAGAGATGGTCTCCTCTCCACACAAGTCTGCCAGAGAAATCTGAGCTTTCCCTGCCTGGGTTTGTGCTAAACATTCATGCCCTTATGCCCACAACAGCATTAAGAACAACCCCGCAAGAAAATCCAATCCACTTTTCACTTTATATTCCAAGAGGGCTGGCATAGGGAATAGCCTTCCTGGAGCTCTGTTTGGTCTATGTAGAACAACTAATATGAGATGGGGTTAGGTATCTTTGATTCCTGGGAAGATGCAAGCCCTTCTGCCCCCAAGCAAATGCTTCATGGCAATTATTTCCAGAGTTGAACTAGCAAACCAGCCCTTTTGCCCCCTTTTCCCTCCTTCTAGTTAAACTCTGTTACTTCTTACATAGTCTAGAGTCAAATCTGAAATACATGTTTTATTAGAGGAATTTCAACTGATGCTTTCCTGTGCTCTAATTCAATTTAAAAATCCCTGCAGCAGATAACATTGGCAAGGCATAAAAGAACATAGCGTACTTGAAAGTTCAGGGAGCATGTGGCTTCCCAGGACAGACAGAAACAAGGATTTCTCAGCAGTGGTTGAGCTTTCAGAGTGTTAACCAAGCTCCAACTGTGCCGGTGTTCCAGTACCACAAACGATCATTTGCAGATGTAATTGCCCTGTTCTGAGGTGTAACAAATCAATGCACTGTGGCCACCAACTGGGATTACTGATTACATTGCTTTCTCCTCTTCCTTTCCTCCATCCCATGTTATGGAGCCATGAATAAAAGTAGTCAGCCCTCAACATCAAGGCAACAGGCTCTCAGTTATAATTCCTTACTAGACAAATAGCAGTTCTTATCAATTTCTAGATAACGCCCTAATCACTCCCAAAGTCAGACTGACTTAGATTTGTATCTCTGACAGACAAACATTATCTACACTGCTGAGTCTGCATGTAGAATTAGCATAATTCTGGCACAGGAAGGAAGAAGGCTCTCCCAGGGCATGGCTACCGGGGCAGATAGATGGGACTTGGTACTACGCATGCAAGACAAGCCCAAGGTAAATTTACTACAAGCTGGAATTCTCAGAGCCCTTTAAAAATCTCAAGAGAGGACCACTTAGCTAAACATCATCATCATGTTTTAAGAAGCTTGGCTGAAAGATAGATTCCCTTGCCAGTGCAAGCAAGCCAATTTTTGAACAAAGGTGTACACTTGCCAATCAAAAACAGACTCCACAATCTTATACAGCTTTGGAGTAGGAAAACAGCAATCATTTGGCTTTTTCAAGCTTTGTAGAGAAACAGAACATGACAGGCACAAAAGAGCCCAAACTGAGCAAACAAACCCCATGGGTACTTGGGATGTCAGTGAAAAATGGACATCCTGCTTTCAGCTCTACAATAGCCACATGAAAGCATTAGCCAGATTTTTTGAATTAAAAGGACACAAACATTCAGCAGCCAATACAAAAAAAAAACCAAAAAAAAAAAAAAAACCAATTGGGAGCAACTACAGGATTCATTGCCTGCAAGAAAGGTGGATTTTTGGCAGGCTCTACTTGCACACTTCATAAGATCAAGCCCAACTCCACATCTTGTTACAAGTCTCTCACAGAACCACAAGGTTCAGTTTATCCCTTCAAGGGAATGAGACATGAGCAACTGCTACTCTGAGACACCAGAGAGTCCAGAAGAAGAAATAAAAGCAGAGCCCACAGGGAGATGCAGCAAACAGGGAATCTGCAGCTGGCAACATTGGAAAAAAAAAAGAGTAGAAGAGAGTACAATAGTACATGCAACATTCACCTGAACAGACACATTTCCTCTCCCTATGTTGCTGAAAACCACAAAGGATGAGCTATTAGGAGGGTATTCATTAATGATAAAAAACCCCAACAACTTAAATTTGCACTCAGTTCCCCTAGGTGCTTTAGATCCCTAGGCTGTTAGACCTACCAAATTCTTGCCAGTGGATTTTTCAGGAAACAAAATCCAGACAAGAGACTGAACTTCAATAATCTCAAACCTCTGAGTTTGGTTTCCTTTGCTGGTGAGCTCATTCAACAACATACTCCTCACCTTACTCTGGGGAGGTAGAAATCCAGGTGCAAGTCTGTGTTTGCCACAGAGCAGGTACATCTGTCTCAAGCAATGCTCAATCCCACCTGGTCAGTGCTGCTCCCAGGATGCCACGGCTGGAGCAGGAGTCACTGGCTTTGTGCTTCCTTGGGTTAATGCTCTGTTCTGGTTGCATTCCAGTTTCTCGCACATCCTGAGAGCGCTACTTCATGGACAAGATGTCATCAGGGAGCTGGAACGCTGGGAAGAAAAACGCATATACAGCAGTCAAAGTAGATCCTGATGAGGACTATTGTACCCCAGGGGCATTTGAACTGGAGAGGCTCTTGTGGAAGGGCTGCCCACAGTACACTCACGTCAATGAAGTCTGGCCCAACCTCTACATAGGAGATGAGTAAGTGCACACAGTACCCCCTGTGTAGCAGCTAAGTGTACCTGCTACATGTCCTCTACACAGGGCATGACCAAGCTCTTCTAAACACAGCTCACTGACAGAGCAAACTGTTTGAAACCACTGACAGATGTCAGAGCCTGGCATGGCCCTGGCTGTTACTGCTGCTTCAGGAAAGAGCAGAGGAAGTGCAGCCAGGTCTGCTGTTAAAGACAGAGTGACAGCACTGGTAGTGGCACCAGTGTAGGCTGCAGAGGTTGAAGCTCGTCATGATCTATTTTAAATGGTTTGTTTCAAGGAGCAATTTGTTATTTATCTCTGAGTGAAAGTTGTTCCACAGTTACAGAGCATGGCCTGGATGTGTTTGCCACACCTTAGGTTGGTTTAGGCCTAAAATGTAATTCTTGAAAAGCAACTGAAGAGACAGCTCACCCTGCAGTAGTATTTCTGCATTTCCAAGCCTGTACTTGTGGACAAAGAACACTCTGCATTTCCAAATTGCTCAAGAGATTAGAGCAAACAGAACCCTGAGGAAGGCAAAGCTGCAGCGATGTGTCTCACTGATCTGACCAAATGTGATTTGGAAAAAAAACAAACCCCAAAACAGACTTAGTCCTGCTGAGCACAGGACTAAACTAGAAGCAGTCTGTTCCAAGAAGCAGAGAAGACTGCTGCAGCAGGAGACATGCCATCAGAAAATCCCCCAGCCCAAGCCCTAAGCAGAGCAAGAGAGCCTTTCTTATCCCTTTGCCATTATTGGTCCAATTCCCATTTTCCTCTACACCCTGCACTAGCATGACATATTTTTACATCATCACTGAAAGACACAAGTAGGAGCCCCAGTGGCTCCAAAGTTCTCAATAATTTTTTAAAAGGTCCTAAAATCCATCTGTTGCCAGCTTATAAAAGAGGAAAGATATACAGCTTTATAAGTTACAAGGCTCCTAATATCATCCACCAATTACTTCTGTGGCGCCAGAGGCAACAGAAAGACACAAGAGTTCTGGTCTTGTACCAAGCCAAGGCTCCCACTTTTAGAGACAGGGATGGGAGAGAGTCTGTGTGTGTGTGTTGTGTGGGATAAAAAAATTAAACCGTGGGAACAGCCTGTCCAAATGATTCAGGAAGAAAAGGGGATTGAGTTTTTCTCTCCACATCCTGCCCTGCCCCTCCAGTTAGATATCTCTAACTCAAGATTTACCATAAAGAACAGCCTCTCCTGGCATTTATTTCCTACTTCATTGTTTAGAATCACCATCAGAATTATTCTGAATGAAGCTGTTAGAATAATTTTCCTCTAATCTCTGTGATGAAGCTATAGCTGTGCCTGCTGAGCAAAGGGATGTGACCAGACAAGAAGTCAGTCTCTCAGCCCAGGACAGCAGTCACTGACTCTTTCCTGTAATCTTCCTGTAGCAGTGACTTCTTACATCCTGTAATTTAGTAAAGGCTAGAAGGTGTGACTCTGAATACACCACACACCTGGCACTTCATACAAACTAACCAGAGGAACAAAAATACAAACTTCTTGAGAGGCACGTGGAGCTAGAACCCATCATGCTGGGTAATGTCTTTCTGCTGAGGACTGGTCTTAAGTCAAGAGGAAAACCAGTGGTGCTTCAAAGGAAAACAAGTTCCCCACCATGACAAGACAAAAGCATGAGAAAACCTATGGAGAAGGAAAAACAAGTAAGGAGCAGATGGGCGGGGGGGGGGGGGGACGACAGAAATAAAACTTCACCAGAAAATGGAACTCCCCAAAAGAGAACTACTATTGTCAGCCAGGCACGGGCAAACTTGATGTGGCAGAAAATCTGAGAACTGGTCTGCATGCAAGACGCAGGCTTTCACTACCCTAACTAAAATTTGTTTTGAAACAGGCAAAGTCCATGGACCTTTCTATCTTTCCTGGAGCCACCTACGTATCTTACTCCAGACCAATAGCTTACCCCCTCAGTGTGGCAGGGTTTTTGTATAGTTTTAAGATCTTGCTTTAGAACTGGTGGCCAAAGAGATGCCACAAGCCATGAACAGATGTTGGGTGCATTTCCATCTTTAGCCAAGCTAAATTAAGGTTGATGTTGAAAGAATTTGGTGGAACTCATCAACAAAATCAAGCGAACACATACATGCAGAGTTTATCTTCAGAGATTCCACATCTGTGCTTCATTCCTGCCTCCTGCATTTACAAGGTTAACAGGACTTGTGACTGCTTATGGAAATGCTAATTAATTACCCTGGCTACGTAACCACATCTTCCTTCTAATGCAATCCAGGCTATCAAGGAGCCCTGTGAGGCCACTCCATCCTTTTGTTATGAGGCTTCACTGCAGATGTTGCCCAGAGGCAATGAAATCTCTATGAGCCTGTCAGACCCAGAATAATCAAAGCCTCAAAATATAACATGCTGTGTTCAGCTCCAAGTGAAATTTTCCCCCAGCAAGTTCCAAGGGCTTTTAAAGACCAGATACTGGAATTTGTATGACACAGCCCAGCGACAGGAATAAAACACTCTTGGCCACAATTTTGAGGCAATTGCTACCAGGATTAGTGTTTGCATGTATCCTCCTCATATTTAGAAGTCCTCTAAAGGGATAGAAAGCAGCCTTGTTTTTCTCCTTTGTTTCACTGGCCACCTGGTTGCTTGGAGGCAGTTTTACTGGCAAATCCCAAACCTGCTTGGTTCAGTGGGATCACATGGAAAGTCTCTGCCAGTTACTCATCTTGTAGTTTCTTCTTGCAGCTCTTCAGTGATGGACTTATTACCCGAGATGATGTTTAGGCTTCCACATTTCTGAAGTTCAAAAAATATTTTGGCTGAAGACAAAGGCCTCCCAATTTGTTTTCCTCTTAAACATGCACTAGATCTCCTTAGGATTTAAGCTCTGATCACAATTTCAGGTCTTGCCATGTTCTCAAACTACTCCCATAAAAAAAAAAAGTCTTTTGAAATGTAATTCTTTACAAGTTAAGTATGAAAAATAATTTTCTGGGTATGCAGCTGAACTGAGCTTGCAATTCACAAAAGCTATAGTCTGTGCCTTGCCATGACTCACAGTCTTCAGATGTGATGCAGGTAAGGAGTAACCCAAACCCACAATTTGGAGTGCATGATAATTAAGATAAATAACTAAACATGAAATGTATGCATAACTAAAACTCATTCTCTCCTCTTACCTTTCTGCAGAGAAGCAATATGGCATGGCTTTGTCCAAGTGACCAAGTAAAAAGACAATTTACACTAACCTAGAAGAAAACAGATGGGACTCTCTCAGGCTAGAAAACAGCTACCTCCCATCGTTTAGCATTGCCAACTCCTAGCATCTACATCAGTATTAATCATATAAAAATAGAAGCAAATACAGATTTAGATTATAACAACACTCTTGAGGATATAGTTTTAACTTGGGTAGAATGAGAACCTGCCAATTGTAACAGCAGTTTAACAATCCAGAAAATCAGATCTTTAATGCTGGACAGTAAACCTCAACACTCCAATGGTTTCCAAGACAAGTAACACTTCCCCATATAACATCTCTGTCTATCAGTGATTTCTAACATTTGATGAGTGACTGAAGTCAAGACCAGGAACTGACTGAACACAGCATGAGTGCTTGGTGCCTTTGCTGTATAGAAAGCAGAGAGCTATTTCCTCTATCTAGGTTGTATCACTTACAAAAACTACATCCACCATTTTGGGCGAGAGGAAAATTAAATACTAAATATTTTCCATCCCATATCCTGATGATCTCACTCACTGTTTTCAGTGGTACCTAAAAATTCTTTTAATTCACACTGAGCAGGAGGTACCCAGAGAAATGGAGCAACACCTCAGAAGGAAAAGAGGATACAATGCTACACTATCTCCAGACTCTCTCAGTACTAGAGTTACCAAAGAAAATTGGGTCAGTATTATTGGAAATTCTCAACATCTCTCCTCAGGAGGGAGAACTGCCAGATTTTCTTAAGAAAGTGTCAATATTGCCTATATTCAGCAAGCTTCTTTCTGACACTGACCATCTGGTAAATCATCCTGCATCGAGCTTTCCTTTAGCACTTAAGAAAATGGAAAAGTTCGAGAGAGGCGATTCCTCTCCTAGTAACATGTTGCCTCAGATTTCCTGGTGTTTTGTCAATCTGGGTCACATCAATCTGTGGCTTTAATAGTCTATACTGAAACATGTTTGCAATGCACAACCTTTGCATGAAGTTTAAGAGACTTGGCTTTACTTGAAGTTGATAAGCACACCAGTCATCTGGTTGAGCAGTACCAGCTGTAAGGTGCTAACTTACCTGGGGAGGGAGTTGCTCTGCCCACACCCTCCTGAGGTATTTTGGAGGACTACTTCCTTCCTTTAGGAGGTGTATTTATGTTTTCCTCATGAGCCACACATCTTCACTTTGTTAGCTGCTTTCAGTATACTTAATACTGTGTGTGAAGGTGCAGGCTGCAGTGCCTGCAAGTTCTTTTCCCCTCTCCTCCAATTCCATTGATTTGGGCAACTTTCTAACAAAAGCAGCTGGGACTAAAGCTTGTTATGACAGTATTTTTGAAAAGAGAGAGGGGATCTGGTACAGTGGAGACAGCAACCTAAAAGAAAGCATTCTTTTTCATGTTGTAACTACTTACACATTGTTTCTTCCAGAAGAACACAGAGTTTGCTGCAGCACTTGCTATTGATCCTATAAAACTTAGCCTTAAAACTGACAGCAGGCACAGTTAAAGTCTCAGACAAGCCCTCTACTTGCCCTTGCACAAGCCAAGAGAGGTAAACAGTCTTTTGGGAACCATCTGAAAATGGATGACACTTTTGTCTCGGTCAGTTTCCCCTTTTGGTGAGTCTGTTAGTATCAATATATCCATATGTGAAAGTGATTTTATCTCCAGTTTTCACCATTGAGGTGGGATTCCCACATCAAAGTACTCCCCCTTGCCTCAGAACTTTCAAAACATGTTTATGAGTCCATCTGCCCTACAGTAAATGCAGGGTCAGATTCAGCAAAGCACTGAGCTTTTGCTTAACACAGAGAAAAGGACTTCTGGGTATATTTAACTTTTAGCATAAGTTTATGTGCTCTGAACTGAAGAGCTGATGAGCTTTAACATGGGACTAATCAGCACAGGTCATCTCTTACTAAACTGAATTACATTGAAATTTTCATTGTTATCTCCCAGTGCCACACTTCACCTTCCTTGCACGGGAACACATTCAAGGCAGACACTGGAGACAACAGCTGCACCATGTGAAAGGAAATCAAGTGCTAATAGCACAGATGGTGGAGATATACAAAATGAAAACAATTGCTAGAGTAGCCAAGTGCTTACAGCTTCACCTACACTGGCATTTGTAGCAAACTCCTCTTTACAATGGCTACTTAAAATTCAACCATAATCACAAAAGTGAAAGTATTAATCACAGTTTAATAGGGGACAGCAGCACCCAAGGAGGGGAAAAGAAGAATGTTGTTAGCTTGACTATTACACTCTGATAGTGAGCAAATGGCAAGGAAAAAAACCCCGATGCCTTTTCTAGTCAAAATTGAATTAGAAATGGAGTCATAAATCCTCCAATAAGGTAATGATTCATATTGCCCTGAACAATCCTATGCTATTAGTAACCTCAACCAATCAGATATTTACAGATATTTATGCCTGATTTATTTATCTCTTTCCTCTACAATATTGATACCTCAGGCACGGTGAAAACTGCAAGGCCAAGAGCATTCCCTTCTCCTTGGGGTGTAATCAGAAGCACCATGCATGATGAAACACAGCAAACCCCACAGGTTCTGGTTACAGGGTACAGAGGGATGTTTTCACAACAGCTTTGACACTGCAGACTCAGCTGAGGGTGGAGAGCAGCCCAGTCCTTCCCACAGAGGCAGAGCTCACTGCTGGCTATAGGCAGTCCAGGCAAACAGTTGAGGGGCACAGTAACATTCCCATTTACAGGCACACAGGTCTCACACCTGGTGCCTTACCAGGCTGTTGCTTGCTCTGCTAACTGGCCACCAAGCTGCTGCAAACCAAGTGTGACCCCAAGTTTAACTATGGCAGTGTCAGTCTCAGCACAGAGCTTCTCTGTGGTCATGTTTATGATCAAAGTACAAAGTACTGGCTGACAGGAGGTAAAAAGCAGATAAACCTGAGCCAGTATGACAAGTGGTGGTCCAGCTGGGCTCTTTGCCTAGATTTTGGGGAAAGATTTTACAAAGAAAAAAAAAGAGGAAAAATTTTCAAAGAACAGTAGTGAAATCTCTTATGAAAATGTAACTATCAAGTATAAGACTGAGGGGATAGAGAGAAAGAGGCAGGAGCTAAAGTACTTTCTAATCTCCATATTAGGTTTGAAATCAAGCGCTCTTGCTCTTGAAAAAGACTAAGTGTCACTTCAGCTTTCTTCACAAGATACAGATTCTAAAGCCCAAGGCAAGCACCTCTTGCAGTCCAGTGAACCCTATTTTCTATTACACAACAACTGTTTCTTCATATCTCCACACAACATATTAGAAACCTCAGGAAAATCTTTCCATAGATAAAAGTGTCCAGGGTATCTGCTGTAAGAAAGGTGCCTAACACCCTCTTTACAGACTGTGTGCACTAGCTTGGCCTGCAGATGCAAAAGCCACGTGGCCACAGGACTGTATTGACCCTGCTCCACTTAGGGCAGGTATTTTAGGTCTTGCTTCCACTAACAGGTTCTACAACACCTACACATAGTTTGAGTGATAGCTATTCCAGTGAAAATGTGGAGAACTTAACAGATTTGAGTGCTCAGCACTGAGCACTCATTTTCTGGAAGTTTTTCAGATTAGCAATGTCAGTAAAAAGAAGAAAATATGGATCCATATAATAAAGAAAACAATTCCATTGGGTAAGGTTCTATTCAGTCCAAAGGCTATTGCTAAATCAGTCTGCATATCCAGCATAATTAGAAAGCAGATAACATTTTAAAGTCAGCCTAGCTCAAGCATTGAGGAAAACAGCATAAATTCCTTGGTACACGTGTAATTTGCTGTTTAAAAAAAAAAAAAGTTATATCACAGAAGATGGTATAGTTACATCTGAGCATTAATAATGAATTTTTGCAACACCATTCAAGGTTGATACATTGCTGCTTCTGAGTCCATTTCCAGCCCAAGTTGGGAAACAAACAGAGCAAGCAGAGTAACAATGTGCCTATTCCCAACCTCCCACAGGTCAAGGGCAAAACAACTGCTAATGCATTTGTGGTGCAAAATGATTAAACTGATTAAATACAAATAATTCCATCCCGAGCCTTCAATTCACAGAATGCAGCTACAGGCAAGACTGGGAGATGGAAGGCGAAGTTGAGAGAAGCTTGGCCAGGCTGAACTGTTTATGAAAGTTACTGAAAGACAGCATCCCTTCTTTCTGAATATGTACTGGAAAACTGAGGCCACCCAACATTGCAAAATCAGGTTGGAGAAAACAGAACAAGACTGTGTGACTGTCAGAAAAATGCATTAGTGGCATCCACTGCGTCAAAAGGCAATCTCCAATCAAGGAAACAGGAAAATTCAATTTCATATAAAAACAAGTGTCAAATGTTAACGACTGTGACCTATTGTTTGACATTGTCCTTGCTCAGAACAACTTCATAATTTAATTCTAATGCTATTTATTAGCCTAAGCAGTGCTTGCAGAAGTCCAAGTGTGATAGTATGTACAGTCCATCAAAAAATTTGGTTTTCTACTGACCCTTACTACTCTGCAGTCCTGCTTCCTACTCAGCATGCAGATCTCCACTTGCAAGGGTTCTCCTTGTGCATGGGTCTCTGACCTGAAGCCCCTCAGTCTTACATGGTTTGTAGGATAGATGCCTTGGGCCAAGTCTGATCAATGAAAACCACCTTTTCTCTATTCCAGCATCAGGGAGGTAAAACAAAGACAGGCTTAATTTGAAAACAGGAACTGTAGCTCACCTCAAGGACATCAAAATGAAGAGTAGTAGTTATTCACTGCACCACTTCAGCCAGGACATTTAACCTGTTTTATTTTAAGTACTCTCCATCCTTTCCGTATAGAACTGAAGTGTCTTTGCTGGCAATATTTACATACAGGGAATCCTAAGGCACAAAATCTCCTACAAGGAGGGAGAAGAAAGTCTTCCTCAGTCAATCACTGCTATAGGAATACAAAGGGAAGGAGTAGGCATTATTTAACATGAGGTGAAAGTGGCAACTTACACCATTAGCAGTGCTCCAGGGTCTACTAAACTTATTAGGTAGGCATCACCACACTAAGAGAAGCTTTTATTTGACTTTTACATGATTGTATAGGGGATGTCGGGCATTATTCCATGGCAAAAATACCAGTACTGTCAAGACATTATCATTCCTGACCAGAAAGGAATTTATGCAGGGCAATATTTACCCAGAGCAGCCAATGATCATGGGCTTAATTTAAGTAAGAGCAAGCATAGGTAAAACCTTCAGTACCCATATCCCAGTTAAGTGCTCTAATCATTAGGTCCTTGACTGCTCAGAGGGGGTTTTGACTGTGAGCTTGGAAAGGCAGTCAGCTTCAAGCTATTGTGGGCTGTCACCACTAGAATTATGAAACACAGCAGGTAGCCCACCACAATGTCCTGTGTGACAGCAGCTACATTTACACATGGAAGTGTTCAAGAAACATTCATGGAGAGAGGTACTTTTGTTTGGAAAAAGCTTTTTTACATCATGCAGTAGTTATGTGAAAATATATTAACAGAATAAAGGTTATGTCATTTTTTTCTTTTTGTAAAAAGCTTTGTAGTTTTCCTAGGCACTAATGAAACTTGACAGCTTTTTCAGAACAAAATTTTCCCAAACTAAAAGCTTTCTGTAATGGAAGAGAAAAAGTTTTTACATGCTTGGCCATGAACTTTACATTTTTTTAGGAATTTTATCCTAAAGCAAGCACCTACAGTGGGTATTGAACATACAAATCTAAGCTTTCCTCTCTTCTCTGACTTCCCTTGTCCAAGGGAACAGGACAAGAACAAATGAGAACCTTTGGCTAAATACATGAATTCCAGCTTCTTCTGAAGGCTAATATCAAATTTCCTTATATAGTTCTTTTTTGCTTTAGACCTCTGGTTTGACCAAACAAGACAGTAAAATGGAGTTGTGATAGGAAGTTATATTCACATAGGGATGGGATTTTAAAATTGTATTTATTTTTTAGAGAAATTGAGAAGAACTCAGTACCTTCTTTTAGGGAAGAAGAGTTTCTTTTTGAATCCCAGACTATTTTACTACTCACATATTACTGACTCTTATTACATCTGCAATATCATTTGATAGGGACTGAAGGGGAAAACAGCATTCACGGGTCCTATTTCAAGTTCCACCACTGATTTCCTTTTCTGACTTTAGACAATTCCTTCTATTTCTTTCTGTATCCCAAGTTTCTTCTTGTACAAGATGGATGGAAGCCAGTATTGCCGATGTGCACAGGTAACAGCAAAATAAATCCATATTAAACATGCTCTAAGGACCTGAGGGAGATAATTAGGAACTCCAAAAGAATGACAGCTTCAAACAGAATGACAATATCTTAAGATCCTTAAAATGGTAAATTATGCATTGTTAAAGCATTATCAGTTTCACTAACATTTAGAACATACCAAATCAGAGGTTTTCTTAATTTTTTTTTCCTAGCCTTGAAGAAGCTTGTTGAGTTACATGGCAGCTCTTGTTTTCCCAGGAAAACGGCTCTGGATCGCTACAGCCTGGAGAAGGCGGGGTTCACGCACATCCTGAACGCGGCCCACGGGCAGCGCAACGTGGACACGGGAGCGCAGTACTACAGCAGCATGGCCCTGCAGTACCACGGCGTGGAGGCTGATGATCTCCCCACCTTCAACCTCAGCCAGTTCTTTTATTCGGCTTCCAAATTCATTGATAACGCTCTTCAGGATGAAAGAAGTAAGGAGGGTGCTGAAAATGGTTCCAACCAGTATAATATTTACCACAAGTAATTAAAAGCATAGTTCCATGGCATTTAACCTTGCAGGAATGAAACAAGTTCAATATAGTTTACCAGAGACAATACAACTAGTAGTAGGGAACAAGTTTAAGAGAAGGCAGTGATGTATTTATGATGACCCTTCTCACTAATACCACCCCAAGAGCCTCTCACCAAGCACTTTTGTCAAAGCTCTCATCACAGCTGCTATCAAGGGGTCCTGTCTGACAGAGATTTTTTTGTTGTTTTGACTCCTTCAAAAACACGTGAGACAACTGGAAATTGCCTAGGTGCCATGAATATGCTGTCTTTTCCTCCTTTTCCTAATTAGCCCCTATCAAGACAGGTTTAATAAATATTAGTTGCATAGTGCTGGGAGTAGAACACAAGTGGTCTCAGACATTCCATGTCATCATTCCACAGCTTTGTGCTCTGCACCATTAGATTCTCTCTATAAATATAGAAACCACCCCTCCTACCTGACCATCAGATCTACCCCAACCTGTAACATTTATTTCTCTGCCATCTTCCAAGCAGCAGGGAACTGGTACAGTTCTGACAGCAGTAAACTAGAAACATTTCATTAAAGTGTTTGTAATTTCTCAGCTTGATTACTACAATTCATTATTTGCTGATCTCCAGCCGTGTTCTATCAGAAGGCCTGACACTGATGTCAAGTGCTACAGCCTAGGCCTCACACTGACTTTCAATATTACTCCTACTCCTTCCCCTCACATACTTTTAAAAAAAATCTCAGCAAGATATTTTACCAGAAACCAGTTGAGAAACTTAAAACTTTCCTGCTGACCTATAGAGACCTTAATATCATAGGGTCAGATATCAAGTTTCTAGCCTTGTGTCAGCTTCTGTTCTTGGCTGTCTACCTCAGCTGCAGGCAGTTACTACCTGACTTGCTTCCAATAGCCAGCCAGGTCTTTACACTTCTGCCCTTTCAACAAGTACAGTCCACACAACAGTCCCTTCCCTTGCTCAGGAGAAAACCTTGAAAGCAGATCAGTTTTAAAAATCAAAGTCCTAATAGCAGGAGAAACTGCTTCAGGAGCTTACTTGCTTATGAAGAAAGATACCCAGCATTTTAAAAAAGTGTGTCTGAAGCAGTGCCTTTGGAAAGGAGAGGATAACTAGCACACACCTGTGTCTAGCCATGGCTGGAGGCCAGAGGTCAGTGTCAGACTGGAGTAGCTGGAATAAGAAATGCAGACTTCCTCATTCCCACCACCCTCCTGTTCCCATAAGACTTTAGTCTGCTGCACTGAGGTAAAGAAACAAGCACAAGAGAAGCAGCAAGGGCAAAAAAAAAGCCTCGCTTCCCAATAAATGTTGTAGGAGGAAAGGATGAGATGGGGCATATTAACCTTTTTGTTTCAAAACCACATAAAAGTCCAGGAAGTCCTGAGACAGTAGCAAGCACCAGCCCTGCACTGGAACACAAAACCAAATTGAAGAGTGACTGGGTGAACAAATAAAATAAACAAAAAAATCTGCACTCAAGTAGATACTACAAATGGCAGTGATTTCTGTAGCTGTAGTCAATTCTGCCACATTCAAATGGCTTTTAAACAAGTCATCTAGGATCTTTTCTAAGGAAGACCTACTGTAACACCCATGAAGAAAAAGAGCAAGCTCTTAGCTTTCTCATGAGGGAAAAGTAAAATGTGTGTATGGACACCTCTTAGCCCAGCCAGAGACATGTAAATACGCAATGCATGGCCCAGGATGACACAGGTTTAAAGCATAACTTTCCAATACACATTCACAGAATAGAATGACTCCAGAAGCTAGACTAAAGTGGACTGGTGCCTCCTATGGAAGAAAAGACTAGAGGTACCTAGGGCTCTCCTCCAACAACATAAATGTATTATTTGTGAATGCACCTCTAGTGCAGAAAGGCGTTCTGCATTTCAAGTGCCAAATGAACAGGCAATGAAGGTGCACTTGTGTGCTCCTTCCTGATTGACAAAGAGCATCCAGATTCCTAAACAGGATTTTGCATGAAGTAACCAAGCACCTGTCTCCAGTGGTAACGACATGGGACTTCAGCGTGTGGTGCTAAATACTACTGATCAGTAACAGCTTTGCATTGCTTTACTGCTTTGTATTAGAACTGAGCAAACACAGAGAGGGAAAGGGGGAGAAAGGAAAAAGCCTCAGCTTGTGTGACCAGAATCTGTGTGTTGATGAACTTAGTCTGGCTGTATCTGGGGTATGACCTTCAGCCAAATGATCAGATTCATTGAATAGATGTCTTCAGATAATGATTTTTGCTGGGAAGGTGCTCAATAGTCACTGCTATTGAAACAAATTGTCATTCTAATGAAGAAGGCCCTCTCTGAATCAGACCAAAAAGCTTGGCAATTTGGATGCTGTCAAAACAGTCCTAATTCTGACTTAACATTTAAAATCTTCATGATGATGAAGAAACTCCCTGATCAGAACAGTATTCGTAGGGCTTAAGCATGGGCTGCTGGACATAAGAGCAGTTACAAGAGTAAGATTTAGAGGCAAACTCTAATGAGTCACAATTATGCATGCTGGGCATGTCATTCAGCTGGGCAGAAAGCTTTCCCAAAACATGCAATTCAGACCATAGAACAGCTTAAATTTTTTATCAGTGAGGCCTGTATAACATGAAAGGAAGACATTATTTTAAGATTTCTTTAGGTTTCCTACTAAGCTACAGATTTAATACTCATTCCCTTGAAATTTTAGTTACTCAAAATGTAGAACAAAGGGGAATGGCATTTTCACTTCACATTAAAATGTCTGGGAAAAATACACTAAAGACAGAGATTTTAAAAGAAAACAAAGTAGGAAGAAACATATTAGAAAATGATGAAGACCTGAGGTTTTTGACCAAAGACCTCAATATTCATGGCTCCAAATGATTCTGAAAACGTAGAGCTGCATCTAGACAAATTTTCAAGAAACACAAACCCAAGTCAAGTGCACAAAGTATTTCAGAGATCTGTCACCACTCAGCAGACCTCTATCTCTGTGCATTGATAGTATATATTCTGGCACACCTTGAAGATATAGTGGTCAGAACCCAAGACTGCAAGAGCAGACTCCCTTTTGGGAAATGAGGGTTCTGAGTGGTCCTTATATTAGAATGAAGAGCCTACAAAATAGCACAGAAGGGACATGGCTCTGCAGAAGAGTGTCAGTGTTCTGTGGTAACAGGCAGTTGGCTCTTCACTATTCACACACAGCCAAGGACAAACTTCTTTTTCTGCAAACCAGTGGACATTTCAGAAGACTGTACAGCCATTTTTTGCCTTTGTTAACACAACACAAAACTGTATTTTCTCCTAGATCTCCTCCATTTGCCACCCACACAAAACAAAGCGCTCCTTGTCCCATCACCTATTTTATCACATCAACAGCAACAGATTTACAAGGTGGGAAGCTCTAAAGAGAAGCACTGAAGGGCTAAACAAATGTGTCTTTTCATCCACTGCAAATATTTTCAGTAATAATAGAATGGATTATCATTTTCCAGGAGAGGAAGAGGCACTTTTAGTTATCAGAAGGACTGGAATTTTGCCAAGATGCCTCAAAGACTATCTGCTGGATTAGGATGCAGACTGTAACCATTAATCCTTTAGCGTTGGCAGTTCTTGATGCATCCATTACATAGCAATGTTGCTTGTGCCAAGGCATCCTCTTGTGCCTGGAAGCAAAGGAGTTAATCTGCAGGAGTCATGGCTTTGCACCCAGCACTTCTCACTAGGCATAGCTGACAGAGATAAACTATTATTGGCCCTGATAGCACAGTTTTTATTTTTTTCTCTTGTAGCAATTCTGCTTAGCAGGGTGTTAGAGAGCGTGCTCCAAATCTACTTCCTTCAGCAGTTCAACCTTTTGCGAGACCCCCTTGAGGGCTTTGAATCATTTTTGGAAATCTTTTGAAGTGTTTCAAAACCTGTCAATCAGACCTGAACCCACTCACTGTTCTCTTCCTTCACCTCCCCCAGATACTGCTAACAGGGAAGGCTCCACAAGGCTTACAACCTTGTTACTATCCAAAGCCAATGACTTCCTGCCTCTGGAAGTCCCAAGCTAAGCCAAGCAGTGTCACAGAGTTAAACTGTAGCATGTTTATTTGGAGGTGAAAACTCTTGGCACAGACTCTGCACTCACAGGGTATGAGACAGGCTCCTACTGCAGGGAGATGATCATATTAGAACACTCACATGATGGTGCTGGTGAAACATTACTTGCATTCAACACAACAGGGTGCTAGCCAGAAACTTCTACAGCAGCTTTTCTATAGAGTAAGAGGTGTTTTTTTTCCACACACTGGTTATATGCCTATGACCTTTTTATCCTCTGCCCTCAAATATTGGCATCAAGTGATGCTATCTAAATCTCAAAAGACATTATTGCCCCAACAAAAAACCAAAATCCAATTTGGTTACTTTGTGTGTCTAGTTAGTAGAACTGGCAAAGGCACTCCCTATGCATTCCATTTATTCTCATGGAAGGACAGTCTGAGAGCACAGCCAAACCCCACACTCTTGTGCTTTGGTTATTGCTCCCAAAATTGCAAACACACAGTTTGTGAGGCATGTAAGTCAAGGCTGCAGCAGGGCTTGCCATGATAGTTAATGCACTCCCAAGGCCTTCTCTGCAAGCTTTGCCCACAAATAAAAAGATATTTGGTGTAGAATTATATTGTCATCTTATTGGAGGGGTTCCATACCATTGTCTCTTATCACAAAAGTTCCATACCTTCTTGGTGTTTCTCATGGGCATCTCCTCCAAGCACTGACTCTCTCTTCCTCACAAAGCAGCAACTGACTCCAGTTCCCCTCTCAACCAGCCCCCCCCCCCTCTTTTATAGCACTCTTCTTCTCATTGGTTACACCTGTGGCCTGTTAAAGTCAGGCCTGCTCCTAATCTTTGATAATTGGCCCAGCTGCAACTCCTTAGGGGTAAGATTACTTTCTACACTATCTTTATTTTCTTATATTCTATCCCCCTACAGAAATAAATGGATCATCCCTACCGTAGATTGTGTTCAGCTGTAAGATTTTTCACACGAGGGAAAACTGAGGCTGTAAGAGAGGCTTATTGAGTGCTGGTGAGGGGAGTCAAACACCAAACAGAGCAGGGGCACTACAGAAACCTTCACTGTCAAGAGGAAAGGACCACCCCGTGTCAGCTGTGACGTGTCCCTCTGTTTCCACAGGCAAGGTGCTGGTTCACTGCGCCATGGGCCGCAGCCGCTCCGCCACGCTGGTCCTGGCTTACCTGATGATCCACAAGAACATGACGGTGGTGGATGCCATTGAGCAGGTGGCAAGGCACCGCTGCATCATGCCAAACAGGGGCTTCCTGAAGCAGCTGAGAGAGCTGGACATAGAGCTGGCACTGCAGAGGAGGAACAGCAAGAACAGCCTAGCACCTGCTGAGCAGCAGAACAGCACCACCATCTAGCACTGCCCTGGCACGGCTGTGCTGCTGGAAAAGCAACTCCATAAAAGGAGGGGAGGGGAAGGTGTAGTTAATTACAGAGTCACAGGGATCATTTGTTATTTGCTAGGAAAAAAACCCAAAGTCATTTCAAATACAATGTCTAGATGAGAAAGGGAAACCAAATTTAAAATCCATCATCTTAGAAGTTCCAGCCTTAGCAGAATTCTTTGTTACATCAACAAATAAGTTTTTCTCTCTGCAAAAAACCCCAAACATTTACAACACAAAAGCAAGCACAACTTAAAACTCTCTTCTAGCTAAGTACTCCCAAAATCATGATCCTAACTCAAGTCCCCAGCCTTTAAAGGAGTGCAGATAGGCACTCCTGAAGAAATCTTGCAGGAAAAACACTGAATTGTTTAGTCCAGAGTCCTGAATGGTTTCACAGGAGTTTGCCTTTTTGTGCTGTTTCCTGGCAATTTTATTTCTTTTTTCACAGTGATAATCCAGGGCAGCACAGCAGTTAGAGAACCTCTACATGAAGGATCAACTACACCATGAGCATTTGCTTTACAGACAGGAATTCTGTATCAAATGATAAACTAAAAGATAACAAATATCTGTGAGGATATCCCTTTGTCAAGCTACAGTTGTCTTCTTTCTTGTATCCTGCATGAGAGCTGGATGACTGCTGTAAGTGAAAGAGGACTTGTCATTGATTCACATGCATAATTGATGACCCTCAGCACTACAGAAAATTGCCAGGGCCATTCCTTCTATTTACCATGCTGATATAAATGGAGTATGTTTCCATCAACCACCCTGCCAGATGGACAAATTAAACAGCTTATAAAACTGAGAGACATAGACAGTGATCTAACATGGAAGATTAGTACCTTTAGCAGTCCTTCATTTCTGCTTATATCAGATATTCTTACACTGTTAATAAAAAACTGGCTGCATTTTGCCCACTGCTGGGGATCAGGCAGCCTGAGTGTAACGACACTTACCATTCCTGTCTTTGCTAGGGGCTGAGTGCAGCTTCCAGGAGAACTGGCATTTGGCAGCTTCCAGATGAACCATGTCCTGCTCCCAAAGACAAGGATCTTTCCTAGAATCAGGTCTTACCTGAAGGACTCTGCTGGCACAGCTGTGCCAATTAAACACTTCTGAAGTAAACATACTTTTCATTTACTTCCAGCTTTTTTTTGCCTACTGTTCTCCCAGAATTAATGATAGTAAATCAGAAAAGTAGAATTTCTGGAACACATGACTTCCACAAAGTGAGGCAGCTCTTGCAAGCTGCTGATTCACAAGTGTCAGCAGCACTGCCTCAGCTACAAGCCAAGTCTGCAGCAAACACACACACTGAACAAGGCAAGTTGATTTCCTTCTTGCCAGCCACCAGTGGCATGGAGCATTCTGTGAGAGTGCACGGCCAAAGAGCCTCTTGCCTTTCACAAGAATCACCTGTCGCAATTCTGTGAAGAATTTTTTGAAGATAAAAGCAAGAGCTCATTCCCCTCTGGGATAGTGCTAGAGCACAAAGTCAAAACTGACACTGCAAGGTGCATACAAGACAGAGAACAAGCCCATCTGTCAAGGAAAAAACAACCTTCTTATTTATCAGAAAGTTTAGTGCCATAATGCAATTCACAGCTAAACTGTCATTATGGGAAAAGATGTAGGATAGGTTCCTTGTCCTCCTGAAAGGAATTAAATTCTGAAATAACAAGATTATAATGGAAACTTGCCTGCTGTGCACACACTATGCATCGTTTCCCAACCAACTCTTAACCCATATATTGTAAACACAGAATTGTAGCAATATGCTGGAGTCAGAATGCTGTTTCAGGTAAGCAAATATCTGAAATGTTAAGGAGGTTTGATTTGCTTGTATGTTACTGGCTTCCAAACTTGAAACTGAAGAGCAGCAGATAAAGACCCAGATGCCTTTTTCACTCACTGTAAAAACACACAAATGAAAAATCACAAGACAAAGCTAAACACACCTGAAGGCTGCACATAACTGCATCAAGTTCGACTTTTCTTAAGCATAAAAAGGTGAGTTACTTTGTAAAGATGAAAACTAAGTTTAAGTACTATGAATACTCTCTGCCTTCAGTCAACAAATTTGACAATGTAAGGGCATGAACCAAGATCTTTCTTGTATGGTGCTCTCCTTATCAGGTGTTCTGAACTCCTAAAACACAAGTTATTCCAGATTACCATTTGATGAGCAATTTTAGCTCTCATTTAGATTCACTATTTTAGACTGCTGCTCCATTGTATTAAAACTCAACAGGTCATGTACATGAATCTGTAGTATCAATTTCTTGATTTCTTGTGGTACCACCACACAGTAATGGTTTTATTTAAAGAAATACACATCTCTTTGACTTTAAAATATATGAAATATTATTATTTAAATAATATAATAAATATATTATTTAAAGCTGTTTTATATACTGGAATGGGGACAGTTTTCAGTCAAGATGGCCACTCCTTTCACCTTAACTAGTAACCTTACTGCAGGACAGTGGCTACATTCACATGAGAAGCATTCTGAAAAATTGTTACAGGGACTTGTTCTGGTGTAGGTTCAAACATCCCACATTTGAATTTGTCCACTCAGGAGCTCACATAGCCTTCTTGTCTTTAACAGACCTTCTATTGCTACATGAGAAGTGTTCATCTCTGTATGTTTGTGTGTACCCACATACATGCATATACACAGAACCCATACATTTAATGCAGAATTTGCATCATCTTGTTACCCAGCAACAATGACAAAGGAAGAGATTACAATTCTATCATTAAAATACAGTTCAAACACCATGTCTGTTACTATCATATATCCTTTTATATAGAGATATATATATTCACACCTTCTGTAGGAAAGAAGTTTCATACATTAAATATTGACAACCTTGTAAGGTATTAAATACATATTTATTCAATATTTTATTAAGATTATTAAAAAAAATAATCTTAGGTATTCTTTATTTTCACAGGGTGTATGCAATTATGATGAGTAACCTACACCTAAGCTCTGAACAGCCTAATCCAAACCCCACCAACTGTAATGGGCTTTAGATCAAGCACGTAAGAGCACTGTAACAAACACTGTTTCAGGAGGTAATTCCCATGCAACATCAAACTATGACAAGACACAAGAGGCTAAAAATGGCTCATCATAATTTATTTTATGTTAAAATGTACAGCTTGGGAGGGGGGGGGGGTGTAGTTTTTTGCAGTTTTTATTTTTGTTGCTTGGGTGGGTCTTTTGTGGGTATTTTTTTTTAAGTGACTGACTAAAAAGATAACAGATAAATACAAGAGTGTCACTGGGTCCTATTTTTACATGTATCAAGCCTCTTCTGTTCGGCCCTTACAGTCACTCTGTACAGGTACAAAGGCTACAAAAAAGGAAGCAATATAAACAGACACAAATAACTTTTGCCTTTTTACATGCGATCTGTAAGCTTAGTTTGAGCTATTCACACGCTACTGCTCTATTTTTTCCCTTAAAAAATAACTCCAATATTTTATAAAGATAGAAAAATCTACAGATGGAATGAAAATGTAAAGTTAGAGGCATTTCCATAAAATAGCAACTTTACACCAAATTCACTACTTTTTTTTTAAATCCTGCCAAGTATTTGGACATATACGAAAATGTTTCAAAACTTGACAAATAAACACTGAGATGTTTCAATCAACAAAAAAACGTAAGTTTTTATAAAACAGAAAGCTGCCTGTTTTCCTACCCAGCCCCAAAGAAACTGGTCACAAAAATGGAAAAGAGTCTCAACTTTACACTAAACATACAGCAATAAAACCCTTTGAACTAACCAAAATGTGAATAGCTTTTGCAGCTTTTTTTTATTATTTTTACAAGTTTTATAATTAACAAAAATATAGTTCTGGTTTTTTTACCCCTCAAACTAGGGTAACCTAATCAAGGCAAAAAAATTAAGAAATGGCTTACTGTTAAGCACAACACTTGTACAGTACTACAAAATGCACTGTCACTAACAAAGACATTAGCGGCATGCAGAAGTGTCACCTTCAGAAACAAAATAATACAATAAAAGAACTGCTAAAAGGCATTTACATGTGGGGAAAGGAGAGAGAAAAAGCTCATGATCCAGTACTGTCTGATAGTTTTGGAGTCTATTTATCCACATTTTTAATGGGAGCAGGCACATAAAATGGCTCTGAACCATCAGCTGCTGTGTAATTGCAGTTCATAGAAAGAGTTCTTCCTTTCCAGAGAACTTCAAGCTCAGTGAAATAAACAAAAAATGGAAAACCACCTAATTCCCCCCAAAGAGAAGTTAAATCTCACAATGTTAAAAAAATAAACAAAAAACCCCAAAACAGAACAAAACAAAACCAAAGAAAAAAAATAAAAAAACCAACAAAGCATGAAATAAAGAAAAACTTGTATAAGGCTTTCTGCTGCATACAGCTTTTAAATGGTGCCAACAAATGTTTTTGCATTCACACCAATTGCTGGTTTTGAAATCGTACTCTCCAAAGGTATTTGTGCAGATCAATGCCATACGCCAGTTGGGTAGCGCGTCTCTGCCAGGGCCTACCTCCTCATGTAGGAGCCATTGAGAGACTGCTTGGACATGCCTGTGTTCATGTAGCCGTGGTGGCCCGGGGGAGTGTACATCATGTTACTGTGGGGTGCTGTCTGCATTGGCTGCTGTGCATATGGCTGAGTTCCCATCATTCCCATCTGCATCTGCATAGGGTACTGAGGGGTTTGATTCATATACCCATGATTACTGTGATACCCACTATTCATCATTGGCTGGGACATACTGTAACCATTCATAGCGTTAAGGGTGTTCATGTTCATGTTCACTGAATTGACATTATAAGCAGGGGCTGGCATCAAATTTACACTCATGTTCATGCCACGCTGCATCGTTAAGGTCCGTGCGGGCCCTTGCATGGCCACAGTCTGTGAAGCTCGCCCATAAATCTGGGGCTGATGGGCTGCGGCAGCAGGTGGCAGAGGTGTGGATTTGGTTCTTACAGAGACATGACCTTTGCTGGCCATCTGAGTCTGCAGTCTTTGGGTGTGGGATATTCCAATATTCGATGAAGTCATATTACGCTGCAAAAGGGGAGGTGGCAAATTCATAGGAGGAGGAGTAAGGTTGGGGGGAGGGGTCATGGTAGCCTGTGCTTGGGGTCCTCCAGGAACAGCATGTGGAGACTGAGAAAGCTGAACAAGCCCCGTGTTACTTAAGGGGGCAGACAAAGAGGCACTGTTTGCATAGGAAGTTACAGCAGCTGAATGGCTGTAAGGCAAAGAATGATCCATAAGCGTATTAGTTAACTGCTGCAGTTTAGCAAGGCTGAAGGTGGCAGATGGCTGTGAGTAATGCCCTGCTCCAAATTCACTCTGCCCCATTCTTTCATATAATCCAATGTTGGCATTGCTAGTCTCGGGGATTTCAGTCAACTGCATAGGTGGGGTGAAATTAGCAGCCATACTGCACTGGGATAACTGTTGGTTGCCACTTGGAGGCCTTTCAACAACACAGCCTTGGGGAGATTTTACATTACAAGTGGGAGGAGAATTGATGTTCGCTTGTTGCATCATACTGCAGCTTCCATTAATGTTAGATATCTGCTGGGTCACTGCACAGCTACTCTGTGTTAGGTTACTAGATGTAAGGCTGCTGTACGAGCAACTGTTTTGAGAAGAGTTGTTTCCACAGATACTGCTACCCATCGTAGAATCGTAACTGCTTGGGTTTTCATAGTTTTCTGTTGTGCTCTCAATACTTCCTAAGTCACTGAACCCACTATCCACAACTTGCTGTGAATGATCAGAAACTGAGGGAACATCCATCATTGGGCTGGTCTCCATGTTCTGCAGAGATGGCACAGAAATGGCACTTTGATCTGGGCTGATCTGAGCATAGCTGTTCTCTAAAGGAGCAACATTTGGACTATTAACAGAACGAACTGACTGGCTGGGATGAGAGTGCACAGATGAAACTGGGCTGCTGTGGTCAGACTGCTGACAGTCATCCAGTGTGGTCATCTGGGGACTTTGGTCATTGTGGGCATAGTTCTGCAAACTTCTACAGGCCTCTTGAGTCTCTGCACAGTCCTGAAATGTATCTTCATGTTCACTTGTTTCCTGGGTTAGGGACTGTACTGCCTGAACAGTCTCTGAGTCAATCTCCATGGTCTCAGTAGCTTCTCCCTTGAAATCGGAATGTAGTTCTTCGCCAGCTTTTTGGTCCTGGTTGTTGTCTGCATGATCATCATCAGATTCAGGCACTGGGTCTGAATCTGTACCAAGTTCTTTCTGGTCACTTGCACACTCATCAGCTGCAAGGTCAACACCACAATCCATTAACTCCTGATTTGAATTACCAGTTTGAACATTTACGTCTAAAAAAGATTGCTGAGTTTCCAGCATTTCTTTGAAAGCCTCACCAGGCAATTCCTCTTTCTCCACTTCTGTTGAACCCATGTGACTGTCATCTTCATCATCTGCATCATGATCTTCATTGTGAGAAGGTTCTTCATCCTCCTCCTCCTCTTCCTCCTGATCATCCAAATGCACAGACTCCTCTTTCTGCACAAAAACTTCTTCTGCTTTGTCTTTTTCTTGATCTTTTGAATTGCTTCCCTCTTCCTCTATGCTCCTTTCTTCTTCCCCAGCTTTCATAGTATCATTTTCTTGTTTTTCAAAGGGTTCACTGGGTGGGTGCAGAGGTTCAGGTTCTACTTCTTTTGCCTCATCATCTGGTGGTGGCAGTGCTTCAGCAGGTTCTTTAACAGCTTCCTCTGTAACAGCAGGAACTGAACAGGGCTTGTCTTCAGCTACTTCCTTTTGTTCTTCCACCTGCACCTGATAGTCAGGCTCCATGGGAGTCTCAGGTGGAGTGTACAAATTAAGCTTAAAGCCAGGTTTTCTTTCTTTGCTTTGCCTCCATTTAGATGGACCACGTTTAACTCCTTTGGGCCAACCCTGCTTACTCTTTAAAGGTTCAAGATTGTCTTTAGTGCTTTCTTCCAACACAGCTACATCCTCTGTATTATCTTTGGGAGGTAATAGAGACAAAAAAACAAGTCTTAGCTTGCAGACTAATCAATATTTTCCAATATAAACCTGAAAATAATTTATAAACTCAAAATGTATTAAGAAAGTATTAAACAAGAGTTATAAACAGGTCTCAACACAGTAGGACAATGTAGTATCTACAGCTCAAACAAACTACACAGGTATGTTACGGTCTGGTGGCCTTTTAACAGATACTATCAGAACCACCTTTTATACATTAGAAAAATCCCAGAGATTTAAATGACATGACATGTAAACTAAAGCAAATACTGTCCAAATATTTGATTTTCTACCTTTGGTTTTAGAATAGAAGTATGCCTTCACTTTATATACACATTGATCTAACACACATTTATCTTTTTTGACAGTAATGACATGAAAGTCTTGAGTTTCCTCTTTGACCATTCTGGAGGACAAACCATAAAAATATATATAATCATCCTTTAATACCAATGCTGATAAAAGGTGGTTCAATCTAGTACTTTCTCATGGGCAACATCTCATGACATGGTTCACAAGAGATGATAGAATGCAAAAGATAATTAAAATTACACACAGAGTGCCTCAGAACACTAAACTAATCCATTGACAAGAAAAAAAAAACCAAACACATTCACCTCTTTGCTTTCTCCCCAGATACCACTTACACGGACTCCAGAAAAAAGGAAAATTATCAAGATATAAGATACTGCACTTGGGATTGTAATGGCTTCAGTGATACTTCTATATTGTGATGATGTGTTCCATAGGCAAACTAAAAAAAACCAGTCTACTTAAAACCGTGCAAACCTGACCACTGGGAGAGAGCTGGAACTTGCTACTATTAGTTTAAGCAGTTCCTCTTGAGAAGCTGGAAAAAGTGGTAATATTCTAATGTACCACATCACACAAGAGCTGTTTGAAATAGAAATCAGCCCATGATCCCTAACTGAGGATCGCAAGGATGGAACTTCCCATGCAATTACACAAATACTGAAGTAGTAGCTACTGGCTTAGAGAAAATACACAGACCTGAGAGTCCAGTCATTCATTCTGTAATTAAAACTGATAAGCATAATTTGAGGGCCAGGAGGTCAAGGGAGGAGAGTACATTCAGAATAGCTCATTAGTAGTTTCACTATCCATCCATTAACTTTTCTGACAGGAAATATCCTTGAAATCAAACTAGAAAAGCAGCTTTGAAAGGACACATCATCTTTTGCCTCATCATCAGTTAAATTTGTCTCTTTCATAGGGAAATAAAACAGGATCCTGGTGCTGAGGATATATTAAGCCACAGAAGCACCAAACATTTTGCTGAATTACCAACGATACTGAATAGAAAGATATTTGTGTAAATCAAATGTTACTTTTTGCTTGTATCCTTTACCACTGACACAAAAACCATATTGGACAATATTCCAGTGATACCCTTTGCACTGTTGAGTGAAATGCCCTGCTGTAGGGACATAGAAGCTGTTTTTGACAATATGACAAGAACTTCAATGCCTCAGACTGAGTAAGATTTGTTTCCTGAATACAAAGAGCAAATTATTATAGTAATAACAACAGCTAAATACATCTCATTAAAAATTTCCAGATGCATGACAAAAATAAACACTTCTTTTGAAGGCAACCCAACAAAATTATTTTTGTGAAGATGTGAGAACATTTTAGGTTTACCTGTACAATTTTCATCACGCCTGTAACAATGAATATCTTTCTCCTCCTTGTTCTGCTCTTCTTCTTCCTGTTTCTGCTGCCCAGGTTGATACTCAAAAGCTTTTCTAATCACAGGCTTCAAGTCATCATCTTCTCCATCCATCTCACAGGTGGGTTCCAGCTGCGGCATGGGACGCTCTTCATCTGAGTTATCAAATGGCTCATTCAACACCTCGGTTGTTTCAGAAATTGTCTCTGTTGTAACACTGCTGTTTATCCTTCTGCGCTTACGGCCCCTTTTCTTTTTCAGTATGAAAGGTCTCTGAAAAATAATTCCATAAATCAAACTCTTCCTACATTCCTGTTCATTAACTGATTCTTGACATGAATTTTTGTAGAGCAAGTTTATAATAATCCATTTACTCCTTCAAAAAAACACCTTACGTGGCATCAAATTCAAATGTAGACAGAATCTAAAAGTAAAATGTCTAAACAGTCTAAGCAGTTAAAATAGGTATGTATACAAACCTTTCCATAAGTAAAAATGAAGACTAGAATTTTCTTTATATTGTGGTATCTTTTACCTTCTTCTGTCAAATAATATTCATAGCACTGTTACATAAATTGCACTCACACATTTTTCCTCTGTAGATTTATAATTCCACAACAACCTTCACAAGTACCAAAGCTTATTCTTCTACCTTTTGGGTTTCTGCTATTTTTAGAAATAAGAATGTACACAGAAAAACAGATAACATCGAAGAAGTGCACCTCAAGCATTTAGTTGGCTGCTATAAAAAAAAAAAAAAACTGTTCAAGATTTTGTTTTCCTATTATTATACATACTCAGAGATTTATGGTTACATAAAGTGAGCTCACAAAGTATAACCAAAGGGACAATCCAACTTCCTAATTCTCAGCAGAGACACCTAAATATAAAGGCTAAGGTGAGTGCTTTAAAATTTTGGGATTTTCTTAAGTTTGCTAATTTAAGCAACTCAAACAGTTGATTTTTTAAGGAAATTAAAAAATTAGTGCAAACATGGCAGTAACCAGAATTTAATGTTTAAATTAGAAGAATATGGGTAAAAAACCCCCTTCTGTTTAAACAACATTTCTTTTGAAAAACAGTATTCCCCTTTTAGGAGTTCCTATATTAAAAAAACCAAAAAAAGACAAACTCCACAAGCTGGACTCCATCGTAATACAAAAAAAGAAAGAACCATTAAGATATTGAACCAATACCAATGCCAAACACCAGAGGGCAATCTCTAGTTTAAAAATTAACAGAAAATTCTGATTTTTTTATGTCACTAGTATTTTATAGTTCTGTGAAAAATCCAAAAGATAAAAACTGGATGGAGTGCAGAAAAGAGAAGAAAGGAGTAATTAATTGTCCAAATAACACATAAAGATTAAAAAAGTCTTATAAATGTTTGCAAAAAACCAGGTTGTTACTTGGACGGTAAGGATTTGATTGAAATCAGAGACAAACGGCTTTGAATGAAGCTCTAAGGTAACACACCTTTCTCTTCATGGCCAGTGACTGGGGCTTGGTCAGCCGGGGAGGCGAACTCTGCTGATTCTCATCCCCGCCATCCTCCTCACTGCTCTCCTTAGATTGTTCTGTGCACTGCCCTCGCTCCCCCACCACGGCCACACTTTCTGGAGATCGCAAATATTTATTTTTAGATTGTACTTTTGCAGGTGATTGCCTACTATTAGTTCTTGTGGAGAATATTTCTTGCTCTTCCTTTTCCCAGCAGCTAGCTTGCTCCATAAGACGCTCAGCCTGAAGGGTTGAGGTTAAAATAACAGGTCACTGAAACAGCATTTACTTCGCCATATCCTTTACATGCAGCTAAATAGTTAAAATAAGTCAACCCTGATTAGCACTGCTGGCTAACCTAGCAACAACATTTCAGCTGAATCATCTAGTTGCTCCTTTACAACAGTTAATAGATAACAAACCAAAGAAGATTGCATTTCATGGGATATTTAGCACTATTAATGATGCAGCGAATTGATTTAAGTCCTTTAGCACTACATTACATGCCCACTGACTGGATCACTTTGAGCAAGTTGAGAACACAAAGAATCAATTCAAAGTGCAGCCCCTGAGCTCTGGACCAAATTTGATCTGATTACATGCTCTTTGACTACCTCAAGAGTGATAAATACAGCTCCATGACAAGTGATTCACATTTTAAGTTTTCATATGCATCCCCCCAAAGTTACCATGTGTTGCTGTGCAGCTTCCAAAAATTCTGCATTGCAATAGCAATATGTAATGGTCAAAGCTAAATCTGCTCTATTTAAGACAGTCTAATGTTGAATATTCAGAGTGATGAAAGCCAAAGGAAGAGAAATTCAGAAGCTATCTCTGATATTACCTCCTTTTCTGCTTCCCTCTCTTCTTCAGAAACTGCAGCATTAGGAACTAACAAAGGAGTCCATCTCAAGCTTTCAGGATCTACTTCATTGATTCGTGGATTCGCTTTCAGTTTCTCCATATGACTTGAAATCAGCTTTTCCCTTCTAATAATTACAAATCTACAATTAAATAAACAGTAATTTAATTTAGAAAAGGATCACCTGGAACAGCCTTTCTATAGTTGACATCCTTTTGCAAAACAACCTGTGAAAAAATACAGGTTAATGAAAGGATCCAACAAACTACAAATACCAGCTTACAGACAGTGATAACATCCTTACACTACTGACTGTTTACTGAGAGGAAGTGAAGGAACAAAAGTTTATGAAGTGAAAGTTCAGTATTAACCATCACTAGGGCAACAGAGAGCAAAGTAAAGGTTTTATAGTTGACTACCCTAAACCTAATTCAAGAGGTTTAGTGTTGGCACTTCAATCACTGCCAGAACAATTTCTAATTTTAATATTACATACAAACATAGATAGAAAACTCTGTGGATCATCAAGTCAAGAGTGAGAAAGTCAATGTTACAGCTGAAGACATAAGTTAACGGGACAAGAAAGCAAGTCAGAAGGCACAGGTTTACTGAGGAAGCATACAAATATACTTTAGTCCTGTACTAATGAAGTACAACATGACCTTCCAATTACTATGAAGTGGCATATCAAAAGTAGGTAAAGACTAATAAAGTAGCACAGTATGCTAATATATCTATGTACATAACCCACCAAACTCCCCTGTTACAAAGAACTACACAATTCCAAACAACAAGGATTAGCAAGCATTTCAAGTGCTTTAAAAATCAGGTTGGTGAAGTAACAACATTCTCTCAGTGAAAAACAAAGTTTAAAAAAAGAAATCAGATCCAGAACCCTTTTCCAGAATATGAAAAAACTTCTACTTCACTACATGTACAAAAAACTTCCCTTGAAATAGATTTGTCCTCAGGTTGTCCATAACTAAGTATTCCAGAAGAGGTTTAAGGCAATGCCAGCACTCCTCTTACTACTCTCACACACCATCTTGTAAACTAATCTCCTTTTTGAAGACTTGCATTCTTACTGGTTCAAAAATTACTAGTTTTGAATACTAGTGCTGCGACACATAAAAATTACTGAGGCTGAATTTTTTCCAATTTTAACTTTATTGTTTTGGCAAGCCAGTGTTTGCAAGGCAGTTTTGCTTAATTATAAAGTTTCTATGATTGGAATATCCAGTAAGAATTAAGATCATCTTCAGAAACACAAATACCATTGAAAGCCATTTAAGACATTTTATGGAAAGAAAAAGACCAAACAAGAACAACAACCCAGAAAAGTTCTAAAATACCCATCAAGAGCATGAAGAAAAGATATTCACAAAACAGGAACTCACCTTCTCAGTGCACTGACCTTCAACATTGATCATAACATTAAACAGAAACTTGTATTACCAGTACCTTGAGCAGGAGCACTTCCTGTAGAGTTGATCTGATCAGCAATGATTGAAAGAGCAAGTGTGGAAAGAGAGACTGCCACCCACAAACACCATTTTTTCTCTTACCGGTATTCAAGCAAAATATTTGCACAGCAAGAGCTGGGAACACTTAGGGAAGATTATACTGAATGAAACAAAACTTTCTTAACTGAAAGTGTTTTGAGCTGGCCATGTACTTCTAGTAACCATTAACATGAAGGAGCATCCAAAGAATCCCCAGGAAGAAAAGCTCTGCATGTAAAACCCATCCGCACTGACTTCTACAGTAAGACAGTTATCACTCATTTTAAAGGCAAACTTTTACACAGACATTTTTCACACCAACTGTTGTGTAAGTAGAGAATGTTTTGTCTCAGTTTTTAGAGTTTTTTTCAAGATTCACTGACCTATCTTCTCTTTTATCTATCATGCTATGTTGCTGCAGGGTGGTGGCAATATCGTGTGGACACATTCCAGTAGCTCGGCTCATCCCTTTGATGCTGATTTGTTTTTCATGGTGGCAGTTCAGGTATTCCAATATGACACTTTTCCAATAAGCCAAGTAGGAGAGACGACCCAGATCAGACAATGGCTTTTCAGGGGATCCTGCTTGACCCTCTCTTCTAGAAAGTAAATAACCTAGAATAAAAAGAAACAGGATACCTTATGGAGATAACAAAAGCAAGGAATTTTAATTAGCCCATAAGAAAGTTGGAATTAATACAAAAGATCATCAGCATGACTGATTGAACTACTTGAATGTCTTGCAATTAAATAAATGCTCTCTATAAAAGAGATGAGTTTTCATCATTAAAGTGACATAGGAAAGATCAAATTCTTGTGAGTGACTCAGATCTTCTGTTAGGAGAATCAAACATGAACCAAAGCCCCCTTTCTAATAGTGAGGCAAGTATGAGAAGAAAAAGCCAACATGTCTTGGAACAGGTCCCATCATGCAAGTTCTCCCTCAGAGCTACAACTCTGGTCTTTTGAGAAACATTTACATCACTGTTATAGAAACAGTGTTACTGTTAAATGAGTTACATCACTGAAGCCAAGAAGTTGGAGAAGAATCTCAAGAGAAAGTATCATGGGTAATATCAGTTAAGTCATTTTTCTTCAAGAAGCCCCAAGTGACACAAGTTTTTGATTAAACAGCGAGAAGTTGCATTTTGGAGGTAACATACTTCACAAGATAAATTACTCAGAGAATTAGTAAAGAGAAATAATTAAAAAATAATCTCCCTTAAATCACTTTTAAGAATATTCACATAATTCCTGCTTGCAGTCTTCAAGACAGTAACTGATCCACTATTACACAATATACCACCTTCATTTATAGTCTATGTATATTGTAAGTACTTTTTAACCCTCCAGCTCTAAAAGCATTTTACAATTTAGAGTAGAATACACCTACTTGGAGATACCAGAAAATGCCACCTGTAAAATCAATTCAGTATAGAGAAAAAAATACTATCATTAATAATAGGTATCCCATCATAGTCATTCATCCCTCTGTGATACATATTCTGCATTGTGCCTTTCCAAAAACTGCCAACACACAGGCCTTAAACAAAAAGCTTCCTTCCAAACAGGTTTACAAAAAGCTTCCTCCACCATAAGCACAGACATTATGTTTATGCAATTACATTACTTAAAAGTAATTTGGAATCCACCAAAATGTACAGTTCTTGTGCTTTCCAATATTCTTAAAACACTTCTTTCCCCTCAAATTTTTCACTTTTATTTTTCAAAGACTGATATAAAACATCTACTACAGTCATGCCATGTTTGTTAAATAAATCCTACTAACCTCTCAAAGTGTCTCCCAATCCAATCAGCTATACATTAAAAGCATGTTATTAAGAGGTTGCATATGGTATCCAGGTTGAAGAGAAGTAGTGTCTGCTTCCTTATTTTGCTGTATGGTCTACCATACACTAACCACACACAGAGGTATTTTTCTTCAATAAAACCATGAAATACACATACAAATATTTGTCTGATTACTCTGCCTGAAACATTCATCTTCCCTTTCTTGGACACAATACCAAAGGTCCACAACAGAATTTAGAAAAAACATACACAGATATGCATCATAGTCTTATCTCCAGTTTGCCTAAAGAAATTTACATAGAAAAGTAGACATCCTACTACATCTCAAGTGATCACAAGATAGAAACTGAAATAAGCAGGGTGCCTTTCATATCTATTAGCATGATTTGTGATAAAATGCCAGAGCTTCAGGAATACCATCCTACATCTGCCTACTCCTACAGAGCTACATGAAGCCTGCTTACATCTGCATGGTACCACCAGAAACTCAGTAAGGAAATTTATTTTGTTTTACAGAAGAAACACTACCATAAAAATTAAGGAAATTAAGGTATTTTAGCATTTAAAGTTGCAGCGTATTAAACTTTTTTATAGCTTGATGATACATTTTAGTACATCTTGGCACTACATGCAACTATTGTTGACAGGAAACATCAAACTCCACATTCAACACCACAGTGCATCCTGGACGTTGAAGGTAAGAATTGTTGTTGCTTTCATTCCAATTGCACAAAAGCAGACCTATAGTGTATAGCCTATTCTGCCTAATTCTAAAAAAGGCTTCACTTGTATCAAGAAACAATTCTGGATCACCTTGTGCACAACATACAAACCCAACTTTATGCTAAGATGCCACTGCCCATAAAAAAACATGCAAAACTGAGGTAGGTAACAAAAGTAGTGATAGACGCCTCAACATCGGAAAAGAGAGGAAGAATAACCTAGATTTTAAAACGAAATCCATGAGGAGAACTTATTGCTTCAAGTAACTTCACAGTTTACCCTATCAATTTCACATTCAAGAAGTCTTGGGCACCAATAGAAAGTGTTTGAAGGGTATTTGCAAGACCTAGGTTTCATTCTTGCATTTCACTACACTCTAAAGTTACTTGGACTCTACTTTCATTTTCCCCATAGATAAGGGGGCTGCAGCTATCATTTCTTGGTAAACATATTACGAAGCTGAATAAAAAACCACAAACCAAACAAGAGTCTGGAATCATGACTTAGGCAACCACAAGCACCTTTGAGGTTTTATTAAACTGGCTCACTTTACCTTTCCTGTGTCTGGGGATTTAGAGACTAGTTTTCAGTGATCATTTTCACTCCACATTAAAATAGTGAAACATTACCTGCATGGCAGTAACACCTGTCAGTATCCTTCCCCTACCTTTCTAAAATATAACCCATGCTTTTCCAAGATACTCACGTTCTAATAAAAATCACAGTTAACACTCTTGGTTACCTGTAGCAAGCACTGAATGGAAAGTCTCTCTTAGCAGATTCTGTGATTTGAATAACACCTATTAAATTAAACTTACCAAAGAGAGGCCAATTGAGAGTAATTGATCTAAGTTGCAGGTAAATAAAAACACTGATCTTGGTAGCTCATGTATCTCTCCTGAAGCATCTGGATGAGCACAATATGCCCCTGTTAAATGGATACCTGCAGCCTCACTGTGTCTACCTAATCCTAACAATGGATAGTCTCCAAGTGGCAACCTGAAAGAACCTTCTTAAGTATAATCCTTGATATCAGACGATGAAGAGCAGCAACACTCACAGGACAAAACAGAGCTCTTCACCACCCACCCCCAAGAGCAAACAAGCCAGAGTGTATACTACACAAAAAACTAAAGCCACAACAACATGTAAGACCTAATCAAGAACAAAGCGTTGTCTATCTTATCTTCTGGGCATATGAGTGATATTATCACAAAATTCAACAGCCAAAATATCATTAATGATTTTTATTTCTTGCCTTATCTCTATCCTCCACAGCAAAGCAATGCACCAAACGTGACTTGCAGCCTTTGATTTCTGTCACACAAACCTCCCCAGAATCACTGAGGTTTCATCTTACCCAAGATTTGAAACAATTAGAAGAAATGCAATCTGAGGAAGGGAAAGTTCATATACACATATAAATTTTATGCCTTCAACACAAATTAAGGAGATAATTAGACATTAAAGCATACATTTAAACAAACTGACTTATAATTATCCAGTAATTTCAATCTACAGGATTCCTAGTAACACCCCTGAAATAGCTACAGAATCCACAGCACACTTATGTGAAACAGTAACTTTAATGAATCTGTGCCAGTCTCCAGAAACTTCCAGTTAGTTAACTACTAATTTTTTTTGATACTGGGTTCTGTATTTTCAAACAAGTTAAATAGCAAGAGATCAGAGGTCCAGGCTTGACAGCAGGACAGTGGCCAACAGAGAAAACCAAGGGACAATCTGAAACTGGCAACCACCACCTGAAACACAGGCAAACAGAATTAGTCTGGCTTCATCCAAACAATTGGAACCAACCAGACAAGTTTAATGTCCATACTTTTTGGCATTTTCTAAGAGCTTGGTAAGATTTATTAAGTATCACTCCCTTCTGCAAGCAGTGCAGGGTCCATCTTCCTCCTCCAGTCACTGCATTTACTTGTGTGTTCACTAGGAGAAATTTATTGTCATGTCTGCTGTGAGGTAAACAGACTTATATCTCACCAGCTCTCTCCTGAAAATCTTCTAACAATCAGGATCACATCAGCTCCCTTTCACTCCTATGGCATGAAAGCAGTTTCATGCACACTTCAAGTTACCAACTGCCAAGAGCAGCTATTTCATTAAGTCTCATATCTCCAAATGCCCATGACACATCCTTTTTTCCCTACCACACGCTTCTAAACATCACTACCTCAGCTTCGTAATATTAAGCAAAAATCACAATACAGTTTTAAATTTAGCTTGAGACAGCTGAATCGAATTTTTTAATCTTTTGAAGGAGCACACTTTTTTGGGTTTTTTTTGCTTTTAACATGGTGGCAAATGCAGGCTAGCCTTCAAAGGTGTAAGACAACAGATGCAGACTGCACAGAGACCAGTGAAATACAAAGCAGCAGCAAACAAAGACATTAAACAGCTGGTACACTGGGAAAGACCAAATGAACAAACTAAAACTGACAGAACAAAGTCAAATGAAGTTTGAAGATTTTTTTAAAGACAGTCCTGCAATCTAAGTGCTCTCAGTACATGTTTTATAGCAATGAACAAATCAATTTATCATTTCATTTTGCAGAATAGGTCATGTTGGAAGGGACTACTGGAGGTCATCTTGGCCAACCTCCTTGCTCAAGCAGGGTCCTCCTAAAGCATGTTGCACAGGATTGTGTCCTAACAGCTTCTGAACAGCAGACTCCACCACCTCTCCAGGCAACCTGTTCCAGTGCTCAGCTCCCCTCATATACACAATCTCTGATGAACAGTCAAAGAACAGACATCTAGACTGAAATGTTCAGTTTCTGTGAGTGCAATTAATACTGACCATATTAATTATAAAGCCATTAGGCTTTCAATAAGCTAAGAAATTAATCCTGATGCAAGCAAACAAAAAAACCCAATTTATGAACTGGTTGTAAGGTGTCTGAATTACACTTGTTTGTGTTCACACAAGACTGCATGGTCACACTGTTGCTCATTGACACACTGCAACAGCCAAACTATGGTATGCATACTGCCCAGGGTTGCATGAAGACTTTGTGGCTTCCTATTCACCTGAGAAGCTAGGAAACTCAGCTAATATGAAAGTTTGAACAAGCATTTTTGATGCAATTAAATTTATTAGTTTTACTTTAAAACCACCTAGAACAGTCCTAGAAATGCTGTATTTTATTATTAAATACAAAGATTACTTTGTTTAGCTGAAGAGCAAACAATAGTCAGTCAGTTAGCATCCACATTGGAAAATAAATAATCGTAGCTGAGTAGCTTCTAAGAAGGTGAAATGGAGGGTTATAGTTGGCTTGTAAGTGTAAGTGTATCACTCATTTTATGAAAGGGTCACAACCTTTCTTGCCTGCTCTAATGGGCAGTACAATTGTACATTTTACTGAAAATTCCACATAGCCAGAATATAATTCATCCAGAGCATCCTGAGGCAGCTTCAACACAGTATTCTCCAGAAGATGCCACTGGCTTAAACTTTAGTACAATTTCCTGTGTTCTATTAACCGTGTGCTCCTTTAGGAGGGATCTGACACAGCAACCTCTCCACAAATAACAGTGACATATGCCATGGACACTGTGCTGATCTAACACAACTCCTCCATTTCTTGAACTTCACTGCTTACAGACAGGCAGGTTCTTTGAGAACAGTGCCACAAAGAGAGGCACTTCACTCTTGAGGGCACCACATATGATGTTCAACTATTGTTTTGAAACATCAGTGCATTGCATTGTCTTCAGCAGAAACGTACCTGAATGGAAAACAGAGCACTGAATCTCATTCTGTGCCTGCACAAGCACTTAGAAACTGCAGTTCCTTCCTCCTATGCTACTAGCAACAAATCCATGTATTTGCTTTTCACTTAGGGAGGCTAAAAACCAAAACTAACAGTCTTCAAAGTGGACCCCAAGGGTAAGGATTAATGAGTCCTGCTTTTTAGCTAGAACAGATTTTTTTTGTCTGCTACAAAAACTCTGGAAATAACCGTTTACACTGAAAATCTGAACAGTATTTTATCTGAGAGCCTGTGATCATAGAAACAGTTTTGTCTGTCTTATGTATCAACCACATCATGCATTGGAGACAAACATAGTTCTGATCTTATTTAAAAAGTCATGTTCAATATCACTTCCTAGGAAATGAATCATATCAATCTCTACGAACAAGAAAGTTACAAATACTAGTAAAATACTACTAGTAAAGGAAGTCTGTTATATTCTTGTAACTGAGACAGAGCTCACTTGACAAAAGAAACAGCAAAATACCAGATATCTTGAAACTATGTGTCCTACGAGAGTATTCCAGCCCTTATCTTGGATTAGCTTAGTTGTTCTAAAGAACAGAATTTTCTACTCAAATTTTGTAATTCAAACTTATATCTTCACTTTTCTCAAAATATCTACAGATTAGATAGGCTTTTACCTTAAAGAAAAGCTGCAACCAAAAAGTCTTTCTTTCAAAAACAGAACTACACCAATGGTAGCTTAATGCAGAAAAGGAGAGCTTTGCTTCACTGCAAAAACTCATCACAGACAAACATTTACATCTTGTTTCATAGCTCCACATTCACAGAATTATCAACAAAATTTACAAAAGTAGCTCGTCAATAGGAGCAACTCTTACAAGAGAAGAACCATAGAGAAAATGCAATATAGCAAAGGTCCCTAAACAAGAATAATTCCTGAGTCTTACAAGCACAAGAAGCTGTCTTCCACGTGTCCTGGTAAAACTACATGAGCATCATCATGGCACCTTCAAAGAGAAATTTCTCTTTTCCTTTCTTGGGAATCTTTACTTCATTTATATGAAGGCAATTGAGGCACCACCTCTTAAAGTACAAAGGATCAAAATTTAAGAGAAGTATCATTGCAAAACCCTTAATTTATTGCTTATGTATTAAAATCATACAAAATAAAGACTGCATTATCATTTTGAATAATCTTCCAATAATTTTTAAACCCAGAAAATAAGACTGTGTGCTTGCAATATGTAATGACAGAGAATCAGATTGAGGAATAGACCATATGAAGAAGCAAATTCAAATCTGTTAATCTGGCTTCCAACATGGAGTCTCTTTTGCCACTGTAATTTGCCTCACAGCAAAACAAAAAAGCAAACTTATATGATTCCAAACTTCCTCAAGCCTAGCCTGCATAGAAAGGCTATTTTAAAATCAGGTTTCAACTCCCAAGCAGGAATGACATAGCTTAGAACAAGTGTCAGGTTGTCAGTCATGGAACAGCTACTGAGCTGCTACAACATCCAGCAGCCATAATAAGGGGAAGTGGCAGCAGCTTCCCTTTGCCTGTCATTGGTGTGTGCTGGGATACAGCAGAGCTGCCAATGGCTGAACTGAACCAAGGACAGCACAGACACAGTGTGCCAGTCTAAAGGACAACCTTGCTCTGCAGCCATGCACTAAGGCCACTGCAATCAAATTCATCTGAACAGCTACACAGAATTGCAGGCAATGCATAACTCCATTTCATCCTTCTCCACCTGTTCAGCCATACTAACAATAGGAAAACACCACTGATCCTATAAATAGGCTGCAGGAAAGCTGCCAGTGTTAAGTACCACATTATCAAGTCCACTTCAAAATGCAGCTATGCAAGACAGTGCCTCAATGACAGCCTGCTGACAGCACTTTACTTCCAAACTTCCTGAAACTTACTTCAAAGTTCTCCTATCATGAGGCATTGTAATGCTAACAACCAAGTTTCAGAACAGAGCACACAGGGAAATATACCTGTAGACAGAATTTATACAGACCTATGTTATGTGACTTACACCAAGGCATATGCTCTATAACCATTTATTTCACTCACTCATCTTCCTAGAGTTTTGTGAAGATGCACGTAACATTTGTGATCCTTCAGTTACTGAGGATGTTCCCAATTGCCCTGACTTCTCAAAGCCAATGGGGAGAGGTGTTGGAGTCATGTCAGCCAGTTTCCCAGGGCAAATCTCACCATTTTACTTAAGTGCTCTATAACTTGATCTTCCTCTAGCTGAGATGGCATCTCACTCTGCTGCTTAAATCCTGTCACACCTGAGAACAGGTCCTGCCAAGAAAGTACAGAGTACCTCAGATCCCTTCTGAGACCTACACCAAGCCCCTCTGTTGTCACACCATGCTTATTCCATTCATCAGCAGGGCCAGGTTCTGCTTACTCTTCCTTTGGCTGTCCACATACTTCTGAGAGCTCTCCACATTTTGGTACTTTCCACCTCCCTCAGTTTCAACTCCAACCAAGCTTTGCCTTAACATTGTTGTACATGTAAGCAATACCAGTGCCTTTTGGAGAATTTGGCTTTGCTAAAGTCAAGAACTCTCCTTGCAGCCCAGCAGGCTTATTGTCATGCCTGCTATTGTCATGAACATTGGAATAAGTCATTTTTGCAGTCTAAGGAATCTGTCTCCAGAAATCAACGTGTCCTGTGCCCATTTGTCTTCACAGCAAGCCTCTTGGAGGACACCACTTAGCAGGTCTTTAAACAAGATAAAATTCTGGACCTTAGTCTGATAGTTACCCTCCTAATTTCTCTCAGGATCTGAAACCCTGCTATCTCCCACCATGACAGCCTGGACTGCCAAATACAAAGCATTTGCCCTAGCAGGTCCTTCCAATATCTGTGTCTAAATAGTGTCCCAAGCATCTTGCTGTCCTTGCAGAATAGTTTCAAATAGTCCTTGGGAAAAAAGGCCTTTCACCAGCAGGTATCACCCAGCTGCTTGGAAGGCTCATCCTCTTCCCTTTTTTTGATCAGGCTATGTATAACAGATGACCAGCTCAGCATTAATGGCTGCTAACTTGTCCTCTGACTCTGAAGCATACTGAAGGCTTGACAGGCCTATGACCCATTCATTCCACAGCAGAGAACCATGCTTCCAAGTAACTGCTTTGTGCAGAGCACAACCTCCTGTCCTTGGCTTCCCTGCCTGTCCCTGAAGAGACTGACACACATCCATTGCAGCAGTTCAGTCCTGTGAGCTACTCACTGCATCTCTGTAACCCCAGTGCGTTACAGCTCAAGGACAAAGTACAGCCTTCTAATTCCACCTTTTTGCCTACAGGATGTGAGAAACTGGAATAATGGCATCTCAAATGCAACACAAGGGGGCCCCCTTCCCCTGCCCACTCCAATCACGTTCTCTTAAAAATCCCATTCTCCAACAAGCCCAAGCCCAGGATGGCTATTTATTCCTCTAGAAGAGCTGTCCAAATTGATTTCTGATGTGCTAGTGTGGTCATTCCAACTGATGCCTGTGACACATCACCCTCTTTACTTGTGTCAACTCCTAACACCTCTCTGACCTCCAGGACAACTGATTCTGGGCCAAATGTTCCATTAATTGTAAGGTTTGCTTGTGTTTGTCATTGATGCCATCCACCTGTTTATTACAAAGTTCAACCACCTTCTGAACTCAGGATCCATCAATATGCCCCCTCCTTCTATGCTATGCTCCAAAATGCATTAGGATAGAAATTTGTTGCATTTCTCCTTAATCACTATCACACAGCTCTAAAATGCACTATTTTGTTCTACTTTCTGCTATTTAGCCTAAATATTGCTCAGTACATGGAACTAATACCAATATTTTATAGTATTTTACAGTGTACTGAGATTACAGCAAGGTTCATTGCATTTCCATCTTTTTCTATTATTGCAAAAAGTGAAAAAAGTGCTTAAAACAAGTTTGGATCTCTCTATGAAGTGTTAAGATATACAATTATAAGAAACTTCACCCAGAAGTCAACATGTACTCCTATTGGGAAGAATTCATCTTGGAGAGCACTTCCTATGTACTTCTATCCAGACAAAGGTTGGCAAAGGTTTAAGATGTCTGTGCTTTTACATTAGTATTCTAGATGCATTTCTGCCCATTTTAAACATTATTTTTATATCAAATAGTATTATATCTAGCATGAATATGCCCTATAAACAAATAAGAGCAACAATACCTGTCAATAAGAATTTGGATCATTTGGCTTATTAATGTCATCATGTTGTTAAGCAGTCAGCAGTCAAGTCCACTGCTGTGGTCTATCTGCCAGTGAAGTCAGACCAAAAACATCACCACTTGGCAAGAGCTGCTGGAAAGCAAAGGGGTAAGAACTGTGCACTAATGTCATGCAAATGGAGTCAAATAAAAGCAGGTTTTTTGGATCACAAGAACAGATTTTAGTGGACTGATCTCTCCACAGTTTTAGACTGAATGTAGCCTTCACAGCAGACATCTTTTAAGAACTACATCCACACTAAATCTGCAAAATAAAGTAACACCATGTAGCTAAGTAACACTAACATTCTGGACTTGAGTCTGATTTATAAGGATACCAACTTTTTGCCATGCACTAACTTAAACCTGTCAATCTCAGGTTCATATTTATGTATGCACATCAGGATCACACATACCAACATTTACATACAATTCCACACAGAGCAAAGGGAACTCAACATCACTGAAGTAATTCTTCTACAGAAAACATAATCAAGGTACTTATGAAAGGCTTCCAGACACACACCTGAAAGATGCCAATACACAGCCGAAAACCACGAGCAGACAGGAGTGTCACAGCAAAATTCAGCTACTGCTGGGAGCTGGAAACAGCTTAAAAATCTGCTTCTCAGAGACACCTACTCTCAAATCAATGTTTTGTGGAAGGTCCTATGCAATATCTTGTGCTCAGAATCTAACCCTTACATAATCAGCACTATTCAGCTCCTATTTGTTTTGTTAATATAGGTGTCAGAAGAAAACATACTCCTGAGAAGCCATCCAGAACAAAAGAAGCAACCTGTGAACTGTTACCCTTCTATGTTTGGAGTTCCTCTCCATCTCTTTAAAGGCCATCCCCCACAAATTAATTACCAGACTCAGGCAGATGGAATCAAGTACTTTTCCATTAAAGTTTGTTTTGTTTGAAACAAAACCAAGTAAAATAAATCCTTTAGTATGATAGGGAAGAACTTGTGAGCTTTCATGTAATGTTCTGTATCAAGTCAAAGATCTGAACGAACAGCAAGTACTAGCAACTGTTTTAATAATACACCAGTAGCTGAACATTTACTGCAAACCAACATTTCAAGTTATCCTAAGAGCTAACATTTTTTGTCATACAAAACATCACATCCTCTGTTTTGATATTATATGAACAAGTTGAGAAGACACAGGTTCAAAAGGGTAAATATCAAAACAGCTGAGTATTCAGACAGGACAGTTCAATACAGATAGGTCAGCTCAACGCTGCAAGTTCAGAGGTATGACCATGAGTGCAAGGCAGAAATAGGTGAGGTGAAAGTGTGAGCTTATTAAGACTTACAATTCCTAAAACTGTAATTCATGTTACTATTTTTTCCATAACTATTCTGTGTGCCTCTGAACTGTTCTTATCTATGTCAGTGGGAAGAAGGTCAAAGATAGAGGACCTTAAATAGGTGTTAGTATCCTCTTTGAAAGCCCTTTTGAATCAGCTTCAAACGACCCCAATCCCAAGATCCACACAAACATTATTTAAAAAAAAAAGACTAGCTGTAACTTGACATGCTCAGATCTCTGAACAACCTGCTACATTCTCTTTTCTTTGTCAGAGTAAAGGAAAGCTTTCTTCGTGATGAACAGAGTAAGCCAAAGATTCTCTCATTATTGTTACAAGAAATAATGCCAGCTCTCATTCCTCTCCACATCCTCAAGTAAACCCAACACAGGAGGTCCAAAAACCTTTCGCTCCTTTATAGAAAGCTTCACAGAAGAGGTTAGGGCTAAACAAATGCCCTTCATGAATAAAAGGAAAGGTAAAGATGACTGCATTACAGTCAGACCTACAAAAGGCACCCTTTGAGCGAATTAATTTGCTAACACTTATTTTACCTGTGCCAGTTGCCAGTAACCCCCTTAAGTGGAGGTTCTGTGTATGAAGTGGACTACTTATGAGCAGAGTGAAAGCATAAGCAAGAGAAAGAGAACTGAAGTACCCTTAAAAGCAAGACTTGTATGTGCAGAGGGCATCAGTCTTGAATACCAATTGAATGAATAAATTTGTCAGTAGGTTAAGTGGCTTAGAAGATCATTAACAACTCTGTATTGTTCTTGGTCTTATAAGCAATATCTTAAGTTATTTAAATTTACATTTTAAAAAACTATTCAATAAATGACACTGAGAAGTAAATTGTTTATACAACTGTAACTGCTGAATGAACTCCCTTCAGGAACTGCCTTTACCTTCTGGTGTTTAATGCTGACAGCACATGAATACTGGGTTGTAAATATATCTGCTGTGCACATTAGACATTACCTGCTTGCCTTACAGGCTCTATGTACTCTACAAGACCAAACTGACAAGACAGGAAGATGGACCAGGAGGTTTTGCCTAATATAACGAGTACACTGAATATTCTCAGAATCTTTATATGGCACTGAGGCCAAGCAGAACAGACAGATGGCATCCATACCATTAAGCTCTGACTCTCAGCTGGGGTGTTAACCTGGCTGTTAACATAATCCTCCCAGCCTCATGGCTCAGGAAGATTGTTATCACACTTGGAAAGTGACAGATGCCCTGGATGAAAACTGTATCAGGGACGGTTTTAGTGGTTTTAGAGTAGATAAAGTTCCAGAGCCCAAGAGCTTTTCCTATCATTATTTTATTCATACCTACAAATGACAGCCTAGCAGTACTAAACAACATGAACAAAAGTGAAACAGGGAGCTGAATACTGAGAAGCCAAAAAGACACATCTAAGAAATCACTGCAAGTGCTGTGTTTGCTCAGGTCAGTGGTCATGACACACATGAGATACAAAAGATGCAAGCTGTATTTGTCTGACAGGAGCAGTAAAATGTCACTGCTGTTCATTTGCCAAAGCATGCTGAATAACAGGGAATTAACCAAATAAGACTTAGAAGAAAACAACCCTAACAGGTGAAGAAGATTATTATTAAATTTGGTGGTAATAGCTGGTTAGTCACATATACAGAAATTGCATAAGAAAGGGCACATTACCTACCAAGCATCAAACACAAATGTACCCATTACAGCACACTTCAAAAAGCTAAGCCCAAGATACAGTAATCTGCTAAATATCTACTGTGACTCAAAACAGCAGTAAACAAGGGAAAAATAAAACTTCTTTAAAAGAAGATAGAACTGACTGATAAAAATGCTGGCACTGGAAACAAGGCCTCTGTTAAGGAAGCCACAAGGCTCTCTCTGTGCCTCAACAGCAGCATGACAGGCCTTTGCCTTCTACTGCCTGGGCCATGGGTTTGGAGCAATCACTGCTGAAGACCAAGGCAAGGAAGCCATGGAGTACCTCAGCCTCCTTCATATACTGAGTAACCAGGTCCCCCATTTCCTCCAGACAGGGCTCACTTTTCCCTATTCTTCCTCCTATCATCAATGCATCTATAGATTTTTCTTGTTTCCCTCAATGTCCCCAGGCAGATTTAACTTCAGCAGATGGCTTTCCATGTTCACTAATGCCCTCTAAATACAGCTTTGTTTAAAAAATACTTACTATCATTCTTAACCATGTTTAGCCTTGCCTTTTCACTGTTTTCAATGTTATCTGGAATAAAGATGCTCCTCAGTTAAAACAGCCTTAGCTTCTGTATCTGAAGTGATATGTCTGCTTTCTTTTGCCATTCTGATAAATGTACAGTGTCTTAAAGCTATATAAAAGTGATGCCAAGAAATCCAAAGAGGATGATTTTCTTGGAATAATCTTAAGTCAACTAAGCTTGGTTCAAAATCCATCTTCATTCCCCCCTCACCTAAATCTCAGCTTGACAGAATGCTCCTTATTAGTTATTTGGGAGAGGCCAAACTCAAGCCTTGGGGTCAGCAACATAATCAATCATCAAGAAAAGAACAGAAAATAAGCAGCAGCAGTCAGGCTCCCTCACAGATTTACAGCTACCACAGACACTTGAAATTCATTCCTAAAGAAAAAAAAAAAAAAGAAGAAGAAGAAGGGGAAAAAAAAGAAGAAGAAGAAGGCAACTCAACCTTTCATCTGGACACAGTGCATCTGTGAACATCACCCAAAACAATGAGGAGACTGACACAGTGTTCTGTACTGGGGTACACAAGTCACTCAGTCAAGCACAGAAAACCCCACAGCATAGAATGATTCAGCTGGGCACCACATTTAACAAACTAAAGAGGCCTATTTTACAGAGATCCTTGAATCTTCATAAGTGTAGTTTGAGAATACACCTTTCCAATAAAGTCAATTAAAAAAAACACTGTTCCTCTCCACCTTTGCTCTCGCATTTTCACCTTCCACTGTTTGCCACAGCCCCAGCAGCAACAAAAGAGTACTTTCAGGATTGTAATGTGAGAAAGGAAGTACTCTTAACTAAAGCAAATTTTATCTTAAAAAAAACCCCACGGTCCCACTTCATCCACACCTCAATTCTGTGTACAGACCACAGCAAAGCGTGACTGTGAACAACTCTTAAAATGTGTGTTTCTTCCTAGACTGTATTTCTGTTATATTTCAGTATTTGTTAGAGCAAACTGTAGAACATCTTAACATCAGATTTTGGAAAATAACAGTGCAAGAGCTGTTTACTGAATGTGTTAATAATTTCACAGACAACCTAACTTGTAAAATGCTATTTCTACTTCATATTAATTTTTGATTAAAGTAGTTAGACATTAAAAAAAATCCATATGATTGTCTTAAAGCATTTAGCAAAAAGTAACTTTTACCAGAAAGTAACATTTACCAAAATGTTACTTTCTGGCCAACAAATTATTTCTCATAAAGAGATTAAGACTATCACTGTTATACAAACACATACTACACAAGTGGATCCAACCACTTACAGCCTCCTGCAGCTCAGGCCTAGCTCTAAACTGCAGGCAGGTATCAGACAGTGGCTCTCAGCACTTCCAGAAGCATACCAGAACCTAAATGCCACATGTGAACACACTTCCTCTGATCTCTCCTAACACATTTGTTTCATTATATCATCCACCTTTACATTTTTTTGAAATTGCTTTGTTTTCCAGAAGTCAATTCATTAATTATTAGAAGAATTTAAGTTTTCTCAGTTCAGGATCTATGTCTTGTTTCCATCTGAATAGTTTAAAATCCTCTTTAACATGTTACTTTAAGAGAAGTCTACACAGGTACTTACCACCAAGTAAGGCTACACAACACAAACTGTGTGAATTCATCATAATGAAGAAGAAAAACACATTTTCATTACTTCTACCCTCTTTTGCCCTCACAGCACTTTTCTGTTAATAGTTTGCCAATGTTTCCATTTTCAAGTATGCTTTAAAGAAGAAATCAGACCATTTCTGTACTGTAATGGCTTTTGCTCATTTACCTCATTCCAACTTCCTCCCAAAAAATGAAAGCACTTCAATCAAGAAAGCCTTTCACCTTTTCTGAGGCTCTTCCTTTACTGATATACTAGTTTTTCAGAGGCTCTGTAAAAACCTGAGGCAGCATTTTTACTCTATTCCACCACTTATTATCAACATGTTTATTGTATTTAAAAAGTTATTCATCTTGTAAACAGGGTAGACATTTTCCCAAATGCTACTATCTTACCAGCAATATGTTGCCCTGAATGAGAGGCTGCATGTTAGTCCATTACTAGTTTTAAGTTTTGCTCTATTAGATTTATTTGCATGGCTGCACAAACATGGTGCTTCACCAAAAAATCACTGCTTTTCAGGTTTCCACAAAGGAATAGCCTAATTTGCTGTTAAAGCAGAAAGCCTGGAAACACTACAGGGAGAACCACAGATAAGTGAGTTATAAAATAGATCTTTTGGCACAGCAACATTTTCAAACCTTCTTGATACATTAAAACACCACAAAGCCACTTTGAAAGATGAAACTAGAAGAGATTATTGTCTAACTAGACATAGAAACCCAGACTGACTCCTTCTGAAGATACTGCAAAAACCCAAGACATAGTAATGCATAAGAGTGAGAAAACTAAGTCCAAAATTGTCTAAAAGGAATTGTTGCTTTTAATCAAAAATAACCTTTTGTCTGTATCAGAAGACAGAGCTTTTCAATTACAGGAGCCAGAAGGAAGTTGGAAATAACTAGCTGATCCTAGAAGTGCAAATGCTGTTTGAATTGAGCATATTAAAAAATAAGGGTTTTATTTTTGAGCTGTATGCTCATCTTCAGGCTTAGCAGAAAGCCAAATCTTTTCCTTTGACAGAAACATTGATTTTACAGGCTACACCAGCTCTTTAACAAACCTGATGGAAGAACAAAACCGCAGTAACCACCAGAAGAAAATCTTATCCTTTTCAGTCTCCTTAAGCTGTGCCTGAAGACTAACCTAGGTTCCACAGAATGCAGTTTTTCCAGCTTGTTTCAAAAGTATCTCAGAACTGCTGGGTGTAAGAAATAAACACACTGTCCCCATTCTCATCACTAGAGGTTTATGTTACCTGTAGACATTTGTGGGACAGAAAGCTTCTCTGCCTACAGCAGCTCTCTGGGCTCAATGCACAATGCTTACCACTTCTGCATGGCTGGGCACTAAGCACTGAACATCTTCTACATTTCCATAGAGAGATGCAGATCTTCTGAAACAAGTGCAGACTGGAAGGAATTCAAGAATGCACTTTACAAAGCTATGCATCTTTTTTTTGCCCATTCAGTGCCTCATCACCATCCCTCACTTCTCAAGGAAAGTGCACACAGGATCATGTATAACAAACACTTTTGAGGACATCTGTACTAACTCCCCACACACTTTCAGCCCAGAATATTTCTGGGCTTTTGTGCTCAAAAGCCCCTCAGTGGTTAATGTGAACATGAGATTGTAGCTATTTGCAGTCAAGAGGACAGGATTAGAACTGAGAGCAAAGAAACAAGCTTTAGTTCCAGATCTTCAGTCAAGTTCTTCAAAGCTTGAACCACAAATAAACACTATTAAGAAGCAATGTAGGCTAATGAATGTTGCCACTAACCAAGCAAAAGAGTGGCTACCAATTATAAAACATCACTAATGGTACTGACCTCCTTTATCACTGCCTCTGATACTTACTGATGAAGAACTTACTCATTTAGGAGGAAAGAAATAATTTTTCCTTAACAGCTTTCCCTTACTTGTAGAGCAATTTTTTTTTGTTCCTCTTATCCTTTGGAAACTTGCCTTCCCTGTGCTATACCTTAGCCTGTTGCAGTGCTATTACTGCTGCTGCCCTGCTGCTTCTGCACATCAGGACTTGAAGATTTACTCACCTGTTTGAACAGAACAATAAATAAAACCCAACAGTTGACCAGGAAACATACCAGATTTGGGGAAGTGAGCAAACAAGGACACTTAACAGAGCCGATTTTCCTACACCACAATAGAATTTCTCGGTAATATAAATTCTATTTGTTTCTTCCACTGTCAGACTTGAATTGCCTTTCCCTATTATGGTTTTGTCACAAAAAAAATCTGAGCTACACATGCTAAATCCTAAAGGTGAATCAGGGGTTAAGTCAAGCTAAGGGAAAAAAAAAATCCAGCCTTTTCAAGTTGCATGCAATAAGTGATAGCAAAGTTTAAAAAGTTAGCACTGACTTTCCCACACAGACAAATGAACCAAAAAAACCCCAAAACAAAGAATGCATTTAGCTCAAACAGAATCCCAGCATCCTTAAATATGTTTCATCTCTTGAGCAAGAATAATAATTTCACAATGAACAGATAAACCAAATAAAACCAAGGAATTCTGAAGGGGAAGAAGAAACTGCTACAATCAGTTGGACCAGAAACAGCCTCAAGATAAGTAACAAAAGACTACCAAGGACTTTGCTCCTCAGCATTAGGCCCAGTTGTTTCTGTAATGCAAATGAACTGTCAACATCCTAGCCAGCACAGTTGGAAAGGTTTATCCTAACAGTCACATGCATTTCTTTTCTTCCAGCTGCTGGCTAGGCCTCCAGCATGGAATTTGCAATCCAGTATGCAGAAATGTGACTGTGACAAGATGAGCTTTGTGAAGAAGGATGAATCAAAAGACAACTTTAAACTTACAGAAAACAAATATGAAATACTGCTGTATTTCATTCTAGTAATAATGAACTCTGTGTTAGATATGCCAAATAAAAAAATACTAGTATGTTCTGGCACTGCAGTCTAATGAATAGAAATAGAAAGCATATGAAGATTGCAGGCTTTGCAAGAGCTCAAATCAGGAAAGCAAAGAAAAATGTCTTGCATAGAGAAGCTGCTAAAGTTTATAAAATAAATGGATCTGCAGAGAGAGAAGCTCCAACACCGTGGCTTCAATGCTTGCACTGTCCCTAGCAGAGCAGCAATACAGGCTGAGCTGACAGGGCCAGCCAAAAGCTCACCCAAATGCAAGCACAGGAAAGCAATCCTTGGGACAGGAACCACAGCTGTGCATCACTGCAAGGGACTTGAACTGAAACAAACCCACAATGGGCTCTTAGGCAATAAAACCCTCTTTCTGCTTGATTTCTGGAGCAACTTCAGCTGGAGCCTACTTGCCCAAAAACTTGACTTACAGCAAATATAAAAGATGGATGCAGAAGTCAATTATTCTCCCTCAGACAAAACCCTGTAATCACAATCCTGTAAATCTCACAGAATACAAGAACAACAAAGAAATGAAAACAAAACAAACAGCCCAGACCCAAAAAGTTTGGCAGGAGCTTTCAGTCCTGTAAAAGGCAGGAAGGTATAAATGTAACAAGCAAATTAAGACCTTTATTCATTTTCAGGAAATGCTACACTCCAAGCAAAAATCAGATTCCCGATGCCTACGTAAAAAAATCAACCAACTGCTACAAAATAGTATTTAATAAAGCATACTTAGTGTAAACAAGTGTAGTGCAGACTTCACGTAAACCATTTTGTCTTCAGTATAACATGCTTCAAGAAAATAGAACAGGTTAAAATGATTGTCTTAGAGTGAATTAAACAAAACAAAGCAGTATCAAGTCTTCAATTTTACAAATCAATAGTTTAACCACTTGATAAAATACTTATAACTAAACTCTTCTTAATTTCTAAACAGCCCAACAAGTTTCTATCACAGTCAAAATCTCTAACTTCCCCACAATTTATAATAATAAAAAAAATTCTTGCCAGGCTTTAAAAACACTGTTAAAGAGAACATTTTTTAATTTTAGCAACATTTCTATTTAAATGATGAATGATATATAGAAAACTAGAAATTAAATTAGTGCTGAAGCCACTCAGAATAGCAACCTCAGGCATTCTACAGCATGCCTGCTTCTCACAAGAGTTAATTTCCTCTTTCAAAAACTCCTCTTTCCCATAGGTGAGATTATAGATTCCTGAAGAGAGACCAACAGACCTTCATATTGGTGTCTACAGTGTAAGAAATACTGCTATTACCAGTTTGGATAGGAAATACAGGTAAGTTTAAATGTAGTTAAGAAAATGTTAAGGTGAAAAAACTAAAAATCAGCAGTCAGAAGACAAATACGTATTTTTCCTTTAGCAAAATGAAAGAATTTATTTTCCCTTGCTAGTTACAGCATGACCATATAAGACTCATCTGTGAAAATTAAATTAGCTCAAGACAAAAGAATGCATCACAATCTAAACAAACAAATGCATTTCACTTACCAAAAAGAAGCAAATTTTTACCACAAACTACATTTTCAGCAGACTGCTGACAAAGCAGAAGTTGTGTAGTGGCTTAAAGGCTGTGTTCTTTCCAGCCTATCAAGTGTCTGGATATATACAAAATAATGTGAGCAGTCAACTGCTTGCACACAGTTTTTAAAATCTTCCCTTCTGTGGTTTGCAACCATCATTTTCTGAAAATTACTTGCTCAGTTACGTTTTTATTATTATAGTCTAAACACTGTTCTGGTTACTGTTATAAAAAAAGACAAGTACCAGTGACTGCTTCACAGATTTCAAAATAGAGCAGTTTACAAGCATTACCCACATAACAAATGAAGACTTAACATTCAGAGCATAAAATTTATCTTGCTATGACTTTATGAGAACGTGACAGTCTAGATAATGTCACTGGCAAAGAATGCTTTAAACTATGATAAACTTGGTCGGTTCAAGTTTAGAATAATAACTGGGGGGGTTTATATCATATCTTCTCAGACCAGTTAGAGCAATTTATACTCAGGAGACCACAAGTGAACAGGAAGAGTAAAGCACAAAGAAGATGGGAGTTAGTCCAAAGGCAGAAACACATCAAATTACAAGAAAAAGAGTAAATAATTCATTCGGAAGGGTTTTCCTGTAAAAAAGGTTTTGGGGTCACTAATTCAAATGAAGCTATGCCCCATTTCATGGCATTCAGCCTCCATCCTGAGAAAAGATACAAATACATTGTAGGAAAATTAGCCTTGGAAGTTTTCCCTTCCCTTCTACATCTAGGGAACACCAGCCACAAGCAGTTCCCTCACTGCCTTTTAGGTAGTTTGCACCTTACTCACAGTACAGAGCCAGACTTTGTCAGTCACCTCTTGGTTCCTCATTCTGTTGGCAAATGAAACAGTCTGATTGCCAGGTAGTTAAGGGAACTTCTGTCCAGAAAACAAAGGGGAAGTACTGAAGGACTGCCTGTGTGCTACTGAAGTGGGTGGTCTGGTAGCCACAGCAGAAGCCAAAGGTGTCTCTGGGCTGTGCCCAGTTTGTACAGCTGCAGCCCTCACCTGTTATCTGAATGTGTCTGCAAAGAGGAGGGTCTAAGAATAGCACCAGAGAAGCTCCAAGCAAGTTATCCCATAAAACCTAATGATTCAAACAACCCCATGTACGTCCAGATTTTTCCAACAGGACAAGAAGGCCAGAACATCCTATTGATTTTCCCAGACTGAGCAGCACAAGGCACAGTGGCAGAGCACACATCCAGAGAGACACAGCATACTCATACCCTGACCTTCTGTGGAATTGACAGGTTTCATGGCTGTGCCATCAGTTTTGTATTTATAACCATTGCAAATTCAACCAGAATAACCAGAATAACATTTGTTGAGAGTGCTTTTTTTTTTTTTTTGAGAGGGAGAGAGTGATACCACACAGTAAGAAACAAAGGAAAAGCCAGGAAGTACTTACCAGTGCCCACTTAAGAGCTCCTCATCTCCTTTGCAAAAAAGAAAGGATTCTAATCTTAAAACAGGGCAAATTTCTACCTAAGTAAGCTTAAAGTTGTCTCCACAGATCAAGAAATACATGGCACTTCTCACAGCCTGTGCTAAAAGGTTGCAGAAGGCACACAATGGAACAGCTGCTGTGTTCCAGTCCAGTGACAGCTACATTTCAGTGGTGGATTAAGTGGTCCAGAACCATTTTTACCTAACTCACAGGGGTACAGTGAAGGCTGTTTATAAAGCCATGCAATGATGGGACATACTAAGTATCTTTATACACTGTAGCACAGTCATGCTGGGTACAACCCTGCAAGAACAGAACTTGAAAACTCTACAGTTACAAATTATTGTCTTTGTCCTGCTGTTACATTACAATGTATCATTATTTGCATTTTAATGTTCTTGCATACACCTTCAGGGCAGGAATCCTATTATCAGAACTATCTCTACCCTCATGTAATTCTACAGTGTCTTATAAAACATAATAGTGAAAAGCAACCACATACAATATACACTAACTGCTTATCATCCTCCCTCTAAATTACAGTAGAAAGATGGATTCAGGAGTAATGAGGACACTCAACTGAGAAGTCTCCTTAGATAATTTTGTTTGGAGTTCCCTTGTACAAAAAGATTTGGGGAATAACAAGTCTATATTTAAACCAGTGTGCCTGAAGCCTTCTAACAGGTCAGACAGCTCAGCAAAATAAAGCAGCAAGTACGTGTACAGCCACTAACACCTACACCCTTTCTGGTAACAATTTTCACTAAGAAAGTGATGAACACAAAAAACAAAATACTTTTCTTCCATAGGGCAATTCTTCAATTAAAGCTTTTTTTTTTTTTTGGCTAAAAAGAGATCCAAGCTAAAAATATTAAAATGGAGAGAATGCCTCCGACTAACACCTTCTTAGCTATAATCACAAATAATTGCCTCTTCTTATACTAATGAGCAAAGCAAAATGGAAAGTAATTTAGACAATTCATTCAGGGTAATAGCTTCGTGAGCTAATATTACTGCCGAGAGATCCATTCTCAATTTCCTCGAGTACAATAACAGAGCAGCACTAAGTTTTTCACTTCAGGGAGCTTTTCAATCCTATGTAAATATAAACAGAAATCCCATTATCTATTGATAAAAACAACAGAGTGAGTTAAATAAAGTTTCATATATTACACTTTCATATAACAGCCATCAGCTCCTTGGATCACAAGTGTAAATAGAACACTTCACTTACTGAAATCAATGAGAAACCTTCCAAATCCTTGCCTTTGGTATTGGGGCATGATCATTATGCAGGAGACATTGTACTTCTGCTGGCAAAGCTTTTCCTGTGGGAAGGAGAAACAGATCAAGTATGTCAAAGCACTGCTGAAGTGGGCAATTGCCTGCACCTGCTACTGTCCTTGTAAAATATCCCAATAAGGTGAACAGATGCATGGGTTCAGTACCAAAGTCAAATAATTCCATGTTAATGTCTAATTTTAAGAAAGAAATATCAAACACCCTTCAGGGTTGTCCACCATTTTTTTTTCACTGTCTCTGGCTTGGGGGGGAGAGGGAGGGAAATGTGGGGGGGAGCAGTAGGTCACCTCTGATGCATTGAGCATTTTGCATGTAATCACCCTCTTTTATACAATTTATTAGTATTGTTGCTGCTACTGGTCCATTTCTTATCTAATAGCTATTTCCAGTAAATTGTTATTCCAACCCATAACCTCTGCATTTTGCCTCTCTCTATCACTGGAGGGAGTGGGGAGTGGCTGCATGAGGTTCAATTTCCAGCTGGGCTTAAACCACAGCCATGAGGAAAAGGCTGAGGTACTTCATGCCTTCTTTGCCTGAGTCCTTAACAGCAAGACCAGGGTACCCAGCTCCCTGAGCAGGAAGACAGAAACAGGGAGCAGATGAAGACAGAAACCGGGAGCCCCTGTGATCCACAAGAAAATGCTACAGTGACCTGTCATGCCACTTAAAATATCTACAAGTCCACAGAGCCCAAGGGAACTGTTGGAAGAGCTCAGGGAGCCACTGTCCACCATTTACCAGCAGTTCTGGTTAACCATAAAGGTCCCAGATGACTGGAGGTTAGCAACTGTAAACCAAATAAAAAGTGGCAGAAAGAGGATTTGGGGAACTGCAGGTCTGTCAGCCTGACCTCTTGGGCCAGGGGAAGGTCACAGAGCAGATGATTTTGACTGCCATTATGTGGCCCATGCAGGACAACCAGGGAATCAGGTCCAGCCAGCTTGAGAGGCAGGTGCTGCCTGACTAACCTGATCTCCTTCCATGACAGGGTGACCCACTTGGAGGAGGAGGGAAAGGCTGTGGGTATGTTCTACTTGGGCTTTTCTCTTATCCCCAGTAAGCAGTGATGGGTTGAGAGGAAATGGCCTTGAGTTGCATCAAGGGAAGTTCAGATTGCATGTTAGGAAAACTTGCTTCACTGAGAGGGTAACAAAGCATTGGAACAGGCTGCTCATGGAAGTGGTAGAATTGCCATCTCTGGAAATGTTCAAAGTACTTGTAAATGTGGCACCTGGGAACACTGTTTAGTAGCAACCATGGCAGTGCTGGGGTAACAGTTGAGTCAGTTGGACTCAATGATCTCAAAGGTATTTTCTAACATTAACCATTCTATGATAAGGAACCAAAAAATCAAGAGACTCACCTTAAGGTGCAACACCTTAAGTACATGGAGAAAATACTTGGCTAAATAAAACATGTCTTGTGACATGTCTGCCACAAGAAGTTCTGAGTGACATTAAAGGCAGTGTAAATTGTGCCTACATGTATCACTTAAATTCCAGCAAAGCCCACCTCTCAGAAGGATGTGGCCAGACATCCAAGAGATTACTTTATAATATCCAGATACTCTGACAAGGCTTCTCCCACAAATCATTTATTCAAGAAAGAAAATATATAGTCAATAGGAGGTAGCAATACTAGGATCAGGAAGTAGTGAGTTTGAGTAACTGTACCTATTCAACAGAGCCCTTAGGGGCAAATTATGGACAATAATGGAAGCTTTTCCCATTGCAGGCACATTTAAGTATAGTTCTCCATTCTCCTTGGTCATCTTTGTCAAGATAGTTCACTTAAGTATTATTTTTGTCAATAGCAGCCATCTATTACTTGAAAATCAGTACAACTGAGACATCCACTCTAAACAAGGCAAGCACCACGAAGTCAGGCAATGCATTTTTACATGGGAGCAGCAAGTAACTGGATTAGATCAGACTGCACACAAGAGAGCAACAGCACTGCCCATTTACATCTAAATAGCCAGCTGGAACTGCCAGCAGTCAAGCCATGAAAACACATCAACATTCCAAATACCTGCAACTTTTACAAGTTAGATTTGGCATACTAATGCAAAAATGTCGGGGAAGGAAAAAGATTTAAATATTCAACTGAAACCACAACAAATTCTGGAAACAAAATCCCCAAACAAGAAAAAGCCTACCCCCATCCACGTGGCTGAACAAATTCTGAATTTGCATCAGTCAGAGGCAAGAAAGTACAATATATTTGAGACAATGCACATAATATTCGAGATCTACAGAAAGGCTTTCAAGCTTATGGGTTTTTTTCCGACTTCTGATTTTTCTTTGCTTTTGGGAGAAGCATTAAGGAGAGCAGGATATTACAAATATTAAACAAACCCACTTTTAAAATTTTTACCTTAGAGAAATATCCGACTAAATGGCAGCCTTTCTCATCATTTTTTGTAAGTACATAGAAGAGGAATGGTTCAACATCATAATACAACGTTTTGTGGTCCAGAAAGAGCTTAGCTAACAAACAAAGATTCTGACAATAAATTTTGCTCACATTTCCATCAACCTAGAAAAGCAAGACAGATGTAGTTATTTCCATGGCACCAACAAGTTAGGACAAAACAACTTATTCAATCAGTCGTATCTGAGAAGGAAACATGAACAGTGTGGTGTTACAAGAAACAAACAAACAAAACACATCAAGGTTCAAAAGAGAAATGCCCCAGTTTCTTCTTAAAGAAGAATCCTCCAGCAGGTGCTAATTACTTTCCATTTTTAAGTAACCTCTGAGTATGTGGATTTATTAAATAAAGTAACTTCACCTTTTAGCTGCTCAAGACCAACTTACCTCTTTCATTTTATTCCTGGAATGAAAATGAGTATGACTGGGTATGACTGGCCAATAACAAAAATGCACTAGTTAAAACTGCCTTAAATTTTGGTTTGCTAGAAGGCAGTGGAGTACAGCAACTTTTAAAAAAATCCCACACAAAGAAGTGTATTATGTTGAATCCTTAAGATGTAAGGCCAATAAATGAGTAGCAAATTACATATCAATCACATCAATGTTTTGGATAAATTAGACAAGACAAAATTTCCATGCCAGGCTAAAATGCTATTGAGCGAGAGAGGTAAATTTCCTGGCTAAATACTACAATTAGTCTAGGTATATTATGAGTGAAAAGAGTCAAGCTGTGATTCAGACAGCTACAGAAAAGCCAGACACAAATGCAGATTTCCTAGATCAATTAGGTACTTCCTGAAAGGCTCAGTCAAAGGCAACACATTTTTGAAATAATCTTAATAGAAAGGTTTGCCTGTACTGATGTTTTTGATAATGACAGTAGCTGTATTTCATTCAGAGAGAGACAAATGACAGGAACTGTGCAGAAAATGAAGCCATCTTCTATTCTAATTTGTTTTGAGTAAGAATCCTAGTTACAAATCTAAGCAAAACCCATCCTTTTGGATATATTTAGGGATTTAAGGGAACATCAGTAGTATAGCTCCATTAAGTGGATTGAAGAAAAAACATTCAATGAATAACTACTGCTCCTTAAGGCATCAGGATAAACTTGTATACAGCTCTTAAGAGCCTATTGAATACATCAAACTCTCTCACAGCACACTCCATTGTCCAGGTGCTTTCTATTACTTTTCACACTTATTAGCAAGTGTGCAAATTAAATGTGAACACTAAGTAAGCAGAAATCACCACTGGCTAAGCCTGAAAATGCAAATTATGTGAGCTGTCTTTTTTAGTCAGAACATTTGTACAGAAATGTAAAAAACTTCTTAAATTTCAGGCAAACACAGCTTGCTCGTCAGTTTTAAATGTGAGAAGCAGGGAAAAAAGAGGAACAGCAAGCTCAAAAGGAAGCATCTGTCAAAAGTTGCTTGGCTACAGCATAATAGTAAGCTATGTCAAAGTCTGCTCTCAAATCTGTCAAAGTCATCCTCTGGGCAGAGGTACATAAATCACAAAATGCCAAACTTATTTCCATTCCTCTCAAGAACACAAAGCATGAAGGAAACCACAAACTCTTCATTCTGCCTAAAAGAAAACGGTTGCACAGAATTCTTGAAAGGATCTATGAAGAAGGACATCAACTAATGACTAAGTTTCTACAGCAGTCAGTGACAACTGACATTAACCTTTGAAATAAAAAGACCCGAACCAACTACATTTATTTCAGAAGGGTTAACACAAGTGCTTACTGAAGTACCCAAAATGGACAAAGGGAACAAAAGCAGTGGGAAAGAGTTGGGACACTGCTTTCACAATACTTTGTTTTCCATGTGTTTCTTGCAGCAATCCCCCACCTTCCCATCCCTTTCTCAGTATTTCTCTGCACTTTATTTTTTTAAGAATTTTTCATTTACGTATTAGCAGTAGTTAATAGAAATAAATGAGAAAGCACAATTTGCCTATTGTATGCTCCACAGTTCTTAACACCTGCTAACAGAGAAAATCAAGTTAATTTAAACAGTCCAGGGCAATTTCATTCTTGATAGGAAAAGAGGTAAGTCTATTTACAACCTAAGTCTTTTGCTGGCAGTTCTTCAATATTTATAAAAACTGCTCAAGTCAGGAAGGACACAATCTTGATGCAAATAGTTATTTTTTTAATAGCACAAGCATAACCAAATGAACCAAATACAAAGATCTTGTTCTAACTTAAAAAAAGACTTCCAGAGTGCATCTATCATTATTTGAACAGATAATGGCAATGACAAAGAAAATACAATTTGAAAATACAAGTTTGAAAATACAAGTTTGAGGAAGGATATGACATCTGCAATTAAAGAGAAGTTACCAATACATGCATCTCAATAATACTGTGGAGAAAAGAAGTCCTAGTAACCACCAGTCTTCTGTGTTATTACTGACTGTAATAATGCTTGAGAAAGTGGAAAATTAGGGCATAGTTTTAACTGCAGGTCTGCTATTAGAAACACAGAATTCTCTTGTCCAGGACATACATAAAACCTCACATTCAAAATAAGTCATCTCCCAAAAGAAAAACATAGATTAATAAAACATAGATGAATAAATCCAAAGTTGAAGTTGTAGGATTTTTTTGTATCTCACGGCAAGCTTCTCAAACATCCAAAATGAAGGTAGAAGCACTCAGGAGCTACATTTGTGATTTCAGAACACACAAGAAGCTGCTTTACTTGCTTTTATACTTTGGGAGCACCTACATTATGATAAGACTTCTCCCTACACCCAAGACTCTCAAGCAGCCAGAAGTGAAGGGGTGTCAAGGGGTACTTTTGCTGAGAAGGGAAAGGCAAACCAATCCTAGATGAGAACTACAAAGGAAGCCCTAAGATTCATGCCAGTCAAGTATCTTAAATAGCTTGGCTAAGGCATGAAGTACAAGTAAAGAACAAATCATGAAAGAACATGGCAGAGTAGAACAGACTTGGGAAGATGGATTTGTTTTTGCAGTAGTGGCAGAATCTCAACTTGGTTTTGCAGTATAAAAACAATCTCCAAGGAATGTTAAAGTTCTCACTAGTTCTACAGCTAGTCTGTAACATGTACAAACTGGTTATTTTCCAAAAGTTTATACTTTTGATACACCTACCTCAAATACTGAAAGGTCATTTCTTCTGTAGATTTCATTGGCTGGAGGATGGAACCAGCCACATTTCTCTGAGTGCCTCAACAAAATGTTTTTACTTTTCATGTATTTAAGACAGAATTCACACAGGTAAAGCTTTGGTAATCTGTAGGAAAATTAAGAAGATATTTTACACAAAAAGTTTGTTACATTCCATAAACAAAGTCACCACAAATGAAAACCCTTTCCATTCAAATATAAGGTATCATACATAAATGCTGCTAAAGCATAACTAAATAAGTATATAGAACATTAGAGTGAATTATTAAACATTCACACACTACTCATCAGAAACAATCAGCTTCAATCAATCAATCAACCACAGTGAACCTAATTCCACAGAGTTGTGTTGTGGTCAGTTTGTGGTTCAGCCTCTGGCAGATCTCAGTTACTTCCCCCTTCCCACCCTAGCTTTTCCTGTGGTCTCAATCAAAGTAAGCACACTGAAGTAATACTTCAAATTTCATCTTTCCTGTTTCTAATAAATATAAAGGAAGCCCAAATCAGGATACAGGGGATCTCCTTCCCTTCAATTTTCCTTATTTTGCTTCTGGGGAAGGCTTGGAGATGACTTTTCTTCCCACTGTCTTCCAAATACTTGGGCAAGACACCAAACTGGTAGGATTTCACCCCCTCACCTCCACCTAAACTATCACTTTACTACAGAAGCCAACCCAAAGAGTTCACATAAATGCAAAACATGTCCTCTCCACAATCTCCACAGCACAGGCAACACAGACAAGTGCAGTTCTCCAAGGAGGATCCAGTTCAGACCACACGCAAGTAACCCGCATGCCCTGTGTTCTACATACCATCATAAACCACTCCCTTTGGTAATTTTTATGGCTACTTAACCTCATTTTTAAATTACTGAATCAGTGGAAGATTGTTCTAGAAATTAATTAGTCTGCAAAGTTTTAGAGCAGAGGACAATCTTTATCTGCTCTGAAGTTACTAGCACATGCTGGCATTACAGCTGTGGTTTGCACTGTTCCACTATCCTAAGGAAGTTCATCAACAACATAAAAAGTAGTTTGAACTATTTGTTCAATGATGTAATCTCACTGCACTCAACTGAGAGCCACAGTGCCTCCTACAGTGTCATCCCACTCTAGCCTCATACCAATAATTAGCCATCATTATGCTTCTAAGATTCATTTACTTGATGGAATAGGTAACTCACCCTTTCACAATAAATTGAAGGAAAAAAACCAAAACAGAAATAAAGAATTAACACTACAAAAACTGTGTTTATAATAGGAAATGGAAACACTCTCCACACTTGTTTAGCCCTTGATTAATATATGACGGATACATGACATGTCCCTCATTCCCACCACACAAACAAAAGGCAGTTTAGAGTACCACTATGCAACAGCCTTGTGGAACAGATCACATTGCATGCTATAGTAGTAGAGCTTGATAAACACACAGTTCTGAATATCTTCCAGTGTGCCACAGAGACAACAGATTAATAAAACATTGATTTTCAGCACACAAAAAACTCTGCAGAGATCTGCTGAGCACATGTACTAGTTCAGGCTCTCTGCCTGACTCCAAGGTACACCCTTGCAAAGCGGGTCAGAAATGGGATGTTGTTACCATAACTTGCCCACTTTTACTTCATTTATTTTGCATGACATCTCCCCTGGTCCTAAGAAAAAAGGAGGCTAAGAAACACTGGACCACAACCAAAAGCAATTTGTCTGAAGTGCCAGAAGTCAGACATACCTCATTGCAATGGTGTAAGAAAAAACAAACAAACAAAAAAAACCAAACCAAAAAACCCCCAAACAAATAAGTGAAAACAAAACCAACAAACCAAAACCACAAAAATAAACCTTGAACAAAACCACACAGATACACGCTACATATTGACATTTCTACAGGACTAGGAAAACGACTTTTTATTGCATCTTTGATTTAGAACTAGCAAAAAAAGAATGACAAATCCCTGTTCTCAGTTATAATTACAAAAACATATTTACTTTTAAAGGCTTTAAATTATAAACAGTTACAAAAGAGTAAAAATAAGTTGCAATGTTCACATCAGAAAAAATGCCAACCACGTATGGCAATCTTGACAACTTGCTACCTTGCATATTCCTGTGGGTAAGGTGAAGAGTACCAGGTCTGGATCTCATATTTTCCAAACTCAATCACTGAAGGGTATCGCCCACTTGTTTCACCAGTGTTTTTACACCCAATTTTCTGTCAGGTGCAATTAAAAAAAAAGTATTAGTTATAGAAAAGTAGAAGAAATTTCAGCTTTATAAAACCAACTTCACTCACTGAAAGCATGAGAAACCTGAAATATCCAAATCAGTTGCTTAAAGCTCTTTAAACCCTGACAGAGGACAGAGTTTTCAAACAGAAAATAGAAACAGCAAAAGCCCAGCCAAAGAAGAGGCACAACAGCCTCAAATCCTATTCTCTCACAGCACCTAGTGTGATGACATCCCTATAATTCTGGTGCAAACTCAAAGCTGTCCTTTTCTCAAAAGAATAAGAGAAAAGGTATCAGCACAACCCTTCAAGAATTTACCTCAAAGAGCCACAAATATGCTAACACTTTGATTTCAGCTATAACACTGCATTTAAGCTGATCAGAAAATGACTGCTAGGCTCTTGAAGGATGGCAAAATATAGAGTAGTAAAAAAGGTGGGGGAAAGCAAGTAATCTCTAGGTCAACTTTTAGAAACCTTACCACCTAACATTTTCAGGGACTGCATATGAAAGATAAAGAAAGCAAGTAGTGGGAACTGTTTCCATGAGGAAGCAGAAGTACAAGCTAATAATGAAACTGAATCTTTAAACTCAATTTGAATTTGTTGGTTAACATGCTGTGAAAGAAGACTGCAAAAAAGTCACTGCTTAATGTCAGTTCTTGTACACTAAACCTGAAAAAAAAAACCTGACTTGTATTACTGAAAAAAGTACAACACACAGCCATTTATGAAGTCATTTTAAGAAAGCAAGAATTGAAACATTACATTCACCCACCTTCTGACCTGGGTTCTCACAGACACCGGTTGTTCATTTCACAGACACAGAAAAGTAGAAGTCTGGTTCACTAGTCTGATTCAGCTCAAATATTATCACTGCTAGATAAAGTCTACAGTATTTAAACTCAAAGTGTGGTGACTAATCAAGTAAAATGAATTTATGGACTCACTGAACCTGGCTTTCTGCCAAGCAGTATTTTCTGGGACTGACTTAGCTTTTCAGAATATCCACTTCATTTGCAGAGGAAAATCATTACTGACCAATATCCTCTCAGTCCTGACCAGGACATCAGCTACTTTTCAATTCTATGTTTGATCCTGTAGTCCCGTTTCCAAAATGCTCAAGTCTATCTTTCAAAATCTCTCTTAAGTGTCACTTATCATGTGATCCATTCCAGCACAATGCCTTGTCTTCTATCTGCATATACAGTGTCTCCCAAACAGAATTCACAGCAAGCATGATGCATTAGATTAAAAGGAATATATTAGAAATGAAGATGAAGAAACTTTTTATTTACAGTTTATATTTACAGAAATAACTATATTTTGGCAACACGATTCTTACCTCCAGGGAAAGTTCTCGGGCCTGCTTAAACACTTCCAAATCCTCCTGTGTAACAGTGTCCTTGCTTCCCAATAGAAATACATCCGTATTTTCTTGTTTGATGCTTAGTTTGATTTCAGTATCTGTTATTTAAAACCAGCAAAAAGTTTATTCACAGACATGAAGGTTATATGTGCACTAGCACAGTGATACTACTAAACAGGATTGCAACTATGGCTGTAAAGAACTCCCCATTTTAACCAAATTTGGGCTTACTAAGTAACAGAAGTGAACCCTTCACCCCCCTTCTTTTGTAGTTTGCTGCTGCACAAGGTATTTTTTGGTACTTGCTTGTCTGTCTGTATAAGCCTTTATAGTCCAGTTCAACAAAACTAGTTTTGAACCTCATGAAATGGAGCATATTTGATTGCTAGAACTAAGCCACCTGATAAATTCCAGTATACTCTGGAAGGTAAAAAATATACACAAGAGAAAAAAAGTGGCCCTCAAAACTTGAAGACTATTGCTAAACTAAGTCTGCATTGAAACATTATAAATTAAAGGGTTTTTTTCTCAAATAAAAGTAATAAAAAGGTAGTTCACAGCAGTAGAGATCAAGTGTATTGGAGACTGTAGCACGATGGAACTGTTCATGAAAAAGCAATGGAGCAGAGGGGAATGAATTGAAATGCCCACTGTTATAAGCACTGACAGCACACAACCATGATGACAGCACTACTGCCACAGGAAGGGCAGGGGAGAACAAGGAGGTGGCATGACAAGTGGCTACTCATGCGCTACTACACAGCCAGAAGCAACATTATGAAGGCATTTGGGGCTCCTAGTGTCACTACAGATGCAAAAAATAAAAAAAGTGGTGTGGTATTAGTCAGGGGAAAAAAAAAACAACCAAAAAATGTTTTGGAGATTTAGTCAGCATTAGATAAAAGGTCAAAGTTTTGTTGTTTTTGTATGAAAGTGAAGTAAGAACAAGAGAAATAGCTAAGACCTATGTGATAAGAGTTTTGGTTTTGGACGGGACGCAGGTTTGGTTGGCGCTTCGACCTTTGCTTACCATCATCCTGATCAGGTTTAATCCTTCCGTCTGTCAAGCTCCCCTTCCCTGGTGAGGGGGTCCCCATCTGAGGGGTCATTTTATACTTTAATCTGCCTAGAATCCTGTGCTTTTTAAAGAAAGCTGTTCTCCTGAGGTGAGAAATTGCTTTAAAAGCATGTCCTCTAGACACACCCCATCCAGAGGCACAGGCATGAGACACAAACCTACTCCTAACCTCTTTCTTTCCACAGAAATGACTTTTAGATGTTGATGTGGAAGGTAATTCTGGTTTACTACACAAGTGCTTGAGGGGTGCATAGCTTGGGTGACTCTTTTTTCGAGACTGTTCATGAGTGGTATAGATATGAGAGAGTCCATCAAAGAGTCCCTTTAGCTGACTGCTGCTAGGAAGGCTACTAAAGGAGGGTATGCTTGACTGACTGGAAGAACTTTGGGGAGAGTTAAAAGAAGTCAAAGTGCTGGATTTTTGAGAACTGGGGCTCTGACCAAGATGGGGACTGGGGGTAGAAGTGAAGAAGGTGGAGGTTTTAGCTTTTGTGTGGTACCTGTAGCCAACACAAGAGAAGTGCATGACTGTTTCTGAGAGACCTTTTTCCTTGGACGATAGTGCTTTGAAAAGTCTATTATTTCACCTCGTGATCTGCGACCATCAGGTGATGGTGTAAAGAACTTAGTAAGGCCATCAATGAGACCTTTGGTTTTCTTGTTAACTTTAAGTGTAGAGGCAGATATGTAGGTGGAGGTGGTGGTGATTTTGGTGGTGGCACCAGGCCGAGTGGGGTCTGTAACAGGCAATCTGCTGCTTGAATCCTTCACAGATGCAGCATGACCAGATGAAGGTGTGGTACAGACTTTAGTCTTTTGACCCCTACCAGGTGACCCCCTTCCTGTGAATGCATTCACGGATCCTTCATCACTGGTTACAGACCTAAGCAAAAATTTGAAAAATAAAAATCAGCATTCAAAATCTTTACTGTCAAATAGCACTATAGTTTATACAAGTTACCTGGAGCACTGTACTCAAAAATCTCTAAAGAAATTTCAAGACACATACATTCTGGAAATACATTTCACTCTATGACATAACAATCACCTTTTTTTTTTCCCCTTCTCCTTTTTGTTCCCCCTCCCCTCTTATCTCTAAAAGACAGTCAAAAGACATATAAAAAGTGCTGGCATAGCAAGATCTTCCTATACAGCCTTCTCATATACTTTTAGGCATAGCCAAAGTGTGCCTCTTTGGAAAAAATATCATTACATCATGTTTGTACAACACTGCTCCATCACCATAGAGCTTATTGTACACACAGAGAAGATGAATGTTTTCACTGTTAATATGATATCAAAACAGTTAACTTCAGACTACATTTGCTTAAACTGTAGAGAAAATCTATTAATCCTTCAAAGCAAACAGTCAATCTTGAAGAAACTGCTTTTTTTCCCCCACACTCTTGTTGGATTATGTAAAACATGGCAATAACAGTTACCACCAAAGACCTAAAAGCCAAACAAGGTAGTTTGTTAAGAGCATTACAACAGAACCAAAGAAATAGACTCTTTAGACATTAAAAATAGCAAAAAACAGAAATAGCAAAGGAAAGAGCAAGACTAACCAAGGTGCATTTGCAGAAAAGCCATGAACTAATCAGGCCTAACACAGACAGTGTTAGGAAAAAACAGAGTAGTGAATCTTATTTAAATGCTAGGAAGAAAAAGAGCATACTGAAAGCCAACACTTATGAGAATAGAATTAGAGGTTTAACTAGTTGCTAATAACTGAAGAGAGAAACAACACTGCAGAGTAGTATATTCTAGCATACAGAAACAGAACTTTTGAAAATACCTGCAGTAAAATAAATAGTTATCAGGACATACAATCAAATTACAAAGCCAAAGAAAGTACACAGTGGTATCACAGGCTTTCTTTCATTCCCTTTTCCATCCTGTCCTTTGAAGTTCACTTATTTACTTTGCAGCAGAAAGTTTTCTTCCACAGACTTCTACCCTCTTAATTGAGATACTGAAGTAATTAATTGCACAAGGTTACTTCTAATTAGGGATTCAACAGCCAAGGGCTACTATCTGGTTACTGGCATCCAAGGGCCCACCAGCTTAAGAACCAGCCCTTCTTCCACCCACACATCCTTAAATGTGGTTAGTTCCTAAGAGGCAACAAAACCAAGAACTTCTAAATCTTTTGAATCCTTTGGGGTCATACACATAAGTCCATCCCAAGACCTGTTCTCAGTGCCAGATGTGGGAACCACCAGCACTGCCAGAGGCCAGCACACACCTGGTTTAAGTTAATCTTACACAGTAATTTGCCTCTGAAGGGCTTCCAACAGATGGTCAACAGGCAAAAAATTATTCCAGTACCACTCAAAAGATTTTCTTTGTACTATACAAGGAGTAAACAGCATTGACTAACCTTCCTGTATTTCATGTAACGACACACTTTTTATGTTTGACACTATTGTCTTCCATACTCCACAATCACTTTTAAATAGGATTTCATGCCAAGAGTCTCTTCTCATATTCTATCTCTAACCACTAGTTTTCCAAAGCAAGATTACTTTGTTTTATTTATGAGACACTGAAGTACTAGAAATGTGCTGGCAGTATTGCAAATATTTATTTTACAAAGTGCTTCCCAAGCACTCCTGTAACATGCTCATGCAGCTCACATGCTACAAAGAAAACCTTTCTGAAAATGTTAATAATCTTCATATAATACTAAAAGAACTTCTGCATCCTTTAGCATGATGTTCACTATAAAAGTTGCAGCTCAACATCTCAACAGCAAAACATAACAGGAAAACCCTCATAACATTCCCAACCTTTCTATTACATGCATGAGAAAGGAGGAGAAGCAGAATTAGTGTCCAGGGGTACATTGCTGCTAAATCCACCCCTTGGGAACCCAAACATGCATGACTGCAGAGAAGAAAGATGGCAGGACTGTATTAGAACTGGTCCTGGTTCTGGTCAGGGCAGGGTTAATTTTTGCAGTAGCCAAGGGGAACATGTCCAGGACCCAGTGGTTATTCTGTACCACCTCGTGGGCAGGAAAAGGGGCTCTCTTCAGGGAGAAGGGGTTCTCTGCAGTCGGGTAAGCAGGGAGCAGCTGGGTAACACCATGTCAATCACATGTGAATTGTTTTGCCTGTCTTGTACACTTTGTTATTGGTACTGTAGCTGTTACTGTTTGCTTTCTTTTCTCACTCCTGTTTCCAGTAAACTGTTCTTATCTCAGCCTGGATCTTTACTTTTGGTGCCTTCAATTCTCCTCTCCAGACACTGGCAGGAGGAGGGGGAAGCAAGAGAGCAGGGAGTCTCAGCAGTAGCACTCAGCTGGGGAGTATCAGTCCTGAACCACAAGAGAGCCCTAACCTCCAGCTGAAGGTTTATCTGTTTTCAAGGGTAAATAAAACCAGAGGTAGAACTAAAGCCCAAGGCATAGCTAGAGATATAGGGAATATTTTTATTATGCACACAGAGTGATATATAGAAATCTCAATGACCTTCAAATTCCTAAGCTATTTATTCAGGAGGACAATGGAGAAGTACAATGTTTCACCCAGTCTAACAGCATGGTCTCACCAGCCAGTACAACTACATCTTTTACTTTCATGTAGTGTCATACTTTATTCCTGTCCTGACCTACTTTACTAGAGCAACCTACACTGAACTTTAGGACAAGAAACAAGATGGCAAGATGAAAGATCCTGGAAGAGAGAAAGGCAAAAGACAACACAGCAAGATGCACAGCATCAAGTAAATCAACTTGACTAGTGCATTATAACTGCAAGTACTTTTCCTTCTATTTTCACATGTGGGCTTCACTGGCTTCAAAAATCCTTGTTTTGCAAAATGCCAAGTTTTACAGCAGCTCCCATGCAATTCTGAATAATACAAGACAGGTTTTTAGACTGTAGAGAATAATGTCATAATGTACAGAATGAGTAGTTGGTAGAGTCAGAAAGCTTTTCAGCTGCTCAGTTGACATAGCCAAACAGTTAAATAATACTTAAATAGGGGCAAAAAAGGTGTACTTGGATAGGAACATGTGATGGGGGGCAACATGCTACTGTAGCTGACACAGAATCTGTTCCTATTCAACACTCAGTGTAACATCAACTCAGTATTTCAATGCTACTTAAACAATCCTCTAACCAAGACTTATTATCTCCAGCTACAGTGTTTCCTGGGAAGATAGATGGTAAAAAACACTACAGCACACTCATGTTTTAGATAAACACAGTCCTGAGAAGCAAGAGGAATTGCAATTTCTTTTCCTAGTAACTGGTAGCAGGTTAACAGCAGAATTCAAGTAATAATCTTTTCCAGAGTACCACTGAAACCACAACTTCTCTGTTACTTGTATAGTTTGCTTTTTGGAATGGGTTTTGTGAGCTGATATTAACAAAGTAATTTTTATACAGTTTTCAAACACCTCTTTGAGCAGAATGGTCTCCTGAAGTTGTCTATCATGGCTTGATATTATCCACTTTGTGTTCTGTAGATACTACAATTATTTGAAGCTACATTTAAAGACAGCTGTGGCATATGTCATTATACAGAAGTTTATTTGCATCTGCTATATGTACAATTTTTGATAAAAACTTACGGAATCAGAAAAATCAAGTTGCAGTAATTTTTTTATCACTACCTGACATGACACCAAAAGCACCTACTATAATTTAGAAGTTATTAAACATTGGGCTGAAAGGCACATACAAAATCACTCCTTATCTGTTTTCCCCAATTTGAAACAGAGTTAAAAACCGTGCTTAAACCTATATCAAACTCTTATCTGACTACATTCTCAGTAACACCTAAAGAAATAAAAACCAAGAGAAACTTACAACATTCGTTGCTTTAATTTATTTTTCGGTCGTCCAATAGGTTTTGCATATCGTCTCCTTATTTGTGCAGCCTTCTCATGAAGCAGCTTTCTCCCTTTCTTCTTTGGTCTACAGACCTGGCAAATCCACATCCCTATATAAAGGAAAAAGAGTTTAGTTGTACATAGTTTATCTAATCTGTACTGCAGGTGTGTACCAAGATACATACCTAGTATATACAAAGTCAGCAAATTATCTCTTGAACAGGACATAGGCAAGGGAAAGTGGACAAAAAAAGTGATCGACCTCTACCTATACTCTGAAATTTTTAAAGGCAAAGTGCTTATGGAAAGGGGGATACAAGAGGCAACAAGAATCACAGGAAAGATTACGAGTAATTAGGTTCCTAGAAGAATTTCTGTTCTAGCTTGTCCCTCCTTATACGACCTAGATCTTTCTCCAGACAGAATTAAGACAGGGTAAAAAATTGACATGTGTGTTACAAAGCCACTGGGGTAGAGAATGCTAAATATACTACTTCACACCTATGGTATATTTGTTTTAATACACAACTTGAATTTTTCATCCTTTTAACATTAGATAGCCAAACATTTATTGTAGAGAAGGTTGGGGACTGGGAGGGGAGGAACTGAAGAAAGTCTTTAATGTAACTTTAAGATTAAATAGGAAAAGCCATAAAGATGTAAGAGCAAAAAGGAGAGGTGCCATAGGTAAGAAATCTAGAAATTAGAGAACCTGAAGACACATGCATTTTGTTTTGTTTGCCATTTTTCCAATTACTCCTACAAAAGGCAGGAAGAAAAATCTCTTCTACATGTTCCAAGAACGTCTTTGTTAGTGTATATACTCCAAGCATTTAAACAGCCTTCCTAAAATTTCATCTACAATAACTGGGGCAACAACTCATTACACAGTGAATATATCTGGTGAACTACATGTAGACCTTTTTTATTTTTCTGAGGAAAAAAACCCTCATATAATGACAAGTAAAATTTCCTTTGATATGAATGAAATCATACTATTTATCATTGAAAATAAAAACGATAATAGCATGCTTGACAGGTTTTGTCACTTAATACAAGACTGCAAATGGAAATACTGTCATGGAAAGGATTTTTTAGATCACCTTTTGGCATTCGGGATAGCGGCGGGTCACAGCACTCCATGTGGAACCCTCGATCACAGGAGTCGCAAAAAAGCATGTTATCCTGGGGGAGCAGGGATGAGGGGGTGGACAAAAGGAAAAAGGAAAAAAAAGACTTAATACAGCATTGTTAGAAGTTGTTTGCATTTGGACATGTGCTAATTATAAAGCTACTATAAAAAAGAGAAGTCCAGTAACACTGAACAAGTCTAACTTACTGCATTTTTGCCTTGGATCCTACATGCACTGCATGTCTTGCATTCAATACACTGCCACCTCAACGCCTTCACATTTGTTGTTAACTCAGGACAGAATTTCAAACATGATGGATGTCCTAAAAAATACCAAAATGTTATTGAGAGGTTGAGATTTAAGATTGGTTAGATTGATTCTGTAGTTCAGCAGGATGTAGCCAGCACCACCAGAACCCTGCAAGTACCATCTGCTTTCGGAATTCTGCAACGCATTATTTAGTTCATCTACTTCATACAAATATACAGAATAATTGTCATTAAACCAATTAACGAAGACAGGTAGAAAACTGACTTTTACTATAACTGACACCAGCGAATGGTCTACATAAGCACCTAAAACTGAAATTTTTATTTTCATTAGGTTATTTCCATAGCATATTAAACTGTCATTGGTTCTGAAAAAAACCTATTTATAAACTGACCACATTCCACTTTCATAGCAGTGCACAATAAACAGAGGAAATCTTCAGATAAAATTGCATTAGTTATTTTTCTAACTGTACTATCTACCAGAGAAACTGAAAAGCCAAACTATATGCATTTTTTATTTCAATTAATTACTGGACTTTTCCAATTAACAGAGGATACCAGGCAACTGAACACATACAGCACCTGAGGCAATACTGGTAGAGATTTTTCATGTCTTCAACAACCTCAGAGCGTAGCCCTAATCCAGACAAGATAAAAGCACTGCTATATAGGAAGGGATAAGCATTCCCAGGGAAACACTTGATGAGAGTATTATATTCAGAGATCATCTATCATGAACATAACCACAGAAGTTGTCAGAGAGAGAAGAATCCCTGATGCCATGCTGCACTTAGAGATGGCTGCAGTGACGTGGCACACATCAAAGGTGCTTTCCTCTCACTGTCAGAGTTGGAATGAGTGCTTTCTTCTAGGTAATGCTGCAGTTACAGTGATTCAGACTTTCTCCATCTACTGTCTCTCAGTCCAGGACTGAGCTAAAACACCACAAATGAAAATACAATCTCATCTATGAGCATTTGCTATTTTTGTCTAATGGACTGAGGCACAAATGGCAAAGACTGATGGAATTCAAAAGCCACCTGAATAAGTGACAATTTCAGATTTTACTTCCTTTTATTCTATTTATCCAAGGCTTAAAACACTTTATAGTTAAACTTTGAAGGACAACTTGAATTGCACATTTTCTCAAAATAAAATGCAGAGATATAATCTATTAGGAAGGTGCAATCAATAATAAATTCAAAGACTAGTTTCAGAAAAATATTGAAAAAGCATAATCATTTGATTCTCTGCATATACCAACATTTTTTAGGGTTAGAATTGAGTATGCACTTCCAAGAATGTGATGAATATATTACAACAGCAGAGATGAGTTCAATGAGATACTACTCCCTTCAATGAAACCCCCTAGAGAGGCTGATATTAGTAATCAATATCACATAAAGACTTATTTTATCAACTATGATTTAACAACCCTATTAACACATTAAAGCATAGTTGTGAATCAATCACCTCCATGTAAATACATTTAACTCCACTTATCTACCCTGCACAGAAGTGATTTATTTCAAGGAGCAAGTAAGTTGCAGTTCAAACTGTTGATTTTAATTTTGTTTTACGTAAGTAACTGTGATGTATAAACGTATGCAACATCCATTCTCACTGGTTTTAACCACTGCTTGAACAAATTAAGTATAACTGTATTAGTTTGTACCTCTTATCTACCAATGGAACATTTCTCATTCAAGCAATTACACATCTTAATACATTTCTTTCATCACTAGCTTTTATTATCAGACAAAAACTCAAGAAAAATATTCCACTGGTATTAAACATGCCTGCAATTCCTAATCCTTGAGCCACAAGTAACTAGAACTGGAAGGCTGCAAATGAGAACCATCACTATGGATTTGCCATATTTTTTTCACCATCTTTTCTAGGTATGCACTAGCAGAGACAGCCCAGGAACTTTTAGATTTCAAAATACTATATGATATAGTTCTTTAATAGCTGATAATACTTAAACTATTCATTTTAGATACAAATTGACATAGTGCAAATGTAACAGTAACATGTATAGGGTAATGCCTACCAGACATTAAGTGGTAACCAGCAAGTTTCAATTGTAAAAGGAACTGTTTAACTACATTGATAGCAGTTATACAGATTTTGTAGTTTAACAGATTTCAATAGTCATTTGAAGTTATGGTGCCCTTCACTGATTTTACAGCTAGCTTTTTTTTTTTTTTAATTGGAGAGCTGAAGGAAAGCATGTTTTGGGCTCCCAAATTCGCAGTATTTCACCTCTAACTAACCTAAAATCAAATTACAAACACAGTCTCTTCTCCATATCCAGAAGCTGATAAAACTCCAAGAGGTTTCCAACCCTAGTTTCAAGTGTTTAAACTGGTCATTTCTCCTGGCTCAATCACGTGACTTTCTTTAAAACTCAGCAGCATCAATAATTTAATGTATCAAACAAGTTTACCAGATGACTGGAAATGTAGACCTTTGCAGGATGGAAGATTTCACCAGGAATACATACAGGCCTACTTTAAAATGAAGCACTTCAAAATTTGTTCATCCATGTTTGAAATGCTTAATATTGGTGATACACTGACGTGGCAGAAATAGGTGAGACCAGGAACTCAAAAGTGAGAGTCTCATTCACTTTTGTGTCTTCCTCACAAAGCTGAGCCTTTTTTATTCATTAAAGGATTTGATGAAAAAGCTAGTCTTTTAAAAGAACAAGCATTAGATCAGTGACTACAATTAAACACAGTGCAAAATAAGTTATGCTAATATCTCCAGTTATTTTTAACTTAAACACAAATGCTGGGAACTACTGATAATTCACAAAATACCCCTCAACTTGTGTCTGATAATCTTTAAGGTACAAAGTGTTGTTATTATTTAGGGAGACTTTAGCTATGAGCAGAGATGGTCAGTGCAACTGTCTGGGGATCTACCAGCTTTTACTACCTGTAGCTTTCTTAGCAGTTCATTTTATCCAACTAACCTGATATCCTTATACAGACAGCAATAATTAAGACAGTTGCTATATTCCATTATTACTAAAGCATACTCTAAATCTCATTTAGAAAGCAATCTCTGCCCAGTTCTTTCCAAATATTTTCTGTCCCTATTCCCTCTGACCTGAGTCCAGTGTCTCTGTTGCTCTGCTGTCCAGCCTTCTCTACCCATCTTTATCAGTAACCCTCTTGCCTCCTCAGGATAACATCCAATTTGAAAGGAAAATATCCATAGGTATTCTACTTTTTGCTGGTTTTGCCCCCTTTAAAAAACATTTATTATAATTCTCCAGTCACTCAATTTTTTCCCCTCCTCATTCTACAACTTCAAACCTTTATAAAAATCTGTCAGCAGCATTAACGTTTAGTTGCTTCTGCACATCTTGTTTGGAAAAAATAGAAGCAGAGTTTGATTCCAGTTCTCAAGTGTATTGATTTTTCAAAATCAAGAGATAGGGAAAAAGGAGAGAAAAAAACCCAAACAAACTACAAAACCCAACCAAAACCAAGAAGAACTGTCTGCTTCTGTAATGGGATTTGTTTTCTCACATCTGACATCCCTCATCTTACTTCTTGAAAAATCCTCTGTGCCAACAGACATAGCAGTGCCCTCATTTCTAATACCCAAATATTTTTCCTCCCAAATACCACAGAAATGTGCACCTGGTTATCCAGCTAGTTTCTGCTTTCAGAATGCAGAGGCACTACCTGAAAAGACAAAAGTGACTTGACACAAAAACAAAAAGGGAAAACAGGCATGCCAGTAGTGGGCACTGCAATTTAATCTCTGATCAACTGAACAATTTGCTTGCTGTGCACAACATGCAATTTCTTTTCTATTTGTTAGACAGCAAGACTAGCTTTGAGATACACTGCAATGTGCAAAATTACAAATCCAATTACAATAAAACTCCACTTGAGTGAAGTTTTGTTATTTATAAATTGCACTGAAATTGGTTTTTATTTTAGTTAGGCATCAGTAGCTAAAGTTTAACCATCCAGCAAACTGATTGGCAGTCTCACCATTTCATTCCTTCTATCTAATACATCTGAGGAACTAATTAAAGATAATTTAGTCTTAATGAGGCAGAGAGAATGTATCGGTGTTAATTCAAATAGAAGCTGATCCATGAAAGTCAAGACTTCCAGTTCTAAAGTGTCTTAAGACTCACCAGGGAATTATTACACAATAGAAGAGTGGCTGATATCTAAGCTCACCTGATAAATGTAAACTCTGTGCACCTAAGTCTAACCAAGTATTAATTTTGCAAATATCACAAAACAGATTTGAAAACAGAGGAGACCTGTAACCTACAAACCATTAAAGGAAGACAATTTAAATTTATGAGGTTTGCTGTTGCATACTGGGTTTAAAAAGTAATTTTTTTATTTCAGAGGATAATAACTGGCTAAAATATACTAAAAAATACAGTGGCTAAAACATAAAGCAACCATCAGGGTGACAACTGAGAAGCAGACAATCAATAACATATCTTGATTAACTGAAAACATGTTTTTATCCATACTATCTCTATTTTTACTCAAGGACTGATGTAGCCTGACCTGAGAACTGCCAAAGCTACCGTCAGCATACCAACAAAATGGTGATATTCATGGACTCCAGATGCACACAATCACAGAATATCCAGAGCTGGAAGGGACCTGCAAGGATCAACAAGTCCAACTCCTGGCCCTTCACAGGGCATCCCCAAGAGTCACAACATGTGCCTTGAGAGCTTTGCCAGCCTTGGTGCTCTGGGGAGACTGTTCTAGCACACAACCACCTTCTGGGAGTTTTTTCCAAACCTCCCCTGACACAAGTTCAGGCTGTTGCCTTGGGCCCCAGCACTGGTCACCACAGAGAAGAGAAGCACCTGCATTAGGAACAGTCACAGTCTGCAAGAGCTGCTGCAGCACACAGGAGTGAGGTACATGCAACAGTGTCATTATCTTGTGCCCAACAAGTAACCAACCAGCTGCCCACCTCATGTGATATGTTACCTAAAATATTATTCAAATTCCCTCTTGAGTAACACAATCATTTTATAAAAACATTAACTGAATACACAAGACGTGCAGCAGCAAAGACTGCTACATAGTCTTTATTACTATGACTATTCCTCAGCTTCTGAAATGTTGTAAATCTGTGCAAGCAAAATTCTTGATCATCATTGATGTCACAATGCAAAACTGAGTTTTCAGAGCCAACATAAATCCCAAACAATAACTGAATTCTTGTATTGTAAAAGTGTAGTTTCCCCCTCTTAATTTACTCAGCAGATCTATACTTTGACACAAAGATTATTTAATACCTCTCACTTGTAATTATCCTAAAGATGACAAAATTCTAGTTTAAAAAAACCAAACAAAACCAAAACAAACCAAGAAAAACAACAACAAATTCTTCTGTTCCCCTGGTTTCAGTTCTTGATCTATGTTTGTTCTAAGAGAGGATATGGTTCACAAGTTTAAAATACTTTTAAAATACATACTAAAGCATAAACATTCCTAGTATTTGTAAATTCAGCCAACTTACCACTGCTGCCACAATCTGCACAAGACAAGAGCTCTTCTGGTTTTTTTTCACGATTTGATTCTTTCGTTCCCAAGCAAAAGCTACATATTGGGATGGGATCAGCTCGTGGCTAGATTTAAAAATAAACAGACAGTTAGCTGACAAAAAAACTCCAAACCAAAACCCACCAGCCTCCAAGGCTTTTACTTGGTATTTTCGTGTAGTACATACTAATTGGCAAGGCAAATGTCCACTTTCCTAACTTGGTTACAAAGTTTTCATCCTAACATACTTCATAAACTTCAAACTGGCCCATAATAAGCCACCCTGTATATTCACCCATGTAAATGTCTCCAATACAAGAGCAGTGTTAACAAAAACAAGGAAAAATTAGAACATGGGACACTCTTCTTGCATGCAATTGCAACTCCAGAACACAATTGCTTGTTCTTCAAATGCAACAGTGCTCAAACATCAAGATGTAAACTAGTCTTTATTACAGACAAATATAGTTCCTTTGCACAAGACAAAAAGGCAAATTCAGGACATACTTTATCCTTGGAAATTCAGTACAGCTCATACCCTCCTCTGAAATTACCATTTTAGGGTAAAAGCACTGGATTTAACAGATCAAGGGTTATCCATGCCAGTCTGATGAGTCCCATCAGCTTTGATAGACATTCATAACAAAAAACATGCAAATCTTTCAATGTCTAGAAGCAATACACAACTCTTCAGAGAATTCAGAATGGATACAAATCTACTTCCCATCTTCTTATCAATTACATAACAAACAATCAGAGAATATTTATTATATCATTTCTGCATTACATTTTAGAGCTTTAAAGAAAACACTAACCTGCAACACCCAAAATATTAATGTATTAAAAACTACATGGAAGTATTTGTAAACAGGTCTGTAACACATGAAATTACATGCAATGATTTCTCCCAAATGGGATAGTCAAATAACAGAGTACCCTCCAGCAGAGTGTATCACAATAACTCAGATTAACATGGTTTCTTTAGTGAATTCACAGCTTCCAGATTCAGGTATGCAATGCTGTTAGTTTAACATATCAAAGCAATCATTTATTGGCTTTACCTTCATTTTCCATTTCCTCTTTATGCTACAATACTTTGAAAGCTGGCAGGCTATCTTCACTTGACCTATAAATCTGTATTCCATTACAGATCTGTGAAGTGGGGAATGCTTGTTTTTAAGGGTATTCTTGAGAAAGAATTAGTTCTATGGTGATATGCCCTTATATCTCAACACAATATAACACAGAAATATTGAAACTACTTTTATGTTATTAAGCTTTATGATCATTTTAAGTCAAGCAGCATGAAGAATGTTGACACCAGGAAAGTAAGTAAGTTTGTCCTAGCCATAGAAGAGGAGCACACATAAACATATTTCCATATAAACATACCCCAAGGCACTGTACTTCTGAAAACTTAGTCCTCAGCAGGTCTGCTCACTGTTCAACTCTTCACAATCCAATTACTGAAATATTGACATACTTGTATACCCAAAGAACACACATAAAAGATAAACGGAGCTGAACTTTTCATAAGTAAGGAGATGTGTGTTCCCTTCCATCATCTACAAGTGGGAACTGCTCTAACCTCCCTATAACCAATAGGAACAAACATCATCTGCAGTCTTTTGTCTTACTGAGCTCTCCATTATGGATTATATGGTTAGCTGAAATATGAAATTGCTACTTGGATAAAAACAACTGTTTAAGTTATAAAACAGCTTTCAAAAACAGTCCCGTTTCAAAAAAGAAGCATTATTGGTGTTGTCAGTTTTAGAAGGATGACACTGAATGAGATCTGTAGTTCTAGAGGTGGAAAGGGTTGTACCAACTACTTGCAGGACTTTTCACTGGATAAAAACAATGTATATATAAATAAAATAAGAAATAATTAACTAGTTACTATTCTTGCCAGTCAGATATAATTCAACAGATCTTTCCCATAATTTTGCTTTGATCAGATATGTCACTGGAGCAAATGATAGTAACAAAAAACCCAAAATACATAAATGATGCTAATAATCAGCAGCAGAAAAAGGGTCCAGAGCTATTCAAACAGATTTCATAGCATTGTGTGGACATTTCTTAACTGCTACTTAACACAGATAATTTTAAAAGACAGATGATTCTTTTAGCAGAATCCAGTAAAAATCTCCTCTTGGCAACCATACCATTCTCTTTCCCTTCAATATAACAGTGCTTTAGCCATTTCAAAAAGGCTAAAAAGGCTTGTGCTGATAAATAATTTAGAAAGCTTCACATATCATTCAAATCCAGGTCCACAATCTCATCTATCTTTCCAAGATATTTTTTTTGCTCTAGGAAAAGACATGGCCATTAGCCAACATTCATTTACTTCCCTATTTCAAACATGACCCCACCCCATCCCCCCCTTTTTTTTCTGAAGGTAAAATAAAGGACAAAGGTTGTTGGCAGTTCAGGGCTACAAAGACTGATGTTCCCATACCAAAACTAATCACAAAGAGCTTGCAAATCCTATCACCTCATATACAAGTTCCAAGAAGCTTACAGGCTCCAGTATATTCTTTGAAGCCATTTACATTCATAACTGTATTACAGGGTCTGTTCTCTCAACTACTGAAAGTTACAAATACACACACTCGTGTCAGCACAGTAAACAAGACATCATTTCCATTTGCTTTAGCTTGCACAGTCAAAGCAAGCCTGAATTCATACTGGTAGTATTAGTTCTGGCTCACAAGTGCCTCAATTAGCATCAACTATGGGTTTTTGCGGTTATTTTTTTTTGGGGGGGGGGGAGCTAGTGCAATTTTTTAGCTGTTGTTAACAACAGCAGAATGTCATCCGAAGAGCAGCACACCTCCTACATTAATCAAAGGGAACTCTAAGAGGAATTAACCTATTTTTCTAATCAGTAGTTTATCTTCTAAAGTATAGCCATGAGGTATCTTTTGAAAAACAATAATTAGTCTTCAGGAAGGTTAATTTCATTTCATCTCTTATAGAATGAGTTCTATTCAAGTCAGTTATTCAACACTGCAGTATTTTGTACCAGATGAGCCAGTAATACTTTTGGTATTAGTACTTAATATTAATATTTGTGTTACAAAAGCTTTAGGAGTATGGTGTCTGCTCTGTCTCACAAGTGAGGTCTGAATAACTCTTACCCAGTAACACACTATTGCTTTAACAGAACTAATAAGCTGAGAAGAATTTTTCATCCCTTTAATTCTGTGAATAAGGTAGATGACAACTTGCAAAACAATTTAGTTTGCTAGGTTACTAGAAACTAACATTCAAATTCAACAGACTGCCTTGTTCTAATAACTGTATTCCCAACTGCAGTAAGAGCAAATGCACAGAAAATTCAGCCCTTATGCCAACATGCATTCAGAAATCGAAGTTTCACAAAGAGCAGTCAGGAAACTCTATTTTAAAAACATTAAGATAGACACACCATGGAGGAATAACAGACCACCTAACTCAGCACCTGTAAACAGGTTGGGTTTTTATTCTACTTTCCAAGCAGAAATTGAACCGTACTTATTTAAGCATCACACATTCAACTGCCATAGTCAATCAATCCCTCAAAAATCATACATACAACAACTGCAGTCCTTCAGTCCTCTAAACAGCATTAAAACCATGTACTGTATGACAATATTGTATCACCAAAAAACACCACCAAAATCCAATTTTACAACATCTATAATTTCAAAACTATTCCAAACAATAATTGATTGTGATTTTTCTTATATTTGAAACAGTTTTCACTAAAAATTCATGAATGTGTGTACATTAAATTTTGTTTATAGCTTCAGTATTTCAGTCACTAAAAAACACAAGAATAAAAACCAAGTTTAATATAAGTGTGGTACAGATAAAGACTAAAAATAAAAATTATTTATTTAGTGCCTTCAATAAGTGTTCTGTAATTGATCAACTGAAAAAACCACCCCAGAGCCCCCAGAAAACTCCAAAGCATTTTAACTATTTGACATAGTTTACACATTGTGAAACATTAAGGACCCACTATCCTTACTGCTCACAGTCTTTACATATTCTGCATTCTGACTGGTCCACAAAAAGTAAAGAATCATAGAATGGTTTAATTTAGAAAGAGCAAAAATCTAATTCCAACTGCCCTACCATGGGCAAGGACACCTTTCATATCACTAATTCAGAAATAACAATACAGTGCCTGCATTTACCTAAACTAGTGCAGTGTCCATTTTTAAGCAAAGACTTGGAAGCCATTTATGCAACCAGCAAATTATTTTGTTTGTTTTAGTGACTCACAGCTATCTAGTCTGAGATACTAACAGGCTTTGCCCCTGCACAAAATAAATCCTTTGTAAAAATTCAGCTGGACTTTTATTACCTTATGCCAGAACTTGTCCCAGAACCAAGGCCCAAACCATTTTTTTTTCCTATGTAGTTTCTGTGCTTGTGAAATTTATGTTTATTTGATTATATTTATAGTTACCATGAAATTCTTAAAGCATTTAGTATGTTCTAACATCCCCCCCCCAAAGGAGTCACATTAGGTCCTGAAAAGTTTTATTTTACTTTATTTCTGAGTATGCAAAGTTACCCAAAACTATAAATCCCACTCATAGCAAGCAGATTCCTATTTGCATTGCTATAGCACTCCGAGGTTTTAAACAGATTGTCTGAAAACTGTTAGGCATTAGCTGTGTACACACAATTACAGTCTTAAGTGCTATCTCATTAAGTGTTATGCACACATTAAAAGAGATTAAAAGTTTCACACACACTCCCAAGAAATTTTACTAGCAAACCAAAAACCTCAACTGTTTCCATTAGCAACTGCCTCTCCATGCCTTTTCAGAACCACCTCAACATCATCTGACTACCTGCTGGAAAGCACATCCTTGTGCATGATACCCAAATATCAGATATCTCTGTTATCCTATGAACAGAAACAGCATGTAAGTAATTACAGGGCTACCAGCAGAGAGGGACAAATTTTACTAAAAAGTGAAGCTGCCATGACCTGCAATACAGATCCAGTGTCCTGGTCCCAGCCTATCTCCAGCCTTAGGAAGGACAGAAGAAGCAAGCTGGCTTTCTCAGAATTTTTATAAAGTACCTTTGAGGGCTATCTGCACTATTTTATTTTTTTTTTCTTTTTTTGTTTTTACCATGGTTTGAAAAAAGAAGTCTCTGAACATGAAATACTGCCAGAAGGATCTCTAAATACTGTTTTTTGAAATATTAATATTGAAAAGCAAAAGCTTTATCAGCAACAGGTACTGATTTCTGCCTCATCTACTGAAGCAGCTGCTCTTCGTCCCACAAAAGACAAGGTTCTGTGAACACTTTCAGCTGCAATCCCGTTCCTGCATCCATTCTGTGTGTGTACAAAACAGTTTATTTTCCACATTTGAAAAAGAAAATCATCATGTTTTAGGAACTATAAGTTAAACCAAATTCTGAATTTTTAAAACAACTTGCTAACTATCCAGTAGTTCCCATATTAGTCCTATAGGCCTGCAAAGCATGGCAAACACACTACCTCAAATCATGGTAAACGCATCCTGACAGGCAGAAGTGTGGAAAAATTACACCTGCTACAAACCTTAATGTAGCAGTTATGCATTCAAAGAGCACAAAGCAAAGGCCAGTACAAGGGCAGTTGCAAAAAAGAGAGGACTGACCAGGCTGTGAACTTTCTTTATTACACTTTTAAATCAACTAACTGCATAAATGGTCTGCATTGAGGAAAAACTAAACATTGAAACTTCAAACTTCTCCTCTTCTCTCCAAAGATTATCATCACTGCTAGAATGCAGGTTTGTGTGCCTTGCTTTTGTATAAGATTTACTTCCTTACTACACGGTGGCTTCATGGCTTCCTCTGCTCACACGTCCCTCCTGTACTTTCAAAGATCTCTCTCTAAGAGCATTGTGATATATAAGGTAACCATCAGAGATACCTAGAACTATGCAAAAGGGTAAATTTAAAACCCTTCCTGTCCTACTGGATTCACACACCCCAAAGCCATCTAACTGCAAGAGTAATACTAGATTAGCTTAGACTTAATTAGCTGCACAAAAGCCAACCTGCATTCATGTTTCATTTGTAGTTTATATCCACGGAAAACATTAAAATTTCACTTTCTCTTGAAAAACCACCCCCCAAAGCAAGCACAGAAAATGTCTAGAGTAAGGTGCAAAGCAGCAGCTCAAAAATACAGCTAAATGTCCTGGTCCTCTGGAGGCTCAGCTTTCATTTTCAACAGAATAAATATAAAGCCTCTACACTTAGAGAAGGGAGGACTTTCCAACTATAGTCCAGATTCAACAGACACACAGAATTACTCAAGTCAATCTAAAAACAACCCTTGGATATGTGTAGGCCCTGCTACTGTTTCTGTCAACAATCTCTGATACTTAAACTGCATCCCTTCTGTGGTCTTGCATTAATTTCTATGTGCCACGGTTTAACCCCAGCTGGCAACTAAGATCCACACAGCTGCTCACTCATTACCCCCACATGGGGATAGGGAGAGAATCACAAGAGTAAAAGTGGAAAACTCATGGGCTGAGATAAAGACAGTTTAATAGCCAAAGCAAAAGCCACATACACAAGCACAGCACACCAAGGAATTGATGCACCAGTGCCCATGGATAGGCAGGTGTTCAGCCATTGCCAGGAGAGCAGGGGCCCTTCACATGTAATGGCTCCTTGGGAAGACAAACACCATCACCCTGTGTTGGTGCACCGCACTGCCTTCTTGCTCCCACTTTATACACTGAGCGTAACGTTTTAGGGCATGGAACATCTCTTTGGTCAGCTGGGATCAGCTGCCCTGCCTAGATAACCTCCAGGGTTCTTGAGATTACCCATGTCTTAGGTGTCAAGAAAATGGAACTGAGTTGTCTTTGGGTAAAATCTAACTCACAGGTAAAGTGCATTAGTTTTAAAGAGCATTATCTAGCTTTCAACAATCCTGCTCATCACGTGCTAATTTCCACAATGTCTTCTTTATCTCAGTTTCTTTATATGCTTAGGAGACTTCCAAACATGGTATCCCGTTTTTAGTCACATGTATATACAGTTGTCAAATGGAGTTGCATTTTCCATCTCCAAATTTTATCATTTACTGCACTGCAACTAGAATGAAGCAGGTGATGCACACAACCACAAGGTAAGCTGTGGTGCAATTCAGAGATCATGATCCCATGGCCACGCCAACTTTTATATTCTTTGGGGAAACATATTGTTTTTACACAGATTAAATAAACTCCAGTATGAAAAGCACATGCTTCATTGCTATGATATTATGTTTACTCAGATGTTTGTATATATGCATATTTTTATCCATAACTTATTACCAAAGTCATCTTACATAAATGCGTATAATGTTTGCAGCGTGGCACAGGATAATTATTAGTTGTCTTGATGCTAATTGCTCAGGGAAAATGTTTAATTGCATATTAAATTGATCATATGCATATTTTATCTAGTTTACTCTTTGGGGCAAATTTACTGTCAGCACAATCTAGATTTGAATAGCAGTATACTAAATACAGAAGCAGAGCCTTTTGAATCTGGGCTAGTGTTTGAAATGCAATTCTAAATAAAACAAGCAGAGCCCTGTTCTACTCCAAGATGAAGTAGGTGAATTTCTGCACAAGTCAAGACATATCCTGCCTAGTTGCCTCATATAAGAGAAAAATACTAGGACCAAAGCAAAATTATTACAGCCACAAACTCCAGAACCTGATATGGTCTTACAAGAGAACTACTTTTTAGATTTCTTCCACTGATATGACTAGGAAGTAGAAGCTTTAAATAGAGAGCACATACATTTCAGTTTTGTTGTATACATTTTGGGTTTTTTAAACAAAAAAGCATTTAGTTTTAGCTCATGCATATAACTTTACATCCTTTCTGCTCAACTATTTCAAGAACAAATGCAGTATAAATTATATTACTCTAAATAACACAGCCACTTCTCTTACCAAGGCCCAAGTAGGAGAAAAATGACACAGCTAAGTTCATATTCTTACAGGGAACAAGCAGCAGCAGCTTGGCCACTGACCATTTGGTTTTTAGTCACTGGTTTCTATCTAGTAAAAAAACACAGGCACTAAGATACTTCTCTACCAGGTGAGCTGCAGAGTAATACAAGTCATGAAAATCTACTTGTTTATCTATTTATTCTTTTAAAAATGAAATAATTCCTCGTCTCCTTTCCAAAGCAAGAGAATGTGGACAAACAGCTGATTAAATGCTAACAGCTTCATTTTTTTTTTCCCCTGACAGGAACTGAACTTTATTCTTGAGAGAAGAAAAGCAGTTTATTCAACAGCCAAGACACTGAAATCACTTGCAGGAATTTACCTTTACAAGCCATTGCCCAAGACACAAAGCCATTGAAAATCTGCCAGCTCTGTAAAATACATACACAGTGCATTTTACACAAGACTGGGGAGAGCAGCAGTTCTTTGCTTGATCACGTGCTGAAATCCATGGCAGAGGATAATAAAGGTGAATAGGCAGGGTAGCCCTGTACCCCAAGGAGTTACCTAAGAGGCTGGCACTTCCAATAAATGACACAGATTGCTTTGTCAGTCTCTGCTTCTTCCTATGTATTGATCATGTTCAATAGTGACAGACTATCAAGAAATCACAACCGCCTCCCAAAGCAAAAAGCATAATTCTGATTTCTTAATTAAAAACTCAGATCACTGTAGGTCATTTTATAAATAGAGTAGAATAATCTGCCTTAGAATATAGTAAAGCACTAACTAGCCGTGTGATGTAGACCAGAGCTTGAACAGCTCAGAACAAAGCCAGTAAACATTTCACAGAAGACCAGTTTTTCTTAGAAAGGTTTTTAAGTAGGCCTATTATATAAAATTAAATGAAAGTCTCTTGAAGGAAAGAGGCTTAAAATTTGGCTTAAGTATTATATTTAAGCTGGGGGACTAGAGGGGAGGAGGGGAAATTAAAAAAAAAATTATTGCAGCAACTTGTATTGTGTGGCTTTTAGAAACAAATCCAGTGAGGCTCTCAAGCACTGGTTCTAATTTATCTTCTACACTATTTCCAAGTATTAAAGTCTATGGAGCCCATGAGGCCATTCTCTGTCCTACCAATAACATTAAATTGCCATGTTACTCAAGGAAAACATGCAAATTCTAGCATCAGCATTTATGCAAAAGGACACAAAAAAGGACAGGAGCAAGGTCATAACAAAGTTCATTAAGTCAGCAGCTTGTTGACTGTAATTTCATGAGGGATTTTTAAACAGTGCTTCAAAGGTAGCTACACTCTGCTTCAAAACCAGCAATGGCTTACAGAAGGTGATAAGCAACTTCAATAAAAAGGCAAAACCAAAGGAAAGAATTAATTACGAAATTATGACTTAGCAAATCCATCTAAGAGCACTCTTGGACCATACCCAAGTTTGATTCTAGAAGACTTCAATTTCAACCTCCTTTCATCTCTGACAGGAAGCAGTTCCTGTTTGCTTCCATCCAGTAAAAGAACTAGCAATGAAATAACCTGTACCTACAGCATTATCCACGTTAAGTGCCCTGGCCATTAAAGTAAAACTCTCACTAATAATACTCAAACTACTTTTACTGCAAATTTTCTTGTGCAGTGGAACTGCAAAAACACTTTTCATCTAATTCCAAATGAGCGCAGAGCATGGTTGGGACAAGACATAATGATATACTCATTGAAATACATTGCAGGAATCCACTTCATGACAAAATTTTCTGCGCAAAGATGTTTCCCTTGCCTCTTCCTTCACACAGGAGTGTGAAAATACAATATCTCAATGGAAATGGACAAGCAGCATGACAAGAGCCACCCTGTATAACTCACTGAAAAGTCTTTAGGACTGGATTAGCCTGTAAGACCAAGAGCCAAGTAAACAACTCAGTTTTATATTTCACTTTTTCAGTTTGTGCATGCACTATTCGGCTGTTTTAGCACCAACAGGTAAGTACAACAAAAATGTGATCATTGCAATGAAGCCTGCAATTCCTATCCCTACAGAGTATATATTTCAGGCTCCCGTGAACAAAGCACCTTCCTTAACCACTCTGAAGCACCAAGTACATAGTGCATCCTGAAGCACAGCCACAAGATTGACTATACCACTGTTTCTAATTGTCTAAATAAAATTATTATTTACAGCTCTTGTCTGTTCATGCCTTAACTTTCCAGTATTTACAACTAAGCGTGACAGTAAGAAACCGTAAGAAAGAATGCTGTCAACTTAGTGAAAACAAAAAGTTATATGTGCTATTTTTTAACTGCAAAGCTGGTTTAAATGAGTAATTACATTTAGGATGGGCACAGTATCTCCTTCAAATTTCCAAAAAGCAAGGATTTGTGAAATTGTACTTGAGTGATGCAAATCAGAAGTTTCAAAGAGGACAGAAAAAGTTTTGAAAACTACTTGTCTAAAATATGATCACTTCAGTAAGAGGTTAGTAACACCTCTCTGTAGCCCAAACCACAGAATATGCCTTTTCTCTCTATTTTCATGCTTACAATAAAACCTAGATGTGTCATTACTAGCAAGAATTCTTAACAAATAAATCAACATCTGAAAGGTTCAATATATATACCTTTAAATTTTCACATTATAACCTAACTCCACTAGGATACCTTTTTTTTTTTTGTAGAGGGGAAGCAAAGAGAAAGCTCTGCAGCATAAATAATAGAGAAAGTTCCCTCCAGACTTCAAATTGTGCTTGAGATCTTGACTCCACTGCCATGAGAGCTGTGCCATTCATGTCCATACAGTTCAGAACTAACGTATCATTACCCCATTTTTTAACTTCCAGCAAATTTTCTTTGAGTATGCCATTTAAAGGGTGTTCAGTTTTAAGCAAACAACTATAAATTTTACAATTTGGGAAAAAAGGAATACCTGCAGCCCTAACTCGTTTCCTTAAAAAAAAATAAAATAAATATGAGGTTCACATTAAGTGACCAATAAAAAAGACATACATTTCATGTTCCAAATGTAAACAGGTAATGTATAGAATAGTTAATACAAAGCACTCTGAAGTTCCTTGATCTGACCAGAGTGCCTTCTACCCCTGCCAAATAAATAAAAAATATGATCTAGTTATTCCACACACACTAAAATAGTTTTGTGATAGGCTAATTAATCATGAACATAACTTTTCAGACATTACATAATTTCACAGACTTGCTTGTAGCTCCTGCCAACGAAAACAACAGTTTGAATGAGAAATAAATCTACACTTGAATAAATCTACACTTGACAGTGACAAAACATGACGACAGTAGGGAAAAGAGGGGGGAAAGGAAGGGGAAAGTATTAATATCGCACAGCCCCCCTGTATAACTTTATTACTCAAAACATAGCAAAGCTTAAAAGCCAAAATACATGAATCAAGCAACTGAAACTAACTTCTCACTCTAATCTTTCTTACTTCTTTAAAATTACAGACTACTTCTGGAAATTATGTTTGATACAACTTGAGAAACAAACCTAAATCACACAACTTATTCTGGGATCAGGAACCTCAATGTAATAGCCATGGGTTCATTTCTTGTTTGGGACACATCTAGAAGCACTCAGACCACTTTTCTATTTCAAAACAGTCTCAGATCTACATTTTCAACCTGCCAATAAATTAATACTTGATTAACTCAAACTACATATTAAAGAAAGAGATAAAAAGGTAAAAATCAATTTTTCTTGAGAATGTACTTTTAATCCCCCTTGTAGGCCTCTCTCATAACAAATTCAAACCCCAAATGGCCAAGGCACTCTGATACCTTAAGACTATACAGGCAGACAGAAGTGTTGATTCAGGAAGTCAGGAATTTCTACTGTTATCAAAAAGTCTCTCAAAAGGTCCCTCCAAATCCTGTATCAGTGACAGCCCACACAATCTGCAGATTTATATTCCTTTAAATTGTATCATTGCAATTCAATGATTGCGTATTCATATGAGAACAATGACAAGTTTGACAGTTATTTACTGAAGTTCATTGTTAAAAGAGTGCTGGAAAAGACTGATGAGAACTAATAACTTGGTTACATATCATGCCCCTTGCCACAGCTAAAAACAAGGTGAAGAACACCTCTGTATCATAAACCACCAGATGAGAAAACAGCAGCTATAAGCAAAAGCTGCTGTTACTATAGTGATTTTGTGAGTATCTCCTAACATCATCTCTTTTCCAGAAGCTCAGGAGAAAAAAGTAGCACTGTAACATCCCCAAAACATCAACTTTACTTATGAGATCTTTCATGCACTGACAACATTCTCCTTCACAGTAACTACCCATAAGGAAGTAAAGTACTTTTTACTTTTTTTTTGCATTTTATCTTCTCCAGGAAGAAGGACATGATGAGTATTTTACTACAACTTAAGACTTCTGTTTCCTGGGAGAAAGGATGCCTCTGCCCATAGTTAATTGTGCAGTACTGTCACTACTCCAGCACTGCTTTCTAGGAAAAATCAACGCTTTCACTAAGACCTCTGCCCTACTCATGTGAATTTGCACATTCATAGAATGATTTGGGTCGGTAGGGCCCTTAAAGATCATCTAGTTCCAACCTCCTGCCACTGGGGTGTGTGTGTGTGTTTCACTAGGCCACCTTGCTCAAAGCCACATTCAACCTGATCTCAAAAACTCACAGGGATGGGACATCTCCAGCTTCACCAGGCAACCTGTTCTTCACCACCCTCACAGTAAAGAATTTCTTGCTAGTATCTAATCTAAACCTTACACTAACCATTTCAGTTGAACCTGCTCTTAAACCCTTTCAATTCAAGTAATTTTCCCTTGTCCTATCACCACACATCCTTGCAAAAAGCCCTTTCTGTAGGCCCTTTCAGGTACTGGAAGGTGCTACATATTCTCCCTACAGCCTTCTCTTCTGCAGGTGCAACAAGCCCAACTCTCTCCTCCTGTCTTCAAAGGAGAGATGCTCCACCTGCTGCGGAGCATCTTCATGGTCTGCTGACCAGCATCCTCTAGAAAATCTGCACTGCTTGGAGGGGAAAGGTGGAATGAAAGTGTAATGGAATACTGAAGTCATCAGCTGAGGCAAAAGGTATTCTCCGTACAAACCTATACACACTCCTGGAAACCTAAAGATGAATGACTTTTCCCCAGAACACCTCTGCTGAATCTTCTCTGGACACACCATAAAAGGAGATAAATTCAGTGTAAAAACACAAATTGATGTCAAGTCAGACAACAGGGAAACACAGCAAATCAATATCAGAGTCCTGAACACTGACAAGGATGGAGGTTCAATAATCTCTGGGCAGCCTCTTGATTTTCTCAAGCATAAATCCTTGTATCAATCATCACAAGCACATTCTCTAAAAGCCTAAAATCTCTGAAGCCAAACAGAAGTAAAAGTCACAACCTACCAGCAGACAAATCACAATGATACCACCTGACAGAGTTGCATAAGATGTCAGAGCCATGTTGCAATTTTTGTTTATACAGGGGCATAAATCTCTTACTGCATTAGTTAATCCCACATTCCCCCACTTGAAATTTATTTCCACTACAATTCTGAACAACGCACTGGGACATTTTTACAGCTTTCCTAAGTCACATTTAATTGAAAGCATCTGCATAAAGTTACAAACAGCTGCTAGAATAATAATTCAATGAAGAGCTTCAGTTTCTGGTTTGGATCTGTAATTTTCCTCCTTTCACACTGCCTCTGGATAGCTGATTAGAGCATCACTGTTTGGAAAAAAAGCTCAAACCTTAAGGACAGTTCTTTGCTCTTCCCACAGCATTTCAATACCACTGAAGAGAACCCAGCACCTGGAAGCTCTGGCCCTATCCCTTGGAACTGAGGCTGAACATGCAGCTGGTTTTCAGTTCTGCACAGAGAGGCACTGTGGCAAAGTCAGCGTAGACATGTATCACCCAAATGAAAAAGTAACATGATACAGATAGCTTTGGTTGTAACAGGAGGATGAGACGAGGATGAGACGGGACCTAAACACAAACTGACTTTCACGCCAAAACATGTCATTTCAGAGCAGCTCAGTGCCAAACATAACCACCAATCAGACCCAAAAAACTACAAGAGCAATGCCCCAAACCTCCACCAGTGAAAATATCAGCATTACTTCAGTGCCCAGACTAGAGACCAGTAGTGAACAGGGATTTAGGAAATTAGAGAGACAAGACCTATGTCATTTTACAGCTGTTTACATCTGTTGTGCAGAGAGATCTGGTACATATTTATTAGCTGCATTAATTTACTGTAGATCTAAATAATCAAACATCTATTTAATTTTTTGTTTTTAGTTTTATTAGCCTATTATTAGTCACACAAGAAAACCAGTATTGGATTCCCCCATGCCACCTCCCACCAGCAATACTCCACTTGATACTCATTCATCTTCAGGATTATCATATAACTACCAGTTTAAAGCTGGATCAATGTTTTTTCACTTCACTGAACAATCTAATCAATAGCAACAAGGACATTCTGCTGTCAAAAGCAAGCTGCTGCTCGTGCTGCTAGTCCCCCCTGGGCCTGGTGTTACAGAGCCATGTTAGATAGATCCGAGCACGCAGCGCTCCCAGTGACACTGATCGCTCTGCAGGCACTGAGCGAGCTGCTGGTACCAATGCACAGCTAAATCAACACAGCTAATTGCTGGCACCTTCAGAAAATGAAGCTGCAGTCGTGACAAACAGGTTGTAAAATTATTTGCACCTCCTACTGAAGAAACTAACCTAGTCTGATTTCTGATTTAATTACCAATGTATGCATTGATTTTTTTGGAAGGCAAATTAAATGGAGAAACTTGCAGCAAAACAATTCAAAGGGATTTCTCTAATCTACATATGTAAATACTACATATGCAAATTTTAAACATTTTCATCCCAACAACTGGAAATTTTAAACATTTTCATTCCATACAACTCTTACTACAAGTTTACAACTTCTGGAGAGCCTGCAAAACAAAAAATCTCACTATACACTTCTCAGGCAAGAATAATGTTTTGTACTTATATTACAAAAGATCTAAGAGGATGTGGGCAGTTATATATACAAGAGATTCCAGCTTAATCTCTTACAAATACTTGCCAAACAGTGCAACCAAAGCAAAACCCACTCACTGGGCTATCCATTTTGAATTCAATCTGTAGCAACAACAACAACAAAAAAATCCAGCACAAAAATACAAGGGTAAAAGGGCTTAAATTTGACTCCCCGAACATCTTATTAAATAAAATTAAGCAATTTCTAGCTGTATTGCATCTTTCATTAAGGTACACAAACAGAAAAAATGTGTGGTTTGAAACCAGTTTTGTGTAATGGGAACAAGATGGGAGAGAAAAGGTCAGAAAGGCCAGAAACATCACACCAAAGAAATGAAAGCATTGTTCCTCATTTTATCTGACTAATCTTGGCAAGCTAAGTGCACAGAACATGTAGATCCTGCTTTTAAACAAGATGGTGAAATTTGTTTCTCTTGCTATGAAAGCAGAAAAACAACACTCAAGATTTCCCTCTTTATTCTTGCTATGAAGCAGCCCTTAAACCCATGGGATTTTTAAAGTACTTACTTTCACACTAAGAAACATTAACTTAGCCTAGAATCTTGGACATTTATGAATAGTTCATTCCTCAGCACAACCCATATAGCAAAATTGGCTTCTGCGTGGATTATCGATCTTCACTACCTCCTCAGCTCCAAATTTTCAAAATATATCTCTCATGCTCACACTTAGAACCCCAATATTCTTCTTCCTTGCTATTTACCTACCTGGATCTCATCTTATCAAGAAGGAACATGTGCCACATATAATCCAGTATCATATATTAATTCTTTATCTGGCTACTACTTCTACTATTATGTGAAATACCAAACACAAAGATCAAGATAGAGACCTGTCCTCCCTCCTCTTTCAGCAGTAATAATTCAAAAGACATCTACTTGCTACTCTCAATTTTCATGAAACCATTTTTGCTTGAGTAGAAGTTAACTGTGTGATCTGGCCATTAAGCTCAACTTTACTGAGGGAAGATGGGCAAAGTACATCTGACTGACACTGACTGCAGCTGCAAAGTAACTGCAACTGCTTTCTTTCCTTTTTATTTTTTATGTAGGAAAGCAGAAAATAAATAAGCAAGCAAATATCCTTAACAAGTGTACCAAATGTAGCACTTTCCCCCTCAGTGGAATTGTCACTCCAAGACCACTACTACTTCTGTATATTGGACCAGACTCAGCTTAAGCATCTCTACCCAATCCAGCAGCGTGTATCCAAGATGGATGTATTTCAGAATAAACTAGCACTGCCAAAAGAAGCATAGAAACTAGATACTTTCCATCCATAAAAAACCTGTCCATCTGCCACAGCACTGAAATTACAGGGTTTTTTTCCTCCTGCTTATGGGAAAAGTGGGGCAACGGTTCAATCACATCCAAATCAAGTAAGCCTGAGTTCAAGTCTGTGTCCTATCAACAAAATTGGCTGCTACCTCTTGGGTCTTAAAAGCAGCCATATCTGTCCCCACGACTCAAGCAGCAACTAACAGACAGTTACTTGCAAGGTCCCAGGTCCTACCAAGAAAATGAGACAACAGAAGAAACCTGCCAGCTTGCTATGCTATCACTGCAATAGGCCTGGGAAATGTAGATTTAGCACATACAGCAAGTACAGCACATGGAGTTTCCTCAAGTGTGTTTATCAGGTGGCTTCAGATACATTCTAAGAAATCAAACCAGGAATTACTCTGTTAAAGACATTACCTTCACATATGTCCTTTGCCACAGGGAATCAACAGGCCAGACTGTGGAAATTTGCAAGACCATGAAATGACCCTGATTAGGCCTAAAAGTTGACACCTGTTCTTAAAGACCTGGACTGAGACTCCCTGTCATTTACATCAGCCTGCAAGCAGCCAAGATAACCTCCCACAGTAAAGGGCCTGAACCATTTTTCCAATAGTCCTCTGGACGTGAAAGGCACCACACATCATCAGCCTTCCAGGGAAAAACCATGCAAAAATAAAGTACCAAAATGCTGCTAGCTAACATTTCTACAGCCAAAGCAGAATCTGAAGAAGATCCACAAAAGCACAGAATGCAGCTGAAGTCTTGCCAGAGGTTTCTAATACTAACACACTGCTGACAGCCACTTTCTGTCACTGATGTCTGTACTTGAGTCACAGTTTCAGTAGAAACACAAGCTTCAGAACAAACAGGCTACTGCACAGTCATGACAGATCAGAGAAGCAATCTCAACAGTTCTTAAGCTTGACAAATCATAATCAAGCTCTCAAAATATACAAACAATTAAAATCCCTAAAGATAAGGTGTCAATGAGTAACTAGTAGGTGAAAGAACACTTATTTTAGAATTTGTTACCCTTTCTTCACCCACATAAGTCAAAGACCAGCAACAACTACCTTCAGCAAGGTCTGAACAGTTATTTCTTTTTAATGCCTTTGCAAAAAAATGATGACTGAAGAAACAACCATGTGTTGGGTCCACTCTGGGCATCAGTCAGTATTACTGCAATTCTTTATAATGCTTTCAAGCTTACCCTGATCCGTTGGTTGATTCTAGAACAGAAGTGTTGAATGCATGCATCCATAGGTATCATGTTTATCAACTGCATCCTAGGAATATGAAGAAAGCTGTAATAAAATAACCTACACCAATACAAATTCTATTACATTTAAGCTATAATTACCTTACTGAACTTGAGAATAAAAGTTATATTTTGATAGAGTGAGAAAAAGGGATTTTAATGAATTATTGTTTTGTTTGGCATAGTGAGGCACATTTGTTACAGCATGTGGAAGCTTTCTTGTAAGCAGATGCAACCCTTGTTTAACATGTACTTTCAAGCTATATTAATACTCTTTAGCAACAAACAGACAATATTTTACAACACTGTGTTTTAAGGGTAGCTGTATTTCAGAGTAAAAATTCTGATTTTAGTATTGTTATTTAGAGTACAGATTTTTTGGGATTACTAAAAACACAAGTTTAATCTTGGTAAACCAGACAGTCAAACTATCAAATCTGATGGCAAATTTTAACAGCAGTGCAGTTCTATCCAGCCAATCATCAAGAAATCTACCAATTTTATTAAGTCTTTGAATAGACACATGGAATTAGGGAGATATGGATCCTGATGTTTTTCTCTCACTTCATTCCCAGCTTTGTGACTACATTTAATTAATAAGAACTGCTCCCCTGTCTCGGTACTACACAGCCTACTTCATTTAGACCTCAGATACTATGCTGAAATCTACTCTGATACTCACAGTTTATCTTCTACTTCACTGCCACCTCTTTTCACAAAGTTTTAGCTGATACAGTGACACTTGTTCACAAACATTGAAGCCTTTGTTTCCCCCCCACTTCTCCCTGGGCCATTCTTTTCAAAAAGATGCCAAAGAAACACTGTTGCAGGCACAAGCAGGAGAAGAGGCGAAACAAAAAACACCACACAAACACCAACAACAACCAAACAAAAACTTGAAGAAGCATTCAATTTGCCTTAAACTGATGCAAGCTCTGACTTGACTGAGTCCAAACCAATATAGAACACTCTAGAAACAGAGCTTCCTAACCCTAAGAAAAGTTCTGGCAAGAGCTGAACTACAGTAGAGTAATTGCCAGAAACATGTAATGAAAGAATGCTCAAGACATTCAAAGAAAGCAGGTATCTTCTAGAATTCCTTTTGAAACTATAATCTATGACTAGCAACTCTCATACAAAACTTCTTTTGCTCTTAATTTAATTTTTATTACTTCATCTGATTAACATCTTTTTAAGAGCAGATACCAAGTTTTTCCACTGCAATAAAAAGCAACCCTGGCCAAGAAAAGATTTCCCCATTAGCCGCACTATCTCCACAAAGACAGCAGCCTTATTAAATTACAACTGTTTGAACAAGGTCAAGCACTCAGGGTTTAATTCAAAGTGTTTCCAGGTATAATGCTGTCAGGTCAACTTAAACAAGCCAACAGAGGCTTTGAGCTTGATTAAATATTAAAACAGAATCTTTCACATCTGTTTTTACCCAAGGATGAAATTACTGTACATCACTTCAACCAGCTCATTAATACACTAAACACATATCTTGCCTCAAAAGGTTATAGGAATATCAATGCTTTCAGTGTGCCTGCAGTGAAACCTACACAACTCAGCTAGAAGTGAGGTCACTGCATACTTCAGCAGGATGTCAATATTTTTTTTAAAAATGTGAGAGGCAATCAGTTAGTCATAGATACATTTTAAATTAAAAAATGGGAGCCTCCAGTGTAGCTAAATCAGTTGCCTTTGATCTGAACCTTTTAAACGTTCATCTTATTTTCTTTGATAGATAACTTGATAACAGACACAAAACAAAAGTTTGATCCAACAGTAATTATGTTTCAAGCTGGAGAGCTGTTATGCCCAACTAGAAATCTGCTTTTTTTGAAAAAAAAAAAGAACGCACAGCACAATTTTTAATTGAAACATAAAAAGGTCTATCAGGATCATCTATTTCAACACCTATCATTTCTAACGATCCTTTGATGGCATGTTTGGGTATGGGCGAAGAGAATGCATTTGAGGATACAAGTTATTTGACAATGATAAACACACAGTATTAACTACTGCACATGGCATCTGCAACCCTTTAAAACACAACCAAAAAAAATAGATACTCCCCTAGCATTATCTTTGTATGAGACAGGAGACATTAGTCAAATCATGTTTCCTGACTGCAATCCATAAAAAGCAGAGACAAATGAAAGTCATCTATTTAGAGCAACAGATGTACAAGACAGGACTTGGAAGGGAAGCTATGGGAAGTGTTTTGCATCTAGACCATGCTTATCCCAGCTAGAAAATGGTCTCTCTATTTGTCTGTGCTGAAATTCAACTTTACCATCACTTGTAAAATAAAATTGATAAAAAACTAGCAAATTTGCCACAAAGCATTCAAATCTACTACACAGTCCTAGCAGCATGCTCTTAGGGCAAGGCAGGAGGAAAACTGCTTGAATATATAAGTTCTTACATAATGAACAGGAGAAACCCTAACACCTCTGAAAGCTCCAGCATCTCTTTGAGGATTCAGAACTATATATTTTAAGCACTGCTAATAAGGCATGAGATAATTTGCTTAAGACAAAATAAAATTCCAATACAACACAGTCTTCTACCACCCACTAATTTACACTTGAACAATCTAATCAACTAGACCAAACTATGCTTAATGTAAAGTCAATAAATTCTTTTTTGGCAGTTGACACAAAAGTCTACTGGGAATTAAACACTTGAGGAAATTAATCATTATAACACACTGGTTCAATGCACATCTGTACTGAAATAATTTGGTCTTTAATTCACTTTATTTGTAGTTGGGTTTAAGGCAGTAAATTTGATAGAAGCAGGCCTCATTAAACCAATCTAGTTCAAACTGCTTTTCATTAAGCTTGGTGTATTTGAACAAAGTCAGAAAAGATTCATTTCCTTTAAAACGATTGTGCATTATAAAGCAACCCAAACAACCCAAGACTACTAATACGTAATATAATAAAGACATTTACATTTGATCTGAGAAAAAGCCAACATGAATGATCTGTTTGCTTTCAATACATTTTCTTGAGGCACAGACACTCCTTTTTTACTGCCCACAGAGAACCTCACATGGACCAGTAGCTGGGAGACCACCAAAATAAAGAATCTAGAAGCTCAGGCTATCATGACAACCTCACAGCTTCCTGCTTTAAGAGTTATGTTTAATACTTTCAACACAGACAGTTTAGCACTGTGGCTCCCAGATTTAGTTAGCTTGGCAGTCAGCAGCAGCAGCAACAGGTGGCTGGTGCAAAGACACCTTGGGAGACACCACATCCATGTGCTGGGGAAACCTGTGCCGAGTTACCTGACTGCACAAAAGCAACAGATCCAGCTAAGAGAATTATACCAACACTCCTTTCTACATGAATTCCAACCAGCAGCAGCTCTGCAGAAGGTGGCAGCAATAACAGCTCCATATGTAACTGCCAGGACACTGAGCAGCCCAGCAGCTTGAGCATGTCTCCACCTTGAAGTCTTCACTCCAGTCTCTCTCAGGACAGGGTATGGTGTCACTGCACATTACCACAGGAGCCCTAATGTCAGCATAACACACTACAGGAACATCTGGCAAAACAGAGACAGATACACTAAAAACGCACATAAAGACACGTGCAGGTAACAGATCAGCATAATATTAATCACTTCCACCCATATTTGCCTCTCTATTCTGTTTGAGTGACATGGCAGACAGCACATTCTATGCCAAGGGACTGCTTGCTCTCAGGTAGGCACATAAGCAAAACCCTAGCTGATATGAATAAGCTGATCTCTCTAGAGATTTTTATTTTCTCCAAGTACACACATATTCCAGATCAAATAGAATATTTTTGTGACTTCAAGAGGTGAAGAACTTTTCAAATTGAGTTTTGATCTTTCCAAGACAACACTGGGCCTTGTCCCATCCCCCTGCTTTCATCACATGTAGCTCATGCCTCCATGTCCACTCCTTTGGAAACAGAAACAGGTACGAGTGTAATTTCAGCCTTACTATGCCATACAGTAATTTACTATGCCATACAGTACAATACCTATGCTACAACTGAGTTGTAAGTAGCAGTCACATGCTAAACTGGGGTGGGACTGAAGGAGATAACCTAGCATGAAATAAGAAAAGCATTCTTAGCAATTAAAAAAAAAAAAGAAGGCACAAAACCCCCCACTCAACCTGAACCCTTATGAAAGTTTTCCCATTCTTCAAAAAAGTACCACCTTCCAAGGCTATTCAGTCACACTACTTTCTAATCAATCCCAGTTATTACTACAGTATTAGACCAGAAGAAAGAGAGGACATGAATAGTTTGCACTCCTCATAACCATTAACTTTCCATAAGACTTAGGCTCATATACTTCTGTGGTTCCAGGATCTGAATTGGGATTTAAGTACCGTAGAAATCCTTCCCACCTCCAAAAACAAACATCACAGGTTTATTCAAGTGACTACCACATATTCCATAAACAAGCAGTAAACAAGCACAGTAGTGCAAAGACAATTCCTTCAGCTCCTACAACTAAAAGGAAAACCCAAAATCACCAGAATGGCTCTACTAGAGAGTTTCTCCCACCCCTCATAGAAATTGGTCATAAAATTACCTCACAGGTGAGGAACCCACTAACACTATGTTTTGCTAGTGATTTCAGAAGGCATCAAACTCATCAGTAACAAAGTTCTGGTTTGCTACAGTTGGACGTGTTGCCACAACATTTGATACAGCACCCCACATCTTTTGGCCCAAGTATCTGAAGCTGGCTGTAAGCTAGTACCAAGTTACTCAATTAACTTCACAAGTCAAGTCAAAACCTCAAAGCTGCTAAGTGGCTGACAGTACCTGCAGAAAGGAAGCTGCTCTCAGTAACACACATTACCATTATAAAGTTGACAGCAGACAGAGTATTTTCTTCTTCTGCCTTTCTTTCATTCCCTGTAGTCATCTGGGTTTCTCTTCTATCCTCACTCAACCTTGCACCTCATTTTTTCTGTTTGTAAAATCAAAATCTTTCAGTCTTCACAAAACAATGAGGTTGGTAAATCATTGTATAAATGAGGGTGGCACAAATAAAATACTGTATATATACATTTGTGAATGAATATGTTTTAAAGTAGAGTACCTCAAGGCAAATAAAAATCACTTCCAAGAAGAAAATTCTCTTCCCTGAAAGCTGTTCAAAACTGTTACTTCCATCAATTCCTGAATTGCTACTGCTAAGTGGCATTAGAACATAAAATCACAATCTACAGTTTTCTCCTCTTGAGATTTACAGTTAAATGATAAGAAAAATACTTCCTGGTTAAATTGGACAGATAATGCAATACAGCTTTTATCAAACCAATAAATATGTTATAATACACAAGCCTCTGGCCCTAAGAGACTCCTTCTTCAGGTGCTAGCAGTCTATAAATTAGCTCATTTGTAGCACAGAAAAGCTCCATAATTAGTACCTAGTTTATCATTAAAACCTTGTATTCAGTGTATGATGTCACAGACTACTGAGTCTGGCTCTCATTTACACACTCAATTATTTTCTGGCATCCCAGTACAGTTGATCCCATTACTTCCTATATAATTGACCAACTTCAACAGCTGCAATTCTTCTCTTGTAAATACAGAACATATTGTAGTTGACAGGATCATAGTTATCACTCTTAAAAAAAATTCCACATGACATACAGTTTAAATTTGACAAAGCTTAAGATGCTTTGCCCTGCAGCCAGCAAAAGTTTGATCTAAAAAGCACTGTACAGTAATTAAATTTAAACCACAGAATTACTTAAAGTACCATACTCATTGACTGATAGAGCTTTTATTGCAATAGATTCGTCTCATTACTTAAGAGTCTGAAAAGCAGCTGAAGATCATTTACCTCTGGTACTAGAAATTAATACACTTACTTTTGATTACAGCTGCGAATGAGACATACAGATAGCAGTTCTGCAGATCCAGGCACAGCCTGGACCAATGGAGGGCAGGAAGGGTCCTAGCTGACTCAAATCTCACCTAGTGACCAACGTGCCAGATTCTCCTAAATCTTCTGGCAAAACCTAGGATGCATGCTCTTAGAATTTCTTCCACCCAAACAGCTTGAAATGGCAACCCCCTGTAGTGCAGACATGTAAGATAATGGACAACTTCAGTAAAGTACCTAATTTCACATGGTCATGAGAAACCCTGAGATGTATTCTATTTCTGCAAAATCATTATATCCAAGAACAAGAACATCTGAGAAAATACCTTCTTTAGCATAAAAGCTTCTCCAAATCTGAAAGCCAAGAAGTGCTTTCTTACTGGTAAAACGTATCAAGAATGTCTTAATGACCATTAATGAATCTAATGATTCATCTATCAAAGGAGAACACAGTATTAGAAAAGACTCAACAACCTGCAACTCTACTGTGCAGGAGTGTTTAGCCCTGCAAATCAAAGACAGAGGGGAAAAGCAAAGTTTTGGAAATCTAACATGTTGTACTGCTGTACATACACATGGAAAACAACTTTCATGGGAAGGTAGTATTTCCCCCTCTCACCTCTATCCTTTATTATATATAATGAAAATAAATAACACTCCTTTTATGTTTTTTTTCCCACACCTTACTTGGGATTTAATGGACAACACCTGTTAATTGCATTATACAGCCTTTTATTGTGGATTTAGGGTTTTGTTAATACCATTTGTTAATACCATTTGCACATCAGGTATATTGACAGTGGCTTGGAATTTCAGACAGTTTCCAGGATTTTTCTTTGCATTCATTAGGAGCAATAAAAAACCCAATCCCAAAACACAAGAAAAAGCAACAAAGCAGCTTCCTGTTAGGAGGCAAAAAATCCTGCCCTTGAGTTGTTGCACTGCTAACGCATCACTTGTAAACCCTGACAGCCAGGACAGAAAAACCTGTTAGCACTCAGGCCATTTTCCTCCAGAGCCAATGTACTTTATCAAGGAGAACACACTAGCCAAATGCCTCCAGAAGCTTTCACAGGTAGATTGCCACCAGTACTGATGACATTTGGAAAGCTGTCTTGGGCATCTGCTGCTGTGGTTGCACTGTCTGAAGCATTTATCCAACGAAGCCATATGATCCATGGGGAAAAGGAAAAGAGAGAAACAGGGAAGATTCCACCTCAAAACCTGTACATAATTTAAGTTTTGATTTGGCATTCCTGTTTTACACCGTTAAAGATACTTCAGGTTTTCAACATACAAAAGAATGCAAATAATTTAGGTCACTATGGGTCTCGCACGTGAAAATCTGTACTGACCAAATTCAGGGAAATAAAATCGAGGCAAATGCCTCACTCCTTTCTACAGGATGGCTGCAAGATACAACAGCATAGCAGTACAACAGAGCTGCAGAGCACATCAACTTTTCCTTCAAGCCCAATATTTTATCACTTAAACTATTTTATCATTTATCAGTGTACCAGTGATGACATCTTTTATTAGTCTGCTACAAATACAAAAGCAAACCTGCAGCAAAGCCTTACAGCAAAAGAACAATACTTTAATCATACGGAATTATAATTTCAGTATGCTCTAACTAATAAGAAAGTGACCGTTGTGGTGGAATGTTGGGCAAAAATAGGAAGTCTGTAGCGCTCCATGAAAAATATTTTAATATTTCTGTTCAAGACAAATTTCAAACAAACCAATCTCAAGAGAAATATATTCCTTAGACATGGATTGGGCAGTTGGTGAGGCTAGTCTTTGCAGTCCTGTAATCAGTGACCACAAAATGAATTCCAAGTTCATTCTGAACATCCATTAGCTACGTTCATATATATTAATAAAGCTGAGGATAACAGTATGGTCCTCTGTATAGAAAGGTTACTTTTTAACTTCTATCATGGAGGAGAGTCAGGATCTTCTTAAATCAGGTACATTTCAGACATTAAACAGAAGAAAACTGCAGTACTACAGAAGTGCTTCTGCAGTATAAATGAGGCTACTCAATTCCAAATAATGTGCTAATAACAAAATTCCATCATTCTTTATGTCTTTGCAGTGCTTGCCTGTAATCTAGGTAAGAACCGTTCCATCTTCAAGCAGAGCATCTGCATCATACCTCTCAAGACACAATCTTCTCCCAAGTCAGAATAATTAAGCATTAAATTAAGCTCTTAAAAACTGTCTTCACTGCATTCACTTGGTCTTTTGATTCTACTCTAATGGATTATCTATTTAATTTAGTCAGAATTTAATCCAGTGTTACAAGTCATGACCAAAGAAAGATTATTTTAATCCAGCTATAAAAGCTTGAGCTCTTGAGCCAACACACTAGATAGACTATTCTCAAGCTTCACCTGTGCTACTATACTAGCACTGCAGATCTTGAAGCACAAAACACCATGGGTAGGGATTGATGAGTCCTGATTTCAGACTTTGGAAACATAAACAGCACGTTAAGCCTGCATTTTCTACTCAATTTTACATCAGTCAAAAAATCCACACACGGAGTCAGGACCTCAAACCAGCTGTGTTTTTGAGCTGTGTGAACTGATGGCGGAAGGCAGGTAGGTGTGTGGGAAAAGGTAGGGCAAATGAAACAGATGAAAAAAAAAAAAAGCATTTTTTTTACTCCAGCAGATGAACAGTCCAACACTTCCCATATATGTGTCTTATTTTCCCAAATTATTGTAGGCTAAATATAAAACCATTAAACTCTGGAAAAGAACCTAATAGAGATTATTGCATGACAGGAAACAGCACAAACTATACTGTGTCCTATACCACAATGGCAAACTCAAATCATAGTTGGCTTTTTCCTTCCCCTAATTATGAGCAGTCAAACCACAAAACCTATGTTAAGATCTTATCAGTTAAGGTTCCCTCATGGGAGAAGTTCAGAAACAGCTGTACACAGAATCACTGCTCAGCTTCAAGTCTTCAAAGTAGTTACAAGTTTAGAAGAAGGAAATCTGTCCATTTTGACATAACATTTGGGCTTCTTCCATCACTTGAGATATTTGTATTAGTGACTTCCTAATTAACACTCCTGAGAAGCATTCAAAGCAAAACAAAAGTAACAAACCCCACAGTACACTGTTTTTACTGATATTGGTATCACCTAGGAAGTAGAGAGTCTGAATACAAACTGGTAATTTGGGCAAACTAACCCAGAGAATGTAGCTGAATTGTATGTCATGTGAACAGGTTTTATACAGATTATACATTACTGCCTCTTACTTTCCTAACAGGACACCTGTCAGTACCCTCAATGGAAGCTACTATTCAACCAACACGATTCACAAAAAAATACCTTCAATTTATTTCTGCTAAATTGGCATAACATATATTTTTAAAAAATATTTTAAAATCAAAACAAAGCCCCTCTGTGTTTTGCTGTTGTTTTCACTAAGTGGGTTATCTGTTCTAGATTATGCTACTCTTGGACGAGCCTGAAAAAGCACATCTGAGAAACCAAAAAACAAGCATAGAGCATAAATACCAAACCTCCCTTCTGTGGTACTAACCACAGCAGGAATAAGTGCTGATGGCATTAGCTGGATCAAATAGAGCTGTGATGGAATTTAATAGATCTACTAAGAAAAAACTTTTGCGGACTAATTATTTACAGGTTTGTGATACAAATGCATTCAAACTGCAAATAAAATATAAACATTGCTTTCTCATAGTACTACGTTAGAAACTCTTAGGACAAGTGATATTTGTACTTGTATATAAAAGTCAGCATATCAACAGAGCATAGCAGAACAAATACAACTTCACAGAGCTCTTAACAAGCAAGAGCTGCTGCCTTGGTTTGAAAGGCAGTTCTAAGTCATGCTTCCCTGTTGCTGTTTTGTTTGAATCAAAACAGTTGTCATTGTATCTCTGCTAATATCAGCCCCAATTAAGAATTTAATTACTCCCTTACTGGCTTTATAGTCTAACAGCTCATTTTCAATGAAGAGTGATATATAGCAATATGCAATATTCCCTGTGGTACCTCCTCCCAGTGAAACTCATTCCAAGAAAACAGTTTAAATTTAAAATTACAAACTCAAGGGCTTTTTCTCCAACTGTAGCATTTTGCAATATTTTACTAAAAAGCTATCCAAAAGCAAACAGCCTTTATTACAGGCCTTAAAAAGATGAGAGGTGAAGGTGACTGCTAGATCACATAACTGAGTTCCAAGTTGTTACAAGTATACACAAAGCTTATCTGAGCCATTTTGGGCTAGACTGTAACAGCAGCAAGGAACAGCAGAGCTGTAACCCAGGCTGTGTCAGAAGCTGCCATTTCCAACTCTGATACTGGAAGCTCTACTTTTGAGGTCATCATGCAACCTGCCTTATAATCATCTTTATCTCCAACAAGGCCACAGTCCCTCATAAGTGAAAGATACCGCTGCAGGAGCTATTATATTTTGGTCTGCTTTGCCTGAAGAGAGAATTAATATTAGTTTACCTCAGTCATGCAATACATTCTAAGGAAGGTTGCTAAGAGATTAAAGACTTAGTTTTCATACATAATATTATGCAATTGTTAGTTTTAACACTGATGCAATCTTAAGAGATTCTAAGCAGACCATTCTTTAAAGCTATGACAATATCTCAGATTTTTATAATTAATTCAAAATACAAACCAGGTGACAAAAGAAATCTGTTTGATAGGAAGCAGAGGTAGAAAGGAACTATTGGAAATGTACTGGAGTTAGATGTCAGCATTTCAGCAAACTAAAAGGCAAAGAAAAAAAATCCATAAAAACTCCCCTAGGTACAGGAGAAGACCAATTTCTTCAGTCTGAGAAGCTATTTTGAACATTTGTGATGGAATGTATTTCACTAAGTGTCTTAGCACTGTCTTCAGAAACAGAAACCAATTTGCTTATTAGGGCAAAAATATATTGGGGGTAATGAGACAAATATGAAGTTGCTTCCTTTTTACCTAATTTCAAAGGTGTATCATTTGACCACGGTATTTCTACAGCAGAAAAAAAAACCACTTCAGTTCCTGGGTTTGAGAATATCATATCCAATTGTGTTACAGCTTTATGTAACAAAATTCATTTAACATAGATTCTTTTCATTTTAATCCTAGCATTAAAACAGAATTTCTAGTTTTTGAACAATATAGTTTCTACAGAAGCAGCCCAACAACGCTTCCTGAAACTGCATGGAAGATGGTCAACTGCTTATTGGTCAAAGTCTAATCCGTGTATGATGTGGGCTGAAAGGAAACCTAAGAACCCTGTAGAACATTATATACTTGATAAAATAAATGAACCTCCAAAGCTTTCAGGAATGAAGTCAAAGTTACATCAAAACAGGGCAGGGAAGATGAACCTGAACTGGATCTGAGAAACATTTCTCTATAATAAGACTTAGACACCAACCCTTAGACCTAGGGTCTATATGAAGAAGTGTCTATTACCCCCTTCTATTTAGCAAGGTACATAAGCATGCTCCTTTATATATAGCTAACAGAACAATACCTTCTTTGATTTATATTTTACCCACTGAATTTATGAAGCAATTGAAATATTCTGAGAATAACTCACTTTCTGATCCTTACAAAACAGAATTTTCTTGGACAAAGCTATACTGATCTGAAGACCTTGATTGTTTTATGAAAAAGTGTGTAGACACTAACAACCCAGAAATGTTTTCTGCAATCCAAGTACTTTAAGCTTGGTCTTGGGAATGCTACAATTCCTTCCCCAATCCCTTTCCAAAATCATTCTAGAAATTAAATACTCCAAATCCTGAAAACAGTCCTTAATAAAATTCTGTGTACTAATTTTTTTTTCTAAAGGATGGGGAAAACAAGCCTACATGGAAGCTTTACCATGACAGTGAACTATGACCTTTAAATACACTCCCATAGATTAGGTGTACACTCATAAATGTAATCCAAAGTAAATATATTTATGAACTTGACAATCATCAGATTGCTTAAACTATATTTGAGGGAAGTCTAATCAGACAGAAACAAGAGCTTGTCCCCTTGGCAGCACTTGAAGAAATGCAGAGCTTTCAAAGTTTGAAAATATCAATAAGCATGTGGTGACAACAAAGTTGAAAAACTCAGTTCAGATAACATGTTGAACACACTTAGCAATCCAGTAAAAACCAACACTTAAAAGGTACTACGAAATAAGAAATTCTTACAGTACCTAGAACAGGACTAAACACCTTTTATCATAATCTTTGTATTCACTAAATCCAGAATTCAACAGCAGAGCAGCTGCTCAGTGCCTGCTCTGCAGAATTCAATGAACAACAAAAGGTTACCTTAATTCAATGAGATAATCAGCACACATTTATCCTCTACCAAGAGCTTTCCAACCATCTGCAAGGCGGCAGAGCTGCCTGCCTATAAAACAACTGGTAGCATGCTGACATGTCCTCACATCACTCATGTCAATGAAAATTTATCTCTTAGCAACAGCTAAAAGAAGCTGAACTTCCAGAAATATTTTAGATGCATCACGAGCCAACAATTTCTTCACAAGTGATTTTGATTGCTGCTGATCTCCAAACAGATGTCTACTCTAATTGGTAAAATTTATTAAATGCATATCTTAAATAAGAAAAAGTCAAGTTGTCATGCCCTAAGAAAGCAATAACAATAGAAATCATTCTAGCTGTGCACATAAAAGACAAAAGCTAACCTTATTTGAAGCTATTGGTCTCACAGTATCAGTAACAGTGAAGGAAACATGCATGGTGTTGTGGGGAAAGGAAGGAATTTGCTATTAAGGTTGCTGTCAGAAACTGAAAGCTAAGACAGAAGTCCACTAAAACAAAGATAAATATTTTTGACAGGAAAGCAAAATAAGAGATTCGATGCTAATACCACTCAGTTACTAAAACTATTTTATGATTCCCTTCCCCTGCTACATGAGAGCAAATACAAAATTTTAAAGCATTAATCTTTAAAAGTAAATTCCATACAAAACCTCTGATAAAATTAGAAATACACTTGTTTTAGCAAAACTCATTTGCATTAGCAAAACACCAAGCAAATTAGAATTTTAGCACCAGACAGATATCAGGAAATGGAAAGAGCTTGTTCTCAGCTATATTACAAGCTCTTCTCTAGAAAACAAGTCATGCAGAGGCCTCTTCAAAACACATCCAAAGACAATATTGAGAAAGAAACATAAAACATTCAGATTCTGGTTCATGTAAGCAGATAACAAGGAGTTTTGCTTTCTTCCATCACTAATATTTTCCAGAAGACATAAAACCTGTCAATTCTAGGCGGAATAAAGCCACATTTATTTACTTGAATTCACAGTCAGAATTGAGCTATCATCCTGAATTCACAGCAGTATAGGAAGTTGGGAACACAGAGGAAAGATTCCTGCAGTGGGTTATTAATCCAAATAAAAGACTCTTACCACCCATCTCGTGTTCAGATCAGAAAAGACTGCTGCAACTCTCCACTGACAGACTAAAAACATGCCTGCAAGAAGAGCAGCTAGTCACTGGTTTTTAAACACAGTGCACAAATTCATAAAGCAAAAACAACTGCCCACTGTCACAAAAACTCCAAATGGCAAAGCACAGAACTTACTGAACACAAGTACCAGGAATTCCTTCCTTAAGTGCATGGCAGACAATTAAGTCAAGTGAGCCAACAGGAGCAATTCCTTGACTGAGCCACAGTCACTGGCTTCCAGGAGAGCATGAGCCCCAGTTTGCATGGAGCTAAAACATACATGCACAGGCACAGTAATAGACCATCCTACAGGCACTCAGCACATGCTGCTACCTTGAGAACCCATCCTGCATGTGGCTTGAGTCATTTCTTGACTGATTTATCTATAAATTTCAGACCTTCAGAAAACATCTGTAACATCCAAAAGCCTCCTTTGCTAGATCAGCAGAATGCATGCCAAACATAAAAATAAATACATTTGGCGTACTATACAATTGTTCAATATTAAAGCAGATTAATATTTGCAAAACAACATTAGTAAGTTTTTTGCGATATTCAGTCTTTACAACTGGATAAAGAGGAAAGAGAAGAGAGCTAGACAGTTCAAGGCAGAGCAAAAACATTCAGGTCTGAAAATACCATCTTTATATATAACCCCATTGTTTATTACATTAACCTCTGTGTTTATATTTATAAACTGACTGATAACCAAATACTTATTCGCAGGAGTCAACGCACTGTCCTCTTCCTCTACCATTAACAGATTTTTGTTAAACCAACTCCTACAGCAGGCATACTAGCATTCAGAGGTCAAGAGAGAAAAATCAAAGTAGGACATGAAAGCTGAGTATCTTTAAATTTGGACTAGAAGGCAGTGATACAGCAGCCTTCATAAGCATAGAACTTGTTAACTAGCTACTATTAAGTTATTAAGTTCAATGATCATAACAGAGCTTACTTTGGTCTTAATCTTTTCAGGCTCAAACACTGACTTTTTCATCACCCTTAACTGTATTTTTGTATAATGTCTTTTCTAACTACTGCTCATTTTCCACTAATGCTAAGCATTTTAAAGAATTTCACACTACTTGCAAGTAGGTATTACCACATTTTTACCAATCAGGTTGCTCAGGACGTTGCCTATCCAGCTCTGGTCACCCCTGAGGATGGAGATTCTGTAGATACTTTGAGTCCCTGTTCCATGTCTCTCCATCTTCATTTTAAAGGATTTTCTCCTTTATCTATCTGCAATTTCCCTGGATGCAACTTACATCAGTTAACTCCCATTATTTTGCCATCTGAAAAACAGCTGTCTCCATCTTCACTATAATCACCCAATAGATAGTTCTGAAAGAGGTGCTTGAACACAACAGTCCCACACATGCATGGACATTTTATCTTGACTGTACTGCTTTCAACCTGTTCAATGTAAATACTTCCTGCTGCCTCAGGAAGTGTTGGAATCATTATCCCTGGAAGCATTCATAAAACATGCAGAAGCAGCCCTTAGGAACATGGCTGAAGGGTGAACATGGCAGTGCTAGGTTAACAGTTGGACTCGTTGATCTTTGAGGTCTTTTCCACCCTAAATAATTCTATGATTCTACTTATTCATTAGTTAAGAACTGCCTGTACTCTATGTCTGAAACACAGGTGCCACTGACATTTGTCTTTTATTGAGCCAAATGCAAACACTGCTAGTTAGTGTTGCCATGGATACATGGACATTACATAAAAATTAGTTCTTAAAACTACAGTCCCTCATCAGCACCATTTTGGAAAAAACAGATGTGAAACTGACGCCAACTTCAAAATACCACCAGTGATGAAATTAACTCCTGGAGAGCATGTGGAAAACGTGTGGCAAATTTACCACGGCTTAAGCTAGCTCTGCTCCTATTCTGAGATGAGGAGACATCAGCCATGCCTACCAGACACCTCTGCTGAGATCATACACAGCTTTTTTCCTGTGCCAGAGTCCTGCTTGTAATTAAAACCAGAAGTCTCAAGCCTATGCCACCTAGAACTGCTTTAATTGGTTACTGCTGGACTGTACCACCACAAGCATGAGGGTAGAAAAATGGGACTCTGCCCCTCTAGACCCAAAAACCTTAATAAAGCAGAAATTCAAGCACATTTGCAGCTAGTACTGCAGTGACAAGGCATAAGAGTAGACAGTTTACAAGTCTGCAGTTTCCCTCACCACACAGGATTTTTCCTTATGTAACATCTTATCTACAGCACATTTGAAGTCCAAATAATCCACACAGACCTGGAACTAAGCCCAGCAGCCCTGGAGTTGCCTGCACAGGCATCCCTGTAACAGGTCACACCCTTTCATTTCAAAAAGGCTGGCTGTGCCTGCAAAGTCAAAACTTTCAGCTCTTCACAAAGAGCCTGGAGAGGAAAAAAAACCCACAGAAAAAACCATGTGACACCAGTGATAATATTCCTCAATGGGGGATACAAGTAGATTGGGAGAAACAACAATAAATACAAGTCATTTTGCAAGTGAAGGAAATCACACTAGTTTAAAAGCTGATTTGTCACTTACCAGGTAACCACAAAGGACAGCAGAGGATCTGCTAGCTAAGTGATGCCTGATCTGACATGCCATCATGTTCAAAATTCTACAGCCACCATCTGAACCCTAATACCGTTGTTCCAGTACACAGCAGCACTCCATCCACTTGGTTCCATACAGTCCTAGTGTCCTGGCTTGAAACAGGCCCTCAGATCATGGGTCTACCCTTACACCCAGGTAAATCTAGTCCTGAACACAGAGAACCAAGCTGCTAACAGGACCATAAATGGATTCAAAGTTGTGAAGACAACTTTGGAGTTTGCACCAGTCTTTTCTTAATGCTAGCTTGAAATTCTTTCAAAAGTGAGAGTCTTATGCCATTTACAACTACCAAACTGGAAAACTGCAGTTAATTAGCAGTTAATCTATACCTGATATTTTTCTCGACAAAAAAATAACACACCAAAAATAGCAGACAACTTCAACTGCAAGTTATCAAGATTTTTCATCACATTTTACAATAAAGTTCCTGCAGCAATAAGAAACAACATGAAATTGCTATCACATTTCAACTGACACAGAAAAAATACCCAAGAGTCAAGACCATCACTACTATTGAACACTGAAGAGCAAAGACACTTTGGACAGATAAGAAAACTGCACTGAGAAATTATGCTATGTAGCTCTCCTTATTTCTAAAGCAGCCTTCTGGTATTGTTTTAGAAGAAATTTTGATGAAGGAGATACCCATGCATTACCTAGTTGAAGAAAAATTAGTCTGGGAGGAAAAATGCAAAGAGTAAAACCTCTAACCTTAGTTTAGGAATTCAGTGTCACTCCCAGTTAAGACAGAGGAGTTCACAGAAAATAGCATAGATGAATAAACACCAATAGAACTGCTGGAATTACACAGGATTTCTTTAACTCACTGCTGTCAGTTTCAATATAGGACTCATTGCAGAACCCCACACCAATTAATTTCAAAGGAAAACAACAAAAAGAATCAAATTTCAGCATGCAGTATAAGGTTTGGAATCACTCCTTGCAATAGACAAGAACCACGTGCACACCATGCAGAACTATGTTCAGGATATCTTGCTTAGGGGAGAAAAAAACCAATGAGTAGGGTCTTCCCTCAGATCTATAGGCTACTGCAAATATGAACCTATTTGCAGAAAATAAGTTGCATCAGAAATTGCAAACTAACCTCCACCCTGCCTTACGAAGGAATAGACCAATCTAATTCAGGAAATAGCAGAATTTAACTTACTTCCCACCGTACAATTCAAGAAAACTTTTACAAATATGCTTCTTGGGTTGGTCCAAACATGCTGAATTGCAAAACCACATAAAAATAAGCCTCCAAAGCCATATACATCCATCTGTACAGTGGTATGAGTTGCTTCTCTACAATATGGGATGATGAGAATTTTCCCCTTCAATTTCTGGTAAGCTCCAGTATCTCAGGTGTTAAAAGGATCTAAGTGTTCCCTTGGCTTATGCCCAGAGTTGGCACTTTTAGCATTTCAGAAGCTACAGGTTTGGAAAAAAACCAAAACAAAAATATAAACCACCACACACACACAAAACAAAACCCCCCAAAATAAAAATAAACAACAACGACAAAATCCACCAAAAAATCATTCAAAATCCAAAACCTAAACACCCCAAAATGCAAGAGCAGCAGAACCTAGCAATCATCCCAGAACTTCCAGGACCAGATCTACACACAGTTAAGGTGCAGGCCACCCTTCCAAGAAATAAAGGTGACTTGTGAATTGAAATAATGAGAAACACAAACATGAGACTTTGTGTTTGCCAAGTAATGCCAACATTCCTCAGTATTTTGAGGAGAAAAACAAAGGCTACATCCTAAGACAACAGTATTTTATGGACGGACAAAGTTCAAACCTAGATTTCTCTTTCATTTCCCTGTGTACAGTCACTTCAATTGCAGCACTGCAGGCCCTCTAGAAACGTTCACATCACTGTATTTTGGTGCTCAGACTCACCCTCAGAAGCCCAGATGCCACATAAAGGCAGCTCCCAAAGTTCAGCATTACGAATATCCCCTTATGTGTACATCTGCAAGACACATTGTGCATTCGTTTCTGCCCCCTTTTCTGTTTCTGCACAGTGGAAATCTAGAGAACAGAAGCAACAAGAAATCTCAACCAACACTCTCTTGCTGCCTACCCACAGGAAGGCAGGAAGCTTAAAAACTGAGCAAGGAGGAGCCTGAATGCCAAAAACGCAATTCGCTATAGATTGGCCCTTTGCCTGAAAGACAGAAGGAGGAACACCCAGTGTCTGCACTGGCACAAGATACATACCAGAAAACTGAAATTCAACCCATGCCAAGTTACATTTGAAAAGCTAAATGTACATAGGCCAGTGAAAACAAAATTAGATGGGAGTTCAGGGTAAGGAAAACTAATAAAACAAGTTCAGTTTTGCATGAAAGTCAGCTTAGAAAGACAAACTGAAAGTGAAAGAGATTAGTAAATTTTTTCATGCCAAGAATCAGATGAAAATCACAGTTGCTGAGCTCTTCAAGAGAGCATTGAGGAGAACCAACATCAAGCCATCTCATTTGAACAATATCTTTGAAGCTTAAGTACTAATTATTCTGAACATAGCAAAGATTAAACTGCTGAGATACACTATGCATTCCCACAGCCCTCTGATAATGTTACAATGGCCACTCCCTCTTCATCTTTAAAAGCTCAACTTATCCTTTTAAATGATGTCTAAAAATAAGCAAATAAAGAGCTGCCTACAAATATCTGTTTCTTTGAGTTTATAGTCACACAGCACTTGTGCTCAGCAGATGGCTAACTCCCAAGACTTACTAGGTTCCATGCAGCTCCCAAACTGCAGAACCTTCCTAGTGCTTGTCCAAGTGACAATGAAAACAGAAAAAAAACCACCAGCAATACTGCCATTCTACAATTGACACCATTAAAGTTCTTAAAACTAACCATAAGTTTTAAATACCACTTTGCTGCATTTCCAGAAGTGCATTTTAATGCTTCAAAGGCTTATTGAAAAGCTAAGTATCACTCAATTTTCCTCTCTTCACACCCTTCCCTACTACGTAGCCAGTTTTTACACTGCATTTTCAGGGTAACATATTCCTATAGCCCTTTTCAGGAAATGCTTGGTGAGAAAAGGTGTGAAGCAAAAGGGAGGGTATCTATGCACGATACTCTTGAGCATACGGAAGAGCACATAAGAGCAGTTAAATTGTTTAAATATGCACTGCAACACAGTGAAGTGCACGAGATCAAACGGCTGCACAACAGAATGAATTCTTTTTCTGCTTTCTTGTGCATATAGTTTTTTTGGCTTTTTTGTTTCTTTATTCGAGGAGGATTTTTTTCCAGGTTTTTCTTTTTCAGGACATAAAAAAGACACTGTAAGTCTTCATCCTGAAGGATACCACTGTTCTCAGTCTTCCTTCACTCTTAAGACAGCTCCATCTCTGGCTGGATGCTGTCCTTCACACACCCAGTTAACACTAAATCAGGCACCTTTTGATTGCATTGATTCCAGTTACCTGTCCAGACACCAAGTGAGCATTTACCTCAATGCCACCAGAATACTTCAGATAACTGAAAAGTCCTTTATATAAGATATACTACTCATGACACTTAAAATATACCACCTAGACACCATATAGCTGCCAAAAGCTCCTGACCTTCCAACAAGATCTATCTTTCACGAACCTTGAACTTGTATCTCTTCATTCAGAGATGGAAAAGCAGCCCTCCACAAACAGGGGAATAGAAAGGGATCAAGTAGGGGAAAATTTAAACAGCTGCACTGCATCCTTTCTCTTGCTGCAACTCAAGAGTTGATACAACTCTGCCCAAATCCAGAAAAGCCAGGATAACACTTAAAACACCATTTTTATCCAAATCCTTTCTTCCAGGCCTATGGATAACAGGAGGAAATATGGCTGCTGTATTTCTGTAACTAACTGCAGCTATTTCTGAATCTAATGAAACAAGAGAACTATATCTAGTTGAATTGGATCACCCAGTTAATAGGGATGAGAAAAGCAGCTCCACAGCATCACCACCAAGACAAATGTTTAGCACTTCCAGCTCCCAGTTCCAAGTATTCATAGAATGTAAACCACTCAACACTCCTGTCACATAGTCAAGGCTCCAGGTCTGCAAAACTGAATTCACTGACACTGCATTTCAACACTATTTATCTTCTCAGTGCACTACATACTCAGATGCTTTGGGTGGGTGATTGAAGCAAGCAAACAAAAACAGAAATCCCAAAACCAAACAACCAAAAAAATCTCCAAACAAGCCAACAACAACCCACACGCAACACAACCACCCTGCCCCACACACAGGCCATACTGTATCTCTTCTGATCACCTTTCACTCAGGAACAAAGGTTCAGAGTCTGCATTTGGTCCTCTGAGTACCCAAGAATGTTCAGACTGACAAAGAGAGACCTCTAATGCACTTCCAGTGGACCAAGCCTTCTGTCTCATCCTGATGAGCTGCTAAAAATTATGCATTAAAGAGAGAAAGATAATCAAAATTACTCAAACTTCCACAATCATCAAAACATATTTCTCTGCACCCTTACATTTGTTCTTTTCCTCCAGGGAAGTCAACAAAAGACATTCTAGAGCATCACCTCTAGTGTTTGAAAATAAAAAAACCAAAACAAACATACAAAATTAGCCACCCCAACAGAAATAATCTCTTACTTGTGCTAGCTATAGAAAGTGCTAGCTATAAAAAGTTGGATACATTTATTAATTTCAATAAATAATCTTGACATGCCCCACACTGTCATTTAAATGCTTCCAATAATAATAGCCTAACAGTTTTCTTGCCATGTCATCCTGCTTATATAGAAATTAACATCAATTTCAAATGAAGATGCAGTCACATCCCAGTGACAGGGACAACTTATGTACGCTTACTTTCAGAACTGTCCCTGAAGTATTTAAAGCCATACATAGTGAAGAACAGTAAAAATCCCACATTTAAAACAAGTCTCTATATATTTGCTCAGTAACCTCAGTAACTTAGCATAACTAAGTGGTAAACTACACTAACATGGAACTACTGATTCACCAACCTCACATCAAAACTATTTTTGTCAGGAAAAACCGTATGCCAGTTTTTAAACACGCAAGTCACACTGCTAATTTTGAGGCACCCAAATGAAAGCTTATTTCTTGCCAAAGCACTTGCTAGAGAACAGATTTGTTTGGCTAACTTCTAGAAGACAGATTTATCCTTATACCAGTATTTTAGTATGGCAGTAATGGCTTTTTCAGCACCATGACCCATCTAACATTCCTTGCAAAGGCTGCCAGTCCCAGTAGGTAGCCTAACATGGGAGACTTTTGTGTTTACAAAATTCATGTTACTTGGGCTGCTCAGTACTCCAGCCCTCAAATTTTTCATGTCATTACAGTATCAGAATTACAGTAGAAACCCAAAGTACTTAGACAGCTTTATCACTACAAGTAATTAAATGCTTATAGTGTACAGCTACAGCAGTAATTGCACAGTGTGCAGCACTTTTGAATTTCCATTCTGATTATAGAGCGTGAAGCTCCATGCATCCCTCAAACACCTGAGAAGTCCAATTTGACAGTAATAGATATCCATACACAAATGCAATCATATTTAACATACATTTAGAGAAGCTCACAAAAATAAAGCTACAACTACTCACCTTGGATGGTTCCCCAAACAACTGTTCCTGAAGACCTTACTAAATAATTCCAACACAAGCATTTTCTACTCTGCACCCCCCAGCATCTCACCATCAAAGGAAAAAGACCACTGAAAACCATCATGCTGCTTCCAAGAGACACTGGGGGCACCTCTACAATAGCAAAGCTGTCTGGACTATTCCATGTCTAAAACAACTGCCATGAAACTTGACTAGCCAGAAGAGGAAAACAAAAACAAAAAAAGAAAACAGAGAACCCCAAACCATCAACTTGGAAATATTTTAAGTAAGCCACCTTGACTACAACAGGTGACTTGCCTTCTCCCAAAGAAACTGAAAATTCCCAACACACTTCACCACACTAAATGGGAAATGATCAAACAATGCCTGCAGACATGTCTTTGACACTATCCTTTCATAAACAAAAAAATAATTGATAGCCCTATCTCCCTCAAGGCTGAAACTCTGTGAACAATTAACTTCAAAACAAGACACAAGTAACAGCAAAAATAAATCCAAGTAGGGAGCACAACAAAAGTAAAACACAAGGAGGATACTGTAGTTCAGCTCAAATTGTCACTCTGACACCTTCACTTCTGTTCCTAGAATATTAACATTCATTCCAGTTTCTATTCACTGACATTTTAAACCTCACTATTTACATACAAATATCATTTAAAAATAATAATTCTAACTGTCTTCAACATCCTGAGTCCTATCAGTGGCATCTCAGGCCATCAAACCACAAGAAAATCTGTATATGCCAGCAGAAAATGAAGGTAAAAGGCCACAATCAAATCACACTGCAGATTTCAGCTACACCAGTCTGTCAGGCAAGACAGAACAATCTCACACCTACAACAGAGCATACAGCTGTACTCTTCCCTGCTGCTCTGCTCATCTACTGAAAATTCACAAAGCAAACTATCCAATGCAGAATGGCAGGACATAGGGAGGGAAGGAAAATTTGTTTACCAGAACTGATTCTGCATAAATCTTGGACATGTATACCCATTCATATACAATTCAACAGGTAAATAAAGCACAAGAAGAATCATTCCTTTTTTATTAGGTAAATAAACAAAGGATAACAAGAACGGTTTTTCATTATTACACTTTTCAGACTTACCTGGTCCTTTTCATGGGGTAATAGGCTGACAGGTGGAAGGGAAGCTGGGAAGGTGCTGGAGTATTTTGGAGCTCCTTTGCTTTCCAAACTGCCATAATTCACTCTATACTGAGGACCATCCTTCAGTAACCTCCCATTGTTCACAGCACGTTTGGCCCCCAGCCGCAGCCTCTGCTGAAAGGCAGGATTGTTGAAAATACTTGCTAGGTCATTTTGACTTCTCAAATACTTTTCTATGTTTTTCAGGGAGGAGCCATTAGGTTCTTGAAGCCCTTCAATTGCTCTTCTCAAGAGTTTATTCCAATCCACATTACGAAGCTCATTACAAGCTCCTCTAGATCCCTTAACAGATTTAGGAATAGTGCCAGGTTTAACACATGAAAACCGTCCAGGATTATCTGGGTCCTTGTAGGATGCAAGACCTTTGTTAGTGACTCTAAGAATAGAACCATCTTGAACACTAAGTTCCAACTGTTCTGAAACAGTCTTCTTATCTAATCCATGGGAAGCACAAACAGCATGACATATTCTCTCTTCAGAAGGCCTTTGCTTTTGCTTTTTAACTTTTTGTATAGCTTCCAGAATCCACTCCGTATAAAGAGGGTTGGCAAGTTTTACCATGGTTGACCAGTAATTGTTTCCAGCCAAGAGTTACCCATAGAGGTTCCTCCTTATCCTTTTAGCAGGTCTTTCAGATGCTGTTCACACCTCAAACACAAATGAAAGGATTCCACACACTGCTTGGACACATGGCAAAAACATCCACCCTGAGGAGTCGGAAAAAGCAGAGAAATACCTCCTGACTGAAACTTTCCAATTATGTTACTGTTACTGAAATGTAGAAGGGGTTCATCTGTGATGACACTGGTACCTCCTTAAAAGAAAGTTTGTTGCAACCTTTAAAAAGAAAAAAACAAGAGGCAGGGAGAGAATACAGTTAATGCTGAAGCATTAAAAACTAAAAACGCATTCAGACATGCATTCATACTATAGATGCTGCAGTATAGAAAAATCTTTGTAATTTTATATGAAACATTTGTCAGTTCCCACCCCACACCAAACAAGTCACCATAAAATCCTTCTGCTTTTCATAACAGTCAGTGGATTTAGTTTTCCTAAATTCCATCACCCCAACACTTAACCTACTACTGACCTGTTGGACAATTTCCATTCAGTCAGGGATCTGAAAACACTCTCTAAAACAAACTGCCTCCAGATCATTTCTACATGGGTTACACATGCACTAGAAAACCCAAACGAACAGAAAACCAAACCCCAAGCAATGAAAGATAAATTATTAACCACTTCCAATTCTTACAGTATCCTGTCTCTAAGTGTCCTCCCATGTTGATTACACAACTCAAAAATCGAAACCAAAGATATCAGAACCAAGTTACAAGTATCAAATCCTTCATTAATATTTAGGTACCCTACAAAACCAAAAGGCATCACAAAAGCACTTCTTATTTTATGGCGTGCAGCACAGAGACATTTCTGATACAAACCCTTAGGAATAGAAATGAAAACAAAATAACAGGAGGCATCTTCACATAAACAGGTTGTCAGCACAAAGATGCATAAAGAAATCACATTGAAAAACGTTTTATTGACTCACAGTTTTTTTACAAACTTTTCTTTTTACTTATTATGGAATACATCACTCCAATAGAAAATTCAGTGGCTACAAAAACTCATTAAAGAAACCCAAAAGAACATCTTGATGAGGAGTTTATTCATTCTGGGAACACATGAAAAAAATAAAACCATTTTAAAGTCTCACAAATTAAACTTAGACAGGAGTTGCATAATGAATAAACAAATATATTTGAAGTATGAGTTTTTCCTGCCATGAAGTATGAGAACTTTTGAAGGCATTCACAGAATTGCATAATTACTTCAAATCAAAGGAAAACAAAAAACAGAAGAGAAAAAAATTCCTTCTCAGTACATGGGTTATCTTGTAAAGTAGAAGATTCACCAGTTTCATAGCAAAAATTTGAAACTAGTTAATATGCAAGTATATTTATAAAGCTATGGCAAGCAGCCTACAGATAACAAAATCATCTATGATTACACAAGTCCTGGACCCCATTTTTTTATATGTCTATTCTAGCCATCCTGAATTTAAATCATGTTCAAAAACTTGAGTAAATTATAACTAGGAAAAAATATTTGTGTAGTCTATCCTGAACTGATACAGTAATCTAAATTATTTTCAACTTCATAAAAAGATTCCTCTGCAACTACGAAGATAATAGAGTACTACAATATATACTTTTGGCCCTAAACCTCTTTTGTCTTCCACCCCTCGAAAACATCTTTAAATATAAATTCCAGCTCATGTTTCACACATTATTATACCTACACAACAGAATTACTAACAGAAGTGCAGCTGGTTACTGGTGAGTATAAAATTTTTCTATACCTAAACAGTCAATAGTAATCAATTCATTTTATGACTCTGTCCTTCTCAAATCTGATCAAAGCTTAAACAACTTCAGATTTCTAAATATGAAAATTTGAGTGACTGCCAGACCGAAAGAGACACATTCCTGATGCAAATGCAGGGCCTAAATGCTTAACTTGCTCACATACTGAACCCTATTGATCTACATGGGTTGGATCCTGTTTCTTGCTTCCAGACTGTACTCATGGAAGCTGAATTTGATAACAGTTTTGTGCATTTCAAGTATCTGTAAGCAAACAATAACTTGTTCTGTAAACAGACCTTTCTTATTTACTCCAGCTAGCAAAAGCCATTCTTTCCCTAACAGAATTGTTTATACTCACTGTTTTCAGATAATTCCAAAATAACACCATAGCTACAAAATGCAGACAAATATAGGGAAGGAAAGAGTTTCAATGGTAATATAAATTCTACAAATTCTCTCACAAATCTGACACTGAAAATTCAATAACACAGCAAAGCAGAACCCTATATATAGTGGAGGCTCACTCACATTTAGACTATTTCATACACTCTTCCTATAGATTTGAAAGTTCTCTGTAGTTACATATAAAGCCCCAGATTCCTAGAAAGCTACTTTTAAAGTTATTTAGTTAGTCTGTTCCACTCTAAGTCTTCATTAAGACAGTCACAACTTAATTAAATGCTGAACACTGCATTTGCTGAGTCAGACATACTTGTCTCAGTTTTACATCTACTGCAGTACTGTTGTATTAAATTTCATACAAGCAACCACATCACTTCCATTAAATTCCAGAACACACAGTACAGGGTCTGTTCCAAGCTCCTGGACACTGATGAACATTTCAGTATAAATGCTATAACATGTGGGTTACAGGAATTTTTATTGGCCAATGACTGTGGCAAAAGGTTAGCATAAACCTATATCTTCATATAAAGTCTACTGCTTGGTACAGAAATTTCACAGCCATATACATTCAGAACTACATTTTTACTTATTTACTTAAAACTCCTTACATGCAATACAACCTCCTGCATGCTAGCACCTACTAAATCAACTCCAGTGGAGTGGATCAGCAGGAACAGAGTTTCCAATGCACTGGACAGGATATTTCAGGAGCAAAAATCAAGACATCTTAAATAGACACCTTCCAACAGTATCCAAGCGCACTCTGTCTTAAGGAATCATGCAGAGCGCATGCAAGCCAAGTTTTAAATTGTTTTGCCAGAACTCAGAGCCACTCTTACTCTGGCACTTGGGGTGCACATGAACTTGAAGTGCAGCCCTCTGACCTCCATGACTGCCATGCCAAAGCCTACCACACACTAGACACAGAATAACTCCTCACTAACAAACACCTTCCCCACCAAAACAATTTATATCCTGGAGCTATAAATTAAGGACATCTTTCAGAAATCAAGACAGACTGATCCAAGATCAGCAGTACAGAAATACACACATTTACATGCAAAGGGATTAGATAAGACAAAACAAGTAGCTTTAAAAACAATCTTGCAAGATTCAACATAAAAGGATACTCAGAAATACAAAGTTACATTCGGGTTTCTAAGTTTAGAATGCAACTCTACCAAAACTACAAATAGGTGGCCATACATCATTTAATATAAAAAATGTGATGATTATCCAAACAGATTTTGAGGAAATACCATTTTAAAGAAGTCATTATAAATTAGTCTATTTAGGTACTCATGTCTATTTATTAATCTTCCTCCCCTTGTAATTAACTAACTTTTAATCACCATCAGCAGCGCTTATTCAATCACAAAATAGATTTTGCATAGTGTTAAATGCACAGGACAACTTCCAAGTTTTATGGCAAGAGCCAAGAAGTTCCTTCTACGTAATTTGTCCTATTTCAACTTCCACGCTCTATGGCATCTTATATTGAAAATAAAAGCATTTGAGAAAGTTTGGCTGTAGTCTATTACTGACCAAATCTATTAACAAGTCTGCCACTGAAGAGCTAGAGAACAGAAGCATTCGAGGGTGAAGTGTAAGCCATTAGCTGTAAAACATGAAAAACCATCTCTAGTCAAGGCTTGTCCCTTTGCCTAGGTCATAAATTATCAGATAAATACAAAGAAGTTGCAAAATTTCAGCTTGGGATTTAGAATGAATGCCAATGTGCCCTTTATAATGCACACACCTATTGCACAGATGATTATAATTAAAGAAGGCAGTGACTGAACACTTCAATCTCAGGTGTCATCAGTAATCCTATAATCCTCTAATAAGGTGGTTTTCAGACTGAACTAGTACCTGGAATTGCTTCCAGGTGATCCAGATTGTGAAAACAAGTAGTGTAGCCAAAAAAAACAGCAACAAAAAAAGGCACACTTCTCTTCATAACCAAAACCAAAAGTTACTACACAAATATCACAACATACAATCTAAAGGTTGGGGTTTTTTTTTTAAATTAAGGAAAAGTCTGCTTCAGCTTTCATAAATGTAAAGGCAGTTAAACTTTTAAAAACTAAGGTTAACACAGCTATAAAAAAAAAACAAAAACGAAAAGAAAGGGGTGAGGAGAAGATGCAGCCAGGGGAGATGACAGCAACTTGTGCAACCTGCCGGTGACCTGTGAAGCTCACTCTCACTCTGCTCCTTCCTACCTGCTCTGCACACACTCAGGAGAAGCAGCAGCAGGCCAGCTCTCTGCTGCAGCATCAGGGTCAGGTAAGGATTGCAGCATAGGAGGAGGAAGAAGAGAAGACTGCCATTGCATTCCATTTTTGCCATTTTTCCTTGCTCCAAGCCACTACTTAGAATTCTGTAGCTAATCAACTCTGTATTCCACCCCCATCTCAATTAATGATGCAAAATAGACAACACAGTTGTTTTCCTATTGCAAAAGACACGGACCTACAAAGAGATGGGGAGAAAGCAGATCCTGGTAAGGACTCCCACCATGCAGATTCCTCTTAAAATTACTCAGGTCATGAAGCCAGCTACTGTATTATTCTTTACACAACATACAGTTTCCAATAATAAGAAAGGGCAAGGACATCTATATGCTTTAAAAATACAGATATGTAGACACTAGAGTAACTTCAAAACTGCACCAAAGACTCGGGGGTATGGAGAGAAGAGTGGCACATGTGAAACGAACTGATGGAAGTGCTTGTGCTCTGAGACACCCCACAAGCTTCTTTGAGATCATACGCTTAAAATCATTTCACAACATGACAGCAGCAAGCGCCACCAGAGGAAACAGCATCAGCACAACATGACAGCAGCAAAATCACCCAAATTCACCTTTCCCACCTTCTACTGTGGAAGTTCTGAGCACTTTAAAATACAGTACTAGAGAACAGCAGGAAATATAGGAAGGTAATATTCACTGCCAAGAGTTCACCTGGAAAAAGGTGAGCTGAAAATATTTCTTCTTGGGAGTGTGGTTTTCAACAGCAGGGGTGGGTATCCGTCTGCCCTTGCCAGAGGGGGTTATTTTCAATGCCCAGTGACAGAGTACGAGAGGTGAGGTCCGGGCAAAGAACAAACAACGTGAACATCACTTCCAAAACGTGGCACTGCCAGCCTGGACTATTCCCCTCCCCAACTTACTCAAGGTTTTCGCAGTATTAGCCCAGCCACGGAGATGTGCAACGCCTAGAGCCTCGGGCCAAGGCATTGTTGCGTTCGAAGGGGCCAAGCCGGGGCTGGCTCTGCGCCCTGCCCGCCCTGCTCCGGGCTTTGCCATTGCCGAGGCGGGAGCCCCCAGCCCGCAAGCTCTGCCCCGGGCACGGCGACCCGCAGCCAGGGCAGCCCGGGGCCGTGCTCGCACTCGCACCGGCACCGCGGGGCGCCGGGCGGGGCCGGGGGCGGCGGCCGCGCGTCCCCCGCGGGAGGCAGGTGAGACCCCCCCGGTACCACTCACCTCCGCGGGGGGAGGAGCCTCCTCCGGGCGCCGCAGCGGCTCCCCCTGCTGCCGGCTCTTCCGCCGCTCCCGCCGCCGGGCCGCGCCGGGCCGCCTGCCCCGCTCCGCGCCGCCCGCGGCCGCCGCGACCGCCCCGCTGCCGCCGCGCGCGGCTCGGCGCACCTACGCCGCCATTTTGTCTCACCCTGTTGTACTTAACGTGAATCCGACATGACACTGATTACAGCCCAATGGAGGCTCATTAAAACCTTACCTACCCCGCGCCCCGCCCACCGCCGCCCGCCATTGGCCCGCGCCGCGCACGCCGCTGCGCGCTCACGGGCCGGGGAGGGGGGCGGGGGGGGGGCTGTCCGTCACCCGCCCACAGCGGCCCCGGCCCGCCCAGCAACCGGCTCGGCGCTCCCATTGGCGGGCAAGGCCTGTCAATCGCGCGGCGCGCCCCTTCCCTGCGCGCTCAGCACCGCCCACCGGCAGGAGGGGGCGGGTCCGGCCGCTGACACTGGCCGCCGCCGCCGCCACACACTCGCGCGCTCCGCCCACCCACCCGCCTCACGGGTGGGCCTCGGGCGCTCGCGATTGGTCACAAGCCGGTAGCGGGGGCGGGGCTTCTCGCAATCCCGCCCTCCCGTTGGCTGCCGCTGCCGCCCGTCCGCCACCCCCCGGCCTCCTCACCCCCCCCTGCCACCGCCCCACCCGCTCGCTCCCGAAGTTTGTTCGGGAGCGCGAGCGCTGCCGAGACACCGGCGGTAGCCGCCTGAACCAGCTCGGCACGGCGGGCGGGCGGGCGCGCCACACACACTAATGAGCCGCCTTAAATATTGAGCGTCACGCGCGTGCCTCGGAGGCTGGCACTCGCCCGGGCGGGCGAGATGGAGCGGCGTGCTCGCAGCATTACCCTCCCAAGGTGCCTGGCACTGGCAGCCGCTTATCGCGCACACACACACCCCGCACCGCCGAGGGAGGGAGGAGGGAGTGGAAACGGGGACGACGACAATGACTCCCGGCTCTGCAGCCACATGCAGGTCCCTGCAAGTTTCGCCATGCGAAGCACAGGGACTTCTCTGTCAACCCGTCTGCGAGGGAACAATTGCCGCCTCAGAAAGACAGGGTGGGAACATGCAACACAAAAACCTCAGCCATCCCCTGCTTCCCTCCGCCACTCCATTCCCCCTCTCCCCACCCCATCCAGCCCAGCCATCACCCCCTGCTGCTGCTCCCCCTCCCCTGCAAAACGCAGAGCATTGCAATGCATTTACCCAGCGCAAGTGTCTGCAAACACGTGCATCAGCCTCCGATGCTAAAGGAAAAAAAGTACCCAGCCTAGTGACAAGCCCCCTGCGCTGGGAGCGGGGAGGGAAAGGGGGTTATTATGGCAAATTGCAGCCTGTCACCCAATGCAAAACAAACCCCATCGCATGCTCCCTATTATCCCCGCATAAACTCCTGGGAATCTAACCTCCGATGCAGGTTCCCCCCTTTGCTTGCAATGACCTCCTTTCTCTGCCCGTGTGTGTTTCTGCAGCAGCGGTTCCTGCGGAATGTGCTGCCCCTGAAACGCGATCGCGGCTCCTCTCTCTCTCTCGCTCGCTCGCTCTCTCCGCTCTGTCTCTCGCTCGCCCGCTCGCTCTCTCTCCTGGCTGCAAGCAGAGCCAGGAACACAACAACAACACAGCCTCCCCCCACCCCCTTCCCCAAACACATACACACTGAAGAGACCCAGCCAGGAGAGCCAGACGAGCCGGGGAGGGGGTGGAGGGAATCCCCAGCCAGCGGATTGATTGCACCAGTTACCTTCCCTAAGCCCCTCCGCGAGAGGGGAAAAAAGAAGATGAATACAGAGAGAATACCTTGTCTCCCCTCCTCCTCCTCCGCGGGGCTCCTCTTCTCACTCCAAAATACTAAAAGGTGGACGGGCAGATCAGACACACGCGTTCGGCTCTCGGCGGGGGAGGGGAGCCACGCGAGCAATTATCATTAATTTAGAAATTAAAACAGAAACCCACCCCAGACCTCCAGCCTCCCCGGTGCGGGCGGACGCAGATTGCGAGGACTGGTGCTAAGACACAGGACCTGATAACAGCTAATTGAAAGGTTAATCTACATAGGCTGTGACAGAAGAGGTCCCTCCCCACTTTTTTATCTGCTGTTGGCAAGTGGGAAATTGAGCTCCCCCCACCTTTTCTCCCTCAAAAAAAAAAAAAAAAAATTAAAAAATAAAGAGGGAGAGAGAAAGGGGGAAAGGCGATAAAGTTTGGGGGGCGGCGCGTCCCCTGGGCGGGAAGGCGGCTGCGGGGGGGAAGCGGCCACCGGCGCCTCCCGGGGGCCCCCAGCCGCCCTTGGGGGGTCGCGCCGGCCTTTGGGGTCCTGCGTGGGGCGATGTGACCTGTCCCGATGGGAGCCCCCCAAGGGCAGCCTCTGGGGCTTGAACGCTCCCCCGGGCCGGGGGAAGAGGGCTGCGCTTGAGCCTCCCATAATTAGTGTGAGCGATGGAAGCAGCGTGAACAAATCACAGATGTTGTCCTCCCGTTGAGTTTGTACATGTAACAAGATGTTGCGAGGAATTTATATTAAAGAACAAGGTGATAACGCGTACGCACTTAAAGCTCGGTTTTCTCCACGCTGTCTTGACCGGTGCTGCCAAAGGCCTCTCACCATGTCAAAGTGTTCAGCAATCACGGAATATGCTGAGTTGGAAGGGACCCATCAGAACCATCGAGTCTTACTCCGGGGTTTGAATACTCCTTGTGATGGTTTTCTCACCTGTGGCCAGCAAACAGCACTTTTCACCCAAACATCACTTTTTACCCAAGCATGGCACGACAGAATACCATGGGATACATCCCACAGGGTACCACACAAGGGAGGGAAAGGCAGAGTACCTACCTGAGCATCTACTCAAGCAGGCACAGCTAGACATTCCCCATCTTCCCAAACTTGATTGTTCCAGACGTCTCCTCAACATCCTCTTTTCCACATCTTGTGGATGACATGTTGTGTTAGGTGCCTGCCTGCAAAGTTTTCTAAAAATATCTGGTCCTGAATAAGAAAATATAAAAGTAAAATTAAAAAAAAAAACTCCTTAATAGTGGGTGGAAAATGACCTTCTACAATAAATTATGAAGGTCTTCCCTAGATGATGCACTGCATGTAGAGTAGTAAGGAAACAATGTTTCCATAATAATAATTTTAAAAAAACATTAGGGTTTAGTGCAACTTCTTTCAGAGTCAGTTTCTGGAGTTACTGTGTAAGGAAGCTCTTTGGTGATGTTTCAGAGCACTGTAAAATTGTATGACCTACTTACAGAAAGCTACCGGGTGAAAATAATATTCCAGCATGTATCTATCACACCATAACCATTGACTGAGGTTTTAGTCTTTTAACTGCCAGATGCAACCTTTTAAACATAAAGAGGGAAATTGAAATGTGTAGTGACCTAATACTTGTTGGAGAATCCGTCAAGGTTCATGTATTATGCAGGACCTGGCAGTGATTTAAAATAGTTTTTAAATTATTGGAAATGTTATAAATCATTTCAGCACAATTTGTAGCACAGCGTCACATTTGCAACACTATTCTGAATGTTGTGTCAACATTTCCATCAGAAACTTTTTTTTTTTCCCTGGGAAATTTACAACTTGGTTAGTGGTAAAAACATAAAAGTAATTTCTTGAAACTGAAACTTGGCATGGCCTCATCCCAGTTCAGGAAAAAAAACACTGGAGAAAACTCGATAATATGTTTGGCCATTCTGGAATTATGAGTGTGTCGTGAAGACATAAGTAACAGCACAGAGAAAAATCATAAAAGTCTCTGGTTTAAATAATTCCATTCTTTCTTCTCCATTTAACTCTTTTCCTAAAAATAAATTTATAGGATGATATGTCATTGGGTGTTGTGTTCCAGTTTTTAACATATTCAAGAACCTTTTGTTTAGAGAGAGAGTCCTATGGATCTTGACATTTACAGGTGTACCTGATACTATGTAAACTGAGAAGTTTAAGCACATGAACCTCTTTATACATCAATCATCGTCCAGCAAACTCAGATCCACTGTCTCTGTAAATTATACTATTTTCCAAAATTATAACTTCAAAAGAGCTACATCATGGCAGTTCAGTTTGAGATAGTGCATCTTACACAGAGAAACCTAAGTACCTGGAATGCTTTGGATCTAACTGAGAATGTCTATAAGAATTTCGGTTGGTCATCTAGAAAAGAAATATTTTCAGTTTATTGTATGAGAATGTCCTCAAGCCTATATTAAAAATATCTATGGAAAAGTAATCAGCCCATCAAGGCAGTGCAAACAATAAAATTTACACTTTAGTATGTCTTTTATGGGCAGACTTTGTGGGATTTCTCTCCCATAACTCCTACAAACTGGTGAAGTACCACTAATTCCCCCAAGGAATAACAGGTGTCTAAACATTTATACATTGAATACACTCATTCCACGTGCTAAAATCATGTCCTTAATGTTAAAAAAGAGTATCTAAAATCAAAATAACTTTCCCATGTATTCTTGTAGAAAGAACTACTTTGGCTAATTTCACTTTGTTCTATTAGTCTCTTTGCTTTTATATTTTAAAAATTCTTATTTACAGGATTTTCGCCCCACACACCCCCTCCATGGAAAAATATATATTATTGTACATCTACATGAGTATGTAGTGAGCATATGCTTCTCCTCAAAAGTCCTTAGAATTATTCTAAAAATGCACTTACACTGCTATTTTTTGATCACAAGTGAGAGAAAGCAAGAAGTTAAGGGCTCTGCATGGTCTCAGTTAAATTCAGTTCTCAAAAATGAAAATCTGAAAATTGCTGTATGGCTGTGGTGTAAGACATGCTGGAGACTACTGCTTAAATAAAGCCCAGACATGTGCAGAACAAATTCATCAGTGTACAAAAAAGAACATCAAATTAGAGTTTGAACACTTGCTTGAAATCAGTAAGAAAATTCTTGTGCATGAAATTACTGCCATATTAAGAATTTCCCTGTGAGGGCTTTAATCACTGATGCAGTTCCATTAGAACTAGTGGGGCTGTTACATATTTAGAAACAATTATGCAGTTGTCCATGTTGGTATGGTGACAGATCCCTATTTATCTTTGGAGATGCTGGAGGGTAAAATCTTGGCCCTCATAGAAGTCTGGCAAAACATCCTATGACTTCAACCAAGCCAGGATGTTCCTTCTATTATTACCACACACAGCCACATATTTGACCACAGTCACCTGGAAATTTCATCCCCTGGCATATGCTGTTGAAAGAAGTGACCCTGGGGAGAACAGTCATCCTAAAAGTGCAACGAGTTTCATCCCCTAGTCTCCTGAGCATGTCCCTGCCTGGGAGCTGAATGCATGAATTCTTTACCTGCACCACCTCCTCTGCTCAGCAGCTTCTCTGCTACTCTAACCTTCAACCTCATATTCCTTTGGGACTAAAACAGCCTTTTCTTAATTTTTTTTTTTAATTTGTGATATTTTCCCCACCAAAGTCTTTTATATTTTAATTTGATCTGAAAGATTAATCCATGAAACTATGTCTGTTCTTCTGAGCACAAGCAGAATCCTTCTTGGTTTTTGTATGAGGGTATGCATTGCTGCACACAACAGAGCATCACCACCCAGCTTAAGACCTACAGATTATATTAATATATACATTCATATATTTATATACACACAAAGTGAGTAACCTGTGGGCATGTTTTCTGATCATTTACTGTCTCATCTATTACATTTAATCAAATTGAATAATAGTGTAAAATAGTCTCCTGCTGCCATTTTACTGATTTAGGTGCTTTTTAATTCCTGAAACTAGCAGATTATAAGGTAAATGCTATAGCAGTTTCAGATCAGGAGTTGTAATTGGCATAATACTGTAATTTGGAAATAAATGTTTGTGGTAGATCAGCTGTCATCCCACAGGGATGGAGACAGTGACTGTTTATAATAAATCCCACATGTTCCTTTCTACTCTGGCAAATATACCACACTGCTATATCAAAGTACTTTACAATCCTTAATGAATTAGTTCCTGTAAGAGCTTTGTTAGGTGAGTGAGTATTATTTTTCTTGTTCCCCAACCAGAGATAGACAAAGTTTAAAGCAAAGTGGTTAGAAGAGGATGCTGGCCTCAGGAACAATCTGGGCACCTGGGTATTAAGGGCTCTACTCTGGGCACAAGAGATCCAGTTTCAGAGGTCCTATGCTAGCTGTGGAGAAGAAACTGCTGGCCTGTTAACACACATTGCAGACCTTAGCAGGAGCATGTCTTTTTGCTGCATTAACTGTACTACATGTTAAAGCACCAATGGGATGAATAGAATTTGGGAGGGCAAAGGAAAACGCTAAAAGCAAAGACTGAAAAAAACAGGTGGCTTTTATACACGACAATGTCTATAAGATGGTGCCTTTCATATATACGGTGTCTCACAGTACTTGATGTGGAGGTTCTATTTATGCATGATAAAGGATTAGTAGGTGATTAATAGATGTTTCAATAAGTGGCAATCAATTGTTATGGGTCCAATGGGTCAACAGTTCCTTACAACAATAGCTCATCATCATCTGAAACACCCTACCAATGTGTTTAACCTCTATATGCTTTACATTGAAACACCTGCTAATCTTGTGTTAAACCTCACAAATGGAATCTTAATATAATGTGTGACTCAAAACAAATTTGCTGGAGAAAAAAGGATTAGCACCTAGTCTCCACAGAAAATTGTTAGTTATAGCTGTACTGGATTTAAGTTTCTCCTTTTGCCATGTAAAAGGCACTGATATGACAGGAAGCATTTTGCTGCCGAGTGCAAGAGTGGTGTTTTCAAGGCTAATCCCAAGAGGAGGGCTGGGATATTGCTGGACTCTGTACCAACCAGCATGACTGAACTTGATGCAGCCTTGTGTTTTTATACATATTACAGTAATACTTGGTGAGGACAGCTGACAAGATAAAGGATGAAATTGAAAATGAATAAAGATCGGTTTGTTCAGAGGTAGTGAAAAGTGCCATAATCAGGGGCTGCTCAGGTCCTTCTTGCTACTGTCTTGCTGTGTTTAGTTAGTCTGGTGAAAGGGGAGGATGCTGATGTTTGCAGGGGCCATTTTAACACCTCAGCTTGTCTTTGTGGGCTTTAAAGTAATTAACTCTCCAATCATTACCGGTTGACTTTGTCGACAGGTTTAGGTTTCCCTCCTGCTGTTCCCTTTGGGGATATTGGGTTGTCACTTTATGAGAGGGGGGATTCATTTTAAGGTTCACACCAAATCCCTTTCACAGCTTCTCAACAGCTCATTTTGTTCTCCATACTGCTGGAATATTCTCTTGGTCTCTGTTTAAATGAACATGACTTATATAACTTTTTCCAGATCGAACTGGACAAGCAAGGGGGAGGGGGAAGGGGAAGTTTCTCCAAAAAGGCAGGTAGCACACTTGCTAAGCCCTTCAGATGAAAAGAGGGCCATCCTCGGTACTTAGAAGTCAATAAAAGAGACTGCAAAGGCAGTTTTGCTAAATAAAGCTACTTTGAGCTGCGAAAGGATTCTGACAGTGCTTAATGTAACTGAAAGAATCCTCACAACTTCCAGCTGTGACATGGGTGTACTATATTATAGTTCAGTTTTAGCGAGGGGAAAATTTCCAGATCTGTAGTTGTTGCAATTTTTTATTGATCAAAGATTGCCTAGAAACATGGAGAGAAAAAGGTAGGAGAAAGCTTGATCATATTTTTGTTAATCCTATTCTCATCCAGTTTCCACTATATATTTTTTAAATCCTATTAATAAGCTGAAGAAATAGTAATGACCAGAGAGGCTGCTACCAGCCACATAATTTGGAGATCCAGATTTGGTATATGGCAGCAGCAGAGTTCTAAGAAATGTGACTGATAGGCACAACGAGCACTTTTCAAACTCAGTGGACAGTGAAAACCCTCACCTACTGCAAAGCTGGTGGGAGAACGTGTGCTCAGCATCTCCTGGCACACCAACATTCTCACCAAGGGTGGGAGTTTGGGAAATAATCTGTGTGGCAAACCAGCTCTGAAATTGCTAAACCCAACTGCTAAGCCCAGGCTTAGAAAAACCTTTGGTCTGCTCTGCAATGCTTGGAAATTGAGCAACATCCACTCTAGTCTTTTCTTTTTGCAGCTTGAACCAAGAGGAGTTTGACTGGTGTCAAGGACCACACTGCTATCTCCAGCTGGATTTTTAGTGGTGTCTGTATGATGTTTTCTTTACTTCCTTTGTTGGCAGCATTAGTTGTGAGGTTCCTTTGCTAAATAAAGCTCTGGCTGCACAAACAATTTATTTCAGTCACTTCCCATAGCTGCCGGTACTGCAGCAACTCAGGCTCTGTTAGCTAGACTAGAAGGCCTGTCAGAGTCAGGTGGCAATACACCACATCATTTCAAATACCCTTTCAGGAACCTTTAGATCTGCTGCTCAGTGCTCCCTTAAAAATTGCCACTGGCTTGCTTGTATTAGGGTTCCCAACCTGACTAACTCTGGTTGTTAAATTATCATCATGAACAGAAGGATTTTGTATTAAATATCCTTTGGGAAGGAAAATCTGAGTGAAAAGGGATTTGGAGGGCAGGAGAGACTTGTTTTTCTGTATCAGGTAATAAGAAAATGTAGAAGCTAGGAAGAAGCAAGGTAATCACATATCAATGTTGGAAATGTTAAGTGTCTTCTTCATATGCCTAGAACTACACAAACGGTCTCCTCAGGGTACACAGGAGAGGTACACAGCTGATGATTTATCAAGGTCCCAATTGCATTATCCAGCATAATGAATGCCTTTGTTTATTTAATAATAATAATAATTTTTTAAAAAGAAAAAAAAAAGAAAAAAAAAAGGGAAGTTCTAGTTCTCAGCTGATGGCAGGACCTGGGCAAGCTGTGAGCTTGTTCCTTAGCGCTGGCCAGATCCCCTCTGTTCTCCTGATATTATTCCCCTTTGTTATTCGATATCCCACAGTGCCAGCTAAGTCAGGAGTTGTCACACTCCTCACTGGTGCAGCAGGATATAAAATAGCTGGGGGTGGGGAGGAAGACTGGAATGGTTAGGAGGTGGAAGGGAAAAGGCCTTTTTTTTGTGAAAACAGTAGCACCAGCTGCATCCTGCAAGTCGCTAAATTAGCCAGTCAGTTGTTTTTCTTTTAATTTTTGTGTGAATTCAAGAATAGGTTGTGGATGTCTTGGCAACTCATGAATGAGGCTCTTTATGAAAGAATTCACCTTGCAGAGGGGCTGCTGTCAGATGCACAAGCCTCTTTCCATTAATTAAGCTGCAGAACATCCCCTCTTTTTTTTTCTCTATCCCTCTCAACGCCTGGATAATCAGACCCTGTGTCTTTCTGTAACATCCACCACTGCCTCTCTCTCTCCTCACAGTATTTCACCCACTCTGTTAATTCTGGGCTGCCAGATTTTTTTTTTTTTTTTTTTTTAACACAGCTTATTGCTGCTAAGTGAGATATCATGCTGCCTGAGCTAATAACTAAGATGAATATTCTGCTCCACTGCAACTAGTAGCATTCTCTATGCTTTATCTTCGGTTGAAGGCTGGCCTAAGAGCAAAGTTGGATATTTTCAAAAGCTCAGCTGGGAGTTAATCAACTCTTATTGTTTTTCGACAGGAGCTGGATGCTTAACTTGCATGCAGTGAGTCTGAGTCATCCCCTGGATTGTCACCCACACACAAACAGCCCCACAGAGGGTGCACAGAACTTTTCAGGCATGCTAGAAATGACCAGCCATTAAACGTGTGTAAGCTGAACTGCACAGGTTAGGGAGTGGTTACAGATGTAATTGTGCCTGAACAGACACTCTGGGGAGAGAAGGTGGGTACCTTCTCAGGAGCCTCAATCAACTCTCAGCTTTGCTGTGTCTGAACAAGATATGTGGCTGCAACTGAGCAGTCCGGAAGTTTTTTAGTGGGGATATTTAGATACTCATGTCTGCAATTATGAATTTACACACCTGCTTCAGGGAATAATCCCAAATCTTCTAAAAAAAATGAGGAGCTGACTATCATACCTTAAGTGTTTGCATGTTTGGGCTTAATTTTGCATGGCTGATTTAAAATCCCAGTCATTAGGAATAGAAAATATGTGTATGGTATTAATGACAGGCTGTTATAAATGACCTGTTCGTTTTCCTTCACTTCCAAGTAATGCTGAACATTAATTTCCTGCAAATGAAGCAATCTGAAGTAGAGCACACCAAATAATTAATCTTTGGAAACTCTGGACTAAATTAAAATAATTTGAAGTTAAATAAAGAGCTCATCTGTGGCCTCAGTGCTCTTTCTGGGAAGCAAGGGATACATAAAAGAATCAAAAAGAAAGCAAATACTGAATTACCTAACAGAAAAGGAATCTACAAATATATATAATAAATTCCCACATTACATCATAAAACTAACTTTCTCACAAATGCTATCATTGCCAAGACACATAGGAGACCTTTCAATTAGTAGCAAAAGTGAATAAGCAAGTGGGAAATTATTTGCATTGGACATATGCATTTTCTATTTTGGGGCTTGCTGGCCTGTTTGGATTTTTTAAAACGTATTATCAAATTATCGATTATACTAGAGGTCTCCTTATGCTGAGAATCGGGTGTGGTAGTATTTAAATTACCGTTTAAATGGTAAACTAGAAATTCTCTTTATTAATTCAGGCATATTAAAGAATGAGTACTCATGATAAACTTTATGCTTTTATTAGCAAAAGTTGACTTTTTAATCCAATGCTCTAATTTGGTTAAAATTAAAACATAAGTAGAGTTGAAGGGTTATGTAAATTGAGAATATTCAGAAACATAAGAAAAATAATTCCATCTTTACTAGGTCCAGGAATAATTAATGTCTATATTTCAGAAAGGACAGTAAATAAGCCTACTAGTCCTTTGTTTCTTTAAGGGTTTCACTTGTCTTATTTTTTTCAATCTTTCCTTGGCTGTAAATCTACAGCTATCCCAAACTATCAGAGACAAATAGTCTAATGGGAAATAATATGGGTGAAGAGATGAAATATGATAGTGGGCAGCAGGATCTTTTGAGTTTTAAAGGCATGGCATTGTATCTAAAAGTGCTGAAAGCTCCTTGCTACAGTTTTCTTGTTTATGAAATAGGAAAGATATTAGTCTGGCTCTTGGCAAAGCTCAGAAATGCTCCTGTCTGTATAAATGCTGAGGATTATTAGAGAGAAGATGTTCAGCTTGGGAGTGGGGTTCTGAATATAGTGATGAACCCACTCAATTTCAATTGCTGCATATGAGCTTCTTTCTTCTTATAACAATTAACCTCTTAGAAAAGAATTAACACTGAGTTTACATGTTGACTCTACAGACATTGGATAATTGCTTTAAAAAAAATCATCTATAAGTCCAGGAAATTACATTTCTCCTTTTGCTTCTAAAATTACAAACTTCTGACTTCCCAGCTGGTAATGCAAGCAATCAAAATCAGGTCTCTTGAGTGCAGTTGCATGACACACATGAACAACAATCTCATTTCATAAAGAATTAACCCACAGCCAGCTACATTAACTGGCTCCAATCCATGCCACAGAGCCTCCCTCTTCCAAGCACTGTAGTTCCTGCTTTACACAGGCAGAAATGCACTGGTGAAACAACAGCAAACCTTTTTGGAGTCCTACCCTAACAAAGCTCCCTGGCAGAGGGAAAGAGTTTGGAATGAAGCACCAAACTGAAACCCAGAAGCTTTGGCTTCATTTTCTGTCTTTGTTACAGGCTGCCTATCAGTAAGGCAGTCACTTAACCTCCCTGAGTTTCATCTTCTATCATACAGAGACAGTAATACCTCCTTTGGCTGTCTTTTTGATCTAGAGTATAAAGAAAGTGACATTATCCCTCCCCCCCCAGTCTCAGCTAAGACATCTAGGCACTACTGTGATTCTAATCAGTAACAGCAGTAACTACTGTTTAAACAGAAGGACCTGCTTCAGTTTGAAATTTCCTTTATTTTATCTAGTTAAAAATCTCTTCACAGTTTCTCTGATTTTTTTCCTTCCTTTTTGAGAGAAAGTAAGAAGAAAGAAGCGACTTGTTTTAGGTTGATGATTTAGTTCCGTAAGTGCTCCCAGTATAGGGTCATGGAGAAGAAGCAGAGAACACAGACCCAAATGAGGAAAGCTTGGTAAACTTAATTTCTCTCATCAGGACCTCTCCTTAAAATGTGTTCTTCAGAGCTTAAATTTAAAGATGATGTGCAAATGAAAGCCCAGAAAAAACATGTAACTCATTTGTGTCCTTTTCTCAGTGAGCTACCTTAAAGTGGCATGGGTGGAGGTTCTCTCAATACATTCCAAACATTGCATGGAATACACACCTTGCAGCTTCTGGTATTTTTTCTTGATGCTCAGTCTAAATCTTTCCCTAATGTGTTTCAAGTCATTGCAACCTTAATCATAGTCCTAAATCAGTTCTTCTTAGTGTTTACTGCAAATGGTTATCTTGGGTAAGCAATTTCCATATTCCTCACTAGTAACCAATTAAGCAACCTGTAGCAACTTTCTTTTCTGTTTTGAAATAGTTTTTAACTGAAAGATTTGAACAAACTACACCACATTCAGTAGTGCCAAAGACTGCCATTTAGAGGGGTTTATGCTACACTGTCCTGTCTAGAGAAAGGCTATTCATACATCCAGAAGACTGACTTTGCAGGCACATGTACATGTTTGTGTTTGAAACTTCTAGACTGACAACCCTTCAAATCCAGTTGCCTTCTCTTGGGACAGAAACATGAACCTTTATTTCTCTTTGTTTTGAGAACTGACACCACTGTGGTCTCCATTATGAGTCTAGCAATATTAAAGTGTGTTGCTCTTTACAGGCAGGACTGACTGCTTGAGTTGAATGAGTACATGTTGACCTTGGGGGAGCTGCAGGGGTATGTGTTTGCTTGGTTTTTAAATTTATCTTTTCCAGGTTGAGGGGAAAGAAGCTTTTAGACATTACAAAATACATGTGGATTTAAGCAACAATTGATTTCAGAAGCATCTTATATTTTTCAACATTGCTTTATGAACTGATGAGGCTTAGTAGAGCTTTTTTTAAGATCAAAAGATGTGACAGTTTGCAAAATATGCAGTGAAGAAATGAAATCATTCCCTGCACACACCAAGAAGCACCAGAATCCTCTGATAAATGTTTCTTCAGCACAAGTCCAGAAAATTTGCACTCCATACAATGCACATACTTCAAGACAGACACGTGTCTGCCAGCAACCAAAGCCTGTCTTCTCTTACGGAGACTTAGAGAGGAGCAGAGCACTCATTGCCAGTTCAGCAAACAGGGAGGTGTGTGTGATGTGCAGCTCAACTGAGGGGCAGGAAAGGACTCACTGAGAGCTGGAGGTGGCAGGTTCCTCAGGCCTCCTGCTTCTGCCCACCCTGGTGCACTGCTGGGCAGAGCAGCCTGTCACTGTTCTAGGTACAAGGCTTCTCTGTTACATGGACAGCCCTACAGCTGTATTTTAGCAGGCTGGATTATTATTTCCTATGGCTAGACAGAGTTAACCCTCTCAAGAGACAAATTCAAGCACTTGTGACAGAGACAGACGAGTTACATCCATTCATGGAAAGAAAAACAATCTTATGATCATGCAACTGAATTGTTTCTAATTAATTAATGATCTATATTTCATACTGCTGAAGCAGAATCTGAGACACACTAGAAAAACATCCTTCATGTGGCCCATCCTAATAGTGGCAAGGGTGTTGAGACACGGATTCCCTTATTAACAAGCTTGCAACTCATCCCTTAGTCTCACTGTCTTGTTGCTAAGCACACACCATGAGAGGCTGGTACCACATCAGGGAGAAGCAAAGGTCAGCTGCTCCCTGCACCCCAAGAGCTAAAGGATATCCCAGGACTGGCAGCAAGGGAGCAGGGAAGGGTAGACCCCAATATTCTACCCAAAAGTCCAACTCACCAGGCAAGTCTGTGGTGATGAGGCAGGTCCAAGGTCAGGCCTGGCAGGATCTGTGATGGTGAGGCAGGTCTGAGGTCAGGCCTGGCAGGATCTGTATGGGGTCCAGGGACCCTTGGCAGGGCCAAGCTGATGGGGCAGGGCCAAGGGCAGGGCCAAGCTGCAGAGCTGCTGGGAGCTGAGGCCTGGGAACACAGATCCCATGGCAAGGCCAGGTCTGGCTGCAGCTGAGCTCCTGCTACAGAGCCAGGGCTGAGCCAGATTGGGGCTCTGGGGCAGGGCTGGGGTGATGGGGATACTCCAGCTGAGCCTGCTCAGGGCTGTCAACACTCTCCCAGAGAGATGCTTTGTGTCTCCAAGTTTTCCTGGTAACTAAATGTCATGAGGAGTGCCATATATTGGCCTGCCAGATAGAGCAGGACTTGAATGTTACACAAATAATAATCTGATCCTACAAACCCGTGTATATGTCATTGAGATCTTATTACAGCCTGGGTAAGAGGATGCTGGGTGTTTGCACTGATGAGGCTATTTCAGTATGATAAGCTGCACTAAGTGGGCTCAGTTGTGCATCAGTGGAGTGTATTTGCATATTGCACTGCCAGGGAAAAGAAACCCTTACATTTTGCAAGAGTTTGCCACGCACAAAAATGCCACTGCAAATATCTGAGTATGTGAGCAGTTCCCATGAAGGCAATATTCCATGGAAGGTGCTAGCAAGGCTGAATTAAAGGGTATACGACATTTCCAGGATTTGGGATGCTCAGTGGAAAACTTATCTATATATTTTCAGGACTTTTTATAATATCCATTGCCTTTTGATTTATAACATTTCACATGGAAAAAGACTGGCAAATATTTTTGGCTATAAGAATTCAAATAGTCTTTTGAAAGAACCGTTATTAGAACCAGCCTGAACTCCAGCCAAATATTCCTATTCTCTTTCACTTCAGCCTTTGATATATGCTTTCCTGTAGAAAGAAGCCTGGAAGAAGTTTTTTTTTTTTTCCCTATGAGCTGCTGATTTCCAAGTTTGGTGTTTGTTCATTTGGGTTGTTGGGTTTTTTTTGTGGGTTTTGTTGTTCTTTTTTTTTTCTTTTAAGTTTCATTTTTTTTTCTATGTTATAGGTTTTTGAATGGACAGAAGAAGGCAAAATGTATCTTATATTTTCAATTCTATGTTGTATTTTCTATTTTGTCTTAAAATTCTCCCATAAGTCTAATGCAATCTTATTCCTACAGTAATACAATTATTTTAAGCCAGGACCTTGAAAAGCTGGCACCACATGTAAAAATCTAAGAAGACAACATTTATATTAAAAACCAAATGACTTCATATCTCTATACAATTGTAGAGACATGCTCATACATGTATATGCACACATATTTTTGGTGCAATGATATATGGTTTATATATAGGCCATTAAAATAATGTACACAATCTAAACAAAGCAGATTACCAGCAAAACGTGCAGCAGCAAGTTTAAAATTCCAGTTGTATTCTCTAAGTAGGTTGAGAAGAGTCATAACATCAGTAATTTCTCTATGCTCTGGCAGCATTTGTGTTCAATGCTTTATCTACAAAAGGGATTTGGGGAACAGGGAGTGATCCTAAGGCTCCCAGATTGTTTCTCCAGCCAGATTCAGGCTGGGTCTGGTTTGGCTGCAGTGTAAATGCACCTTTCACCGAGTCTGAATGAGAGACTCCTGCATCCCTCCAAACAGCAGCTCTGACAGAGAGACACCAGTGTGGGACAGGCCTTTAGGCATCCGTGGTGCCCTGGAATTTAAGCAGAAGCTCTGATATAAACCAAGCCCAGGTCAAGCACTCATCCCTCCCTCTGCCATCCTGGAATGGAGCAAACAGGAGGGACCCTCCTGCTCCCAGCTCAGCTGTCCTGCAGGCTGGCAGTGCAGAACACAGTGTTACCTCCAGGCACCTCGGGGCAAGGAATTAATAAACAACCTCACCCATGAGCTGAGAGTGCAACAGCAATGAAAATGAAAGTGACTGTATACTCTGTGAATGCATGGATAATTCTCGTAGCAAAGAGAACAGAAGGCACACAAAACATTGCTTTGGTAAATGGTGTAGAAAAGGTCTGTCAGCTATAGGTGTCTAATGTATACTTTGTAGTTTCACTGAGGTATTTTGCAGCAAAACAATCAAGACAAATATGCAGATCCCAATTATGGGACAAGAATCTTCTTGCATTGTGGTGCTAGGAGTTCTCTGCCAGTTTGAGTTGCAACATTAAGGTTTTTTATACTGTGCTGGGACTGTCTAAGAGATCAGATCCCAAGTAAGACCCCAGTCCAGCTGCCAGGTGTGTTTGTGTAGCCTTGAGGGCACAGGGGCTGCATGGGTGAAGTGGAATCACTTTCCCCACTTAAACTGTGCACATACAGAAAGAGCTTGGTATTTAGTTTGGGTTTGTTTTCTTTTTTGTTTTCCTATTTTTAGTTTTTATTTTTGTTTGGCTGTAACGATGTGCTTAATTTTTGGCTGATCAGCTTCTGTGCTTTAATATTGATGACTCTGCAGTTGGACTCCCCAGGTTGTCATCCATCTCACATCGAGCACAAACACAGGGTCCTCTCCATCCCATATCCACCAGAAGGTGCACCAGCAGGTGCTGAGTAGCCTCATGATTTTGTCAGACCCCATAGGTTTGGAAAAATCATTTGCCAGACCACCAGGCAACAAGCAGCAATTACATCTGGCAAGCCTAAATCCAAAAGGGAAAAGTGTGGGATTTAAAGCCATCAGGGACCATTCCACACCACAAAGCAACTTTCTGACTTATTCCATGTTTCAGCAAGGGCAAACAGAGAGATGAGGGCCCTGTGTGAGGGCCTGAGAGCAGGTCCCCTCCTGGCTGTTTGGCTGTCTGGGCTAGGGCCAGCCTGGAGCTTGGAGAGCTGAGAGCTGCCCCACTCCTTTGCTGGCCTTGGACACAGCCAGGGCTGATACCCCTCCCTGTGGGACCTGCTTTTAAGCTAAGCCCCTTCCATCAGGCCCCATCTGAGCTAAAGCTCCTGCTGTGTTGCAGCCATGCCTGTCCCTGCCTTTGGACCATTGCTCTGGACCTAGAGCCTGACCTGGAGCTGACTTCCAGCCTGGCCTCAGAGCTGCCTTTCCACCAGGAACCTGCCTGGTGTTCACAGGCTGTGCCTGATCCTTGCTCCCCACACTGGGCCTGCCTTGCTTGGCTCACTGGGGAGCTGTGGCACTGATGAGACTCCTGCCCTGGCAGCTGTGTTGGTGTGCTCAGCTTCCAGCTCACCTCTCCTTGCAGAGAGCCAGCTCTTGCTGCTTCCTCAAAAAAATCAGGCTGTTCCTCTCAAAATCTCCACAGCTTTCAAAGACTGATGATCTCAGCAAAAATGTTAACCCATTTTCCTTCACAGAAGAGCAGAAATGGTGGATGAATCCCAGAATCAAACCTACCACTAATGATACTGAACCATGGAAGGAGAAAATGAATAGTCTTACATTGTTTTCACTGTCCCAGGGATAAGAATGCTGGTCTGGGCACTTTGAGAAGTCTTTTTCTTAGACCTCCATCCTTTCTATACACAAAGTATACAGGTGTTCTGGAAATAATGCCATGAATTCACAAGCAGAAGAAAATAACTTGTGAGAGCAGTGGCACTTAGAACTCTTGGAGTCCAGTGGGTTTTTCAGTTCTGTGCCCTGCAGCCCAACAGTGCAACTTGTATCACACAGGCGCCAATAAAGAGTATCACTGCCACAGCATGTGGCATGAGACTAACAAAAATGTTTAAAAATTCGCCCTGTCTTACTTACTGCTCTTTGAACAGTAAGTACAACAGAGGGAGTCTGGAGAAGCTGTGGTCAACCCATCAGGATCTTCTTTTCTTCTTCCCATTCTTTCCTCTCATGCCTTCCTCCCTCTGCCCCTGTTGATTTTGCAGGAGATTCAGCCCCATTCCTGGAAGACATCTATTTGTGCCTACTGCTAAACTCTGCAGCAGCTGCTCAGACCTTTTCCTACCACTGTGTTGTGATGCAGTCATGATTTTGCCAGAAAAGTGGTGTTTGCCTGCCATGAACCCGAAAGAGTTCAACACTGATTAGGAAGGAAGGCTGGCTGGCAGGCAGGCAGCATGACTGAGTAAGCCTGGTTTCCTTAGGAACCCAGACTGAAAAAGTGAGAAAGTAAGAGCATGTGTGTTCTGGTAGGCAGTGAATAATCCATTAAAACTCTTAATTAAAAATTTAAACATGTGTCTGCTAATTACATCACCCTTTTCCTGCCCTCAAAAAGCAGCAAATGAGCATGGTTGCACACCTGCCCGTGTGTTTATTTCCTTAGGATGCTGCTCACTTGCTCAGCAACACAAATACCAGCTCAGGTAGCAGCTGCCATTGTAAAAACATTCTGGGAAAAAGTGATGACAAATATTTTCTTTTTGTTAATGAATGGCCAAACTGTTCACAGAAATCCTGCTCACTGTTGCTGCATGTCCTGAATTTGTTGATGTTTTTCACATATCAGTCCTGATGCTACGAGTTCCCATCTCAGGCAGGGCTATTTAATGCCAGCAATACACACTTGGCTGAACAGCTACCTGAAGACCTGTAAAAACAGAAAGAGATGGAGTAAACGTTTTAAAAAGCAGGCTGAAAGGATATGGAAATGAACATTGGCATTGCCTGTAAACTCAAAACCTGCAGAGGCTCTGGACCCTCTGGAGCTTCTCAGTCCTGCAGGGATAGTGTGGTGCTCCACATTTGAAGCACACATGGGGTGAGGAGCCTCAGCATGGTAAAGGGACAGCTCAGATTAACTGTTATCCATGCAAATGGGCACTCCCAGCAAGTGAAAGCTGCTTCCCCTCTGTAAGTGACCCTGCAGTGAATCTCCTCTGGTACACGTAGCTCCTCAGCTGCTCCGAGTTGGCTGGGTTGCAGCCACTTGACATCGGGCCACAGCCTCTGATTTGGGAAGGCTGTTTTATTCACTGCCTAGAGGAGCAGGATCATGTTCAACATTGCTGTTGTTATTTATTACAGTCATGAATTTGGCAGGAATTAGCCAGATTCTGGCAGGTAGCGTATGTCTCTGTACATCAGCATTACTGTGCTGCACTATAGTGGGTACACTGGGTGAAAATCAATTCCCTGGTTTTTGGCTCCTGTCAAAACAGGCAGAGGCCAGAGCAGGAGGGCATGTGTGTCCACTGGCACACATATGGACACTCTCACCAGATGCTCCCCCAATATGCTCGCCTCAAGACCTGCCTTCATACCATGGTCCTGCTGTGGCACAGACTGCTGAACCTCTGAGGAAAGGGTCCAGCTGGGATGTGGGTTTGTTTCCTTGGGCTTCTGAGGGCCTTACTGGTACTTCTCAAGGCCCTCTTTGACTCAACCTAAAAAGGACTCAACAGACAGCAGGAAACTGAACTCCTACACCCCGACACTGTGCATCACTAACAAAGCATTGCCTCAAGACTGAATGACCTTAGGAGGTTGTCTTTAAAGTGATATTTTAATATATTCACTGACTGTTTAAAAGCTTCACAGATGATGTCTTGGGATTATGTACTGGAGAAGGCTTCATTATCCTCAGGAGAACAGACAAGGAGACAGCTGCTCCACTGCTGAGTTTCCCATGTTGAGCTCACATTCATCCAAAATGGTTGGAGTCAGGCAACTCAATTTAGGGGCTTCCAGAATGACTGAATGATTTTTCATTGAAGTGAAGCATCTTTTATTGCAGGGTAAAGATATTAACTGGCTCTTTCTTTTAAAAAAATGGGGGGTTTTTAAAATCTGAGGTATATGTAGAGTTTAGGATGCCACAGGGCAAATCTAAGAGCATATGAAAACCCCAAGCAAGTCTATAAGGTTTGTTGGCTCTAGTCAGAAATATCGGGGCTGGCAGGATTGAGCTCTCATCACAAGGGAGGGAACCCAGAGGTGCAATTCAAAATAAAGGCCTGTGTTTACAGGGTGTCAGCTCCCAGTCCCAGGGCTGAAATTCCTGAAAGCTCGTCTTGGCTCCTTTTGCCTTTCCCCACCTTGACAGCAGTGTGGTGTGAGTATCTGCATGGTTTACTTGATAGAACCTGCTGGGCAGCACTGCCCTGCTTTGTGGGGGTCAGGGCAGGGGAGCTGGGGTGAGGAGCAGGTTGGTGAGGCAAGTGTTTGACACAGGCTCATCCACTCTGCTGAATGCCCTCAGGTCACTCTGCTGGGCAATGCTCACTCTGCTGACCAGGCTGAGCTTTCTACATTGCTTTTGCCCAGCAGAGCCCTTGAGGACAGCCTGAGGCTCTTCACTTGTTTGTCCTCTCCAGCCCAGACTGGACAGCACAGAGTGAAGCAGTGTGGTGGGGGGAGCCAAGACACAGGGCCTGGGTTTCTGCAGGTCAGCATCACCACCTTGTGTGCTGCAGTGGAGGAGAAGCACCCAAAGCTTACACCAAACCTGCTCTGGGAGTGGGAGGATGTGTCCACAGCTGCGCTCTCCAGACAAAGCTCAATTACGTTCCATTTGTGTCAAGAATGAGTGTGTTTAATCCATAAACAGTAACAACCAAAAAGTCATTTCATTGAGTAGCAAGATCATCCACCACTTGGGAGTACCCAGAACTATTTACAAAATGCTTTCATACTTCAACAAGGAAGAGGCTGTATGTTTCTGACTGTGAAGCAGAAGGCAATCCTATAATAATGCCTCATCTTTACCAATCATTCCAAATTATTCACATGAAATATCCTGCTTTCTCTTTTGGACTGTAATGAAGCTCCTGTTGAACCAATTATTCACTAGCTATTCATGTATTGTCAAAAAGGAAATCACAGAAGCTTTGTCATTAGGAATAAGATTTGATTGGCAAGGCACATGGCTTTGGGGCGGGTTTGCTTATTCCACCTTTTTGCTCTCAAGCCATAGCTTTCAGCTGGCAATTTCCACTGCTATAATCTGATGGAAAGTGATAAAATGCATCAGACTGCAGTACTCAAATGAGAAAACACTCCAGATTAGTAGGAATATAATTATGTTTTTCATGACATTGATTTTTTATTTTCTAACTGATAAAAGTAAACAACTGAGGGGAGGGGGGGAGTGCCAAAAACCAACATTTAGACTTTAGTGGGATAATTAACTCAGCAATTAAACATATTTTGTATGCAGCATTTGTCCTCCAGAGCACACAGCATATGTGACGTTTGTCCTTCATTCAAATTCTTGCTTCTTGCAATCTTTTTATTTCAGCAGGAGTGGCAGCCGGTGGGAGTCCTGCATGAAGGCCCCTTCCACAGCACTTTCCTTTTCAAGTTGAGCATTCACAGCTAGGATTTGGAAGGAAAGGGGCAGCCAAATAGAATTGTGAAATGAGCAGAATTGAGAGGCAAGAGGTCCGTGCAACAGGCATTTGTGTCTGTTTTCTTTTTGCCAGTGATGTTTGCAGGGGAAGTAAACCAAGCCCCTTGTGATCCTTTCTGCCCTGTATGCAACCCAGCAGCTGCACAACTCTGCTGTGACTGGGGCTGCAATGGCAAATGCCCTGTGCTCTGCTCCCACTCCATATCACAGCATTGGGATGGGCAGGTTATATCCATGGAAAATTAAAGAACAATAATTAAAGCACATTAAATCAAAGAGGCCAGTCTGAGGGCTCCCTGCTGATGTAACAGCTAATTTCTCACTACTGTGTGAAATATAGGAAGAGACATAAGAAACAATGGACTGTTAGAAATCTCACTGGCCTTTTTAGCACAGGCTAGTTCTTCTGTCCTCATTCATCAAAGAGTGAATGAGTCTTCAGGGAAGCTGATTTTCTCAGATTTTCTCTCTTGTGATACAGAGGAGATGTCCTCCCCACTGCCCCATCTTTATCTCTTTTAGGAAAATGAGGTCATTAGGAAAAAGTTCCTCATCTAGAATAAATAAAACATACTCCTTATGACTTTGTAGGTAGGATGAAGAGGGACAAGCAAACACCGTGTCAGGAAGAGGTGAGCAGATCTGTCATGCTCAGGATTACAAAGTACCTCTGTATGTCAACAGAAACTGCAAAGCTGCAGCTGATAGTGTGCAAGTTAATACCCAAGCACACCACAATTATCTTTTTTCTTTGAAACAACAATATGCAAAGCTTTCTTCAGGGCAGAACTCTGAGCCTCAGGGAAACCCAAATAACTTTCTATTCCATGAGACTCCCATGGCCCAATTTAAGCTGCTGCTGCTGCTGCAGGGTAGAAGGGCTAACTTCTGAGCTCACATAAATTTCTATAGTAAACACACTAAGACAAGTCATTCCAAATTAATTTCTTCCTTTCCCAAGCTGAATTTGTTGGGTTATGTGCTAAAATCTTGTTTCTTGCTTTGTCCTGAAATGTTGTGGTGCATAATAAACATCAAGTCTCAAAAGGCTGTTTTACTGCTAATTTCAGGCAATGAAATATATTATGTACGTATTCATGTTACATGCAAAACACTCTGTATCTGGAGCAGAGCCCTCCCCAAATCCAGAGTGTTCATCTTGTGAAATCTGTCACCATTTACAGAATGCAAAAGTCGCACTGACAAATGCTTTTTACTATCAGACATAAAATGTGTTTGTTATTGTACTGACCTTGGGAGACAAATAGGGAAGCTTTGTCCTTACCCCGCAAGACAGCCACAGCAGCTGGCTATGCTTTAGGACAGGCCAGACTAAAATAGGTCTGTCCGTGTGAGGCTGATAGAAGAACCCTGGAAATTCTGCAAGTTATTTGAGTGCCATTAATAGACCCCAAAATAAGTAATATCTCTGAAAATTAATCCCAAAGTTAGATTTAATTTACAATTCACTGATCCACAGATTGACAACAATCTAATTTTTTGAAAAAAGCTGTTGTGATTAGTAACTGCCTCACCTCTTAAAAAAACCCAGACCTACTCTTTTTATAAAGCTAATTGGGACAGGAGGTGTGTTTGAACTCTGCCTTGTCCTCTGGAGGGACACTATGTAGCCAGAGCAGCATAGCCTTCTAATCACATACATTTGGTAATTATCACCACAGAGGAACAGCCAGCAAATATAGAGGAGATCAGGGAATGTAACTATTCCCAGGGACCCAAAAACTAGGTAGGTTCCAAGCAGAGCAATTTTTAAGTACAGTGAAGTCTTACTTGTAGCATGGATATGAAAAATAATAGGTAGAATGAGAGGTGATTTTCAAGCTGAACTTTTCTTGAAATATTCTCTCATATGCTGTTATTATTCCACAGTAATGCTTCTTTTAGGGCAATATTTTACACCAATGTTACCATCTCCATGGCACCACAGACAGGGAGGCTTTCTAAGCCCACAATTTCTCTCACACTCAGTTTAGGAGCTCTTCCATTTTTTTATGCATTTACACTGCACCACTGACTTGAAATATTTGATCCAGAATAATGATAACGCTTTGCTTTTCTTCATTACAGTCCTCACTCAACCTCCTTTACAAATGTCACTCGGGAATGCCAGTGCTTTGGGAGGCAGAAAGCCCAGCCAAAACTTGCCTGTGAGTATCTGGTAAAGTGAGGACCTGAAGACAGATGCACTCCATCCTTCTCTACTTGAGAGGCAGCTCAGGTCAACATGACTCTAAACTTTGGAGATGATCTGCCTGCTAAGCTACAGCACATTTATGATTTGTGGGTTTTGAGTTTGACTTGGCTTCATTTTTTAACTTTTGCATTTGGCAGCTGACAGCTATTAACTGTCACACTCCAATAACCAGGGGGTAGTTAGAACAGCATTAAATATTTGCACTGTGCAGCAAGGCTATACTTCCATCTCAGCACACATGAATCCCGTGCTCCTTTCACACTGGAAGAAAACCCACCTTATTGCTATTCAAATCTATCCCTCTCTCTTCCCATACTGCCATTACACATGCAAGGCTCGTCAGTGTCACTGACACAAAAAACCCCTCATGCTTTATACCAACACCAGTGACACCTGAAAAAAAACCCAGACACAAAAGAATTACTGTTTTTTAAGAATTTTGCTAATTTGGTCTTCATTTTCTAAAAAGGTCACTTATTCCATGTCTTCATAAAAGTATTTCTCCTGCCCTGCAAGGCTGCATGTTTTCTTTCACACGAGCAACTTACAGATAATTCTACATGAAAAGTGGGTTTTGGTAACTGAGCTTTGTCCATTTTGTATGTCCCTGGTAAATTAGGAACCTTTGTTTTGAAGACAATTTTTCCCCTCCTTGTCTAAACTGCCATTTTGAGTCTAATCTTTTAGGAAATATCCTACATAGGCACTCCTTGTGGTCTGCTTTTAAAAAAGCAAAATTTATTTTGGCCTCTGCAGGAAGCATTTAAAGCACATAATGAATAATGTTTGACACAGGAGTCAGTTAGCAGTCATTTTAGATTAATAACACTGCCCAGAAAAAAAAACCTTGCAGGGGATTAGACCAAGGGAAAGATGCTTAGGCAATGACCTCTGAGCCAGCTGGTTGCTGAACTATTCACAACAGACATAACTATCTCTGAAGGTCTTAAGTGTGAGAATTATCTCTGGGAAGAGAACAATGAGTTAGTGAGATATAAAACAATAGTCTCATGCTCTAACACAAGCAGTTAGCACTGCACATGTTCTCTTCTCAGTGAATCTGCAAGACTTTCAGACAGCAGCAGTTGGTGCCCAAATTAAGACTTCCTCTTTCCCTTTGATCTTATGTAAAAACTAATGAATTGTATAATCTCCAACACCTCTGAAATCCTGCTGGTTAAAGGGAAACTCTCCCTACCTTTCCCATGCCTGTCTCAATTCACTAAATGGGAGCTATATTTAACAGCAGGCCAATCACATGATCACTGAAAAGGAACAGCACAAGGATCTGTAATCCTAATGCTCTGGAGCTGTGATTGCTATAAATCCTTTGCAGAATGATTTCCTTTAAATCCCAAACATGTCATCACACTTTTAATTAACATTTCTTTATGAAAACTGTGGATAAGACCCTTTAAATTAAAGATTGTTCCCAGATTTGTCATCTTAAAACAGTGTGCATTCCTATTGTCATTTTCATGTAGCATATTTTATTTCACTTTCATATAAGTAAAGCTTTTTACTTCCCCTTCCCCCTCCTTCACCTCTCCTATCTTAACCCTCACACAAGTAGTAACAGCTAGCACTATTTTTCAAGGGTAAACGAATAGCCCTACATTAGTTCACACACAAAACAGAGCATTCAAATATTCAAAAAACCAGCAATGAACACAGGCAGAGATGTGGCTGATACTGCCCTACTTGAATTATTCTTACCACTTTCACTTCTCAAGTTTACCATCTAATTGAGCTTATCATCTTTACATATAGAAAGAGATGGAGAGAGGAAAGTGATTTGCCCAAAGTTACACAGTGGCTCACCTGCAGAAACAGAAGCACAGCCTTTATTTCCTGATCCCCAGCTCATCATTCTGTTCAGCTATTTAGCATATGGCTTTCAGAATACTTACTGGGCCTGTTTCCTTGCCTGTTAATCTGAGCAGCATTGCAACCCACTTGGTATTAAAACAAGCCTAAAATGCCCAATGGGCTCAGGAGATGCAGTTTTATTTCCAGCAAAAGGAAAGTTTTATACCAGTGAGAGATGCTTTGGCTGTTGGCTAGTGGGAAGTGGATTTCCAGTATTTGTTTTCCTGAGAGTAACCCAGGTAAAAACGCTGTGTATGAATAATGGCTCAAGTTCAGTGACAGAGTCACTTCTGTTACCCCATCTGGGATTTCAGAAGTGGCACACATCACTGGCAGACAACTCTTTCAGTGATGCTTTTTAGAAAGCCCAGTTTTCTAACACACCTCTGTGTGGAATAAGCTGGAAGACAGAGCAAGACTATTTGTGAGAGAAAGCATCAAGGGTGAAAACATTATGGATTATGTAGGTAAACCCCTCCTTCAGCAGTAAGAAGCAGGACAGGAATACAGATCCTGCAAAAATTACAGAATGAAATCGTCAGGCAATCTGACAGCACAACCTGAAATTATTTAGCATGATTTAGCAATATATTTCTATATAGCATCCAAAAATATCCATTGACAGATATTGGAGAAATAATGAATGGCTAAATAGAGCAGGTCAGACTCTGATGCCCTTCTATGAATTGGGTAGTAGTTTATTCCTCAGCTGCTCCCACTGGCTTCAAATTATGCTTTGTAGCTGACACTCAAAGCCAAATGTCAGGAGCCCAAGCTCATTGAACAGATCAGTGGAAAAGCTCAGAACAGAACCTCTGACTTGACTCTTGCATTCTGAACTGAAAACAAGGAATAGATGAAGGTGGTAGGGAAGGAAGGAGGGAAGGAGGGAAGGAAGGAGAAAGAATCTCCACAATGTTATGACTACTTGCCTTTACATATCCTCCTTTTCTTCACAGTATACAAGTGTCTTGTAGTTTCATTAGTAAGATAAACAACGTTTACATATTTATATTCATTTTAAATCAGACATAATTATCAGGCCAGGACATTGGTAAAGTTTTTTCAAAAGGAATGGAAAGCATCATGGGTATAGAGCAAGAGGAACAGCAAATTTAACCACCAAACCATTGGGGCTTTCCTTACTGACAGGCAAATTCATGCAGTAAGTGGTGTGGCATATGTGACCGTATATTAAAAGCAGGGACTGCAACGCATCCATCTTCAGCTGTCAGTTTTTCTTGATTAAAACATATCACATGGATACATCAAGTTAAGAAATTAGAAATTAACTATGAGATGTTAAAAAAAATCACATTCTTTTGATCAACCCATAAAGCCTGAAGACCATGCACATTGCAGACTCTCAGTTTTGTTTGCCATTCTATTTTCACTCCAACATATACATTTCTCTTCCTCTCACCTATGCTCGAACATGAGAAATGTACAGCCTAAAGCTCTTTTGAGAGTGGCACTATGATGAAACCAGAGCAGTCTTACTTGCACAAAGCTGTAGCGTTGGCAGAGAGACAAGGGCTGTACATAGAGCCATTCTCAGGTAGCCAGAGTGAGCCAGAGGCCCTGCAGAAGGGAGGGACTCACCGAGTGTGTCCTGTGCTTGCAGCACCGCAGTTCCACAGACCCAGGAGCATTGGCAGAGGTCGCTGGTTGATGCACTTGCAGGAGTCCCACACCTGGTGATCTCCACAATGACAGAGCCTGTTGTCCAATGTGTCAGACTGGACAGTGAGCAACAAGGGAATTGGGATCTCAGCCTTGATTCCTCCCCATGCTCTTTGCAATAGATAAACTACAATAACAGCATTCAGTCTCTGTGTGCCCTTTGTTCCATCCTGGGCAACAAAGTGTGAACCTTGCACTTGCTAACATTCTTTGGTGAACCCTAGCCTTTAATTTTTCAGCTCTTCTATGGTACATACACCAATTTGATGTTCCTTCTCTTCCTTACTGCTGAGATCACCCTTCAACACCCACCTGGACACTGAAAGTCATGTATAAAACATTCAAATTTAGCATTCATGTGGGTTAAGCACCCATATCTTGTTCCCATTTCAGTAGGATACACAGTAAAAAGACAGACACATACCAAAACAAAACCAGGAGTTACTGTATGACAATTTTTTATTTATCAGTATCAAATTACATAGCAAAGTAATGAATGCAGTGTCAGATCACCTTTTTGAATACTGTAAATACAAACAAAATCCACCATATTGCTTAATTATCCAAAGTAAATTAAAAGTTTAAAAATGTGCGTTTCAGAGATTCCATTTGGCATATCCTGTCAAGGTATCCTGCATAAATATTTCTGTACCTCATTTTCATTATGTGTACCTTAATACAGCCTCTAGAAAACACACGTGGAGGAGATAGGACCTATCTGTATGTTTATTTTCATCACCAACTCATGCATCTGCCCTGAAATCACTGAAAGTACCTATCTGCTGGCTCACCTGACAGATAAAAGTGACTGTACCTATAGACCTAGAGATGTACTGAGAGATAGAAATGGCTAGACCCAAAGCTACTGCCATCAGTGCAAGATGGCTGAATGCAAGATATCACAACTGTGGATCAGGCCTTTAAATTACCGACAAAACAGTGATGTACTTTCATGGAAGCTGGACTATCTGATGGCCAGATCTTGTACACTCCAATATGTATGGAAATTCCTGGGACATTTACACCACTCTTTACACAGGTCTGACTCTACTAGATAGATAGAACAACTCCCTGTTTATAAGGTTAAGTTATGAATAAAGTCAGGTCTGTTGATTTCATGTAAGATGAATAGGATTTGGCCACAGCTGGATACAAACTAGATAATTCAACAGAAGTATTTTAAAGGTGTTAATCAGCAGTGTCATTTAAATGGGACTTCCTTGGAAACTGTGTAAATAGAACACTTTTTCCTGATGGATGAGATAATAAGCTTCACTTAGCACTGTTCCCAAAAGTTAAGACTACTGAGACGTGGTAGATGTCTGAAATGGAAAAAACACCATAGAAATATATATTTTGTTTAGAATACAATGAACAGAAGTACAGAAGCGTTGATGCAGGTACTGGAAAGGTAAGGAAAAGGAAGGAGGAAAAATTTAGGCAGCAATCCCATGGCAACACAGAAGTTACTCTTGATCCCTCCAATTCACCACTATCAGTGGAAGTCAGGTTTCTCTGGGAAGGTGCAACCTGAACGCTTGATAATGACGCTGGCTGCATAATGCCCGGCCCGGATGCACTCAGTCACCGGCCGGTCATAGACGAGCTGGGACAGAAAGCCTATGGGACACAGTGGGAGAGAGAGAAGGAAGAAAATGGTCAGATTAGTTTTTTGAGTGTATCAGTTTGTTACAGGGCAAAGCTCTGGCCTGCCTGTATGTACCCCTGCAGCCCGGCCAGTTTAAATTGAGAATCCCTCTTGAGTGAACTGCAGGGCTGGAATGGTGGTGCTGCTGTTTCTTCGTGAAGTCTCCATTTGGTAGCTTCCAGTAAATGAAAGATTATCAAGACTGATCATTATTAGTGTTCTCAAAATTATTTTAACAGAATTCCTGTTCTCTTCTTTATAGAGATAACCCCTGATTCCTCAAAGAACTTTTTAAAAACAAAGAAGAAATTTTCCCTGCTGAAGAGAGTTCCTTCTGCTCTTACTGGCTACAGCTACAGCCCCAACACAACTGTGTGCAAGCTTTTCTCCAAAAAAGAGAAAGACATTTAATAGAGAAACATTATATTCAGAGTTACAGGTGCTCACAGTGCAAAGAAGGTGAAAAATTTTTACCTGATGAGGAAAGTTAGATGACATCTGCTGCCTTTGATAATGGGACATTTACTCTAAAACTTCAGCAACAGCAGGTACCCCATAGCATGTTCAGATACCCCCCTGAACAGCAAACTGTGCAGAGAACCAGGCGTCTCTCAGGATCGGGGCTTCAGCTGCCACAGCCTGGCATGCACAGCTTGGAAACTCAGGAATCACCTGAGCTGAGTGCTTTGAAAACCTGAGCACCTCCTAAATGAACAGAGTAGGCAGTCTTAAAAAGGTACTTGGAGAAGTTTAGTACAAACAGCACCAGAAACTTTATGGATTGACTCCCTCATTTCTGAAGCATTTTGTCTTGGCTGAAGATATTGTGATCAAAAGCATGACAGAACTTATGGCAGAGGTGAAATATGTATTTTAAATTTGGAAGAGGCTTTCAAGATATGAGAAGTAAACTTAGTATCTTATAATTTAAAACTCCGCTCTCATTCTAGAGGTAATATTTTATTCACTTTTATCCTGTTTTTAATATGTTTCAGATGTATCTCTCTTCTTTGTCCAATCACAGAAGGAAAGTGAGACTTGCCCAAGAAAATCAGAATTCTAGCAAGCTGAAAGATGTTCTTTTTAAAGATTTCATCCACCATTTCAAGTTTCTGTCATGCTCAGGCTTTGTGCCTCGACAGTACAAATGTAGTCTTGAAACCATGTCTCTGCTAAGTACTGTGTAAAACTTATAAGTACCAACTTCTGACATATTACAAATTTTGATTCTAAGCTGATATGTTTTGCTAGCTTGCTTTCATATTCACTTTCTCTGTTCATCTGGTTTACTATTGGGAAAAGGTTCCACATCATATCGTGATGCTGTCATTTAACCTGTGCTCTGTTTCTAAATATTTCCTTTGGTGATCCACTGCAGCATAACTTCAGATGATAATAAAAATATTTCATCCTATGCAATGATGTCTGCTCCCTTAAATATCACGTAAAACAAGCAAAAGAAGGTTAGATTAATGAAGGATAATCCTGGTGAGCAAAATACCTGTTTCCATCAATTACCAATATCTATCTTGGCTTCTTGGTCATGACTGATAGTGAAAAGAAGCCTAATTGATATACAGTTTTCTCTAAACTGCACCAAATTGGAGAAGAGTTTGAAACTGCAAAATCTATAAATCAAACACTTTTCATTGGAATAGGGAGGCCATACAGAGTAAGCAGATTAGTTAAAAAAGGAGAAAACTCCTATGTTTCTGACATCAATACTTTTCTAGAGAATTATGTATTGGCTGGAATTTCCCAGATATTGACTGACACTGGCTGGGAAAAAATGACTCTTTCACCAACAAAAGCTAAGTCCATAAGCACAAGTGAAGAAGACAGGAGTTATCGATATACAAAGATAAGAATCTGAAACAGGAAGAAATTGTGCTGTGAGTGCTATCACTGATGGCAGTCAGGGATGACAGACAACACAACTGTGGCAGGATGGTCCAGCTGCAATAGTTGGGTAACAGTTGAGAAATTCAAACAGCATGCCTGGCAGAAATCAGCTCGTTTCTGAATAACAAGATGAAAATGGTCTGCTCTCCATTAAATTAACATGCATTCTTAGGAGAAACTTTCTTGGATATGTGGAGGGTGTCAATCATTAAATTTAAACTGCCTGGGAGGCAGGAGCTTGCCAGTGTGCTTCTGGGTGGTTAAAACTTGAGAGCAAGTTGTAACCATATGTAAAATGAGGCTGTTAAGACAGTCCATTTCTGACTCAGTAAGTATGAAGATGCACTGGGCAGGTCTCCAAAGGCAAATATGGGGCTAGCTTTTGTGCAGAGCATGAATTCACAGAGAGGTTTATACAAGAAAGAACAACTATCCCCTACATTTACTGATCAAGGCATCAAACATACATGAAGATGAGAAAATCCACAGAGCAAAGGACCATAAAACATGAATTACTTTTCAATACCAACTAGACTGACACTGTCATCATCTCCAAGGCTCATTGTAGTTTCAAGTTAGTATGAGTCTTTTGTCTTCAGTGAAGCTACTTCTTATTTACTCTGATCTAAGTGAAAGCAGAGTCAGGTGAAAAAACATCTTGTTCTAATTGGGGATAGAAATGAGAGATCTCTGTAATTTAACAGTGTTGCAGAAATGACATTAAGTACAGCTGTCATATATGACATATGTAGAAACTGCAGTGGGGAGTTTGCCCTCAAACCATTCTCTTGTCTGCTGAGTTTCTCTTAAAAGGTATGTGTTTCATAGATGAAATGGAAATAGCAGCATCTGACACAATACTGCATCGAATGACAATACAAACACACATATCACAAACAGAACTACATCACACACTAAGACTAGGCAGTTGGCAAAGCAGACCCCGAGGGAACACCAGAAAGCAGTGCTGTTTGAGCAGAGAAGCAAAGAGCTCTATCAGGTTGGCTGCCTTAGCTGCAGGAATGTTCTTTTTAGTTAATGCAGTAAAAAGCAACATGGTCAGAATATAATTCAGAGTTTGCCTCCCCCAGTGTATAAGGCATGGTGATGCAAACCCCATGAGTCATACTCTCAAGGCATCGATTCAGATCTGAGTTCCAGCTGAAGAAGTTACTCCCCCATCTGTTTTTCACCATGCTGCTTTGCTGCTGGTATAACCTGATACCCTGTCAAAAGGAGCCAGATCAGTTTAAACAGTAGCTGTTGAGCAGAGGATCTTTGCTAACACAGCTGATTGAAACTGAAGTGGGTTAGTGAGCACTCAAATAGCCCAACCAGAGAGCAGGGCAGGGGAGGGAAGATGAGAAGCAGTTGAAGGCTGTAATCTCTTAAGGTGCCATGATTGGAAATGCAAGAAGATAAGTGAACATGGCTTCAGACTTACTTCACAGCTCCTCCTACAACTTCAGACACCAAAAGGGCAGGATTGAACTCTGATCCTGTATCACAGGCCTGGGATCACAGACCTAGATCATCCCAGCACATACTAAGGTAGCTCAGCATCTGCTTCATTTCTTTGTGGTCTGAACTGATCACTGGAATGGACTGCAGAAAGCAGCAGTAAACTTTGGCTACACCAGACAGCCTCACTTCAAGTATTTTACCAAAACAACTTGAGGCAATATTGTTTACCATGTTCTAACTGCAGCTGTTGAGCAGGAGCATTTCTGCACTGCTGGAGCTGTGGATGAAAATGCAGTTGCAAGATGTCTAGCAAGCCATCTTGGTAAGCTTTCAGAGTAGACTGGGATGCCTTTTGCCCTTCACAGGCATGGATAGCCAAGTAACTACCTTGCACCCACCAATGGTGAGAACTTCTTTGGAACTGGGTCCAATTCATCCTACTTATCTTCCTAGAAAAACGACAATTTTACTTCAAAAGTTGCTTTAAACCTTGGAGTAGTATAAAATGTATTTGCATTCTCAGATGATAGAAGTGATTACAACACACCAATAGCTATTTTTGGCCCTTAATTATTTCTTTTCTGCTCAGGAGGAAAAAAAGCGACTCTGGAATCACTTTGCTCTGAAAAGTGTGCCTGAAATAACTGAGAGTTAATCTTTATTACCTCCAGCTTCCTTATTACATATTCTCAAAGATAATGTTTGTAATTGTTAGGTCTACAAACAGAATGAGGGATGGAAAAGTGAAATTGCTTTGTTCCTTTTTGTGCTCCCCACCAAATGAAAGTCCCATAAGCCAAGTGCCAGAAGTGGTGCCAGACCCAAACCAAGGTTCTCACTGGGACCAGCTCAAATCTCTTTGGTGATGTCAGTATAAGTTTGCAAAGACATAGCAAACAGTCCACTGACTGACACAAAAGGTGTTCTATTCACTTTGTTACTCCTTAGAGCTGAGTAGAACTTAAATACCATTAAAGGAGAACCAAGTTGATTTAGAGATATTTCAGAGGCAATTTCACTGAAATCTGTGATTTATTTGAAAGTTTTATTTCCAGATTATTAGTGGTAATTCTGAATGAATACTTAGAACTAGTGCAGTTGGGCAGGAATGTGGGAGTCCGATAGTGGAGATTTAAAACAGTTCTGGTCTGCTCCAGTAATGGTTTAACAACACTTAAAAACAGCTCATATTGAAGCCAAATGTTTCATTTCAAATTGTACACTTGACAATTAATTTTAATGACTGTTAATTACTAATGCTGGCTGAAAATCCATTTATAGCCTCCGACACCCAGCTCCCCACTACTTGTCTTTCTGCAGTTTCTCTCACACTTCCAACCTTTATAAAATGCCCACGGCAAAATTAATTTTTTTTTTTAATGCAAGAGATAAAAGCTGAAAAAATCCAATTATCAAATGCATCAATTATAAACAACTACAGGCTGACCCTGAGTCAGAGCCCCTCAAAACCTTTTTGCTATGTGATGTTCCCAGACAATTCTGCTTCCAGATGAACCCTGAAGTATATAACCTATGCTAGCCAGGCCACTCACCATCAAATTTGTCCCAGCCACTAAAAGGATCCTGACTAGCTTAGCTGACTCCTCTTTTTTGTATTTAAAATTTGTACAGCTTAATTTGTAAACTTCACTTTTAAAAATGGTGTTATTCCACCATGGGGACAGTTGCAAGCACCTTTTCACACTCTTGTTCATATACAGAATTTATCTCAGTTGCTGGGACACTCATCTATTTTTATGTGATCCCACTACATTTCCAGGCCAGGAGTGTGGGAAGATGCAGTTTTCAAGAAACATTACCCAGTCAATGCCTTGTGGCTGATATGATTTGGGCTTTTTTGAGGTCTTCTAGCACTGTTGGAGCGGGCTAATGTTGTAGCATGAGCCTGGTCAGTAGTAATCGGGTAGCTGGCAATGCTGCTGCCAAGAGCCAAGCAGCCACCCTAGATTTTGTAAAAGATGTTGGCATCAGTGGATTCTGCAATACAGTCACTGAATGACCATACGTCAACATGCTGAGGTTTCTCCTTTTTTAATTTTGTGGCAGATGGTGGATATTACAGCCAAGAACTGTGGTAAGCCAGAGGTCCTGCCCATTGCTATCAAACCAAATGTTGGCTATTCTAAATGGAAACGTTTTTGATTAAGGGTGGGATTTGGCTTCTGTTTTCATGTCTTTTGGCACTGTGGTCTGACACATCAGACTTACAGTATATAAGACAAATTAAATGTAAGTATCTTCAAACACTCTATATTTCTTTCAACCTTTAAGCACTTTAGCACTTTCACAGAATTTATTGTAAAAATGATGCCATACATGCATATATATGTTATTAACTACAAATGTATATGCATAGAAACACGTGTCTTTTTCTCTCCTTTAAAATTAAATGCCTCTGTGCTTTTAACAAGACTGTAGCGCCCGGCTAATTACAATTGAGAGAAAAAAGGTTACCAACCCTTCCGTAAAAATGGTCTTTTAAGATGTATATCTAACAAGTAGCAACCTTGAAATCTCTCACTGGAAAGAACATTAGAAAATCCTTCCTGACTATACCACTGGAGGAAAGTTTCAATAAAAACTAATTAAACTACAAAAATCTCAAGTGGTTAACTGATTTTAGGGGCTAAATTTCTGGCAATTCTAATTATCCTCTTGTGGCTTCACTTAGTGTTTCACAACCATGACAGATGACAATGAAAAACTGCAGTTAAATTCATCCTCCCTGACACCATGCTAAGCACTAGCTTCTCCCTCTCCAAGTAAAATCAATACCATGTTTGAGTAAACACGTTTACAGCTTTATTAGGATGTCTTGCTTGTTCTGTAACAGCGACTTGAAGCTGTGGTAGCAAATCGACTCAACTCAGTTAAACCTAGAGAGCTGAGTAAGAGGCTCATCGATAAGGTTGTTATATAAATAAACTGCAGGAGACCAGAAAGCTGGAACAAACAGCTTGGTAAATGTCAATATTTTTACTTCCAGAGAATGACAAAACCATGAGATCACGACTAAAATATTTCAGAAGTCTATATTTACTTTATTTATAAAATGGTCACGTGCTAAAAGCATTTCACTGCCTTTGTACAAGAAACTTCTTATTTTATAATCAGCAGCATGAATACTAAACCAAGCACGTTCTAAGAAATGCAGTGATATCGGTATCACTATGCTATCCCTCTTGTTTTCTTCTGATTTATGGATACATTTTCAATGCACTGAGTTTCTGTAAGGATCACTCAGATGGGTGTACATATTTTTCAGTCTGAGGTTATACAGTCATTTATGGACACATGCAAATAATACAACTTTGCATTTACTAGACAACTATGAATAAGTGAAAGGAGTGTTTTCAGTTTAGCAGCCTTTTCCTGGAATGGAGAGGAGGTGTTGAATACACAAAACGAAAAAAAGAACACAGTGTCTAAAGCTTTAAAGCATTACATGTGGAAAATGTTAATGAAAGATTTCTGCAGAAATGTGACAATAAAAATAAAAAAAAGAAATAAAACTTCATTACATCCCCATTATTCCATTAGGAATCAGTTACTCAAGGCTGAATAATTTCATTGCATTGCACATGATTGCCGCTGTTTGGCTTTACTGGGCCAGCTCACTGCAGCTCAGAGAACAAGGTGTCATCATAGCTCCCAGGGCCTGTATGTGCTCAGGCCCACCAGAAACTCTCTCCAAGGAAAATCAGCAGTCTCATTTCTCTGATGCTTTCAAGTAGGAATGGTGTATGCTGCTCTGTTGTGGTTTGGTCCTGAAGACTGTGCCATAGATTGAGAAAATAGACCCTGAGGTGCAGCCTGCTTAGATTGATGTGAGATTTTCTATCACTGCCCTGTGCCTTGACTGCATACTGTCCACCTTCTGAGAGGGAATAGCTCAAAGCTGGAGCTTTGTTATATTTTGTTATAAATATAAGCAGTATTTTATACTCTGACATCCTTCCACATTAAACATCCTCAGTGGACTCTATAACCTGTTGCATATCACTTTTATCAAATTCCCCAGTGCATCTTACTGTCCAAGAAAAGAACCATTTCAGTCTATAATGTGCTCCAAGAATAATGTGAAAGAGGAAAATGCTAACCAAGTTATAACTTCTCATGGTTTGGTCCTATTTTTCATTTTTAAGTCCACATGATGAGCTTTGGGAAATTTCCTTTAGGATCAGGATCTGGTTGCCTTAGGCTTGACTCCGGCAGCCTCTAGGGGAAAATATTTGATTAAAAAACCCCCTCCAAGCTTACAAGGAGCTGCATGTGCCAAACCAGAAACAGATATTTTCATTGCAAGTATCTTCTCTATTTGAAAAAATACTTTACAGGCTGATCTTTATCTTTGTTTTTCCTAAAAGCATTTCCCAGAAGCGTTCTGCAAAATCTAAAGATTTTAGAATTTTTTGAGACAGAAGAGTAAAATAAGCTTTCTTTTATTAGTACCTGAGGAAAGTTTCTGAGCCTCAAACCTGTTGTATTGACACTAAATGGTGCCGATAATTACATCTACTGCTTGGAATAAAAGGAAGAGAACTGCACTAATTTACTATAGATACAATCAAGTTCTAAAGATAATAAAATGGAATAATATGTCCTATCCTCTACTCAGTTTTTAACATATATTCAAGTGCAAAAAGGTTGCACGAATGTAACTTCATAGCCAAGATTCAAATGCACGAGTCTCAGGAGTTTTATTTGCAGGTGTGCTTCCACACAGCCAAGCCAGGAGTATGTAAGGAGAATCAGAAAGCAACACCCAGGGCAGAGGGAATATGGGAGCTAGGCAGACTGTGAATTTCCTGACTTTTGTGGGCTGAAAGAGCCTACCCTAGCATTATATTCATAATGCTCCTATTTTAATACAGTGACACTTAATATCTTTTGCCTCTTTAAATATCTGTTAGAATTCTGGATTGATAGCAAAAATGTACTGATCACCAATAACAGTAACATCCCTTTCCACTGGGTCAGATCAGTGTCAAATCAACCTACAAGCACTGCTACTACCACTGCTCTTAACTGCGACCACGTTCTTTCTTCTAATTCCTTTTTACTGCAATCTTGCCATCTTCCCACTTCAAGTATGAGCCCATTGCAGTGTGGGGGAAGTGAACAAATTCTGGGAGACTTTACCACGCTGTTATATAACAGAGGAGCTGTAAGTGAGAGAGGACCCAGCTTGTGAACATCACCGCCTGAGAAGTGTCCTTATGGCCATTGTGTCCCTGTCCTTAGCACCCACTGAGGCATGTGAGATGTCAAACAGACAATATCTTTCAGTGTGGTTTTGTATTTCATTGTGGTGGTGTTTTATCTCCTGTGAATACAGCATCAGCTTAATCTGACACATCATTTCTTAGGGGACTATATCCTGCCCTGATTCCCAGGGGAATGTTCTTGATGATCCAATCTGACGAGTGCCTCTGTCTCTATTCAGAATACATTAAAATAACACAAAAATATTGCCAACAGTCTGCAAGCAAGGTAATAGTAACTCATTAAAGTAATTTCTAACCTTCCACATGAACATTTTCTTTATCATTACATGATTTTCTAACACATGACACATTAACATAAAATGAAATGTTATGAGGGTAGGCATAGTAGGCATGACAAAGTATTTTAAACGGTGATGACTTGCTTTGAGGCGTTAAGTCAATTTGTAATTGTCCCATAGCTATTACAGCAAAAATTGGAACTTCATAATTGGTTTTGAAAATCTATTTTTAACAGAGTAGGTTTGTTTTTTAAAGTGTACACAACCTATTTGACGTTTATTTTTCACAAAACCTGTCCAGAATGTCACTGAATTTATGGTGAGGTAAATTAGGCCTTTTAAAAACCAATTTTGCAAAATATTAATCCTCTTGCTATGTACTGAGGCTCCCTTAACACTGAGGTGTCACTGACAGGAAGAGAGACACAGAGGCTAAAGGAATCAAGTCCTGCTTCAGTCTAATTAAAAACTTCTGACGGTTTTTTAATTCCATACACTGATCCTTTTAAGTGGATCTTTTGCATGTTATTTAAGAAATGACAGAAAGTATAATATGTTTTGCCTCACTTTTATTCTACTATGTCTTTTTCTAGATTGCCTTTAAATGGAACAGGTGAAAATGTGAATTACTATATTTACATTACTGTGTTATACGAATACATATGTCATGAAATTAGGAGGAACAGTTAGAGATCAAGAGAAGGGTAGCAATTAAAACAATGAAAGCAGTATAATCACAATTATACTTGGACAACACATGCAAACAGGTTTATATATAATATCAGCACAGAAGAGGGTATTCTTAGCAAAGAAATAATTTTGAATGGAAATTGGTAAACAAAGAAGTAGGGAGTTAAAAAGAAAACAGAAATACTCCATGTATTTTTCTCAGTGATAACTATTTTTATGGTTTTGTTTAAGTAGCTGCAATTCAAACAGTGGCAAATTTTGAAAATGAGCCAATACTAATGTTGAAATTACTAGCAACTGGCTACACTATTGATCAGAATAATGATGTGCCTCTAGCTGAGACTGAGAAAAAATCATCTGGGAACATATAATCTGGTCATTCTCTAGTTTGTAGAAGGTCAGTTACAGAGAAAACGTGGTCCTCTAATAGCCTGGGTTTATGTGGGATGTTTATCTGACAGAGTTCCGAATGCCATCAGAACACAGGGGTGGTAAGTCATGGACATGTTGACAGGTTATCCCCTAGCAAGCAAAGATTGATGCCCTCTCTGCAGCTCAGCTATTATAATCCTGTATGCTGTTTATAAACCAGGAGTAGTAAAGATGGGAAAAATGGGCTGTCAGTCAAAGTGCTGATGACACTAAGTAAGTATTTTTATTTCAAAGCTTCCTATCTCACCTGCCATGATCTCAGTAACAACAGGATTGCTCAGAGGCAATTAGCCACCAATGCTGGACAAATGAAAATTAAGAGAGTGCTGCTTTCTGTTGTACCAGTTTTCTTTACTTCAAAGAAAAGCCAGAATGATTCAAAGTAGTATCCCCTCTCCCTTTGCTGGTGAAGATAAATTTTGTAGCAAATATCAGCCATCGCAAGTTCCATGCACACACATACTTAATTGATATCACCAAAAAATTATCCCTTGCTCCCAGCTGGCACGTAGCTCTGCATCTCAGAGCTCTGGTGTTATCAGAAGGGAGTACTTCACAGCAGTGACATTTTGTCCACCGTATTTCCCTCTATTAAATGTGATTAAAAAATGATGGCAATTTCCCAAGATATTTCAGACAGGTATAAAATCCATACAAAAATTAAAGACCACTATAAGTGGATGAAGTAGCTTCTGAGATCATGCTCCTGCTGTTCAGTTAAGAACTGTTCCTAGCTCCTCCTACTCCTATTTCAATGAATGTACAATGTTCTAGGGGTGGTGAATACTGGAGGGAGAGCAGCCCTTACAGCACAGATTTATACAAAGAGCAAAATACAACAAATAAGAGAAATATTCACTTTTAGTGTAAACAAATTCTTCCACAGTGTTCAAGAGCCCTAGAAATCTATTAAGTAGCTTTCTTTTTAATATAGTCACAAGCTTACTGATAAATTAGTATTCTGAAAAAAACCATTCAAATCTGCCTCTGCTGAAGGCATGATCAGATCTTTTTGCATGTTTAGCACTCCTGGAATAGCCATATAGGAACTATTCATAAGAGCTCATTTCTCACACGTGCACATGCTTCTATCCCCACAATGCTTGCACAAGAAATATATAAGGGACTTATTAGACAGGTCATAAGTACAGTCCCCCTTTGCCCTAGAAGAGATTTACTGCAAAAAGATGGAATTCCCACTCTTTGAGCTTAATTTTTTAATTCAGGCAGCTCCTATTCAGAGCCACCAACACTGCCCCCAGAAGATGATTGAGTCTGGATTTCCAGAGGAGCAGAAACTGGCACCTGGGAACTTAATACCAATAGGATTAAAATTCATAGGATCATAAAACAATTTAGGTGGGAAGGCACCTCTTTAGGTCACTTGCTCCAGCCCCTGGCTTAAGGCAGGGTCAGCTCAGATGATATCAAATCCCATCAAGATGATTTTTTATTTTAAAAATCACTGGATTCCTTCCATAAATGATGGATGCTACAGAGCAACAGCATAAGAATTATTATGCTGGTTTTAATTATGTTTCCATTTTATCAATATTACACTTCTTTAAATCCACCAGCTTCAGACAAGGTATTCCAATGCAAATCTAGTGTGTTCAGAAAACAGAACCAGACCTTTATTAAAAGAGGTTTCTGAATCGAACACTTAATAGTAGAGGAGTAATGATGGCCAATTATTCTGTGCACTCTGTATTCTTTGTGAACCTGTACTTTTATTTCTTGTACTGTGGTTTTATAGATACACATACATGTATATGCATAATATATTCCAAGAATGTTTCACACGAAATATAGTATTTCAATATTTCAATAATGTAGAAGTATATCAAATATTAGTTAGCTCTGAAATCAAAGCTGGATGTCACTCTATTGAAAATCATTTGCATTTACCTCATGAACAGAGGCTAAAATTTGAACAGTGTGAGAACCTTTAGACCTTGGACTCCTACAAGTCCAAGGTCTGTACTGAATTTGTAGAGACATTTAGATTAAGATGGAAAAATAATGCTTGGAATTAACCTCTCTAATAAAGATGAGGACATGGGTTTACTGAGATAGTTTGGGTCAAACAGAATCAGAAAGAGGGAAGTATCTTCAGTAAGGGCTGTGGTTCCTAAAGAGGAGATAAGGATGCCATGAGGCCCACTCACAAAAGGACATATAAAAGAGGATGACTCCTCCTTTGCTGCTCTCCCTATCTCTATCAGAAAAGCTTGTCTGATAGCTGAGACAGGAGCTGACCATCTCATAAGGCTCATGCTGGGCTTCACAAGAAAGAGAAAGAACTGCTTATTCTTGAAGAATGTGCACCAGAAAATCGTGACTGTAGCTTTCAAACTCCAGCTAGCAGCTCTATGAGATTCCCCAGCACATGAAAGCCGCCAATGCCATTTTTAAATTGACAGGTGGTTTGAGCCATTGACCTCCCCTTTGATACTGACAGAGGCAAATTGCTATCAGCTCCTATCTGGCACTGTACAATGCTTAATGAAGAGCTCCTTCTACCCTGGGATTCCTTTTCCTTGAGAATGGTATAACATCTTTATAGCATGGTGATAAGTAATACACACTTGCTGCAATCGTTCTATCACTGCCTTATCAAGCTACTTGAAAATGATTTGTGGTTCCATTTCATACTCTAGTACTTTCCATGTAGTATATGACTAAATCATAGCAGATTATAAAGTCAATATATTTATATTGATGGAACCTGAAGAAACATCGATTTTACACCTTCTCCTGTTCATTTGTTATGAACTCTGTCCTCAGTTCCAGTGACTAGACAGATTCTAGGGGAGAGATTTTGCAGGGAACAATGGCAGCAACTATCAGAACAGATGCTGATTGTTTTCATTAGTTACGGTGGCAATGACAAAGGGGAGTTCAAACAGAAGGCAAGCCTACTCTGGCTGAAGGGAGCAGGATGGCACAAAGGAAAGCATTTGATCGTCAAACTGCTCATATTTATTGCCATTATCACTTTGATTATCATTATTGCAGTGCTTCAAGCTGGGGCTGACCAGTAATAAATAAATGTTAATTTAATGATCTCCCCAAACTCTACAAACGAAGGCTGTAATTCCATTAAGAGGACTTTTGTGGCATAAGCCATGCCAGCAAAGCTCAAGTGATTTTTCAATGTCATAAGAATCTGGGGGTAGAATTGCAACATTAATTTATGGGTATTTCAGGGATTTATAACCAAATAGCTGTGGTACTACTGAAAACCACAAGAGGTGCTGAGATGCTACAAAGTAAACCATTATTGCTTAAACCTGTAAAAGGTAGCAGTCTTGCTGGTAAGCAAAAAAGGCAGAACTGTGTTAGTGTTGTTTAGAGAAGTGTTTTTAGCATAAAGATACCTGCAGCAATTTTAAAATCCAGTTTCTTATTCATGCACTGCACCAGCCTGAGTGGCAGATGACTTGATGCCTGCAGTAAGAGGCAAGAAATTCAGAGATATTCCTGGTGCCAACTTAATAAAACCACGTCTCAACTGAAGAATGTGGTTTATTTCTTGCTGCTAGCTGTTGGGGTGAGCTAGTCCTCCTTGGAGGCTGGCAGCTTCAGAAATGCTGAACTCATGAATCAACTCGCAGAGTTACAAGTGCCCAGAAACTTTGTGCTTTAAACTTTGTCTTGACTTTAAGGTCTCAAGAACTTCAGTAGTTAGACTGGTTCTAGTAAAAAAACCCCACACTGTTTTCTTTTTTTCCAACTTTTACATGGAGAAACATATGAGGGGTGATTTGCCAAGTTGGCATAATTATTGAGAAGGAATTTCCCTATGATCTGTGAGTTATACCTCTGGAAGAGAGTGCCTCTGTTAAAGACCTTTCAAAATATGATAGAGTCCAACAAACCTGACCCCCTAATGAAAAATAAATCTTGTCTGATGGGGTTAGTTCTCATTATATCCCACATTCCCCTCTCAGCCAAGACACCTGCTCCAGAAAAACCACTGTTCAGTTGTGTTAATACACTGGCTCCAGAGAAGTATGGGAAACTTTGCCACGGGAGGCTTGTTCTCTGTTGTTTCAATAAAAGAACTAGGTTTCCAGGAGGAGATATTGTCACACTGAGTGAATTTTTTAGTTAAGGTATTAATTTTGAAACATTTTACTATAAGGACATCGAAATCAAAACATTAAATGTACTTTTGCCTAGGTAGTAACAACTGATTAAAACCTCATTCAAAGAAAGAAGCAGAAAAGCACTGAAGAGAATATAACTTTCCTGTTGTAAAAATTCTGTCAGGACAGTAACACTGCAGCTGGCTCAGTGCTAGACCCAATGCCAGAAGATTTGCATGTTGGGCAGTATTACCTACACTACTGCACAAGGCTTGCTGCTAAGAAGACATTCAAGAACTTCTCCAAATGTGTTCCAAATACACATTTTGAAAACACACAACAATTGTGCCACAGATAAAATACAGACATTTCCCTCAAATGAAACACAGACCAAATCAAAGCCTATCCAGTCCAGTATCCTATTTCCTACATATGGGAAGAAAAATTAAGTGACCCCTTGAAGAAGGAGACCACAGTACATATAAGACTAGAATCAGCTGTGTAGCAAGACTGTTATGAGTCCCAATTCTCCCATCTGGACTAAACTCAGGAAAATCTATATTCTGAGGAGAATAAATGATCAATTTATTATTTATGGAGTGCCAGAGGAGAACTGAGATATCCCAGAAGCCAATGGAAGAACTCTGGATGGATATCCTAAAGCTCATGTTGCTTTGAGTCACAGGAGAGAGAAGCAAGGTGCAACAGGAGGCTGAGCTCACACACCCATGCTCAGGTAAGTGTCTCACTGCAAGGACAGCTCAGACAGATTTGCCATGGCTGAGCTGATTTCCATTCCAGAGGGAAAATCAGCTGTGGTCCTTTCCCTGAGAACTGTACAATGCACTGGACTGCATTTCACTTGTGCCCCAATGAAAAAGCATCTGATGCCTCAGATGTTTGTGGGGCAACTGAAGATAATCTACATCCATAAGCTGTGATACAGGACTTTTGCTAAGATTATCCCAAATATACATGATCTTGCTGTATTTTAACACTTAGAATGATAAGGGAGAGTTAATCTTTTAGAATATGTCCCTTCATCCCTCTCTTCCACAGCTGAGCGTTGTCCACATCATTTTTCCCCTTTGAGAAAGAAATCTCACAACTGATCCAAGACCAGCCTGACAGGATGTGCCCCAACTCCTTACACTGCTGGTGGAAGGCAGTAGTTTGGAATAGAGACTGAACTGGTTTATATCAGTCTTTCCATTCAGGATATTCTGATTAAAGTAAATGTTTTAGCCCTTCTAGAGAAAACCAGCAGCTATGGCTGTACCAGGGAAAAGGATGTAATTGAAAGAGGAAGACTTTTGAGAGTTCAATTTTTAAATTTGATCTATTATATTATAAAACAGTTCTTAAAGCCCTGATTTAGTTGCAATATTCTTCCTGCAGCTAACATAGGAAAGAACAAAATTAGGATTATTAAAACAAAAGTCCTGATTTCAAGAGGCCTAAAACTGAAAAACAGAAAATAAATACAACCTGAGATAAACATGGCAGACACATGAAAACAAAATAGGCAAGACCTATTCTCTCTTCCCCCCCCACAAGAACAGCAGCTATCTGGCACAGCTGATAAACAGAGCAAATGCATACAAGGACAAGCACTTGAAGATGATCTTATTTATGTTGTAGTCACTGTTACCTACTGGTTCAAATTTAGTCTTCTTTGTGATTTAGGAATAATAGACAGTGACAAACATGCCCTAAAAGGTGTATGAATAATATGACCTAATGTGTTTCCTTCTATTTCTGTCCTTTTTGATTCATGAAAGCACTGAAGTAATGAGTAAAAACATTCCCATTCTCCGACAGTTTTAAGTATATACTGAACATTTATCTTTGGTTTAAATGCTGTATTAAGTAAGGAAGGAATTACTCACGTGCTTAAGATTAAGCTTATGTTGAATATTTTGTAGAAGTGGGACACAATTCTGAAGCTTTAATTTGGTAACACACTGCTTGCTATCCCCTTCGTAGCTACAAGACTGAGCCCTGCAATTCTATTTATAAAGTCTCTTTTGTAATATTTCCAGTAAATTAGTGACTAATGGAGCTCCTTACAGCTACTACAAACTGGATATTAGAGCCCTCAGGATGCAATAGTGCATCACAGAACTACATGGATGAAGGTTACAATGAATGACAGAAATCTTGGATTAGATTGAGTTTTGGCTTATATAGAATAATTTTTTAAACAGGCACAGACATAACATCCTCTTTTTTCCTTAGAGCTTGAGCCAAAAAAAATAATAAGTTTGCAAATGGATATTAAGCAATGCCAGATATTTTCAGGGTTTGTTTTAACAAATTAACCCTTTGCGTTCTTTTCTGATGTCCAAATAATTGTATCGGAAGCAGATGTTCTACCAAAATTTACATGATCAGAGACATTATGCTCACTTATTAACATACTGTTTAATATTCACTACAACCTGTTTTAAAGAACAACAATGTGTTAACATTTAAGCCAGGAGGGATTTCTGTACACTATATAGTACTTGATGCAGCTTGTTTATGCAACAGTCTGACAGATACAATTAATCTCATGAAAACGACCAGAGTACAGCATAAAGGCATACTATTTTTGAAGTAATAGACCACACTCTCCCTTTGGAAGTCAGAACTTAATTAAATCATATAACTTCAGGATGCAGAGAAAAGCTGTAAAAGAATGAAGCTTGTTCTGAAGGACAACCGAATGAAAAAACAGTAAATTTTCTATAGAGAGAATAATAAGATAATCTCCAAACAACAGAAAGAAGTAAGAAATACCTCCAACAAATGCATCTCCAGCTCCATTGGTATCCACAATTTCACTCTGATCACTCACCAACACAGGGAAAGTAGTCACTTCATTTTCTGTAGAGAAAGGGAAGAATAAAACATGAGTTACTTGGCAATCTGACTTTGAAATGCACAACAAACAGGGAAAATCAAAACAATTCAAAACTATGACCTTTAGCATGATAATTTGGTTAAAAATAGATTTGGTTTATAATTCTGTCTGTATTTACTTCGTAGGAATATGGGAATACATTCAAAAAAGCCATAAGTTGTGGGCATTTTCATTATTTACTTCCAGCCTCATTTATTTCCTCTGCCTCCTAATATTAAGGAAAAGAGAAAAAGAGAAAGGAAAAGAGTAAAAGAAAAAAAGTAAATCAGAAGGGACAACATAAAACACCTGGGCATATTCACAAAACTAAGAAAAACTCATCCTGCCAAAACCAGTGCTTTCTACTAGTTGCAGGAAGGTGAGGTAGCCTCCAGAATGTCCAAGTACAAGCCTCCAAAAGATCAACAGAAACTGCTGCATTGTTAAAACCAAAATAGATGTGAATTAACTGAAATAAAGCTGTGAAATAAAAAGCAAAAACAAGTGTAAATCAAAGTGCTTTCAAATTATACCTTTAAAAAAATCCATACATGTAAGAAGCCTTGGAACGTGCCATCTGACTAGATTTGGTTTCAAGATTTCACTGATTTCACTCCCTTCCTTAGTATTTATTTTAAAAACCCCAACTATTTCCTTCAGCTCCCTGCCCTCTACTGGCACTCATTAAATGTATTGCAATAGGTGGATACTCAGCATCTTCACCTCCAATTCACTGCCACACCACAGTTCAGCATAATTACACCACTTAGGTATGATAACTTTAGAGTTCCAGGGTTATAAATTTAATATATGCCACTAATTAATCAGCTATGGCTTTCCAGGTGGTAATGTCATAATGACGTGATAAAAATATAATTACCACCTTGTCACAATACCTTGTTAAAGTGTAAATTACCCCTGTAACAGAGCCAATGGAAGTTCTGCCTCTGGTAGTCAGTATGCATTAAACTGTCTCAGAGCAAACAGATTGTCCTTTGGCAGACAGCAGGAATTACAAAAAGGGGAGGGGGAAGAAAAGCCTGTCAACCAGTGAAAAGAAAAACCAGCAGAGCTGTTTTCTTTTAATTTTTGGTAAAAATAGAAATAAAATGGAAAACAGAGCTGCCAGTAGCTGAAACCTGGAGATGAGTAGTTTCTTCACTGTCCAGCAACAGAGCAGATCATAAAAATCACTCTTACACTGACATACACAGTAGCAAACAAGGAAACCTAGTTTGGAAGGCACATAAAGAATTCACAGTCTCAAATCAGGCAAGTCTGTGTATGCTGCAGAGGTACCAGAAGGATCCTGGTTTCTGTGAAATGCAGTGTATCAGCTCTACTGCTCTTCACCATCTGCTACTAAGTGAACCAGGCAGATATAATGATGCTGCCTCCAGAGGGAACTGTTGGCTGGCCCACCAGGAGGGGAGGGGAGCATTAGCAACAACCATCCATGAGAGGCAAAGGAAAAAGGGTAATGAAAAACATAAGATGAATATTCCAATTAAAGAACAGGTTTCAGTCAGTTTTCAGGGCATCCTACTCTCTACTCTGTTAAGAAAGCTATTTAGAAATGTGCTTCAATGCTGTGTTGTGCTCTTAAGATAAGTCTTCAAGAGCAATGTTTTTTAGTAATTTTAACAGCATTCATTTGAATTGGAAATCATGAAGGAGAGGTCTTACATTAAACTCTGCCAGACAAGCAGAGTGTATTCATCCATTTCACAAGAAGGTATATTGATTTGCTCTAGATAATACTAAAACAATGAACAATGTGCTAAGTCTGTTGAAGACACATTGTAATGAACTAACCTGCTCCTTCCCAAGTGTGCATGGGCACACACAGATGTTCCATGTTAAATGCACAGCAGACAACTGCATATGCATACAAATGTCTGTGTTTGGGCACACAGAGTGAATAATGCACACTGTATTTTGAAAGCTGTAAATGGGGTATAGCATCAAATAAGATTCTATTCAAGCAAACTAGCACAAATGAAAGTTCTCATCATCATCTTTTGCCTTTCTTTTCCTCTGTCTTGACTCCCTCCCTCAGCTCCCTCTAGTATGTGCAGGTAAGTATTGCACTAGGAGCTCCTATTTTATTCTTTCTGTAGTAGATATAATGATAAGTAACTGAATTAGTCTAAAACCCCAAATATATTAGGAAAGTCAATTTTTAATTTTTTTTTTCTGGTCACAGTTTTCCATGTCTGCCTGGGTAATACATTTTCTTTCTGCAATTTACTATATATTTTCAAGCAGAGCAATAATCTCTTTTTTGAAGTACTGAAGTTTAAGAAGGAGCCAGCATGGCTTTGGAGCACATACTGAATTACAAAATATTACCATCTGCACATATCCAATAGACAAATTAGCTTTCTTTAACCTTATCTTTGGTTGATTCTAGCATAGTAGAATCAACTAAACTACAGCTGACAATAATATATGCTGTAAGATCAACAAAAGAATACCAAAGTTCGGGGTTTTTATTCCTTTCCTTTACAATAAACCAAGTAAGTTAGAATTAAAGCTGCCATTAAATTACATTGCTATGTCTGTGTAATAGCACCAAAGGAGCTAATTTCTCTTACTGATCTGTGTTTTGTAACAACGAAACACAACAAGATGAATTATGATGAAGCAGAAGTCTCCATTCTGAGTATCCTTTTTTATTTTTTGTCAATTTAATATTGCTTTAACTTCATTTTTGATCCATTGTGTTATAAAACTCTCAAATCCATCATAGCGGACACTGAGACACCTTGGCTAAGTGCACCGGTCTTCAGTGGCCTTGCTTTTCAAAGTCAGTTCTGATTTCATTCATCATTCTGAGAGCTTATGAAATAAAGAATAATTACATAAGTGTTTTGAAGTCCAAGTGCTGCTGCTCTGGGCATAAAATCCAGTGTTCTATTTTTATGTAACAAATATCTTCTATGATACAACATATTCCACTTGGATATAATTTCCTGGAAGCCCAAAATTGTGAGTACAAATTGCAACAAGGTGTCTATAATTAGGGAAATTTTAGAAAATAAGCATTAATGAAATCTAAAATTTTGGGGCTTTGATTCAACTTTCAGTGACTTTACATTTGTCAGGAACTCAGCTCTTTCAAAATGACATAGACATAATCAAGCCCAGACATTAATGTGACTTCATAGGCTGAAGACAAGGTAAGTTCACAGGTAAATCAGAAGGATAGAGTTCATTGGTTAATTTAGTTCTTGTTGATCTCTCACATTACATATATAAAGAGGTGAAATCTCTATTTAATTTCTAGGCAAAAATATATGCCAGCATATCCAGTTTAACATATTATTGCAGGCAAAACAGTCTAGAGAGATAATAACTGGACAGCAATAGTACTGAAAAAACCCAGTGCTCCTTCCATTCTAAAACTCTTAAGCTCCCAAATCAATACAAGCCTATTTCACAATGTTAGCAGGAACAATTGAACTCTGATGATAGGTGCAAATACTACAGGTCTGTCTCTAAACCAAATTAGAATCACAGACTACATGTCTACTCTTAGTACAGTAATAAACACCAGCAAGCAATCGTTACATCCAATTAGGCTGAGTACTTTCCTTAACTGGGTCATTTACCAGTCTCTCTTGCTCTTAAAAGTAGATTAAATGTGTAAACTTACATTTAATTACCTGTAACAGAACTCTTATGGGCAACATGTTGCAGTGTCCTCAATTTTGTTTTAAAATAAAATGAAAGGAAGAAGGTAGACCTAAAATACATACAAAAAAGGTCTAGCTATTTCCTCAAATAATCTTTTGATCCATGGATTGGTAGTGGTAGTACAGATGCTTACAAGATGGAGTCACATTCATGTGTCTTTTGTGAGCTTTAACTTGTAAAATAAAGGAACAACTGTGAAACAGAATTCTGTCCCGTCTCCTCCCCACCTCCATCGTCTCTTACTTTCTTTAGATCAGGGGCCAAATAAAAAAAAGAGAGATAAAAAGAAAAGAAAAAAAAAAAGAGACAGGAAGAACTTAAGAGAACATAGAAACCTGAACTCAAAACCTATAAATGTCTCTGGGCAGCTGTAAGGTAAGAAATAATGGGAAAAGTATTTGAAACCAGACCACATTGCTTAGGATGATTTTTAGCTCTCACCTGTCTCCAGAAGGTAAACCCCAAAATGCTACAGGCTCTAAATCTCTGTATCTTCTTCAGCACATCAATACATCTTCAAAAACCCTCAGTACAGCAATACTTTCTCCTGTTTTGTTTGATAGTAAAATAATGCTGTGCTGTCCTTCACACAATGACACCACGCTTGCTCATGTCCATCAAAGAGACACTGCAGCTCCCCCACCCCATCAACACAGCCCTGGCCAAAGCTGAAGGCCGTGTTGGGGAGGGCTGAACCCCAGCTAGGAATCCCTCACACTTTCAGTGATGATGTGCTCCAAACCCAGCACAGCTGATGCAGCCTGTCCCTTCTAAGCAAACAGAAGGAGATCTGCATTTGCAGGCTGGGACTTCCAGGAGCCAGTTCTGGACGGCCACTCTGGTGCTCTGGCACTTTGTGGGTGTGTGTTGAGCTGGCCTTGCTTTGCACATCAACACGTGCTCCCTCCACCAGCTAGGTCTGTGCACTGTGGGCCTGGTGCTGTAGCTATATAGGCTTGTCAGAAAAAGAGGGAATCTCTTTGTGCCATTCAATGGAGTTACAGCATGACAAGCAAGATTCAAGTCAGCCACATGCTTTGGGATCTTTCTATCCAGTATTTTAAAGGTGCACAACAAATGATGATGTATTCTACTGAATCCTATATGTACCCAAGAAATCTTTATAACTAGTAATGCAGAAGTTGTTTATTCTTTATTGCTATAATAAACAAATGACCCTAAACAAGTTACAGAGCAGTTGTCATTTATAATGCTTTAGTATTTCTGTGGCATGATACAAGTAATACAAATATTAATTGATTTCCATATTAAATGGGTCTCTTTAGCAATGGAGTAAATTCTCTTTGCAGTTTGCTAAGCAAAAGTGTTGATCAGGACGCAAAGTGCTGTCCCTCAGAGACAGCTAGTTCATTTTCAGTAGAAACAGAAAAAGAATATGATGCCAAAGACTTCAAATCTCTTGTGGCTCTAGTCATAGTCCCATAGATACCCTTAGGGGAAATGACAGTGTGCAGACCCCATTTTCCTCTGTCCTAGGAGTTAAATGAGACTTGTCTTCTTCCCCTTATAGCTCTCCTCAGACATACAAATTGTACCATTATCTGGTCAAGAGCATTTTGATTCAGAAGCCGTATTTGTAGCCTCTCAGTGAAGTGTGATTCATAGGATTAGAGTTAATAGGGGAAAGAAGGTTCATCTGAGTCAACTTGTACACTCATACACATCAACATTAGCAATGATGTAAAATTAAACACTATTTTTGCACACAGTGTGTATCCTCTGAACCTACCCCCAATTCTGTCTGCAATCCTGTTAATTCAACATCACTCCTTTGAAATAAGTCTTGATTTATATCAGCACAAGATTGGACTCAGAACTCTGTATACTGTTACAACAATTGTAAGAAATGTAATAGCATTGACTAATGGCTCATGAACATCTATGGGCAAAATTTGGTGTGGGGCACACTTAAATGTCATTATTTTCTATATCTCACTGCCAGTTGAATCTCTGCCTTATTTCTCATATTAAATCATTTTTAGCACAAGTAAACATAACACTTTGTTTAAAAGATGGGGAAGAAAGAGGTCAACAGAAAATACTAGTTCTGCTTCAGTTTGTTGCTAATAAAACATTAAAAAAATATATATATGTGTGTGTATATATATATATATATATATATATATGTGGAAAAACTGCCCTAAAGAACAAGCTGCAGAATTTTTCTGGCATGTGTCACAATGTTTAAGGTTTAGAATGGCAATGAACTCTGTTGAAAAAGCCTTTTGAGCACACAGGAGTATTGCCATTTGCCCAGCAGGCACTGATTTCCAAGGCAGCTGAAACTGCGCCCACTGAACTGCCAGGGCTGCACTGCTCTAGCTCAGCATGGCTGCTGGAGACATAAGGTACTGCTCAGAGCTCCAGCCTCTCCTCTGCCTTCTGTCTGGGCTCACAAAGGGCTTGAGGACTCAGGAAAGGCAAGGGGTGTGAAGTCACAGGCACCAAAATCAACAAAAGGTTCTGCAGGTATTTCTTTCTTTGCTACAACACAATGACTGTCTGGAGGTACTACAACGAGCTCAGATCAAAATCAGTCCTGTCTTCTCTCCTGAAGACAGGAGAGATGGGTTACAATAAATAAAGCCCATAAATTGTATGATCCTGGTCTCTTATGAAGAGCAGGCTCTACCACAGTGAGCTGAGCCACACCAGTGAGCATAGGGTGACAAAAAGTCACATCTGGCCTTGGTTATTAACAAATATAAGTATCTCTCCCTGCACTGTAAATCCTACATGCATTGCTTTGGGCACTGTACATCTTAGTTGATCCTCACATATAAAATACCAAGCCATGCTCCTCCATCATTATTTTTTGAGCTGTGTATAGGAATTCGAAATACAAATAAATCGATTTCCATTTGTAAATAGGTAGCCAAGACTCGTGAACACACACAGATGATGAGAGCTGGAATGTCAATGTCCAGTGTAAGGAACACATCCCAAAAGTGTGTCTGGGTTACAGGGACTCATGTTTTGCTCACACACACTCTTCAGCCTTCTGAAGTGTGGCTATGAGGACTGTGCAAAAATGAAACATCTCAGCTCAGAAACCAGACCATGTGTGCATTCACTGACCAACACACCAACAGGAAACATGTATGCTTCTACTTCACTTTGTAGTATTCTACAGATGTATTTTAAACCACTGCACAGCTAGGCCACCAAAACACTGTCCTATGGGAGAATCTTCTGACATGTACCAACCTAAAAACCATGTCAATGCAATTCCTACTCAAAAGCTTATCAGGGCACTGGCTAAAACCAAAACAAAACCAAACTAAATAAGAGAGAGAAAAACATATTATAATTTGATTTTGAGTAGGACAAAAACTCTATTCTGCCTCACATTTTTCATACATTAAGCATATTGCCCTAGCGGGATAAACACACCTGTCAAAACTTGCAAGCTTTCTTAGCTATACCTCAGTTTCAGAGTGGTGAACACAGAAATCACATCATTTAAATAAATGCCATGTTACATGACAGCTTTTTTTATGCTACACGATAATCTGAGAAGCATGGGTTGTCAGTGGAGGCAGAAATGGGCCCAAGGCACTTCCATTTCACTTGAGCATCAGTAAGACTGAAAAGAGAAGGAGTGAGCATTAGGTCACTACAGAGCAGCTCTGAAGGAGATTTTTCTTCTGGGAGAATTTATATTTAGTTTCATAAATAAAATCAGTCCATTGGAATGAGAGAGACAGCCTTCCCTAGATATATTACTAAAAATAAGTTAATGTATATATCTGCTTCTCCTTGAAAAAAAAATTGCTACTAGCTGAACATTGTTGAGATAGCTATATCACAGAAATTCTACAGCAGTGCTGTTAAAAATTCAGATCACATGTAGAAATTTCAATTTTTCACCCTTTTATCTCAGAGCTCAGCTCTAGAATTTTACAATTTTTTTTCTTCTCATTCTGTATTTGTAAGCTCCATGTTTCCTTTAATTAAGATCTCCCACGAGTACTTGTTTGTTTTTGAAGAATAAAACATGTTTACTAAATGAATTTTATCAGACTTTAGCAGGTTTTGAATCTGTTTAGAAGATGTCACTGCAATGGAGGCCAAAATTTGTTCTAAGGTCAATGAGAAAATATCCTACTCTTAAAATGCCAGTTGAAACAGAGAAATTCTGCTGTTTTTAATGGAATTCTTTAAAGGGTTATATCAGCCTAAGATAAAAATCTGGCCCAAAATAAAGGAGCTTATTTTTCCCCTACATTAGTTGCAGATAATTTCTTAGATAATTAAATACCCCAAACCATGATCTTTGTAGTATCATGTTACCAGTTTAACCATTGACATAAACAGGATGGTAAATCTATCACCTTTTAAAAATAACATCACACACATTTTGATGTAAATTATGCACTCCCGAATTTTTACAGTTATTGACTACACAGTGGATTGAATTGATTTCCACACAGTTACTGTAATATCAGCTTTGATAAATATTTTCTGGCAAGAGCTCTTGGATCATATGTTTGTGTATGAAGGCCTTTAAAGCATTGCAGTTCACCCACATATGTGCACTCACAAAGGTAACCCAGGCTTTACAGGGTATGCACTGTCATTTAATGTAAATCCCAATGCTTTAAAGTCAGGCTGCTTGACAAAAGCAAAATAAGTAACCTAGGAGAAAAATCAGAATTGTCCAGCCTCTCTCTTTGCGGAACATTGTCAGACTCCTATCACCACTTGTCACTCCTGGTTACTTTTCCTTTAAGTATTAATTTGTGAAATAATTCAAATTTAAGTGATTCCAAAATAATACCCAAAATTACACACTTATCTTTTTAGAAGCAATAAAACATTTTAAGATTATTCAACCTTCAGTTGGTGCCTACAGGTGAATTCGACTCACGATCTCTGTAATATGTATTATTCTTATATTGTCAAGATGACCACCAAGATACGTTTTAGAACTAAAAGAATCCTGCTCTGAAGAGTTTCCAAACTGAAAAGCAAGGTTGGTGAGCAAGTAAATAGATGTGTATAAGAAAAATATGGACAGTCTGCTGATACAATTAAGTTACAAAAAGTTATGAAAAAAGGCAAGAAGAAGATACTGCTTTAAAAACTGCAGAGATATGCAGGAAAAAACTCTAGTTGGCCTACAGAGTGAGATGATTTGAAATGCAACTCAAAAAATGCGGAAAAAAATGGAAATGGAAAATATTTGTTATTTGTTACTTTTAGAAGCATTTCAGCAGGAAACATACACTTAATGGCTATTTAGACCATTTCACTGCTTTTTTCGGCCATCTTTTCCTAGAGGAAATAAAACCAGATTTAAAAGGAAAGATGTTAACATTTTTAAAGAAAAACTTTCTCTGTGGTAACAAATATAATGCCTGAAACTCTCAATTTGCCTAATTCATCCTTCTACCAAGCTTGTACTCATCTTTGTCTAATCATTTTTCCTCTTTCCCCACATCCTTCGCCATCACCTGTTGATTCTTGTTGATTAAAGCAATGACTGAGGTGTGTACTGCTGACCAGGAGGCTAATTGTAGCCAGTGATCCTGGCACAATCTGGATTTTTACACTAACACAAACTAAGAAGGCTTCATTCTTCTTCCACATAAATACAAATCTGATCTTGTTGCTGCTACTCAGTGGCAACAGTCGGGAGCAGACGGTGCCAGGAAGGAACAAAGCTGCTTGGAAGCAGACTAATGTTTGGAGCAGGATTCTCTGCTGAATGCACTGGTCAAACTCAACTTTTGAGCCTGTATTGATTTATTCAGCCAGTCTCTTATTTCCTTTCTGCTTTAATTCTTAACTACCTGTGCATTTGCACATTCAGGATAAAAGTGGAAGAGTGGTGCTCTCCTCCTGCAGCTCGGAGCTTTCCGAGCAGTCTCTGGTTCCCAGGGAGTCCAGCAGTGCCCCCCTCCATGGAGAAGGGGCTGTCCCTCCCCACCCATGCATCTGACTCCAGCAAAGGGTGAGCTTCAAGCCTAACCATTCCTAGAGTTTGGCTTGGCCTTAGAGAGCCAAACCTCCTTTCTCTTTTTTATCAACTTCTAACATACTTTAATTTTTGCATACGTTTCCCTCAGCTGTTTGAGAGCACAGCTTCACATATTCTCATTTTCTGAAGCAGTGCAGTGTCTCCTCCAGAAGCAAACACACAACACATAGCCAGCACAGACATCTAATATGCTTTACTTTATCTTTCCAAACGTCTGTTTTGACTGCACACACGCATGACCATTTTATGTTTTCTGTATGTTACTTTTCATAACAAAACAACTGTACCCTGATTTTTGAAATGTTCAAGCTATCTAGACAAGCAGGAAATCAAAAACAATTCTTAGGCTCTTTTATAATATTTAGTTTTAGCCAAGTATAAAAATGTCAGTGCAAAAGGCAGATACTTATATTTCATGATGTGCCAGAAATTGAAAGCAATTGCATTTTTAGCATTCTACTAACTAAAGTGTTTTATTGCTCACAAAAGGATTTTCATATTTTTGCACCAATTTACAGCAGACAATAGGTATTGTAATCTAATCCACTGCAATTGTAATTTTTGACCAAATTGCTGTTGATAAATAATGCAAGTATTACGTTATTAAATTTTTTACAATTAGGTGACTGAGAAAGCTGTTTATTGCCTTCCGTTCTACCCTCTGTTAATAAGATCGTTGTTGCAGATGTTCATGTGTGCTGCATTGATGTTTAATGGTGCATGATGCTCTAGGTGGTTCCCATAACCTTGCTTTGTCTACTATGAGCTGACTCAATTGATATGATAATAGAGAAAAGAGGTCTGAAACAAGCTGGGCTGTACTGGCACAATTTGCATAACCTTTAAATTTGCCATCACTTGATAGCCAACTGCTCCTAAAAATTCTTATTCACTTGTCAGCGAGGACAATGTACTGTACAAACAGCATTCTGCACTTGGACAGGTGCGGAGGGAAGAGAGGGCATGCACACTTTGCTGCACTCTTCTATTCTATCAAGAAATGTACTTATTATCAAATTTATACAGCCAACAATTTGGAGTACAGTTCCGCAGTTCCATTTTTGATCAACTGCTATTAGACACAACGCATGGCTGGCATCTTTTCAGGTTCACAGTACAGTATCACAGTGTCACGTTACAAGGGACATAAATATTTGGTTCCATAGACTCCTCTCTGATTTAGTTTTGACTGCAAATCCCTGGGGCAGGCAGAAGAATCAGGACGGATTAGGAAGGCAGTGGGGGGCACAGGGTAGTGAACTACAGCAAACAAAATCAGTGTATGCAGCCTCCCAAACTTTAAATCTGCTGTCAGACTACTCTGTGCATTCTTTTTGAACAAACATTAGTGTTACATCATTCAGTAGGTATAGCCAAAACATAACAATATAAAACCAGTCCATGTTTACCCTATTCACAAAATCTGCTGTCTGTATATACTCTATGCCAGGTCTGCTTACTTTACTGTCTTTATTATTCATAACAAAGAAAACAGTTAGGGTGAAAATAAGACAGAGCCTACTTTCATTCACATGGGATCAACTACATAACTACATAAACATTATTTTTGGCATCCAGAGGTTTATATCCTAACTGCCACTTCACAGTCTATAATATGCTCAGGTATGTCAAGGCCAAGTCATTGGTATCACACTGACAAGCACAGCCTATGTTTCACATATGGCATTTAAATAATTTCCACTTTGCATTATCTCTAAAACCTACTGTGGAAATCACTGAGCCAAACAGATCATAAAATCTCACAATTCTACCTTTAGACAAACAATTAACCATTTCAAAGCACTCCAATTAGCCTTCCACATGCCCTCAAAGTTCATTCTAGACATTTTGTCATCTTGCGCAAAATAAATTCCAAGTCCCCAAAGTCAGGCAAAGCAGGACCCATTCAAATCCCCTTTGTCCGCTTTTTCCACTATCAAGGATCTCTGCTCTGTCCCTCCTGGAGCTAAGGATTTGTCTTCCATTTGGCCATCTACTTCCCACAACTTTCATTGTCTGAAATTGGATGCTACAGAAGAGAAACTTCTAATCAAAGGGTCAGTTCCTACAGTTAATTTTCATCCAGGGACACCATACATACCCACATTTTACTCGCCTTCCATTCTGTGCAATTATTCTGTAGAGACTATTTGAGCAAGTGAAGATTAGAGGCTTGAAAACGTAAGTTCCATCATTTATGGCAAAAGCATGACACAGATAGCTACAATTTAAACTTTTCTACAATGTTCATTCAACTGTAATCACAAGATGGGAAATAAAATCTCTAAATTAAAGATGATGGGCTACCAGAGTCTGTAGGGCACCTTCTGAGTACAGATTCTGCTGTTCAAACTCCTTTGTGGTGATTTGTTATGAAGTGAACTGCTGCCAAGTAAAAAACAGGCTAACACTGCCAAAATAATGGAAAAAATAACTCCTACAGGAGATAATCTAGGTGCCTAGGTGTCAGTGGTCAGAGGGTGCAGTTCTTTGTGGCCCTCACTTCTACCACACAAAGACCTCCAGGTGAAATGTGTTATCAAATCTTTCAGCTTATGTGAAGTTTGCTTTCCCTATAACCTCTAGGTAAACTACAAAAATTGAAACACAGATTCCAGACAAGGTACAACACACACGAATCAGTATAATCCATTAATATTCATGAATGTTTTAAGTTCTCCATGACCATAATCAATAGCCAATGAAGTTAATGAGATCTGTCCATTGATTTCAGAAGACACAGGCTTGAGCCTCAGAGACAGCAACATCACATTCTCTCAAGCACTCCAGCTGATAACATAGACTTTGATAATTTGCCTCTTCCCACCCAGAATTTCAGGAATAAACAAGAGATGCTATATCTTATTTCCAAGTGGTTTTGTGGAATGAGCAATATACCATTATAAAGGTCCATATGGAGCGTTTAGTATCTTTAACTGAAGAGCAGTCAAGGCCACAGTAGTTACCCATGTTGTTAATGCCAGTATGAGATACATAAATAAGATCTGTTATTTATTTAAGGAAACACAAAAAAGGCCTGAATGTGTCATCCTCCCAAAAGGTTGAGATTTTGTTTTGCTTTAACTTTGGTCCCTGGAAAGCGGTGATTCTAACTCTTATGTCTTCTAAAAGATGAAAGCCCATCCAATATATTTAAAGATTGATAAGGAGAGTTTTTAGTTCAAACTGGCCGTGACCTTGGGCAGTGTGACGTTATCTGAAAACCATTAATGGTCTCAAACTAAAGGAAAACCTCCTTAATAAAAGCAAACCCTACAAAGGTATAAAAAGGTACAAAGGCAAAACAAAAAAACCAACAACCCCAAAACAACAAAAAAATGAAGTTTTATTAAAACTATTGATCCTGACCTAGGGCATTACAGACATTGATCTTCCCACATCTCCACAGGAAAAAAACAACTTAAGCCAACAAATTATTGATCTATTATGAAACCTGCTGAACAAGCCATACATTTAATTTCTTACAATGAAAAAAATAATCACACCAAATTAGGATACTGAGAAAATCTATTTCTCAAAAATTATTGGTAAAAAAATACTATTGGAATAATTTCATAAACCAGACATCCTGTTAGTATGATTCAACCCTAAAATGTTGGGAGGTGAGAAGTCTAAGCACTGTAAACCTTTAAAGCGCAGGTTTCAGATTTCAACTCATTAAAGCACATGTTCTTAAGGAGAAATGGCAAGTGTCCAACACTGAATATTGCAGGAACATCGAATGACTGCACAGAAAAGGACAGTGGTGAACTTTAAACTTAAAGCATACATTTAATTAAAAGTGCCTAGGATTATTATTTTCTATGAAGCAGAATACTATAGATTTGGATTTTCTTCAGTTTTTTCAAAAACTCAGAAAGATATATTTAGACTGACATAACATTGTCAATGTAGGGACAGTCACTGAAACACCAAAAGTCACCAGAATTCCCTGTTTGGTGTACAGGGAGATGGGTGGGCAGGTAGGTAGGTAGGTGGGTACGTAGGTGTTATTTTCAGAAAACAGGGATAACCTTCACAAAGTTGCATCAATTACATGTATATGTGAAAAGGACAAATTACACTTGGAAGGCTGTTCCACTTCCAGTGCTTCACAATTACTGATTCTGCTGTTTCACCATCCTTTCCAGTTGAGTTCTATAATAAAATTGGTGGTTTTCAGCACAAGAGAAAATAGAGTTTGTTTTCCTTATGTGGCTCTGTCCCTGTATTCTTTGCTTTTTGCTTTGCAGACATCATTCTACAGCATTATCAGCCAATGCTGAAGTTACTTCTATTCCAACTTTGGAACTTGAGTCTTTGCTGCTAGACGGAAATTCAAAACAAAGCACCATGTTTAATGCCTCAAAAAAAAGAAAAACCACTGCAGTTTAGAGGTACTTTCTTTCCAGAAAGAGAATGCTTATTTGGGATTCAATGGCCCCTAAATCAGTATGTTACTGTAAATTCCTTCAATTTTGCTCTCCAGAGTCAAGCAATAAAGGCCTGAAGTGATTTAAGGGGTGGCCTTACCAAAATCCCCCTGCCTAAGTCCAGTTTCAATGCTAACTGTGTGTGCCTGCTCTGGGGTAGCATCTCCTGCCTAGATATACCATTTCTGAGGGAGCAGAGCAACAGGCACTGTCTTCTTATGAGATATTTAAATTAATTTGGGATAGTAAAAACAAAAGCCGAGAGTGAAGAATATAAAAGTGTCCAAGATTAAAGGGCTATAGAATTCTTTGTCAATCAATGCAAAAAAGGTGCCCATTTAAAAAATGATCTAGCTTTAAATACACAATGATGGGCTCTAAACCAGAAATTACCACACCATAAAGAAAATTTGAAGTCATAACAGATAATTCTATGAAAATGTCAGATCAATCATAAGTGGCAGCCAGAAAAGCAAGAAGCTGTTAGGAACTATTAAGAGAGGAATACAAAACAAAGAAAACAACAAAATTAAGCCACTTTCTAAATTCCTCAGGAGCCTGCAAGTCGAACATTCTGGCCCCCCACTCACAAAGACTAAGCAGACCTGCAAAAAGGTGCAGTGAAGGGTGGCTCAGAGTGTCAGAATTATGGATCAAACACAGAACAAGTAAACAGAATACAAAAAGAGTCTGGAAAAAAGACTAGTCCAGGGGAGGTAAGCAAGACTTCTTCAAAATCAAAAGTAAAAAGACACTGTACATGAAATGGTTATGGACTGGCCAAGCAGGATGTATTTCTTTACATAACAGTCTCTGTGACACTCCTTATCACAAAACATGTACAATAAAATCCTATTCTGGCCTATTCAGCACAAAGACAATATCTCTAGTTCACAAATCCCCAAGCAACATTTTGCTGGAGTGTAACATGGAACTATTACTCCAGATTTGCTCTGGTTTTATCCTCTTTCCCAAGTTCCCACTGTTGTATACTTGCAAACATCACGTTAGAGATAAATCTTTGATCTGCCTCAGTCTTGTTTCTACTCTTTCATTCTGTATTGCCACTCCAATATCATATAATTTCTACTAACTAAGCAGTGGATTTAGCTATTAATAGTTATGTCTCCAAGAATCCTTTTTAAAATTACAGTATAAAAACTGAATTCCTAAATCTATGTATCAGTATCTGAGAAACAAGTACAGAAATTCTTCCTTGGAAGAATAAATATAGGCTAGTTCTAAGGAATGGAGTAGGGGCCCATATTTATTGTCATTTAACAAACATGCATTTTTCCACAGCCTATTTTTTCCTCAGAATTGTAGAATGTAAACTCATTGTAGCACCTGAAAATGGAGCTAGGTTTGATATTCCTTACTCCTGGATGAATAAGGGATTTCCCATCTTAGTCTCAATTTCTGGGCTGAATTGGTGTATTGACACAGTAGACCAGAGAAGAATCCTTTTCTTAAATCAATATGAAATTACTGAAACACACACATGTGCCTATTTACATATGTGCATACACATTCTTTGAGGTGCAACACTTGGTACACTTTTAAGTCCAGTCAAGATACCTGTATCCAGGAATTTAGGTTTTAATAATGTGTTTCACCTCTCCAATAAAATGCTCTTCCACTCTCACACAGCAAAAAAGCATGAATGGTCTCAGTTACAAAAAGGTATTACCAGCTTTGCTATTCATTAATCCCTACCAACAAATGCTAATTATTAATTTAGATTTTTTGGTTTCATAAGACACAAAAAAACTGATTATTTTGGGCTTTCTGGCTCACTTGTTAAGCCATTAGGGGACTAAAATGTCCTTTCTTTTTCTAAATCCACTTCTGTTTTTGAAATTATCCTTTCTATTTGTGAATATAAATGTATAGGGAAGAGTGAAAGTGTGTAATTGTGTGAAAAAGAGAGCACATGGTAATAAAACTCAGCTGCTGTTTCCCTGGGTCCAAGGTACTACTCTGGTGTGTATAAATGCATAGGAAGCCTAGTTGATAAAAAAAGGGCAAGTCAAGGTTTTCCTGTCTGGAAGGCCAAGCAGGAGAGCTGTAAGCAAGGGAAAAAAAATAAAATCTTTTCTTGCTTCTTAGAGAAGAACACATTTTACTCAGAACTTAACAGAAGAGGAGCTGCAAACAGACCCACCATAAAATGTCAGCAGTGTCAATAGTATCAAATACTTCTCTGTTATACAGGCAGGCTTACAGGGTAACATGTTGGTCTGGGATTGCAGCACAACCTGACAAAGAAAACCTACTGACCTCTGTTTAGAGCGAGCTACATGCGTGAACATCAGCCCTCTTTATTCCCCTCAAAAAGCATACTCCATCATGCTACTGGGATCTAAGAATGGCTCTTAAAATCTCTCATTCAGTATCCAGAATGTGATAAACCTTCTTAAAGGAAGGGTTTTTAAAAACCTCCTAAAATACTTAAGATCTAACGTATATTTACAAAGTAAGAGGAGTTTCATAATTCACAAAACATACTATCATTTGTCATTTTAATTAAGATCAGATTTTAGTTCTGCTCAAACACAGAAAATTTAAATTTCTGAGCATATCTGTATATATTACCACAAGAACAGCTGTAGTGAGTGACACCAACACCCATTCAGCTCAGTTTTCTGTTTCAGATAACACATAGAGGCAAATGCCTACTATTTCATCAACAGCAAGAGCTTGGTAGGCAGGCTTCTAAATTTGGTAACATTGCAATTTTATTGTGACATATGAACTTGGCTACACTGCACTGACTTTAATTTATGGACTAGATCAAACAACAATGATAACACAAAAATCTACAGAACTGTTTCTGCATGCACTATGTGGTAGGTGCACTAATGAAGTTTTAAGATGAACTTCTCTCTTTTTACCACATTTGCCCAGACTGCTAATAGATTTCCTGAAATATCTCAAGTAATATGTCCCAAAAAATGAAGATTTAAGTGGCTAGTAAGCCCAACCTGGCTTTAATGCTCGAATCCTTAGAAAAATCTATTTTTCACTACCATAGTCTAGCAAATGAGGTTATTACAAACATGCCCTTAAATAGAGGTGGTCCTGCAAACATGAGGGGGAAAAAAAGAATGGAAAATTGTATGTTCACCCCTGAACATGCCAGATTTCATCATTCATAACTTGAAAAATGCTGAAGTGATTTTCTTTAAATTTGGATTGTTTTTCTTTCCTCTATTAAAGCTATAAAACAAGCCAAGTTTAAAGTTTGTAGCTTCAGCTGGTCTTGAATTATGCAAATATTTCAATATAAAAGCATTTTCCATTGCTGAACTGATTTTGCTCACTTTCTGAAGATTTCCCTCTGAGCCAAGACCAGTATCTGACTAAAATGTAATGTATCTGACTAAAAGCAATTTGTTTAAAACTGTTATGAGCAACTCTGACAAACATTAGAACATACATATAGATAGGACATATATGTTCCTACCAGAGCTTGTGATTTTTAGTACATTTCTTAAAAGCTCCAGCTGCTGAAATCAGGAGACTGCATATGTTCATTAACTTCCCCTGCTTATGTATATTTCTTGTGGTTATAGAAGAAAGTCTTGAAATGTGAAATGTATCTTATAGGCTTAGTCAAACCTCAAAACTCAGTCAAATCTGGGATCTCAGGCCTGCTAACAGGGATATCATGGAACAAGGCTGTGGTAGTGGGATCAGAGTCTTGATAGCCAAGTAATTCCCAGGACAGCTGAGGAGCATCTGCACAAGAAATTGACCCAATACTGTTCCTCAAATAAACTTTTTTTTGAGCAAGTCCACAGATCTCATTTACAGTTACCAGTCCCTTTCCCTAAGCATAATCCTCTGTGCTGAAAGCTTTTGTCACAGGTGTCTCTCACAGGCTGGCTTTTCCAAAAGAGTTCCATCAAAATTCAGTCATGTTGGGGATCAGTGATAGAGAAAATTACAATCTTTTTGTCTATGCTCATTCTAAGGTCACAGAGAATGTCCAGCACCTCCAAGTTTTTCAGTAAAAAAGATAAAATTCAACATCACCAAAAAATGTACCTCTGGCTGCCCAGAGGTGTTGCAGATATTCCCAGCCCTGGAAGCATTCAAGGTCCAGCTGGACAGAGCTTTGAACAACTTGTTCCAGTTGAAGATGTCCTTTCCCATTGTGGGAGGTAGGACTAGGTGACCTTTAAAGGTTCCTTCCAACCCAAACCATTCTACAATTCTATGACATAGAGAGGAAAACCTCAGACCACAATAATTTCTTTGTGCTCTGTGGAGTCTTATTAGAAGGTGACAGTTAATTAAGTCAACACTTCATCTGTCACAGCTCCTGTATGCCAATCCTAAACACTCCTTTCCTTCCCTCTAAAACACAGTGATCACACTCAGATTGAATTTGAGCTTGCCTCTTCCTTGCAATGACAGAGAACAGGAAGGAAGGGGAGAGAAAAGGGGCCTTGGGGCTGGAGTACTGTGATGGAGCAGATATGAACAGACAGCAGAAAGACCCAATGCACTCCAGGATAAAGACAGAGAAATTTTTCCTCTGAAAACACAAATAATTCTGACAGCCAAAGAAAGTGGATTGACAAATGGGAATGGCTTAGATTGAGACTGCTGATGTAGTTTTTTATTCTTACTGTTTCATTGATCTGCTCCAGCTGCATGGACCTCTAAGCTGTCTGTCAATCCATACCTGACTTCCTACAGCTTGTGGTCTGTTTGAGGTAAGCCACCAGTATTTTTGGTTGACATTAAAACAATGTTGTATAAATTGCAGCAATTCATAAGATGACAAAATCTTTGCAGTATGGCTAGGCCAGATTTTTGGAGGAAGGAGTTTTTTCAGCTGTCTCAGTCTAAGCTCCCTCTCTCACATGCTAGAACTATATTTTCCCATCTGTTTGGTCAATCTTTTCTTGGTAATAAGCTGTGCCCTTCTGCCCTATGCTCCATTCCTAAAATACCTGTTGATACTTCCATTCTCAGGAATGAAGAACTGTTGCCACAGTCCTCTCCACATGTAATGACCAGCTGTATCTGCACTTCTTCATATCACACACCTCTACTGTGCCCTAGAAAGCCCAGGTCAAATTTTCAGCATGTATCATTCTGTGCCCCTTCATGAATAGCCCAGCAATCTGCAACAACCCCTTTTATCCATCTTATTTCGTCTCCTTCCAGCCAGAACTGTATCCAAGTATATACCCTCATAATTTCCATAACCTGATCTGCATTTGACCCACACATAACTCTTCAAAGAGGTGCACCCTCCTCTCACAACCCAGCCCCATGCCTGCCTTGGCTTGGAACATCCTCAGCAGAGCCTTTGACAGAGCAAACAGAGCTCTGTTACAGATGTCCCCACAGCCTCTGGCTGCCTGTCTCATTTTGCCATGCATGGGGCAGGGGAGAGGGAAGGAGGCTGGGGGTGGCCATCTGGCTGTGACTCTGCACAGAGCACAGCTTGATCCAAACCAGACACAGTTGGCCCTCCTGGTCGCCAGGGCACTGCTGACTCATATCTACCTTGCCACTGGCCAGGACCTTCAGGTCCCTTTCCACAGTGCTCCTCTCCAGCCTCTCCTTCCCCAGTTTGTACCCACAGCCAGGGCTGCGCCATCCCTGTGTGCAGGGTGCAGAATCCAGCACTTGCCCTCGTTAAACTTCATACAGTTGGTGATTGCCCATTTCTCTAATTTGTCAAGGTCTCTGTGCAATCTGTCGAGGTCTCTGCACAAATATGTTCAACATAACAAACATGTTGTTCTTATTATTCTTAACCTGGACAAAATATACAGCAGAAGGTATGAACAAGCATACCCAAATCCATAGCTGACTCTGCAAATACTATTTTAATCTAGGCACAAGCTCTTTGAGACTTCACTGTTCCCTCAGAAAGGCAAGAAAAACAAGTACACACAGCCTGCTTTTTCAAAAAACATACTCCCATGCATTAGAAAAAAGATAATAATTTTATGCTGGTAACTCCTAAATGTAGTAATTCTTTTAAAGATCATTTAGAAGCTTTTATACATTGCACAGCAGGTTGTAAGTGTAGACCTAGTTAGCTCTGAAATAAGTGTGTAAGCAGCACTCTGTGCCATTCTATGGCATCATCATATGCTAAACTAAAGGACACATTTTCCTTCTTCCATTATTATTTTAATGTGAGGAGGTGGGAAAAAGATGGTCCACACCAAAGGAAAAGGGGGAAAACAATAACAAATTGGTATCTCTTTCGAGAATTGCCCCACAGGCCAAACATTTTTATGTTCTTAATCATTATTAAATGACTTAACATGACACACAGAGCCTGGCGAATGATTGCATCCTGACACAAGAACGAATTACAAATAAAATGAAAGATCAAGCTGTATTAGAGGACTGCCTCTGGGAAATGAAAATCTTTAATTCTCTTTTATTATTGACATTTATTTGGCTGCCATGAATAACAACATAGCAAAGAGATTCAGCTATGCTTGTGCACTGAATAGCTTATCCCACGGCTCAAAACTGCCTTAACATTTATCATGTTTGCTTTTGTAGCTGACACCATTGCATACAGTCTCTATCCATCTCACATTTATCATGCATATAAAGTGCATTCTCTAATTTAAGTTCATTTCATAGCGAACAAACAGCTAAGATTAGCAAGTGTCAGTCCTCAAATAAGCTCCTGGTTGTAAAAATATCAAAGAAGGGATTAATGGATTTGTTAACAACTCCAGTTTGAAGAATAAAAAAAATACTCAGTGAAAATTAAATAAGAGCACAGGAGGGTTACACATAAGATTTAGGTTTACTACATTATTACTAGCTCATGTATAAAAACATTTTTATGCTGCTATTTTTCAGTCAAGTGTACAATTCTCAAGTGGAGTGCCTCCTCACAGGCCATTCACATCAGGCAGTAACTTTCTGGAAGGAACACTTCCATCATCATCAGTGCAATACACATACCCAACTCTCAGTGACTGGTATCTATTCCCTTTAAAACAGTTTGTAGCTAACAAAATAGGGGAAGGAGCAAACTGTTGAAGAAATAATTCAAACTGCTGCTAGGAATGATCTTTATAGCAGTGACATACCTGCTTAATGCCTAGCCCTCAAGCCACAGTCTGAAGCCAATTCTGATTTTGAGGCAAATATTGTATGAGTAAGCACCAGTCCCCCAGGTGCAAAGATTCCTCTACTTCACTTGATTTCCAAAGGAGGAATTCAGCCCAGCCTAATAACTCACCTTGTGAAGGAATGAGCTACTAAAATGGCTCGCCACAGCACATGTTTTTAATAGCTTTATTTAGTCTAGAAGCATAGGTGGACAGAATTAAAGAGACTGTCAAAAGGTAGGCAGTCATGTTTATAATGCTTAAATCTGTGTGTCGTACATCATCAATTCAGACAGCAGAAACTGCTTGAATCCTGCTAGAACACCTTTTTCCCACGTACTCTTTTGAGAATTGAAGAGCAGACGGCTGAGAAAAGCTAAAGTGAGACTTTCTGCTCAAAGCAAAAAAAGCCTGGAAATTCACTTAGTACTGGATTTCACTTCCTCCTCTTTGCAAATGTTTAAATATACTACACTGTTGCACAGCTGTTCTCAGCAGGCACAGTGTATCCTTGTTTGCAGCAAAGATGGCTACACAGATAAAATCTCGAGTCATAAAAACCTGAGTAAGACCAACTGCATCAATATTTTAAATCTATGTTATAAAAATGCTCAGAACTAAATTCTCAGGCATTCTTGTGAAATAATAGCTTCTTAAATTCAGACTCTTGAAACAATTAAAAGCATAAAAGATGAGAAACATGGAGTAACATCACAAGGCAAATGCTCTGACTACCATTTGAAAATTGTAAAACCTCAACTTGTAATTGATTAGCTGGAATATTTACTGTGAGTGACAATGGAGATTTGAAAAACATACCTGTAGCCAATACAGTGTCATCTTTGCCTTGGGTGAAGACTACAATTCGCTGCCTTTTAGTGTTCACCTTCGGCAGGGCTTGTGTCTTCCGGGCTATCTCTTTAATGTCTTCAGTCTATTAAGAGAGAGAAAGAAAATTCTTGTCACAGCATACTGGAGTGGTGGGAACTTTATTAGCAGATCAAAGATTTATTTTCTTACAGCTAGGTATAAAATAGACTTTACTGTCAGTAGAGGAAGATTTTTAAAAGGAAAAAGGGCATTCTCCTAAGGGCTTATGTAGTACTATGAGACTATTGTTTTTAATCTTGATAATGATAGTTCAGCTATTCCAACCACTGCAACACTGCAAAGCTAACAAAGGCATTACAGAACATTTCTTAATGAGCAATTAGTGGGTTTCTCTGCTGCTGACTGGATTCTAACCATACCTTTCATAAAATTAAAAATAAAATTGGTAAGAGAGTACTTTGGATAAACTCCGAGCCTGGTTTTCATCCAATGTAGCCAGGTTTTATACTATTGTCACACCTCTGACTTCAGCACATTTACAAATACTTTCTCTAACTTCCCTACAGTTACTGATCCCATCAAGCAAACTGTGCACTGTACCCCTGAGAGGGTGTGCAGCCCAGCTCCCACTAGCTGGTTGCATAATTGAGATGCAGGGAAGCAAAGGGCAAAAGGAATATTCAGTGGGGCACAGAACATAACCAATTTTCTGCAGGAAGGCTCACCTGCAGAAGCTTCAGAAATCTTTGTTTTAAAGGATATTTTACTTCATTCTGCATGTAGGTAGGTGCAGAGGACCTGGCAGACTGAATCAAACCTCTCATTTATCCAGTGTCTTACACATCAGCAAGTTTGGAATGTTTAAATTAATGCAGTAAACTCTAACAACACCACTTGTCATTAGAATATCATAATTTCTATTCTCTCTGTTGCCCTATGATCTGAAACAAAAGGGTTTCAATTTCTAATTGACATGGTTTTCAAGCTAATCTATAATAGGTATTTCTCTTATTTGTTTTAACATCAAACCCTTTTATAATGCTACATGGGAAACTTTTGTTCTCAAATTTCTAACTCAAGTCAGTAAGTTCTACAAATTAACTTTGGTATAATCTATTTCTGACCATAATTTATATATATATATAGTTTTTTCTTTTATTTTTCTAACATTAGGAAAGGAGTATGCATGTCTGTAACTAATCACTGTGCTATTTACTGTGTCCCACTTTGTTAACATCTGTATTAAATAAAGCTGTATTTTTTTTCCCAGTTTCTTCTTTGTGCAAGGAACTGTAGTGAAACATAGCAATGACATAGCCTTGAATATATGAAAACACAATAATAATTTCTGCATTGCTTTGTGTACTGTTTGTTATGATTCCAAACTCACTTGACACAATTACTATTACAGACAGAGAATATGCCTGGGTAAATATATTTACCAGCACCCCTTTATGTGAAAATACCTACCTTTTCTGCAACACTCTCAGCCTCCCTCTAATTTCTTCCCTAACTTTGGGTAGTCAGCGAACCCACTGATTTATGTACATGTGGCAAACATGAAAATAGTTTCCTTTTATTTATTGTTCTATTATTTAAAATTAAAATTCTATTATTTATTGTCCTATTATTTAAAATTCTCTCCTACTTTTCATTTCCATATATGATGCTCTCACTTGTGTTATTTCCTCCTTCCTCCTGCTTAGACAGCTAATAAAGCTTTTAGAAGGCAATGTCTGCTACCAGAGAAGAGAAGAACTGAGGGCAGTAACAGGGGCCATCTTCCCACTAATTCTCAGAAGGCAAGGAGCCTCTTAAAGATGCCAGAGAAAAAAATTGAAATTATTGCTCTTCTGTTTTGAAATGTTTTTTTAAGAGGTTTATGAACAGCAGGTATCAGCTGGTGGCACAAGCTGTTGAATATGGGATGGATGGAGAATGCAGCCCTCAGCCTGGTAATACACAGGCTTGCCAAAGCCTTGCCCCAGGAAGGTTAACCTCAATTCTGAGCTACTTCAGGCCTTGGGAATTAAGAGATCCACAAACTAAAGCACAATAAAGCATCACGAAGATCAAAGGAAACAGGGGAGAGGAGTTTAGTTTTTGCTAAGTAGCAAGTGGCTACTAGTGACTTTATTAGGCACATTTTCAGTGGAGTAAAGCAGGCACAGAAATCAAAGAGCTTGAAAATATTTGTACAATGTATTTATGGGTATGATGAATTTTAAAAGGAAAATTATGAAGTTATAATAGAAGAAAATGGCATGATGAAGACATGATTTCTTCAGCTTAAGGAAGAATAAAGATTAACTTAGATGAAGAAAAGAGGACCCCGAGGAAAGAGATTGTGAAGAGTGATGATAAGGATGAAATAATGTAGACAGGGAAAAAAGTAAAAAGCACATATGTTTTCAGGAAAAATTAAATATATAATAAGCATGTAACAGGAGAAGGAAAGTATTTAGGTCAAAAAGGTAGCTTTTTTCAAAAAGCAGAAATTTCAAGACAGAGAGGTTTGGACACTTCTGATTTTGCAGACTTCAGAAATAGCTGACTAGTGTCTTCTGTGAAAAGTAACTTTACCATTTTTTGCCAAAATTACTTCCCATACTAATTTTTTTCAAAGGAAGAGAATAAAATAGAGATTCAATGTGAGTGTTGAGGAGGCTTTAACTTTTGCACAGGTTTTTTCTGAAGGTACAATTGGGACATTTTACAATAAGTGACTATTTACAGCTGAAGACTGCAGAGGTACTAATGCCTCTCATTTTGTTGTCAGGCAAACATCATCAAATGCTGCCATCTCTGATTTCTGTTCAGAATAAATAGCCAAAATGTGTAATATTTGTTTTGCAGTGATTTTTACCCTGCCCATTTGCTGAGTCTTTCTTATACGTCCCGTGCCTCTGGACATGGCAGAATGATAAGACTGCATTGGTTTGTGGCTTAAAGCCTCTACACACTCCTCAAATTCACAGGACACTCCCACATACCCACTTACATACTTGAACCTGATTTAACAAAGCTGACGTACAAACCTCACTGAAGCATGATGTGCCTGTTGATGCTGCACCTGAAGAATCTCCCAGTGGCACTCATGGCAGCAGGTCAGTGGGACAGAGGCACGTGAAGGGAGCGTGCCAGGTGTCCCAGGGTCAGACAAGTGCCAAACTGCATCCAGCCAGAACCACTACCAAACCTTGTCTTCTGAGTCCTGCCTCTGAACAGATCCCCAATAGCTGGGACTGCCATAGCCCTGACCTAAACAGGCATAAATCCTTCCAAAGCAGTGCACTTGTGCAGTGTACCTCATTAACTTAAAGACCTAAAGCTGGTCCAGGGTAACAAAACTCCCGCTAATACGGTTCCCCAATGAATATGGACTTAGAGGAGACCTCTAACAAGAAAAATTATTTTGCATGGCAGCTGCTACTAAACCCTTAGATATTTACTGTCTCATTCAATTCAGTTTGCTTCTTGGGTGGACAGACAGAACTGAACCCTGAATTTTATGTTTAAAGTAGTATTTTGTTTTCCTAACTCCTATGTAGAAGGAGCAGGAAGTTACTTTTTTGTAAAAGCAAAACCTCATAAGCCTTTGTTATTTGAAAATTAATAGAAATGCCATCAAAATATAAAGTATGTATAGATATACATCTCCATATAGTTTAAAAATTACATAGAACATGAAATTCACCAAAAAACCCCCAACCCCACAGTGATGCTTGGAAAGAGACAACATCAGAAGTAATGTTCTATTTTTGATTATTACAAATAAGTCTTGGTTAGGGGATAAAATGAGGGAAATAATGGTCATCAAATATTGTGACTGATTTTATAAAAATACTTTGTATTTCAGCAAAGTAAAATGGAAAACTAATGGTGGGAATGGTGCAGCATAAAGATTAAGATTCCTTTGACTGGAATTTCCCTTACAAAGAAATAAGCAGATTTGTGCCATGGAGGTGTTTTCTCTCACCTATAACAAGATTTCATTTCTTCAGAAAAGGTGTCTATTTTCCTGAAGTTCTCTTAATTGTAACTTCTCTTTTTTTTCAAAAACTGTTTCAGATACATTGAACTCATTTCATGTGTAAAAGATGAACTCAGTATACAAAACTGTTGAATTACTGTCAGGTAGAACAAAAAACCATAAACAAACAAACAACTAAACAAAAGAAGCTGGTCACCAACTGATTTTCTATGCTAAAAGATTTCTGATTAAAAAATAAAAGTCTTTCCCGGTGGCAATTCAAATGCAGCCACCAGCAACTTTTAATCACTTCTATGAAAAACATTCTCTTGATTTTTGCCCTGGTCAATCACGTCCTTTCTTTTAATTTGCCATGCTTTACCAGTTTTCTATTCTCAATATAAAAATCAAGCTTTTGAGAGTTGTTGGGAATTTTTCTTGGTTTTAATTGAAAGGCTAATTGAAGATCTTCAAGTTTTTCATAAGATGCTTTATTATCAGTGCGATTTTTTTTTTTGGTCTCTATAGCACAAAAGGAAAACAAAACTGTGGACACTATCAAGTTTTACTCATCTCTGTCAGCAAACTTGACGTGTGAATCGTTGCCAAGCAAGGGAGTAATAAGAGATAAGATCATAATCATTGTGCACTTTACTGATATGCTGTAATCAAATGTGGCAGATTTAGGATGTTCAGGAGGAACTGTGCTAAAATCTCTAAGCATGCACTAATGGAAAGGTTAATATGATGGTAGTTAGCAGACACCAGCAAAAGCAGTTTGTCACTAGAGCTGAATTTAAACCAGGCACATTCAAAGTCTTTAGCTCAAGGGGGCAATAAAAATATAGAATGGGTAGACTTAATACACTACTTCCTTTCTTTTTATTGTCTAGCTACCAGAGGGTACCAATAATATCTTATGCTTCATATTTTGGAGGCATCTGTGAAATTCATTCATTAGCATAAACTCAAAGTGTATTTTTATGCCTAACAATACAGATTATACAAATGAAAACTGACAGTGATAAAAAGTCTTGATTTCTACAAAGCAGCCACGTGAATTTGGGAAACATAAAATGAAATGGGACAGCCCACAGTTTTAATAGCTAAAACAGTGATGGCATTGATGTACCTGCTGGTGTATGGTTCTAAAGAAATCTAAATTGTAGAACAAAAGCTGTCAGTCTTTCCCTCTTTTTTTCTATGCAACCAATCACACAGAAGTGGCACACTCTGGAAGCAATGTGGTTTGAATTGCGCGGCTTCTATTATTTATGCAAAAAATGGGTGTTGAGCAGTCAAACTCTTTTCTATTCTTTTACACTGCAAACAAATCAATTAAGGTGGGTCTTATTCCAGTGAAAAAGCAACATGTAAAAGGATTTATGTGTGTTCAGTTCTGCAATTTAGATTTCAGTAAGATCACTTACTATCTGCAAAATTAGCACAAGCCTTGTCACATTAATTACAGTATTTAAAAACTGCCTGTTTGAATTGGTTAGAGACCAATAGCTGATGGTTCTCCAGATTAAGCTATCTGAATGTAGCCAATGGGAGGTACTAGTCAAATAAATACCTTGAGAAGATGAAATCAAAAGCTCTGAAAATCACTGTAAAATCAACAGTATTTACTTCAAGAAAGTAGAGGATCAAACATTTTTAGAGCTCAGATGGAAAACACCGACTCGAATATGTTTTGAAACAATTTCCACACTACCTTTTCTAAAAAGCAGCTGTTTGTAGAAGTATGGTTTACATTAATCAGTACCTAACAATTTTATATACAACCTTTCTAAAATTCATTTGCATAATGATAATCCGCATATGGCAGGGTTTAAGTTATTTAAGCAGTGTTATATTTCACTATTTAGTGTTGCTTCACCACTGCTTTAGCAGTGAATCCTTCTGGAGTGTAATGCAGCTAATGAGGTAGCTTTTTAACTGAACAAACTGACAGGTCCCATATCTGCAGAGGCAGCTTGAAACCGTGCCCAACCTCTCGGCTTCCCAAGAGGCTTTTCAAAATTCAATAAATAACATCTGTAGGCGATGTTGGGTGCAGACCTAGCAGAGTGCGTCATAACACTGAGCTGGCAGAACAAAGAAACCATGACGACTGCCAAGTTTCCATGGCAACCGCTGCGAGGCTTGGAGAGTATAATAGCACATCAATCATTGTCCAAAAGAACTTCATTATCAGCAAGAAAAAAACCTTTAGGATCTGTTTAGTGTGCAATTGTGGGTTAACTCACCTCAAAGCCTTGCTCTCTAGCAAAAGTGGCAGCTTCCTGAAATAATAAAAAAAGAACAGTTAATTATAAAGTGCTAGATAATGAAGAAATAACACATTTTGAAACTCATTCAGCCAGTTTTCCTTTTACACGATTATCTCAATATAGCCATATACAGTTGTGCAATTCTGATAGAAGCACCAAAAGCTTCTCCCTCTTCCCTCAAGCCCAACAACAGTACAATGTCAACACATTTCACAAGTTCAAATAAAGACGGTACAATATGTTTTTTTCCAAGTAAGGAAAGTTACTTCTGCAGATAGGACTTGAACTAGGAAACATCCCTCAGACATATTTTTAATTGAAATTGTACTATCTCCATTTATGAATGACACTTCATGGGATACATGTTATCAAGCCATTTAAAAAAAATCATTTGTCATCTACAGTGCATTAAAAAATCAGGATCACTAAATGTGTTCAAACCCTTGTGGTAGAAACAGATGAGCATTTAAAAATATTCTGATGTCTTAATCACTGCTTTAAGCAATTTAACTATGTTCTTTTCCTGAAAGAACAGAGGAAACATCATGGTATCAGTATGTCCTCATGTCTTATTTATATTAATAGGTGCAACTAAAAATCTGTTTTGAAATAAAAGCAAGGAAATGGAAGACAATAGCAATGTTCTTCCCTTACTTACTTTCTATCTTAACATTGGAAATACTGCAGAAAACCCTTGAAGTCTTTATGTTTTAACTTGCATTCTTCCAGATTATCTTTGCCAAGTAATATTAATAGAGGGATAATCTAGAGCCAAAATGGTGAGTTGATCTAAGTAAACAGAAATGAATACTGTACCAAACCAATCCAGTGTGCCTACGAGGGGTTTTAGTGCTTCAGAAAACACACAGTTGTGGACCTACATGATCCGTCAATTTGGGGGCAATAGAAGAATTTGAAGTGGGTACAATTGATTATAACAACAGAAAGTTGAGGTTAATAAAATGTGATAAGCTGAAAAGCACAACTCCTCAGGCTGCTTCACTGCAGAAACATAAGGCTGACCGGGTTACCCTTAGCTGATGTTGACAGAAAAACTGAATCATGGTCCTGACAATTGGGTGCGGGCAAGGTTAGCCACTTTGACAATTTACTTACAATTGAATCCCTTCTTGTACATCACACAGTCAATGACATTTGCTAGCCTGGCTGTCAAGAAGGAGTGTAGGGTTCAAAGATATCATGCAGTGTTTTCCTAAACCAGCATGTGATTAACAAAGCCTATGCTCATATGAAAAAAGGAGCCTTGCAAGCTTCCACTCTGTAGTGATGCACTTACAATGAACTGCAACACAATCAAGAAAGCCTCAAATGGGACCGTGACACAGAAGAAAAAAATAAAATAGGAGAAATAAGGGAGCGATAAGGGGGAAGAGAACAAGAAATTGACTAAAAATTATGTCTTCTAGCCAAATAATTTCTTTAACCTCAGGTTTTTGGTCATGCAATTGAAATCGGAAGTTACACTGATCTGTCCTAAGGGATTTCTTTAAAATCCCAATACAGCAGGACATTAACATCTGTGTTAAACTATTGTCTGGCCAGGAAATTGGACACCGGTACATGAAATAAAAACTGTTCCAGTGAAGTGGTGCTTTCTTGTGTGGGAGACTTTCAGAGAATTCATCTTAATTTTCTGTACTAGGGCACCCATGCATAGCACATGTGTTTTGGAAGACCTGGCCCTTCCACAAGAAAGGATAAATGATTGCACATTTGTTAAAAAGCATCTCATCTTCAGATTCTCCTGTAAGAGCGTCATCTTTTAGCCTGGTCTGCTGCCCAGCTACATGAATAATGGCAGCCAGCATAAAATCATAGATTTTCCTGCAGTTGACCTCTAATCTAAGGGTGCCTGAGCATGCCAAAGAACAACAGCAATCTTAATTTTCTTCTCTCCTATCAACTGAACCTCAGAATGACTCCTGAGCAGCTTATTTCAGTAAGGATTGTGCTTACAGTCCTCTACAAACCAGCCTCTCTCAGAACAAGATCCCTTTAAGAATTAAGGCCTTTCCAGTAAAAAAAAAAAAAAATAAAGCTCAAAACACACATTTGGACTGTAGAGTTTAGTGCTTGTGAAACACTGAGAAATGTGAGGCAGGCTCTGATTGCCAGGGACAGTTCAAAGTAAATTAACCAGATAAAAGCGACGAGAACCTTTTAGTATCTATTCACAATAACAGTGAGAACAGGAAACAAGCAGAACCCATCTGTGCAGCCCTAGGGCACCTCATACTGAGCTTCACGTCTCTAATAAAGTAGTCAGGTTAAAGTCTAAGTGGATGTAACATGTGGAGACTGCTTGGGTTACAGCGGCCAGCCGGGGCGTTCCCTGGTGCAGGTGATAATCAGTATGATAATCACTATATTTACAGGCTTTCCATTTTATATCTGACACTGAAAATCACGAAGAAGGAGGGATTAAGGAAATAAACAACCCACACAGAAGCTTTACCGCTCCCCAGAGAATGCAGCATTTTCATTCATGCGTGACATGCGACAACAGCAGAGCAAAACAGCGACAGAACAGAATTTTCTTAGGAGGCTTCATTTCACATCAGGACTTCTTTCAGTTTTGATAAACTTTACACATTATTCATTCATTATTCCAACTCAGCATTTTCAGAGCTGTTTCTGTTACTGCCTACAGAACATTTCATAAACCCTCTCCCCACCTTATCACTGTTTCATACTAAATATATTAAAAATTCACACTCCTTTTTCAATATAGCCTTTTTACTAACTGTGACAACAAACTTATTGTTGCACCATCTAAAGTAGAAATGAGATTTGTTTTTAGTTGTGAAATGTCATTTGGCTCATGCTGTTTGGGGGAAAAAAAATCCTAAGTACACTCAAGCTGACGAAACCTGTGTGCAATGCCACTTAATGGGAGTAACACAATGTCACCAAAGTTAACACACACCCTTCTCTTTACACAATAGTGAGCAGTTTACACAGGAAAGTGAGATTAATTAAGGAGATAACAATAAAAAAGACAACTTCCGTAGTGCTGGCCTTGCTGTTATGTTAGAATTTGCTTGCTAGCTGAAAACTATTTCCATTCTTGCATGTATTCTACTGCTGTTGGAGCCCCAGCTGAAAACTTTTTCCATTCTTGCATGTATTTTATTGCTGTCTGAGCCCCAGCACTCAGTAAAAGAACTGTTTACAATCTACACACAGGCTAATTTTAACAGGACTTGTTAAAATCCTGAGCCCTTTTATCACAGCCAGTACAAACTATTTGTTTATAAGTAAATAGAAACATACCCTCCAAACACAGAATCCATCAGCCTCTGCAATCCTAGGAGTAACATATAATCCTATGCTAGCCCCCTGTGTTAGAATACTTTTATGATTATAGAGTTAAAATGGCTCAACTTCGATAATTGCATGTTCAGTTTGCCGTGAGACACAGAAGGCCCATCATATATTGAATATTCTTGGCACATCCAAAATTTTTTTTGTTGGTACCAAGGTTTTATGATTACTTGATCAAATTACAGCCAAAATGGTAACAATATGCATAGTGGGTTAAAATTAATTTATGTAGGCCAACATAAAACTCACACAATTGCACTGAACAGCATTTGAAACCACGTATTGCCAAAATTAGCTGACAAAGGCTGTTTCAAAAACACCAGCAACATTATTATGTACAATATGCATTTTAACCTTTGTATGGAAAAAAAGGAGCACTGAAAACTAAATTTGCATTTCATTGCCGAAATCAACATTATCTCATAAAGAAATGATAAAACAGCAGGACAGCAATGATACCCTTGCACACTGAATGCATTTCCCATAATTGCACAAAAAAGCAAATGCAGGGGATGCTGAAGATAATCCCTCCCCTGCCATCCTTCTTGGTAGGGAAAACATCTCACAGAATAACCTCAACTCACATATTACAGTACTACCCCCTGGATTTGCTGTTTTAAATTGGGAGATTACTGACAAGTTTTGAGGGAGTTCCTACTTCATTAACTGTGAACTTCCTGACTTGCCCAAAATATACCCTATTCACATTTCCAGGAATACCATCCTCTTTTCTCTGCACAGCCAGTCTGTGACGCAGAGGGCTCAGCCCGTGAATCAATGCAGCCTCAAGCCTGCACTCACACAGACCATGTGGAACTGCAGAGGAAGCTCCTTGCAGCCCAGAGCAGAGCAGAGTGCATGACAACAAAAAGAAATAAAAAAGTAACTCACTCAATGAGAAATAATAAATGACCACGAGGACCATATACTTTGTGTCTGTTTGATGGGACAATTCCTATTGGTAACAACCATGTTTGATTGTCATTTGAATAGTACTTCTAACACTGTACCTTATAAGCCTTTCTAGACTGCTAAAATCTTCTAAAAATTACTCTTAAACATTTTCTTCCTTTTTTACATTTCAGAAGTACGGATTGTTAGTTTTCTTCTATTTACATTGTTCCCTTGAAGACCCTGAATGCTATGATTTTCTCGCTCAGGTAATTCCCTTTTTTTTCAGTATAATCATTTACTACCATTCATCCCACTCCTGAGTTCACCTCCAATGCGGGTGTAAAGTTGTGTTCTTTGCATCCTCTCTTGCTTTCCTACAGATTGTACTGTTTGTGGCAACAAAGTTACTTTCACAACTCCAACATTAAAACCCTGTTTTCTAAAAGGAATGGGTGACAACTGAAATAAACAAATGAAGATATAGGGAAGATTTTTGTAGAAGTGATGCCCACTGATATCCACAACTTCATTCTGTAGAAGACAGACTCAAATGATCAAGGTTGGCTTAGAGTGATAATCTTCTTTCTTAGAGATAGATGCTGAAGTTTCATATTTCTGAAACAGACACTTTTATACAAGATTTCCTAAAGGACAGCAGACTTGCAAAACAAAAAACCAAAACCTAACAAAACAAAAAAACAAAAAAAAAGTATCATTTGTCTCTCTGCACTATAGACATGAGTCTTTATTGTAATGTAATTACTAAGACTTGTAGTTTACCGTCCCTTAAGTAGGCACATTTGTCCTTCTATCTATCTGTCCCTTCTACCATCTTCCCCATTCCCTAACAAAGAGGTTTCTTATACAATTCTGTGTTTTTAGAGCTATACCCTTTTTTAATATACATCATAGGTACTGAGAACCTCTGTTTTCAGTGGCATCTGTTGTGCCCTGTAAATCTGAGTATAAGCCAAAAAAAAATGATACTCTCTTTTGTTAAAATCTCCCTTCTTATTTTCTTGGAAGATAAGTAATCAGGAATGAATTAACATGTGCCCTCCTTTTGGTATTTCCTTCCTAAAAAACTTGTCACAGTGCGGGAGATGAACTAGTTTTTAAGAAAGAGACCTTGTGAGCTGTGCCATGCCATGTTTTCTACTCTTCCAGCTGCAGGCCAGTTTATACTAAATGTGACCCTGGAAATGGGACTTAAGGCACAGAGAGGACAATGGATTTTCAATTGCCGCCTTTGAATTATAACAAAGATGTCATAAATACATTAACAAACTTCAAAGCAGAGTTGGTGGGGTGTTCTATAAAATCATCAGGCATTTAATGCAGCCCATGAACATGCAGCACTGTGACCTGTCTTTATACCCCTTTTTCCTGTATATGGTTCACAAAGCCAGACTAAGGTAAATCTGATTTTATTCCCTGTCCCAATTCTAGGAAAGTAACAGATTCATATACATACACACAGAGAGACAAAAGAACCACACAGGATATTTTCTGAAACACATGGTGAAATTCTGCTACAGCTGGGAAAGTTTGCGATACACGTGGGGATGTGCTACACGGATGTAATGTTTCAGTATTATTTTTGTTTGACAACACAGAGGCCTAATCCTTGATTCAGTTAGTAGTGTAAATCTGTTCATGTTTCAGAGAAGGTCAGTGAAAGTGATCAGAGAATGGACAGACCCCACACACAGCTTGAGAATCAACACTGAGAACCAGCAAGTATCCACCCCTCCCTGGATATTACTGGAAAAAACGCAGCTGGCATCAATTGGATGGGCAGATTATCATAAAGGAACACTGAGGGGTTTTTTACCCCACTTTCTTTTTCTTATGAGCAGTACTAGACCTCAATTTTATTTTTTTCCATGAAGGATAGATAGTGAGAATTCATATCATATCTTAAAAAAACATTTCAGCTTGCTCCAGAAATACTAAAGACACTGGCAAATATATGTACACTGCCTTCACCCAGCAGCTGAAAATATAAAATAATAAGAATCAGTTCAAGTGAATAATCAGAATAAGTATAAATACCATATGGGGTTAAAGTTGTAGTGTTCAGAGGGGGTTCTGGCAGAGTACCAGAGGTTTTTGTCTGAAAAAGCCTAGTGTGAAAAGAATTGAGAAAGAAACATATTTCCTGTCCTGCTTGGGTTCACCCTGGAGTGTTTGCATCACGTACAATTCATTAATATTCAAGCTATTTATCCTCCTATTCAGGTTACTACCAGAACTACAGTTCCTGCCAGAATCTTCTGTGGAAAGAATCACCCTGAGTCAGAGCTTAATGCCATTACAGGGTCTGCAACGGCTGCAGCAGGGATGTGCCTCTGAGCCATTTTGAAATTTTATGATGGATAAAGTGCTATTACTTACATCTCTATCTTACATCCTTACCTAAAGAACTGAACTTCTTATGACTCTGTATGTGGCTCTCTCCTCACACATTACAAGCATCAAATTAGTGAACAATACTTGTTTACATCATTTCTCTATACAAATATGTCTGTTTCTACGTTAAAAATAAATGCATCATCATCAGAAGTGAGAAAGAAGGAAAAAAGACACCCCTTCCTTAAATATGATTAAATCAGGAGAACATAACAAAAATGAAAACAAAAATATCAATACCTAGAATATAAGAGTTTTATTTGAATATAAAAATAGAAGATGTGTGGGGTCTTTTGAAGTCTTTAATTCTGCTCACTGAATGCTCCCAGTGCTACCTTTCTGGCTGGAGGGTGACAAACAGAAATAAAAGCTTGCATCATTTTCAATGAGGCCTTCTGTGATTGTAACCACTTAAACTAGCCTGAAATCAGACTAGATATTCTCATCTAGCAATTTCAGATGAAGAGAATAATCAGACACTCTGCTAAAAGTGCTAGGATCTAGCAGGATTCTCTCTAGTCCTGCTAAAAGGTTAATGTATTTTTAGCAGTAAAATTCAGTTGTTTTATATACTTTGTTTAGTGTGATGTCATGCACAACCATTTAGAATTATAACTGAGGCTGTGGCATTGGGAACTCTGTAAAAAGCAATCATTGTGTCACACTCTTCATGTGCTGGGCTTGCTTTGCTGGCTAACTCTGGCAAAAAAATAAAGTTGCTCACTGCAATCTTCAGCAACAACAATATCTTTTAAATTGATCTTGAAATGACATATTTTACACTTTCAATGAATTTCAAACCCACTTGACTTTAAGATTCTTACTGGAGTTTCTTGTGCTGTTTAATGCAAATTCAATGATGTATTTATCTGTATTCAAGATACGAATACTCAAGATGAATTTTGTTTTCTGAAATTTTCAATTTTAGCTAACTGTAGCTACTTTATGGAAGGAAAAACCTAGTTCTCAGTCTGTAGCAGCAGCGCTCTCTCACAACATGGTCATTGCACAGAAAAACAACATTTCAATCTGACCACAGTTAGATCACTGTGGTCCTGAGTGAAGAACACAAGTTCTAATTCCAGATGTGACTAAGGCACTATTTATCATTTTGGACAAGTTGCTAATTTCTTGGATCAATTTTTTAAAAAATCCATAGAAGTTAGAATTTAACTGCTTTTGACCATTAAGTATTTATGGATGAGGGAGTTTGGTAAAGTTTATTTTTCTATTAGAAGCCATTCAGAACTTGAGACAGGCTCAAACAGATCAGAGATCAAAAGAATAGTCAAATAATGAAATTAAAGGGATATGATTCCAAAATATTTTAAAATGGTATTAAAAAGACACGCAGTGGTTGAGTTTAGGAGGGACCTCTGCACATTATCTCCAGAGTCCAACCCCATTCCTCAAGCAGGGTCAGCTAAAGCAGGCTGCCCAGGACCCCCAAGTTTTGAATATTTCCAAGGATGGAGTCTCCACAGCCTTTCTGGAAAATCTGTTTCAACACTTGACCACCATCACAGTAGAGATTTTTTCTTATGCTTAAATGAAATCTCCAGTAGCTGAATGTGTGTCTGTTGTCCCTCTTTGTGTCATCTCCCACCGCTGCAAAGAGCCTGCCTCCATTTTATTTACTACCTCTTGTTAGGGTGCCTTGATAACATGTCCCTGACCTCCTCTTCTTCAGACCCTCACTCTCCCCTCCTCATACAACAGATGCTCCAGCCCTCACTCATCTTTGTGGCCCTTTGGTGGCACCACTCCAGTAAATCCCTGTCCTTCTCACGCCACGAGCCCAGAACTGGACCCAGCACTGCAGACACATCTCAGGGCTGAGCAGAGGGGAGGCACAACCTCTGCCCCTCCACCTGCTGGCAATGCCCTTCCTAAGGCAGCCTGTGGTGCTGAGCTCTTCCTTCCTTCTTGTGCAGCCACATCCCTGCCTCACATCCTTTTTTTCCACTGAAATTCTGAGGTCCTCTTTTGCAAAGCTGCTTTCTACCCAAGTGGTTTCCAGCCTGTCCTGGGACTACCATTCCTCCCTAGGTAAGATGACCTTCCATTTCCATTTGCTGAACTTCATGAGATTCCCATCAAGCCATTTCTTCCCTCTGTCAAGGTCTTTGAAACTTGATATTATACTGTGATTTTTCTTGAGGAAGCGGGGTTCAGAATTCCTATGACAAATGAAACTACGAGCATAGTGAGCATTCCATTCTACTTTTAAGACACCACACTTAAGAAAAAAGGAATAAAAAAAGAAAATTACAAAAACTAAGAGGTAAAAATAATTAAATAATAAAATAGTGTATAAGTATGCATTAATTCCTATAGAAAAAAAACAGATATTGTAATTATGGAAAATTACATTCCTGCATTGAAGATCAGTAATCTTTCACCTAATACATAACAACATAATTATGAAAACAACTTACTTGTCAAAAGTGCATAGTTTAGCAATGGATTACTCAATGGATAACTGTATGCAGATCCCTTTCTTTCAGTGTGACCATTTGCCCCAAGATGCACTGGGTATGCAGCAGTAATATTGATATGCTGAATTCACAGGTTTTGCCTGCAGGGTATTTGCTTCCCTGTTAAACCAACCTTATGTACACACATATACATACACATACATGACTTTTACAAATGCATATCTAGATCATGACAAAACAAATGTGATCTCCCTATCTAAAACTTCCTGTTTCAGGTTTCCATATGCACTCATTTTCCAAGCCCTTCCTTGTTAAATTAGTGGTTTTAATAAGCAATTATATTCACTAGACTTCCAGCTAGGGAAAAACAAGGTGTCTGCAATGGAATCCCATCCAGTAAAATATAACAATTTATTGGCACCCTCACCTTTTCTGAGCACTGGAAGGTTATGAAGACCTACAGCTATGATTTGAGATACACTGGTTATAGCATCATTCATATTAAATAGTACTGATAGATATTTTTGTTACTATGAAGTTATTTTACCTTGTTAATATAGTTGCAATGACTTATTATCCGTTCCCCCTTCAAGGTATCATTTGATATATTCACTAGTTATAAAACATTAAATTATAAATACATTTTTCTTTCAGCATACTGACTGAAGTTGTACAATTTGCTATGTTCATAAACTCACATAAATAACTTTTAAAGCCAAGCTGAAAAATAAAATTTGGACTCAGTCCACACAGAGAAATGAAAGATTTGGTCAACATCTGAATAAAAGAAAATTCTGAGTTTCAACTGTGCTATTTTTACAAGAACAGTTCTCTAAATCTCTGTTAAGCAAGGACACCATCTTAGTGCCACCAACTGTATATTCTAAAGGATCACAAAAATCTATAATAGTTTTCAATCAATAAAGTTTTATAAACTTGGTACAGAATGATACAAAAAAATTACCATTTCTGATTCTACCATATGTGCATTCTCCACATACTTCCAGACTCAAGGAAATTTTTTTTTATGCCTCAGCTACATTTCAGAACAGCTACCATTTCACCTCTAATTCTATTACTTCAAAACGCTACATTTATTTTAGGATTTGTCTCCCAACTATTCTTTAATTACTGAGATAACAGATTGACATTAAATTTGAGTATACATTTATATATTTGTTAACCAGTTCTATATGCTTAGTAGATGTAAGCAAATGAACCTGCAATTGCACCTGATACCTTTCTTATTTTACACATGACAAGTGGAAGACTACAAATTATTCTGAAGCTGAAATTAGTAGTCATAGTAATAGTAGTAGTAATTCAGTTTTGGACAGGTTATTTTTAGCTATGTACTTGCTCAAGCCCTTCACTGCAGATTTCTTACACCTCTGAGTGTTTCAAAGTATAAATAATCTATTTTTTCCTCTGCCACTAGCATTACATTTGTGTTTAAATATAACAGAAGTTATTTCAAGCTATTTAGTTTGACTCACACTTTCCAACACAAAGGATTCCTGTGATTTTTTTCCAAGATGCTGTGTCTCTTCCATTTTATGCAAAATTTGAAAAGAGCTCTAGGGTCAGCTCAGTGCTGTTCTTTTGCTCAGACTGCATTCTGATTTGGGCTCTAGAAATTTACTTCTTTCTCTTACATTGGTAATAAATTTTTTGGCCAAATACCAGATAACAAGTGAATGAGAACATTCTAAAGCAGTAGTGCTATACTCTCAGAACAGAAGTAGTGGCAATAACAGCACACCAGATGCTGCATTGGAGTTTTTTTTCTTTTAAAGACAGTTATTTATGGATTTAGGGAAATGAAGAAAAAATAGGCTGAGGCCTCTGAAAAGTGGCACAAATTTGTAGAATCTCCTTGGTTTGAGGTTTATTTTCTTTTCTAAAGAGCTACAAGGAATGTAGTGCTCACATAATGTACTAAAATCTAATTATGTTATAAACAAGTCAGAACAGATATTCAGCACTAGCAAACATGTACACTACAACTTCCTGATTCCTTGCCTCTTGTCAGATTTTTATATCATGCATTCTCCTCTTTCAGTCACATTAATCAGCTCTTCTGAACAGTGCTTAAAGAAGCCACATATGATATCTACCATGCCATGTTTTGAAAATCACCATGCTCTAAAAAGGCATTTTGATCTCAGGTTTAGACCATGAAAATGAACAGTTTATTTGGAGCCTGGATGGCTTACACGGCAAGCAGTGAACAGTTTGCAGAGGATACTGTGCTAAAAGTGTCACTTTAAAAAAATAATATTGAAGCAGTTCTTTACAAACATGGCACTTGTCCAAAGCACATATGGAACGTAAATATAACCGTAAAATTTTATGCACCAGATTTGACCAAGGTCTTGAGTGCTAATTTATATTTTCTCCATTTTGCTGGAAGACTAGCTGCATTTGATAAAGCTACTTCATAAGGACTCTGTTCTCCTAACATTTACACATCACACATCTGGACTTGGAAAAGGATTTTGAGTAAAAGAGCCAACTAATGCAGATCTTGTTTATGTTATATGCAATTACTCTTGTGTCATGAATCTCTCTGGGATATCAGAATGTGCTGAAGACACTCAAACAATATATACTTCAAATAAAAGTGCAAAAGCCTGAGTGTTTCCATCCCTACCAATGATCTTGGTACACATGATCATGGAAGAAAATTAATGCTATTTGTATTTTCTGACAATATTGCACTTCATTTTTATTAATTATTTGTATGTAATTAGAGCTGCCCTTAGCATCTGAAGATCTCTGTTTGGATTGTTTTTCTCTTACAACTTGCTCACTGCAGCCAAGGGAACTAAGTGATGGCAGTTGCAACACTCAATTCAGTTACATAAACACATCTTCCTTGCCAGATTCCCCTGCGGTGTTCCCATTTCATGAAGTCAGGCTGTAGCATTTAGTAATGTACTGTACCAGCAAGTTTCTTTTCATGTCACAAAAGATTAGGTCCTCTGCTCCTGGCAGCAGAGCAGCATGTGTGTGAGCATCACACACATGGAATCCACCCCACACCAGGTGGCTGCACCAGCAAGAGAACAGAGAAGAAATACAATACTTGACTAGCTGCAGAACAAGAACTGGATGTCAGATTTTAGCAGGAGAAAGACAGCCTTTACCCAGAAAATAAAGCAGATTCATTCCTAAGCCCGTTGCAGTGTCAACAACAATGAGTGTATGCTACACTTTCAACCATACACAAGATGCATGTGCTTCAGTCTATATTGAGTGTATTTGGCAGTAATGATAAATAATGCTCTGGCCAGACCCTCCCTATAGATGTAAACAGAGTTACACTTTTTAACATCACAGCTGGAACAAACACACCTCTGACTATGAAAGCAGTATGTGGTAAAAGAGGTGACATAGACAGAGTGACCTAATCCATCACACAGCCCATCAGCTGCAGGGATGAGGGGCTCTCTGGACAGAGTTCCTCCCACACCTGCCCATCAGTGTAAAGCTGGGTGGTCACAGTCCATTGATTTGCCAGATCTTACCTTCCCCATGGACAGGTCAGTGCCAAAGGCTAGCTGGGAAATTAGTGGCTGGATGGCTCTGCAAGGATCAGGCACAATGTGAGTCTCTGGGCATGTTTGTAGCAGGCAGTGGAGCATCACAGAGGTCTCAGAACTGCCTGAGCTACGAGGCTGAGCTGGTAATTCATGCACAGTCACACAGCTGAAGGTACTTTTGAAGCACCAGCAAATTGAATCATCTAGTTTTGCAGGTTGCCTGTCCTGGGTCAGTTCAAGTGTCATTGGTTGAAGAGTACACCTATGCACTTCAAGGATTAGTTGTAAATTCCACTTGCTGCCTAGATAAATATAAAAACACTGAGGTATTTTTTCTGAGAAAGAAACATAGGAGAACGGAAAGAATCCAAACAAAAACTGAAGTAGCTGAAATTACTTCTTAATGGTTAAGAATTACAAAACCAGGAAAGAGGCTTTTTTGGATACTTTTACACAATTCTCAGTCAACACTGAAGCTGTGTAAAAAAGCTTCCTTCCTTCTTTCTAACTTAAGACTTAATTTTCCTTTGGGGTCCTTTGATCAGGTTAAAGACTCTAAACAACAGCACTGCTATATAAAGCTGGAATCTGAACCACCTGGTCCACATGTTCACTGCCAGGACTTAGGGAGGTTGGATCAAACTTCCTAGCTAAAGTGATTTCCTTACTCTTCTCTAAAACTCCTACAGACAAATAATACCTAACAGCACCATGTCCACATCCCTACCCAGCAAAGTGAGATTCTTTCTTTGCGAGAATTCTGACACGACACAATGCAAGGAAGAAAAGATCAACCATTACATGAATGTAGATCAATTTTACTTTCACATTTTCACATGAAATTGCTAAAGGTTGGCTCCAAGTGTTGACATGTTTGCTCAGTAATTCATGTGCCATGCTTCTCCTCAGTTAAACAAGAAAAAAACCCCACCTCTGTTCCAGCATAAGCTTGTCCACAAGTGGACACAACACAAATCTGAGTTAAAACTGTTGTGCTTAAAATGATGCGCTTTCTCAGTTCAGATTAATGTTTCCTTGTAACCAGTCTTTATTAAAGAAGAATGACTGATATGGTGGATTAAGTCTGCAGTCCTGCAAACTGCTTTTCTTCAAGTATCCATACTTAACTCACAATCCCTACGCATGGAAAAATCTAGCTATGAAAAGCAGTGGTCTGCAAGTGTGGTAAGAGTTTTCACCTTTTACTTGCCCACAAGTCATACTGAGGTAATGCTTTACTGCGCAGTGGTTAATGCTGACTTGGGAAATCTAGTACCTGGCTTCTCAATTCTATTGGGTAGTGAGCTGCATGCCAAGGTTTAGAAGTTGCCACCTAAATTCTTCATAAATTTGCCATTTCTAAAATAAAAGAAGCAGCAGGTAAAAATCACACCACTTTCTGTGATGCTATTTTATATAATACTAACAACCTGTAAATATCCAAAGGATAGTTTTATTTAGTTAACACTTATAATCAGATAAAGTGTCTTCCTGAATAGTACACATTATTTTCTTGAAGCATTGCAGGTAAGTACCAATATTCCACAGAAGTCTACAGGTTAAGTATATATTAGTGGAGTCTCTTCTGATAGGAGCCAGTGAAGCTTTTCTTGCAGCTTAGTGGCAAAGAATTTACAGTACTAGGGATGCCAACAACCCAACATCCATTTGCAACATAAAACGTTCTGTAAATCTGTGTGTTCCTGTTTGTTTAGAAAAGTGTGTGACACTCTCAACTTCTACTTTCAATACTTGTGCAGAGAATATTCACAGTTCAGGTGGCATTTGGGTATTTTGCATTTCAGAACTAGCAAAGAAGTCTGGTGACATGGTCATTGCTATGGTAACTATACTTTTGTAGTAAACACTGAAGTAAGTAGGTACATAAAACATGTATAAGTTGTCACTATATAAGTTACTGTTGCCCTGGGGCTGCAATAATTTCCTTCCTTTAAAATCGTTAAATCTAGCCATAAATACTTGGTATCTCTCAATGTCCTATAATTTCAATAAGATGACAAGGCTCCTCGTACATAATATAGTGCAAACACACAAGCACATCAATTTATCAAAATAGGAACTTTCTGAAGAAGTAATTTATTGGCCTGTAAGTAGCAAAGTATGAACAGGCTTCTGGCCTGAATAAAGAAAACCACTTCCAGGTTTGCACTCAGGCAAGACTGAGCTGTTGTGGGTATAAAATGCTAAGGCAATTTCTCCATCACTGGGAAATACAGTCATTTCCAGGCAGAGAGCTCCACTGGATCTTCTCAAGTTTTTCCCTTATTCTTTATTTCCTCCTCTCCTCAAATTATACACTAATGGCTGAGATGTGGAATGTAAAAGACAGGCTGGACCGTGCCTCCTTCAGAAAGCAGCAGTAATGTGCAGAAAAAGGGTTTGGTCCCCCTTTTGTCCCAGCAGAGCAATATAACACCATTGTTATGTCTTTCATACACAAACTTGTTTTGGAACAGCAAAGCGCAAGCTTGACACGGAGCTTAACCCAAGCTTCTCACACATAGTGACAATGAACTGATACCCAGAGAAAGGAAGCACAGTTGTCGTCCAATTTAGAGCAGGACTGTAACTCTGCTGGTCTGCCCATGGCACAGAACGAACGCAGGCATTGATAGGTCGGAACCGGTCCAAACCGGTCGGAACCGGTCGAAATCGGTTCAAACCAGTCGGAACCGGTTCCGACCGGTTCCATTACATGTATGGCTTGGAAGCCTTACACTTCAGAAACAAAGAGAACAGTGTTCTGTGACAGCTGCATTATATCATCATATCCAATGGATTAGGATGGCCATGGAGACTGGAAGGGCCAGCCAGCTATCAGTGATGAGGGAAGTACAGCTGAATGTGTCTTTTACAGAACATTTACCAACGTATGCCCAGTGACTGGACAAACATCAACAGACACCCTTTTAAACTAGAGAATCCTGCTGCTGCAAGAAAAAAAGAGAAAAGGTGCTCATTTTCTGTATGATGAGAAAGCACCCACTTTAATGCATCATTGATGTTCTGGTCATCTCTCTAATGCCAATATTAAGTCCTGTTTTTCACTTAAAGCAGATATTTGACCTCTGTTTGCTGTGACATATACTGTATCATAACCTTACTTGCTTTCAATATATTTTCTGAGTGTACAAGAACTTTATTTATGAATCCTTTGACAACTAGGTCCTTTACCATAGATATTCACTGGCTGTATCCCAAAGGGTTTTACCAAATATCATAAGTAATCATCATTTGAAATTTGACATTCAGGCTATATTCAAAGATGGAAATTTGTACACAAACTATTCACAATGACTTTACCTAATTATATCTAGAAGGACTAAAACAGTGCAGGCAGCTCTGATATGGGATCACTGAAATGGTAGTTATCAGTCCTTGCCTCACGATTTTATAGACTGTAACAATTTATCTATGGGAAAGAAGCTCAAGGACTGTTTTTTGATTTCTTACTTTAGATGGACTGTCTCTAATTAACTACATCCCTAATAAAAAAAAATCATGCAGCCACATCCTCTTTTCTTTAAAATATCCCCCATGTCTCTGCTGCCTTAGCTACACTGTACAGAGGGAACCTGAGACAGAAACTACAAGTCTGGAAAGGGACAACAGGGAGCAAGATCTCCATATTCCTCCAGCAGTAAATTCTTAGATCAACTCAGGCTGCAATGTGCAACTTCACACTAATATAACTGCAAATCACTCCCTCAGAAGCTTCATTCACCAGTGGTGCTCTCACTGCATTGTGCTGTTTTGCTGATCCAGAAGGTACACAAGTACAGGTTAACAGGCTGGTGCGCTGTGGCTGTTTATCTCATGCTCTGTCACATGTGGAAATCTGGTCTTATGAGTCAACACTGATACACAACAATTTAAGGTTGGTACCACTTGAGAAGAATAGAATTTTTGCACTGTTGTGTAATCCTTGGTCTTTTCTTGGAGTTAATGTATGATACTTTTAAAAAGCAATGATGATGACAATGATAACAACAAGAACGCTATTAGTAATTAACAATAGTAATAAGGACAAGAATAATAATAATCCAGGGTGAAAATTTACATCAAGTCAATATCAGTAAAAATCAGGGTATGAACTGATAACTTCAGTATTAAGAACTCAAGTATTGCTGTAAGAATTTTACAATCCACAGCTTGAATAGAAATTCCGAAAACCCAGGGTTGGAGTGATATTGAAAAAAAAATGAATTAAACTAAGGTAAAAGACAAGCAAGTTACTCATACATTAACTCCTGCTGGTCTTGATACTACGAATGAAAACATAAACGAAAAAAGTCCAGTGTTCTGAAAATGTAATTCCCAGCTAATTTATTTCTCCAAACACTAAAATATTTAGTAGCAACAATAGTTATTCTGTAGTTTTACTACAGGATACTGTATCATTAGTAGCCTCAAGAGTAGGACTGAGACACCTCCCCAACACATAACTCCTTCCTTCATGGTGCTCTTGTGCTGACAGAGGACCAAATTACCAAAGAGCCAGCTATTTCTCACAGATCTTGCATCACACAAACCCTGCTGTCACATTAAAAACTAATGTGGAAAAGCAGGGAAGCCCAATCTCCTTTCCCTTTGCTCCCCTGCATAAGAGTTAGGCATAATTCAGTTAATGTATTCTTAGCCCACAAGCTTTCACTCTGTTCTGCTAAAATTCAACAGTTGTTTTAAAACATGGGGACTACTACTGAAAGTTGCTGGAAGTATTCATGCAGGAAGCTGAAAAGATTGACAGTGAATTTTTTTACTTATATAGCAAAGACTAATTTGTATTTTACGCTGTTTCAGCAGTCTTTAACTGTTTTCTTCAAAATCACTGGCTCAGTGGCACCATATGGAGCATGTTGAACTTAAGGTACCAAGAATGTGTCCAAGATATATCTCACTCCAGTGTGTTAAAACATTCCACCCTGCAGCTGTCATTATAGGAATATAATTCATACCCTAAAGTTTAAAGAAAAACAGTGCAGCTTACTATGCTTACAAAAATACAAGATTCTTTTGGTTCCAAGTAACAGTCAGTAAATGGAAAACAGTTAATCTTAAAAACTGCTGTCTTAAATATTTGAAATTTTAACTGATCATGAACTGCTTTAATTCTGCATGATATTTAAGACTGAAAGCAAACAAAAAAAAAACCTAAAAAACAAAAAACAAAACAAAAAAAACCCACCAAAAAACCAACCACCATGGAAGAGAATAAGAGAACTCCCAAAAAAACCATATAAAGGGACTTGTATATCCAACTTTAGCACAGATCATCATTACTATTTTTCTTTTCCATTCACTGCATTTATTTTAAAAATTGATCTATGAGATTATGGAGCAAAAACCTTAGCTACAATTTGTAATGGCACTGAACAAGTGTATCATCAGTGTTATGAGATTTCACCTCTTTCTGGTAATTACTTCTCTTTATTCATTTTCTTTATCTCTGTTTAAAGTGTAAGTTTCTCAGGACAAGGCATGACTCTTACTCTGTTTTGCACAGTATAGATATATATTAGGAAATGTTATGAAAAGGTAAGCATTGCAACTTGCTCCGATGTCAATTTAAATTAGTAACAGGGTTTGGGCAACTTAGCAGAGACGAAATTAGTTACATCTCAAATAGTTTTCAGGATCAATTGATTATATTTCAAATCTCCTTTTGTGAACTTTATTTACATGATGAATAATTTTTCTTCCTTGTGATCCTGAACAAGGATTTATTGCAGATGATCTTACTAACAAATAAAAAACCGTAGTGCTGATAATATTTTTCTAATCTAATTAAAGAAATAATTTGAAACATTTCTACATATTATATAAGTTACCCAATTCTCTGCATCCACCTAACTCTCAAAATCATTACATTATCATCTAATGTACAAGACTGTAAAATAGAAAAATTCAGGGGTTTTCTTTGTGCTTCATTGCATGAAACACAATTCTAAAAGTTGTTACCTTGAACAGCACCCACAAGACAGAATGTCTGTATAGCTTACTCCCAAATTAAGCATTTTCCTGGTCTAATAACATTGCTCAATAATCTATTACCTGCTCTCTTCCCACTGAATCTATGCAAATGTCGTCGAAAGCAGGTAACTTCTGTTAATTTATGCTGCAATATTTTACACAATGCATTTTTCAAATTCAAGTAACAATAAAGAGAAACCTTTTTAAGAGTAGCAGAGGTTAAGCATGGTTAAAAAGTGATAATTGACATTTAAGTTCCTAAAAAAACCAACTCCAATGGAAGAGGTACAAAATGAATCCCTATGGCCTGAATAATGTCTGTTACAATGAAGACCCTCCCCTAAAATACTTCATATCTTTACCATAAATGAAAAAATAACTTTGGGATAGGTTATGTTGTCACCTTCCTTGCAGACTTAAAAATTATCCCAAGAACATGGCTGAAGATCATGTTAACACCCTTAACACTTCCATCTTGATTTTAGCTTGTTCCACCTGAAATATATACAGGCACCACTCATCCTGGGACACAGAGTTCTTGTTTGAAATATTCAAGAAACTCATCTGCAAGTAAAGCTAATATGGACTCCTGAAACACAGGGTTTTCAAGGGGTCTAAATAATGGGTCCAACCTCCCACCATTCTACACTTTAGAATGCTCCTAAGCCTGTCCACCCACCTCTCAGGTAATGCTTGCTCAGAGACAGGTCACAACTGGCAGCATAAGGCTATGTACTTCTTCAGCTCTTTTCGTGACTTTAGATTCTAGAAGAAAGGAATTTGGTTCCAGATGATGAGTGTTCTTTTTTGAGCAGTGAGATTCAGTAGTTTGACTCATTATCGTAATTCACATATACCAAGATGCAGCTCCATCCAAATCTGGCATTTACTTTGATGTTCAAATCAAATGCATAGTGTTTGGCAACTATATATGCAGAATTTAAATTGACTGATCCATTTATCTGAAACTGGTATGTGTCCAAGACCACTCACAGATGTATTTCTCCTGCTCTAGTAGAAATTCCAACAAGAGGAAAAAGACATGTTAATCATAGCTGCTCCAAAATAACACATACAGCAAATATTGTGTGTTAAGACCATCTGACTGCCCACCCACATTTCAAAAGAGGTTGAGAAAAACCAGGTAAACTGATGGTAAAGGATACCTGTAATTCCATTAAAATGCAGATATTTTTCCAGTTGCAGGGAGGTCCTCCTTGCAGAGCAATCAGGACTACCACAACAACACATTTTATGGCTACCACTTAATTTTTCATGAAAATTATAGCTCTTTTTTTATTTAAAGGACTGTTGCACACCCTGGAGAGCTCAACAGTCTGACAGACAAGTTAAACATGCCCTGGTTTCTCAGAGGAATTCTGGAGCAGAAACATGCTTTATTAAAAGAGATTCTAAAGAGAACCTAGGATCAAAAATAGTGTCCATAGCTTGGCCTCTCAGATTCTCAAAAACAGAATCCTACAGAAGGGCAGCCACAGACAAAGAGAAATGAACAGAAATGCTGTTGATTGGTGCCTGCAGACTGGCTTAGACTCATAGGACAATAATAGCAAGATGAAGAAGCAGAATTTCTCAAGTTCTGAAAAAAGATCGTGAATTTCCCTTGAATTGAGATCCATGAGTTTCCAGCATCAGAAAAGTTTAAAATAGAATTCCTAACTCCAGAAATACTTGGGATATCTTCAAACAGCTTATTCAGCTAGCAAGGCTATACCTTGACAAGAGCAAACCAGCTTGACAAGTATCACAAAGGACAGGCTGCTTGGGGGTCCTAAGGGTCTTCCACTGGAATGTGTGGCCCCTTGCCATTGCCTTCAGATGAGTTTCTCCAATGCTAAAGGGTTTTGCCTGCAGCCCAGCTCATCTGGTGGGACTAGAAGCAGATGCTGACGGCTGGTACCTTTGCAAGGGTGGAGAGGAAGTCCTTCTCCTTAGCTGTGGGGGAAGAAAAAAACTTTCTACTTGTGAAATTATAGCCTTCAGATAATATAAATTGAAGACGATGGACACAACTGTTCATAGAATTTCAAGTTCAGAGTACGGGGTTTCCCTCTATACCACTAGAAATATAACCAGCAAACAGGTTTCTGTATTTCAAAAGTTCTACTGTCCCAGTCATGAAACTGCTACAATTCTGTCCTTTAGAGAGAAGCTCCTGCACCTGAAAACCATTTCAGTAGGGAAAGCAAACTGACCCGTGGATGCTTCTTTCCCTGAAGTGATTGCATATGCTGCTAGTTTGGACACAGAATATGAGGAGTCGAAGGAGGGTTTGAGGACTTAAAGAGCAACATTTTGACAATGTTACTTATCACATGTGGATTAGCAGTAGTTTTACTAAAGGACAGGTTTAATGGATCACTTCTCTGGAGAACTAAAAAAGACCCAAATGCAATGACTAGGAGGGATAAGTTCTGTTAACTTAGAACAAAAAACTTATACAGCAAAGCAACTTCTCCACATTTCTGGCCCGATAGGTCAATACTTAAACAAATGGTTTTTTAAGTCAGAATATGACCATTAAATCTAAAAATACAGCTCAAGGACACACTTTGATGTGGCTGCAAAATGATCACCCAAAGGCTATCATAAATGGGGTGGCTTAAGTTTATAAATAAGGCAAGGTTTTAGAGATCAATTAATGCCTTTGGGAAAACCATGAATGCTTTTATCTATCTTTTAAATATATCAGGTATGCTGCAATATACTTTTTCTATTTCTTTTCCAAGCTTATTTCCTGCTTTTAGGAAAACTCTGAAAAAAAATTAAAATTAGAAAAATATTTTTGCAACCCTTACATATATTTATGCCCCATTGCATGTGCTTCATAATATATGAACAATTAGTTTTCAATTTAACATCATTGCCTAAACTATGATTAAAAAAAAATACAGATTTTAATCAGTAATAGTTTAGCATATGTACATTCTAAATAATCTCAATGTTTATGTCAGCACATGAAGGAATAATCTCTCTTCATTAATTTACTTATACATAGCAACTTTTCAATAGTCTTAAGGCAACAGCAGTGGATTAAATTTATTCTTACAAAATCTACAGAAGGAATCCTGGTAACAGAAGATTATATAGCTAATTGGAAAGAAGAGAGGGTTCAAATGCCTAATTTTGCTCTTTGTTGAAGCAAGCCAGAAAAATGAAACTAGCTAATTGATTTATAATGAGATGTGAAACTCTCTTGAGGGAATAAAAATATTATATGAGCTATATAAACAGAGGGAAGGAAGGTGTTGACAGAGAAGGATAACATGAGAGAAAGAACAAGGCTGAAACTGCAGTTTTGAAAAAATAGTGCTACGCAATAGTACAGAAAAATAGGTTAACATAATAATGATATTGCCAATTGCCAATTCTATTCCAAAACCCCCAAACCATGTTTTCAAGATTCTGAACATCAGCATGGACCTACTACTCTCTCCTCAACTATCCTTCCCTTTTCTCCCCTTTCAAGAACCTTTGGTCAGACTCAAATTCATAAGCACAGGAAGCATCATTACATACTCTTTAGGTAAAAACTGTCTCTTTTATATAAAAACCTCTGTCCAAGAACATTTACAGCTAATTTACAACTTACCCATTCATAATAACATTTAAGTCAGCCAATAATTGTTTCTTGCTGTATTGCCTGGGAGACCCTAACAGCAGTGGCTGCTTATATCTGATGAAACAGAGAGGTTATCATGTTTTCTCTTTCAAAGTCCTTTGTACCACCATGCATTACCCTCTCATCTAATTAGATCTAGTGATTGTGTTGTTTAAGAAAGCTGGACCAGCTCAGTGATTAACAGCAGTCTGGCCCACAGAACTCTATGTTGCTCTGGATGTAAAATTGTCAATCTGAGTAAAGGGGGCAGATGACATCATGTGATAAGGGCAGGTGAGAGAGGCCTGCATCAGCTCACACTTAGATGCTATCCATGGGGATAACACGGCACTGCAGCCTTACAATCCACTGCAAGGACTATCTATAACAGGGGGAGAATCTCCAGCACACGCCACCATAAGAGGCTTTAGCATAACCTAATCTTCTGAATCAGAAACTGGCTGTATCTGCCCCAAACAGGGCTTGCAATGTGGAGGCATCGAATTAACCGTAGCTGGATTGGAAAACAAAGCTTTATTGTAACCTATTTTTCACCTGCATTGTTATCTGCAAATATCTCTGTGAAATTGAGAAGTTCTGAATTTACACTGATTTAATGAAGCATTTGTGAACATTTCAGTTTCTCTTCTTGTTCGTATCAACTGTGTAACTCAATTTTATTCATACTCTTATTTTTGAAGTTCTTAAATTATATATTAGATATTATATATTACACATTTTTGCCCTAGTGATCTGAGTATTAAAAGGCATATGTAGTTTACCTTTGAAAGGCTTTCAGAGACATATGTTAATATTATAGTGAAAACTGAAAGCCAGATTCTGCAGGTTCTTTCTCCAGATAGGTGAGTTTTGTCCAAGATGTATTCAGCAGCTGAACACATTTCAGGACACTTAACTGAAGAAAAAAGTTAGAATTCAATTTTGCTTGTTCCTGACTCTGCTCTTGCTGTATGACCTTGGGCAAATAACCTTTCAATTGTCCACCTGTAAAGTAGTCAAGACTACACACCCACCTTATTGGTTTATTCTGAGCTTTAATGTTTATGAAGTGTTATGAGATGCTCTGGGAAGTGCTACAAAGTGAAAAGGGTTATCAATCATTGTAAGTAAAACACAAGCTGCTGAAAAACCGTGGAATCTGCTTTCCTCTCTCAAAGGACATTCTGTCTTGTGCTGCATGTTCTCCAGTATTCACAGTCTTAAAAGGATCTCAACACTGCATAGCATAAGGAAGGATAAATATCCCTAAGCATTCTGAGAGACTACCAGAAAATATTTTTAGTTTTAAGAAATGAAGTCTGTTGGAAAGTATAAGCTTTGCTTCTAAATACCTGCTTGTTTCCCATAACAGGAAACAAGAAAGACATTTTTCAAGATACGCTTCCTAAATTGCTTAAATAGCTAGACATTAGCTGAAAGCAGCACTAAATATAAATTTAAATACTTGGCTCTCAATTTTCCTTTCATTCATGATGTACTAGGTAAACTATACTAAAATAATTACTTGCTTATTACTCATGAATTTCAGTGTAGCAGCTGAGACAATATAGATAAATAAGATGATTAATTGAGACAGAATGAATCACAACAAAATATGTTGTTGTAAAAGGTATGGTTAACTCCACAGTGATTCATATCATTTCAGATAACAGGGCTTTTATCAAAAACGGCTGCAAGGTTGGGAAATGATTTAAAAGCATTTTATCTTAGAGAGCCACTGCAGTTCACATGGGAGGGAAAAAAAAAAAGAGGAGAGAAGAAGCAGCAGATTCAGTGTCTGCAGCTGAAATAGCCTTGGGCTGTTTCAGCATCCTTCCCACAGCACATCTTTACAACACACCACTGACATTATCAACCTCCCTTGTGCTAGAGACCCTCTCATTCTTCAGATGGCGACAATTTATTAGATATTCCACTACTGAGAAAGTTAATTCTATGAATTAAGGAGCAATATCACAACACCATAGCTGTCCTATAATTGAAAACACAACATCTATCACAGGAAAAGGGCATCAAAATTCTACAAAGACCTCAAATAAAAATAGTATTTATTTTTCCTCCATTCAGAATTACAATTTTTAATTCCCTCCATTCAGAATTACAATTTTTAATAAGGGTTTGCAGAAATCTTAAGTGTAAGATTTATAAAAAGAAATACTATCTGTTTACTGCAGTTTGGAAAAGTAAACACCAGCAGCAGCTCACCTTAAAAACCTCTACCTGTTAAAATATAAGGGAAGATGAGATGTCTCCTTACAAAATTTTTTCCCATGTGTATTTAATAAACTGGGTCAGAATATCCGACTATGATTTTTAACTGAAGCACAGACTCCCTGTAGGGAACTGTGCAGACCTCTGTCTCTCACCCAGCCTAGGAACTGAAGATAATTACCCTCACCTGTGGGGCAAGTTTCTGAGAACTGAAAGCAAAACAAAAAAGAAAATATCAGTATATAAACTGAAATGCAAAACACTAACACCCAACTTAATGTCATTTAAGATGATTACTGTTTCTGAAAATTTAATTCCAAGTGAACAGAGATGTAGAAGGCAAAGGCTGAACTCTTAAGGATGATAGCTTGCCAACAACCAGTGACTGAAAATAACCTCTCAATATAGACCAGGTCCAGTAAGACAAGAAGAAAATGTTTCTTAAGGGCTCTTTACATAACATACATTCAAGTCAGCAGTATTAAAATGAGCCTCTTCAAGATAATCTGTCTCAAATACGTGTATTATTTGCCTTTCAATAATAATTATAAATGCTTACTTGAAAATACTTCAAACAGAAACATCAACTTAGTAATATTTATGGCATGACCAGCGATTCTTTACTATGTTCCTCACTTCTTAGCCCCATCTGATACTGAAGAACAGACTGAAATGTTGGTCTCTCTTTCATTATTTATTGAAAGTCAAACATTATCTCTCTTCTTCCCTATACCAAATTACATCTGCCATCTGAATTTCTCCTGACTCGTAGTTCTTAATTGTTTCCTCAAAGTCAGACAACTCACCAGTGTAAAAGAACTCCCATGGTTGTGGAAAGCTATGTGCTGGGTCTAGAAACAGCAGGAATTGCACTGTGTAAATTCAGATCAATTCAGGTATGCGATTATGAATGCACACTAGTTTGAAGAGAATCACCATGAAGCTCATTTATCTTACAAAAGTGATTATGTCTCATTCAAGATTTTTCTGGGCTGTGGGCAGATTGCTAACCCTGCAGGTATCAATCTGATCCCAGGTGATAATGCAGCAGAGGAAATTTGCAGGTGGAACTGAAGGGTGTTCTCAGTGTCATATCTTGTATGTAATGTGTAATATATCAAATTATATGGAGTGAGAGCTTACAGCAAGGGAATAGACAAATTTGTTTGGAAACTGCCATTTAGGTGTAAATCCTAGTGTGTTGAACACAGTTTATGCCAGAAAACTTACCAGTATTTCCATTCCCTCCCTCAGCTAAAAAAAGCACAAAACTACAGACTGCCTTCAAGTTCAAAATAAGGAGTTCATTAATCTCACCATAATCTCACCAAAATCCCACCAACCCCTCAGTTTTATATTAAATGTTTTTCATCACCATTGAAGAGAATTTCCATGTAATTCAAGAGACTTGCATTTATAAGGACTTAAAAAGGGTATTAAAGGTTGCTGTCCAAACCACCTACATTTGTAGGGATCTTTCTGTTAGTATTTGATACCTCAACTGAAAATATTTTAAACAAAGAAGGCACAATGTACCATTCCAGTATAATTGTGAAGAGGAAAGGATGACAAGACCCATTTGCTATCTTATTCCAAAGGCATTTATCTCTTTAAAGCTCAGGATTTCTAACTCTAGAACCACCACTCAACCTATTGTCATTGCTTCTTAAAATGTACAAGTCTTGTACACAACCTGCTTTCTTTTCAGCACATTTGCTGTCACACGAGCAGCAATTTCCCAATGGGCTCACAGATGCTGTGTCTTTGCAAAACTTCAGTTTATAATCCTGTAATTAATTTGTTCAGAGACTGAGTGTTTAGAGGTAACAGCTCTTTACACTAGAGACAAAGAGGATCAATTTTTAAAGAATAGTTTTTATCTTTGTTTTCTTTATTATTTTGTATTTCAAAAAAATTTCACAATTTCTCTTCTACAAAACCTCCTCAACCTCTAGGGATGGCTGTACAAGTTAACTGGTATAACTGATGTACCACCAGTTACATCACTGGTTTACTGTTTTTGTTGTAAAGCACCAGATGAAAAGTTCAATGTGTCTATAACTCCAAAGGTTCTAAATTCTAAACTTTTTCAGTGATGCCCTACCTATACATAGCAAGAGAACACAGAAGATCTTTACCACATCAATATCAATAAATATTCCTTTGAGTCAAGAACTGGTGCCAGAATGTGAAGATCAATCATGTGAAAACCTTGCAGTCTCCCTTAAATCCTGAAGAAACTGCTAACCAGGTGCACATGCAAAAATAGACAGACTGCTCCCCCAAGGAAGTTCCTTCCCTGAGGAGATGCCATTGTAACTCCCATCTTTTGGGATGACTGGAAATTTAATTCAAGTTCCCGTGTCCATTACGGACTTTGATGCGTCAAGTATTTAATATACATCACCATTTAGCCCTAACCAGGAAAATGGAAAGTGATACATACAAATTTAGTCTCATTTACTTGCCTAGAATAATTGCTGTGTAGGAGACTTTCTACAGCTCTGTGTAAAGGTGTTGTTTTCAAAGCTTTCACTCTTTTGACCATCCTGTTACTAGAAGTTACTCTGAGTTGTAAAATATGTATTCTAAGGTGAGCTTTTACAGCCGAATTAATAGCAACTTGTGACAAAGCAGTTATCATCAGGAGATAATTGACCTTATTTGAGAGTTAAGCATCCTGAGGCAAAGTAGAGTGTGCTTAATCCTGGCAGGTTAATTATCCAGTGATTATGGTAGCTTGGAAGGTATTACTGCTAAGAACCATTTGCAAAATGACACTATTAAAAAAACCTTAATTTAATAAAAATTAAAAGCAATGACAATAATCAAGTTCTTCAGTCATGTATTGCTAGATAATGACTACAGAATGGCCCTACTTGGTTAACTGCAATGACCATATAATTATTCCTTTTCTGAATGTTCTGTACTAAATTTGTTATATGAAGTACTGTTAATAAATAAAAAAAAACAATCAAGACAGGGCGCTTAGGTAGGTTATAAATGAGATTTAAAAAATTATCAAAACACCAGTGGTCACTGAGTTAATACACTGAAATGGATACATATACTGAGCTGTTAGCACGGCATTCAGCGTCTAAACTGCAGTTAAGGCTATGCTGGCATTTACATTCAAAACTAGAGTATTTATTCTGAGAGGTTTATAACTTGCCCATTTTAATTACCATCTGGCTGAAACTTGAAATAACCAATCTCCATTCAGATGTAAATTTTTAAGTAGAAGATGTAATTTAAAATCACTTTGCCAATTGTTTTTAGTTTAGGAATGGCAGCAATTTGGAATTTTGTTGCATTTGGATGTTTTCGTATTATTCAAAAAATAAACAGCTCAGTGCTTAACAACAGAATTTTATTGGACTAGGATGTGAAGATAAATATAGGGAAGAATAAAATTGTGTCTAAGAGTATTGTTAGTACTAATGAAGTAACAACCACACAACTTAGTACGCCTTGCTTATTTGTTAACTTATGCACTTACACTGATGGAAGATGTAGCAAAAAGCAAAAGGAAATCACACCAAATGGACAAAAACTTGGTGTTGGCTAGCTCAAGTGGTTCATGGCCCATACACAGACACATGGCCCATATACACAGACAGAAAAAAATCCTGCATGTACTTGTAGCTGAAATTCCCATGGGAGGAAAGAAAAAGCACCAAAACCAAGGGTAGAAGCTACAAAGGCAGAACATGTCAGACTGAGCTTTGAGCTTTCCAAGTACTCTTTATCAAAAACCACACACAGAAAGCAGAATTACTGACAATGAGAAGACACAGAAGCTACTCAAAACTAGAATGCCAAATCATGCCAAAAGCATGGCTTCAAGTCACACAGAAAGGCAAGACAATAAACCACTGCAAGCAGCATTTCAACAACTCCAAAGTAGAAATAGCCAGCAGGAAGCTGAGACTAAAAAGTGACCAGGGTTTCATGACTAGTCTAAGGAACAAAGAGGCTGCCAAGTTTAAGGATGATCACTTAAGTTTAAATAATAATATTTTATTCTGAAACACACCAAATGCTTCAGAAATTATATACAGAAAATGCAGGGAGTCTTTCAACTTTAACAAACATACCAGTACTATACAATATTTTTGACAGCAGGTGAATAATACCATAACAAACAAATGACAGAGGAAAATAACCTAGTCGGAATAAAATTTCTGAAATGGGAGTGTCACCTGTATCATGGGCTACTGCTTATAAAATACACAAATGCACAAAAAGTAACAATCTCTGAAAAATAGCACTTAATGAAACATTCTGATCTGAATTATCCTAATAGGTCAGTGTAGTAATATTTATATAAAAGATCCTCAAGTTTTAATCCAGAAATTTTTGTGAAGCTCTTCAACTGTAAAATTATCTAGACTTGGTATTACATAATCTGTGATGTCTGACAGGATTTTGTGTTGAGATTACACTGCTATTTAACAAAAATACTCAACACCATCTTTGTGAGGACTGTATCAAGAAAACTGTACAAAGGTAACAGCGGGAAATAGCAAGAATATGTCTGGAAAATACTTTTTCTGTGCAGTTAACTTTAGTTAAAAGGGTTTCCCTTAGCCCTTGCATTTAAAAACATTGCAATTTTCTTTGTTTTAAAAATAAGTATTTTAATTTTTTTAAGTCCTATCTATATCTATAAGGTATTTAAGTATAGGTAACAATGCTAGCCCCTATGTAGACATGTGGACAATAGTTTAAAAACTGACTTGTGTTGGTGCAAGTCCCTTTGTCACAATCAGGAATAACCACTCACAAGAGTAAGTTGCTTTTCCATCATTTTCCTGTACTCCTGTAACTACTCCTGTAGTTATCTTGAGTGACAAACCCAGATTTCATTTAGGTGTGTCACATATTTCAAGACTTTTTTCAACCTTTTCCTGCTGAGAAAACTAATAAATATTTAGGAACACTTTCTAAAGTGAAGAAAAATCAAAAACGATGAGGGAAATCTGAATTAATTTGGTCTATTAACAGGTACTTCCAGGCAGAATTTCATGCAATCTGTTTGCCAACTTACACAGCAAAGATAAGCATTCCTCTGATGGGCTGCCAGTCCATCCACCATAAAATCAATGAGAACCTTTTAAACCAACTCTCTATTTCTTAGTTTTCTCCTCCCACTTCTCCCCAAAAAGTCATCTTCATCAGAGAAAATGCTATTAATAGCAGCACTATGGGTAAGGAATCGAGTTACAGGAGCTCAGTGGCAGCCCTTCATGTGTTTTCTTGCAGCAGAGTTAAACTCAGGGTGAGGAGATTATGCACATGGACAGTTGGACAAAGCACCAATGTGTTGGGTGTTTCCTGCTAGAATGAGCAAGTTGTAAACCTCTAACAGGTCAAGTGACATCTTTGGCATCTACTGAAATATCCCAGTCCAGTGACCACAGATTTAACTTTCTAGTGACACCTCACATAGTCAGATTCCCTCTATAAAAAAAGAAGGACCATGAATTACAGAATCCTCAAGGTTGGAAAAGACCTTCAACACCATCAAGTCTAACCTCTGACTGACCATCACCTCATCACTGGATCTGCAGCACTAAGTGCCATGTCCAGGCATTTCCTGAACACCTCCAGGGATGCTGATTCCACCACCTCCCTGGGCAGTTCATTCTTGACAAGCCTTTCAGTGAAGAAATTCTCCCTGATATCCAACCTTGAGGCCCAGCCTGAGGCTATATCCTGGGGAAGCAGGCCCTGAGACACAAATCCCAAAGTGCAAGAGATACAAATCCTTCCATCACTCTCTCAAGACTCACCGTTTCATTTCCAAAGAGAACATCCACGTAAGGCATGACCTTCATCATCGGCTCTTTGTAGAACTGGCTTATAAACGGTGCAGAAAGATTCAAGCTGAAGATCTTGTTGTTGGCAGAAGCCTGAGCAGCCACTTTTAATACTGCTTCTGGTGACACTGTCAGGAAGAATCCCTGCAAGCATCAAAACAAATCAATGTATGTTACTAATTTTATATTAGGTACCACATGAAGCATGCTATTTCTGTAAAGTCTCTCCCAGCCCACGTTTGTCATGCACGTGCACACATAAAAACTTCTGGGAAATACTGCCCTTCTATTAAGGTATTAAAGAGATGACAAACAATCTGCAAATGCCTAGCATCACAGCCTTTCAAAATGAAATCTATCTCCTTACCTCTGCATTCCATGGACTACACTTTCCCATGGCAGCTAAGACTAATGTTCATATCTTAAAATGTACTGATTATAATTGTAAATGTCCCTTTATAGTACTAGAGTCAATCAGACTCTGCTGCTTAATTCCACAGTCCAGTCTGATGGATCTGTACACAGCTAGGAGACTAATGAAATCCCCAACGTAAACATTAGTACTTTGTTTACAATAAAGGCCTTGGAAATGCTGACTTTGTAGCACTTGCTACTGTTTTGCAGAAAAAAACCCAGGGGTTTTCATGTTTCCACATAGGTATGTTATTTGCCCCCTTCTTCCAAAAGTACTTTCCTTCACTCAGAACATCCACATTTCAGTAACTATCAGCTTCCACAAATCACTATTTGTCTACTAAATTGTGAATGCCGATCCTATGAAGAACAAGGCTCCCATTTTGAGTTTAGCATTGGAGATGGTTACCCCAACCATCACAACTCCACAAGTTCCAGGAGCCATGTAAAGATCCCCTACAGTTTTATTAATCTACTAATTAAACAAAGGCTTAGACTTGCACTAATTAAACAAATTCTGTATGTTTTGTTTTTATAATTCTAAAACTTACTTTAATAACTGTTCTCCTAACTCAGTAAATAATAGCAATTTTCAAGCATGAGCAGCAAGTGTAAAATTTAAGGCCAGAAATAATGTCTAAGGCACAGTGAGAAACAACTTCAAGGAGGGTCTGACAAATAAAACACCATCTCAGTCCTATCTATAACATCACCACCACGACACTCCAGAAGATACAATAGTGACACAGTCTTATTTTCCAGTTTTCATCCATATGATTATGCCTGTGAATCACAGAATAGCTATATTTTCATCCTGCATACTTCAGTTATCAGATCATTTTAGGCATTCTAATCACTAGAAAATATAAGTCTATAGATTAAAGGCTACTTTGAAAGCAGATCTATTTATTTCTCCTTACTCCACACTCTCCAGTCTCAAAGATACATGACTGATTTCAAAATCTGGGCACAATTTGCTAGTTTTCAATCCAAGTCCAAAGGGCACAAGAATCCTATGCATGCTGTGGAGCTAGTTAGCACTCTGAAGGACTGGAAGCCTATAAACATCCAAGCTTCTTTGCTAATTTTACATTCAGAAGAATTAAAATGAACAGTTTCTGTAACTTCTAATCTCCATAGCAATCTCTACCATCTTTTAGTATTTTATGTAATGAACAGAGAGATGGATTTTTAAAAAACCTGTTCCAAACACAAAATAAAAATCTTTCAAAGGTGATGTGTTGCCAGCTCTGGATAAATGACAGATAGCTCTACAGTGGCCTACATCAATAGTAACCTGGTCAAATAATTAGGCTTCTTACCAATTTTAGGCTGAAAACTTCATCTGAAGTAAAACACATCTGATTGTAATTTAAGGTACAGAACACTATCCCCATGAGATCTAACTCAGGCCTGCATCCAACTCCCTTTTCCTTGTAAAGGCATCATAAAAGTGCTGAGATACAGATAGGAGAGTTTGCTTTTAAGATCCTGCAAAGTAAAGGCCAGGAAATCTCAAAGGCCATTGCTTTGTCTTCTGGGTTTCTTAAAAATCACTTCTGCCATTTAATTGCATTCTTCCATGGTTTTGTTTATATTTTTTAAATAACTGTTTGACATTAAAACATCTAGAAATTAAGAGTTCTTTGTATGACAACTCTTTTCCAAGTAAAGCACTTTTTTGCAAAACAAAATTGTAGCAGTACAATCCACACAATGGAATTAAAAAAGTAGGGAGAAAATAAAATTTGATCTGAACAGACATTGATTTAAAGAAACCTCATTCAGCCCCCCTCTTCAGGTATTTAAATTGACTTTGTCTCTACTTTTAGTAGAATTCCATGCAGCTATGACCAGGGTAGTTACAGTAACCCAGCTCCCTAAGCTTAAATTACAACCGGAGAAGCCACAGGGCCAGCCTACTGTGGCAGGCTACAATTGTGTACAGGAATGAATTCCCCAAAAACCCCAGATTTTCCTTTATCTCACTGGGATTCAGAGCAAAGTTGCTCTGTGACTTGCACAGAAACTCAGCCTGCAGACTCTTGCAGCTGCCACTGCTTTTGGTCCAGACAGATGATACAAAGGAATGCCTAAGCCAACTAACTCTTACCTACTCTAACAATTAACTGTCAGCCAACATTAGCTTTGAGTGGGAGAATAAGTGTATCCTGTATCACTGGTATAAAACACTTTGTATTTCACCAGTAGGAAGTTCTATTCCCACTAACAAGAACGGTAAGAGGCTCCTTAGAGATATTCTATACCCACCTACATACCTCAGACTACCACAAAGAGTTTTGGGGTCCTATTTACCTGCAAACCCTAAAGCTACTTAAAACAACCATGAAGAAAATACCTCTAATCAAAGGATAAGACAGCTAACAGAAATCCAACAGCCTGGAAAATGTACATTACACAAAAAAATGAAATTACTGTGTATGTATCTACCCTTGTGAAGGAGGAGGATGCTGGTGGACAACCAGCTCAGTATGAGCCAGCAATGTGCCCAGGTGGCCAAGAAGGCCAATGCATCCTGGCCTGTAGCAAGAATAGTGCAGCCAGTGCGAAGTGTGGCAGTGATTGTCCCACTGCACGGGGCACTGCTGAGGCCACACCTCGAGTACTGCTCTCAGTACTGCCCTCACTTCAGAAAGGCATTGAGCTGCTGGAGCCAGGCTCAAGAAACATCTAGAAAACTTGTCTTACAGGAATGGGTGAGGGACCTGTTTTGTCTCAAGAGCAGGCCCAGGGGGAACCTCATTGCTTTCTACAGCTGCATGAAATGAGACTGCAGTGAAGGGGGGACTGGTCTCTTCTGCTCTGCCTACAGAGGACAAGAGGAAATGGCCTAAAGCTGAGACAGAGGAGACTCAGATTAGATATTAGAAGGGTTTTTTTCACTGTCAGGATGGTCAGGCATTGGAATAGGTGGCCCAGGGATGTGGGTCACTATTCCCAGAGGTGTCTAGGAGGCATCAGGATCTGGTGCTGGGTGATGTGGTGTTTTAGGGGTGGTGCTGGGTTGGATTCAATGATCTCAAAGGTCTCTCCCAACCTTGATGATTCTGTGATAGAAGGACATGTGACAACTGGGCAGCACAGTCACAGGAAGTGAAAGGCAGGAATAGTGTACACTAAGAAAATCTATAAAACATTAAAGGCTATCAGATATATTAGCAGCACAAAGCATTCCTTTGGCATTTGCAGATAGAGTATACCAGATCCTACTGCTTCATGATGTGCTACTATTTTCTGCTGCTCAAAATGTAATGAGTGTCTTTTCTATGCCAGGAGGAAGGCACCATTGTACCACAAGCCAGAGAGCAAGGCTGAACTAAAATACAGACCAGGAAAATAGGATGGTAGATTGAATTATTTATATGCATGTTTATATTGTACACATGCTCAAAGCAATACCATTCTTAGCCACTGTAAGCAGTCCTTTTATTTAAGTACAGTCCTTTGGTGGGGAAAAAACCCCCATTTTCCTCGTGGGATAAAAAGAAACAAAAAGGAAGAAATAAGAAAAACGCATTCATGTATTGCAGACGTGGCTATAGGAGACACAGTCCCTTGTTTGTAACTTAAGAGCTTTTAAAATGCAATAAGATGCATACAACAGCAGAGGACAAAGTCAGTAGAGGATGTTACATTAATCTCACTCCTACAATATTCAGGAATTCTTTGATGCACCTCATAAGATATGCCAGGGTACTGTGAATATTGGATAGTCTTTCCCATTCACATCTTTTTTCTTTGTAGACACTAGCATTACCAGAAAGATTTGGCGAGTTTACACACCAGTAATTTGTCTTGTAAGCCACCTCTCTCATTTTTATCACACACACAGACCCAAAAGGTTACTTCTGACCTACACTAAGCTCTTACAGCATCAGCTATAGCAGATGTGAAGGCAGCAAATTAAGGGTGTCAAAAGTGTCAGCAGCACAGAAACAGAGAGTGTTGAAGAGGTGACCTCATGAAACCAGCACAACTCTGGCTGTGGTGAATGCATTTCTGTATAAGGTGTTCTGGCCAAGCTGAGAAGCCTTGCCTTACACTGCATTCATGCACATGAATTCATCCAGATTATGCACATGGAATGTTTGCACAATCACCATCAAGATTTTTTTTTTCCTGAGAGAGTACTTCCAAACAAATTCAGGGCAAGATGATAACAAACTGCCTTGCAATTTGGGATTTATTACTGTTAAATAGTAAAGAGGCAATATTGCCTCAAAAACACACAGCAATAACAAAAACTGGGATTTCTTTCAAACTCACTACCTGTTAAAATGCATTTCTTTCTTTCTAGCTCTTCCACTTTCCTTGCCACACCCATTTGCACAGTGGATTACATGAAAACAACTTTATCATATGAACGACAGGATTTTGAACCATGATATTCTGAGCTGATTTGGGAATGCCATTTGGTAACAATGTAAAATCAATAAATCGTAAGTGTGAATCAAAATATTTAACTTTCAGGAAAACAGATACAACAGTCTGCTGCCATTTAAGACAAATTATATTCTGTCAACAGGAAAGGAACACATCGTTTAATCCAAAATTATTTTATAGCAAGCATTTACATAAAAATACAATTATGATGACATCACAGTCCCATCCATCTAAAGGGTGGAATTTTTCAGACACACAGAAAGCTTGACAGTTACATACTGACAGTCCTGATAAATACCACAATTCAGTAAAGCCCTACAGAAATCATCTAACTTCAAATGTGCTGGCAGTTCCAGTGAGAGAGTGAGAGTGCTGAGGTGCTAGAAAAACTTGCTCCGTTACATGACAGACACAACCAGGGCAGAGCTTTTGGACCTGGTTAAGTTTCCTACATTCTGCACTCAAAGAGAGCTTGAAGACACACACTTGGGCACAAGAGGCATCCCTCAGCTCTGCTCTGCCATCAGTCTCATCTGCTGCAGCCTAGCAAAAGGACCAGGGCTTGGCAAGAGTGAGGCTGAGCACACGGCAGTCCCTGAGCTGGAGAGGAACCACAGGTACCTGCTCCAGACCAAAGGACTTGCACAAGGCTGCCAGGGGCTCTCCCAGCCAGAACAGCCTGAAAGACTTTTGTATTCCAGCCTCTGAACTGCCTGAGCATGGATGGGGTGCAGCCCATGTACTACCCACTGTGAGATATGGCAATGAAATCATCTTCCTCAGAACAGGAATCAGAAGAAATCTTCTTGGAATGACAGAGCAAAAACTCTTCATCTGCCTTAGTACTTATGTGAGCTTAAAAGAGCAGGGAGCAATTTAAAAACTACCTTTAACATTGAAACATCTGAGTACATTACTTGGAATGTGCAAGACTGTCAAGTTAGCAGATTTATCGACCCCTTACCTCTCCCATCTCTCAGTTTTGAGCATTTATATTTGTATCCTGTTCCTGCTTGAAAATGTTGTTAAAACTGAACTGTGAAAAAATAGTCACGATGATGCAGATAATAAAATACTCACAGTATGGGGAAAAAAAGCCCTTCAGAAATAATTAACAAACCCCTACAAATTAAATAATCAACATGACCTTTACTAATAAAAGTTCTTGTGGCTTTAAAGTAGCATTTTACTTTCTCTAGAAAGGACAAAAGCTCTTTGTAACTATCCACTTGGGAAATGTTCAGTCTGTAAATTAGTGAAATAGATTAATGTTATTTTAATCTATGTACCTGTTCTTCCTGTAAAAGGTAATTTAGAATTTAGAAAAGTACGTAGACCTAGTATCAATTGCATTTTTGAATTATATTTTATCTCAGTGATAAATTTTATCTCAGTGATCAGCAAGCAGTTACTTAATGAAACAAAACCCACTGCTTTTTGTCCAGTTCCTACTGGAGACAGTTGTTTTAAATCGGGAAGCAAGGACAGCAAGAATGCAACAATTTCTCTGAGTAATTGTTTTGGCTTGTTCCTGTATGCCTTGTTTATTTTTATGAAAGTATTGCTTTATAACTGGAAAATGACTCAGCCATAAACTATTGTTTTATCATTCTGAGTGGCCAGTGTTTCTGTTTTTGATAAAAGCCAAGTTTCAAACAGTTTTCAGGAATATAGGAAAAAACCTAACTGTCAGTAAATGTGCTTATATTGACCATGACATTTTCCTCTATGATGGTGCCAGCATGTCAGAAGGAGAGGATTGCTTTCAGACTTGAACAGCTTCTCTGTTGCTGAAGTGAACTCTCATTATTGCCATATTTGTATCTATCAGTAGCAGAAAACCTTCAATATCTGACATTGCATGCTAAAGAAAACAATTATTTTATGCATATATTACCAATCTATTTTTAATTTTAATCATTTTGAAAATGTTTTTCAATCCTGTTTACTACTGTTTAAATTTGGCACTCTCCAGGAGTTGTTTTAAGCCACGCTAAGGACAAAATAATTGTGTGACTTTACTTAGGAGATGTGTACTCACAGTGTAGATGTGAACTTTAACAATGAGGTGTAACTCATGTGCCAGAGAGCAGTAATATACCTACTTTTGGCATAGAGAAACGTCATCCCAAATAAATAAATTCTCCTATTTCCCTGAAAAGTACTAAGTTAATTAAGATCTAAATTCATCTTGCCAAAATGAGTTTAAGAATTTGGTTTGACAATGCTCCCTTAAGTTGGCCCCTCTGTGAAAAAGCAAAAACACCTCCCAGATATGCTCTCTCAAATTCAGTACATACTTTTACATGAGTTTATTAAACTCAGGAAGTGAGATGTATACATTTAATTATACTGAATTTTTAACAAAATTTTGGAGGAAGTACTAAACATCATCTGGGAGATAGGAGCCCAGAGATTTTATTACTTCAATTAATAATTCAACCTCTTTTGCCTCTGTTTACCCACTTGCAAAATAGTTATAATGATAAATGCACCTCCTTTGGCAGAACCAGTGGGAGGTTTAATTACTTAACATTACTGAAATGACTGAAATTTTGTGTTGAAAGGTATTATAGAGTATAGGGTATTACCATCAATAAAATATAAGCTGCAGATCAAGCAAGCTATGATAAAGAGCAAGCCACTTCATTTCTCCTAGTATCCCAGAACCACTTCACCACACTTTTTTTTTCATTGAAAACCAATTTAATCCTTACTGAGAAAGCCGTGCGTCTTAAAAAATTGTTAAATTGCTGATTAAAGAGAGAAACCATTTCTTTCACCTTTCATCCTTTAAAATAACTCTTTATTAGGTTTTTCTAACTCGATTATTAATATGAGGATAATGTTGTGTTTAGACCAAAAAGCAGACTTGGACATACCTTGTATTATTTATTTTATTTTATTATTTATTATTATTTAATTAAACAATATCCAGAAGTCTAAAAATTGGCATCAATATTATTGATGATGTTTGGAACAATGAGATAACTGGTTTTCAATCTTAATTGCCAAAATTTTGAGCACCATCCCAGGATCCTCATCCCGGCAAATAAACACTTGAGGAAGCACAGAATAAGGTATGGTTAATTTAGGCCCTCGATGATAGTGCAACATTTGCTTTTTTGTATATGGTTAGTTCCATTAATATAATGTGGCATCTCATAAATTATGTAAACATCAACCATATGTTGAATTCATTCAAGTTTGGTGTGTATACATAATATTTACAGTATATTAGTAAATTGAGAGAATCTATGTAACTACAAATGCATAGAGAATTTCTAATTCTCTAGACAGTTATTCCTCAGTTTGAAAGCTCTCTAAGTAAATACTTTAAACAAGACCATTTCTTGCTTATTAAAATAGCCTTGGACAAGAAGAGAACAAATAGAAGTATTTGCTTAATTAAATGTGCTTATATCAGCACAATGGTCTGTTTCATGAATACAGGTTAACACTCAGAGTGAAACAATGACTGATATTAGATAATCACTACTGACTGACTGGGAGTCAAAAGGAAAAAAAAAAAAGTCTCACCAAGCTCTTGCTCTATACTGGCATATAACTACTATACCTGTGGCCTCTCTAATGATCCCCAGGTGATGCAGAGGAATGCAAGAGTCCCATAACATAAACAAACACAAGAATGAGTCCAGTGCCCTGGACAATAAATCCATCTTACAGACTTCCCTGTCAAGAATGTGGTTATGTTACAAAATGTTTCACTGAAATTCAGATTTGAAAGCAGATACAAAATAATAAAATATAGGTATCTTTCTCCCTAAGCACTCTAATCCTGAAACACTTCAGCAGAAACCTTTCTTCCCTCCCCCAGCTACCTTTGAGATCTTGTAATTTATAAGAACATAGCAGCATGGGGATTAAATATTAATCAAAGTCATTACCATCATCGTTAGAACATATTTCAAGAGCCCCACAGAAAGAGCATATTATTTCACTAATAAAGATGGTATCATCAGAAATATGTAGCATGGTAGGTATGAAGAGGAAAAAAAGAAATGATCAAGTGGTAAGTCAAAAGATTTCTGAAGCTTATAGCACTATTCAAATGCGAACTCATCCTTTAACTGAGTCTGTTTAAACAAGGCAGACTCACCATGGGAAAAACTGAGCTCTATATAGAACCAGAGAAGCCCACAGTATATTTAAAATAAGTAACTTTGCTGAAGGAAAAAACTCACCTATGCTAATAAAATAAAAATTTTTTAAAAGAGGGACCCAAACTCCATCAATATATTAGTGAAATTCTGGAGCAGCTCCAAAGCTTCAGTGGAGATCTGAATTCATTTGGTGTGCAATGGGGCTTTCCAAAGCACAACCAGGGCACCTGAAACCAACACTGCTCACAGGATGACTTATTCTTTGCATCAAAGAAATTACCAGCCTTATGAAATAGTACGACTTCCATTATTTGCAAATTAAGGTGTAAATGATTAATAAAACAAATACCTCTCCCAGCCCCAAGGTACTCCCTAGCTGATTTTATAGGGCCTACATATTACTTTCATGTTTAAGCACCACTCTTGCATAGAATTAAGTGCATAGTGCAACAAAAAGCTCAGAAGTACTAAAAATATAATTGGCATAATAATAATAATAAAGGATATATTTTTTTCATTTTCTGGCTTACCAAGTCGTGAGAAAGTGAGTTAAATATTTCTTTCAAGTATCACTCTTCTCACAATTCTATCCTCCAAACCACAGTTCCAACAAAATGTCTTTCACAGCAAATATAACATTTAATATGAACATGCAATTAGGTCCTAATCACTTGGATTAATTACCACATCAGGGTTTACAATAAAACATTTATTGCTCACACTTCCACACATTAAAATTAATTATTTAAAAGAACATTAATGTTATTGCTTGGCCTTTTAATTTTCATTATAGAAAGACTCTTACATGGCTTTGTTTCTGAACACAAGAAAATGAGGGTCAGGATCTATGCTAATTCTAATAATTATTAATATAGTTGAAATGTGGACAGATGCTAAGCTCTAAACAGAGATATCTTCACTTAATTTAGGCAATAATAACTGGCTATAGAATATTTTGAATACAATGAGCTATGTAAGTATTTTGCATTAATTATTACAGCTTGAATAAGTACTTCCTTCAAATTCCAGGGGTGAGGGGGAAATACCCTTAATTATTAGCTTTTTAGAGCCAAATAATACTTACATTAAGTTTCTATTTCTAATGAACTTATGAGTTCATACCTCAGAAACCTACTTTTAATAGCAGGACCACTACTGTAACCAGGGAGAACAGAGTAAGCCTTTTACTTCCAGATCTTATAACCTCAGGGGAAACTTCCCTGCTAAGACATTATTTTCTGCAAAGACATTATTTTTTGTAATGTCATATCATTGGGGGAGTAAGAGACTTTAGTAGGGGCTTCACTTTGCACTGCTATTCAAGATGCTTGAATACCCTAATTTTCTACTGAATATTTTCCATGCCTCTCTACCTGAAACTGACTCCACTCCTATCACATTATTTTCCCACCTTCAGAGAAAAACACACTCCAGATACATGAAATATGATAGAACAAACTTTTTTTCCCAATATAACTAAAACCGCAATTTTTAACAGAAGTTTTAGATCAATAAGAGATGGTCAGCCTATAACAGACAACGAACCTTTCTTGATGCAGAACATCAGTGAGATTCCAAGTCAAATGATTCTGAGAACAGGAAGCCCCTGAAACGTAGTGAGCAAATACCTGTCACCCTAAGAATGGGTGACAACACCCCCTTGGCAGTATAAGGCAGCCAGGGAGCTTCTCAGCCTTCAGGAATAGGGACCCCAGCTCATGGGACCCAGGGGCCTCCTGTGCCCGCTCTGCTGTGTTTAGCACCAAACTCCCACCTGAGGGTGGGCTCAGGGAACACTGACGGAGGCTGCTCAGACAGGCAACACAAGGTGATTTTTCATAGTAGGATTTTGTGCTGCTGATTTCAAAAAATACTGTGCAGTGTTACACACTTCTTCTGAAACAGTAGAAACACATGGGCACTACTTTTTAATGTATGGCAAAAAAAGGATTTTGTAAACTGCCCTGTAAATGAGAATTTATAGATCCAAATCAATTTACAACAGTGCAGAACACAACCAGCAATGAAGAAAACCACTGCTAACTAGTAATTAAGTGACTTCTTTGGACTCATTTAAGTCTCCAAAACTTTTACTTTATGGAAACAAGGTTACATTCAAGGAGATACTTCCAACATGGAAATTCTAGTTTTAGAAATCAGACCTAACCTCCTGAACCAATGTCTCTTCTTGCACAAATTAGTTTGTGTGGTTTAATTCAATTGGTTTCTTTCTGCAATGTTGAAATGCATAGGAAAAAAGAAGAGTTCATGTTCTTAAAAATGGTATTAAAAATCATATAAATCAAACTGCTTTTGAAACTCAGGTGAGTTTTATAATATTCAAAGAAATTTCACACGGAGAAAGAATTTTCATGACAGGGATCAAACATTAGAACATCCTTGGAAGTATTCAAAATAACTGAACACAAAGCAACTGAAAACTTCAGATTTGCTCTAGCAAATCTCTAGGGGTCCCTTGAAACATGAATTACTGTAAAAATCTATGATATACTAGATCTGTGAATATTTGAAAAGGATGGACAAAAAAATATGTGGACAAACAGTCTCCAATGTTCTATCAGCTTCTAAAAAAGAATCTCAAAGCAGAGCATCCCAGGGGGTCCCCTAACAATCAGAAATTAGCTATTTTACCCTGAAACAAACACCACAAAATGTATGCACTTTGCAAACAAACCACGTAGATGCATTAGAACACCTTAGAGTTTGAGATCCTTCTGCAGCCCTTCCTCTTCACATGGAGCATCTCTGAATTCCAAATTACAAAGTCAATGTGATCTTAATAATGCCTACAACCCTATATGTAGATAGTCCTTTGAACAGGAATGAGCTCTGTTACAGAATATTAATCAGAATATTAATTATGAAAAAATGTTCCCTCTTCTTTTTTACCCTTTGCTTGAATCTTTGCCCATTCAATTTGTGTCCCTGAAAACAGAGAAAATAAGAAAAATAGACACTAAAGCTATCATAATGTATTTAACAGTGTTAACTTGTGTGCTAATTTATACACTATAACCACGATTTCTGGATTAGACTATCACTGAATAACTTTGACATATTTGAGGCACATAGCTAAGACAAATGAAAAAGCACTCCTTTTAAAATCAGCAGTTGGACTCATGTTTCAGTGCTTTTATAAGAAAATGAAGATGGGATCTCTCAAAATCACCTACTTAGTTCAGAGAGTTTTTAAATCCCTTCCTAATGCTAGATAGACACAATTTCAACTTTTTAACCAGCCAAACAAGAACATTTTGAAACTATGTAACAGAATAACCTCATTTTAGGGAATAAAATTATCGGGCCATGTCAAAGTAAAATGCAGCATGCATTCTTAAAACATGGAAAGTGTCTGTCTCAAGTTTTTGATGTACTTTTATGCATCTGTATCAATGACATGCCTTCATTTACATAAAAGTCAGATGATTGGTACTTACTGGAGCTTGCTCTCTCTTCAGAACAGCTAACTATGGAAATGAAGGATTTCCTTTTTACTCCTGTCCCTACAATGCCTCCTCATCAACATCTCTAGTCCAACCCAGTCATGAATGTAGTAAGAAACCCAAGCTAGCAGAGTGCTATCAAACACTTCTGTAAATAATAAGAAACAGAAGCGATGATGGCACCTTGAAACCAGCACTCAGTAGTCATAGATAAATTCTTTACATTTCTTCAGTTTTCTGATGTTTAGAGGTCTACTTTTCTTCAGTAAAGGCAGTTGAGACACAAATCAGCCATTTTTACAAAATTTTGCCCTGGAGAGCAGTATCTATATGATACCATTTATGACATCTTCTGCAGAACAAAATTAAGCTTAAGAAGTTTCCTTCTGAAACAGATGTTCAGAACTGGTACAAATCACAGAAAAACTTATTACAACAGTCACTTTACCCATAGCAATAATCACTGCTAACCAAAGGGTTAAGCAGTTGGCAATGACATGAACAACAGAAAAAATTATTTGACAATATTCCACCCTCATTCCAATCTCTACCAAAGCATCAATTGTAATTATAAATTTTCACCAAAGATGTCAGATTCATATGTTAATCTCTGCACAATCTGACATTGCCATTCTTCCACTTGTATAGATGTGAACAGTTATCATTTTGTTTGTATGTCACCACAGACAACATAATCAATAGTTTTCATATCTTTCTGTTCATACTTTTTGTTAAAATGAATTTCTTGAGTGCTGCTTACTTTTGTTCCACTATGAAACTTGTTACTGCTTGAATAGAGAGTACTTAATCTCAACAATAAACATTATAATGTATGATGGAGCAGTCAAGTGAAAAAAAAAGTTTCAACATTTTTTTTCAGTCCCCATTTTAACACAGTCTGTCCTTATCAAATTAATATCTAACAACAGTGACACAAATGGAACACAATGGATGGCTTTGTTCACTTTATTTGTACTAATCTGAAACACAAACTGGCTTTCACTCCTTTTCCTTTTATGCTCCGTAATTCTGTAGTATGGAAATCTTATTTCATGAAACTCAAAGCAAAAAATTTTAACTGGAAGTAAATGGTTTATAAAATATGACATGTCTGGATCAATGATTTAAAGAAGATCCACAAACAGATGGATTGCTTGTTTATTGTTTCCATATGCAAAGAGCCACCAGGAAGGCTGGAGAGCTATTCTTTCTGACCTGTCACTCAGGTGAAAGAACCATGCAGGCACATTCAGCTCTTCCTGCAGTTCTACAGCAGAACTCCCTCACCTCTGAGCTGTCAGCACGGTTGCTCTGTAAAAGACACAGGCACTGACAGATTTTCATAACAGTTGCAAACGACACTTATTGAAAAATTGTTCATCATAGGATAGTGGCTCCCATGCAGGTAAACTTAATCCTTACTTTGCTGATCCATTTACCTATTCTTCATGGATGCTACTTTACAAAAAGGTAATTTTTTAAATCAGGCACCAGAGACACAAACTGAAATGCAAAGATGATAATAAATTCATGCTGGCATAGGCTTTACTTCAGCTTTCACAAATGAGCACCACTGTACCAATGGGGACACTGGTCTGGACTTTATGTTTGCTGAACTTGAGTTTGGAAGCTGACTTTCTTCATATGCTTCCCTTCCAGGCACCAAAAGAGACCAAACTGCTCCAATAGAAAGAGCTTCCTTTGTATATAATGACTTAGCTAAGGTTTGAGGCTCTAGCTTCACCAAATGAGTACTTTAGACACTTAATACCCAACAAAGAATGTCCAAATCTTCTATTGCCAGCACTCAACTGATTTTATCCACTGTGAACTAGAACGAGTTAAGAATTCATCCACACCTTACCAGTTTACAACTGACACATATAAATAATAGAATATGCTTATATCACCTAACTGCTAGGTTTAGCCAGAGGTAATTAATTACTGTTAGAAACTGCAGGCCTGGCCTTGTCTAGAAGCAGAGAAATTACATGAGTTCCCCTTGAATAAGGGCCTCAGGCCTGTGAAGCTTATGCACTTAACTTCGTAAATCCAACAGGACTCAAGTCTAAGCCTAATGTACATCCATAACCTTGGAGTAATAATACTTCAGGCTGCTGAAACAGCAGACTTCAGAGAACGGTTTGCAGCACAGCAGTACTTCTGTATATTTGTAATAATCTCTGAAGTGTCTTCTGACTCTATTTACTCCTGACAAACTGCATTCATACACACAGGAGTTGCAGAATTCTTCCTGTGAACTTGCTTTTCTAGCAATTTGCCCTCCACAACAATTTCTTACGTCTCACGTACACTGCCATATCCCTGACCACTCTAATCCTGGAGCAAAGAAACTTTAGAATATTCACTGGTAATAATAGTCCTTGGAAAAGATTTATCAATTTCAAAACTCAGATACATTTTAGAATTCAGATATTTAACACCACTGATGCTTACCAATTTTCCACAATTACCACCATAACCATTCTATGAGAACTCTATGCTGAGAAGAGGATTAAGATGACCAGGAGATGCTAGAAACTTTTATAAAACATCTTTTGAATGTCTGGCATTTTGACAGAGTAATACTTAGTCTGCTCTTCTGACTGCCTGCTACAAATTTGTATTTGTCTTTGGATAGTCTTCTTATGGCAAAAGAGTCTGTTGTGAGGAGACAGTACCTTGGTTTTACTGCAGTGAATTACGCATCTATTCAGAGATCATGCTCTCCCAAATGAACATCCAAGCCTGCTAAAAAAGTCTGCCAACATACTGTGAAGATCTGGGAAATGGCACACACTCACAAATGCCAGATGTAATTCTGCCCACAAGAAAAGTCAGATGGATTCCTCCAATAAATTCCTACTTCTTTTGTCTGCCTCTTGGTTGATATATGATACCACTGCAGATGTATCCAATTTTATTAAAATTTGTCCCATCAGCTCTACTCCAAAAGGAGAATTTTCAGATTTATCCTGGGCTTGTGCACATTTGTTACAAGTTGTTTTTAAGCTGAAACCCAAGTGTTAAGCTTTATTCCATTTAGTTTAACAAGGTCCATATCTACACAGGCAGTCTTCTGTGTTTGTGGGTGTGAAAAACAACTGTATTTTTCTAAGACTGCTTGGATATTTGAGCTCCCATCTCAGTAAATCTTTCAGCTAGCCCTGAAACTGGAATTATTCTGTTGAATTTGGCTAAATTTGAAAATCTTCATAAATAGTGGAGTTCAAGCTACAATACATCCCACAGGACTACATGCAAGCCACAAGATCTCCCCACAGCTAGCTCTTCAAATCCTAGCAGAAGCTTCACTAACGAACTAAACTGGAGAATAACAGTTTTTAGTGTTTAAAAATTAATGTTGAAATCTTTTCTTTAATGAGTGGCTAATAAAGTATTTCACTATGGAGATACTGGTAAATCTGTGATTACAGATATCACTCAATTCTCCAGTTCCAAAGACACCCCTAATGTTAATGAGCAGACAGGAAATTCACATGGTTGAAAGCCAAAACAGTTGTCTATGGCCTTTGCTCAATTTGACATTAATAAAACTGTGAACTACTCCAAAAACCTCATGTCCGAAAAATCACCACATACTAGAAAAGTATCCAAGAGAAAGTTAAATAAAGTGGCAATTCAAAGTAATTTTGAAAAGGCTTTTTGAGTGAATATTTACTAAAATTTAAGCACAATAATTTACAAGCAATCATATACACTGGAGAACAACTGCATTTGCTACAAATTCAAGGCTTTCCTAAGAGGGAACACTGAGGAAGGCGGGTCAAAATTTTTTGAATTGGGAAGTATTAAGACTTGATATTGAGCTAACATTGTAACATCTTGCACTGAATTACACATATGTTTAAATATGTGAACTGATGAAATAACTCCACATAAATAACTCCCTCCTTCCTCTACCCCCCCAAAATACAGCTACACAAATACACCACTTGTTCAGCACTGCTTTATATACAGAAACTAAGCTTTTCATTCAACTGGTCTTTCTGTAGTATTACTACCCCTTAGAAAAGCTTGTGTTTTGTTTCTAAAAATGACATTTTTGGCATTATGCCCACATTACTTAGGATTCTGAAGATATTGTCCACAGTCATCCTCTCACTTCCAGTCATTCATTTTGCAACTAGTGTTTGCAGAGACTGATGATCTCCAAAGTCCCTTGTGATAAGATTTTGTATTCCACTTTCTTTTTTCACCACTGAGGGTAATAAGTTCTATTCTATTCACATTTAAAGGAGCACAGAGTGTAAAAGTTAGTGATGCCCATGGGAAGAGACTTTTCTGCTTGGGACAAAGAAGAGATTAATACTGTGTGAGAAACAGGGAGATAAATTTTAACACAAGTGTGAAAATGAATTGGGGTTACCATTTTTGTCACTGTGGGGTCACATCTGGCCTTGTGATGGATGAGTCAGTCTGTGTATGAAATTAATATAGACAAAAAACTTTATTAATGAAAGTACTAATTACCCCAAGATGATAACACACCTTGGATCTAAATCAGATACTGCTCAAGAGCATAGTGGGGATAACTAAGTATTGTTACATGAGTGCCTTTCTCACATGAGAAAAATACAGTAAAGATTCTATACACTTCAGTTCTTGCAGAAAACCATCTAAAAGCATATTGGGGCTTCCTGTAGAAACAGAAAATCTCTGAAAGGGGCCTTTAAAGTTGGCAAAATCAGTAAATTTAATCTATCCACTTTCTTCTGACCTTTAAACCTGACCTGAAAAAAGTGTTCGGCAACATAAATTTGATCTCTAAAGGCTGCTGCAGATCTCATTTTCTGCTGTTTTTCCATTAGGCATTTATGGGACTGGCTGGTGTTACAGGGGACTAGTAAAATGTCGAAGTAATCCTGCAGTTCCTGTGTATGAATTCAGCTTTTCCCAGTGAGATGACAACATTTTTTTTGTCTGCCAGGGTTTTTTCAGATACTGGAGAATAAGATTAATACCATAGGTGTGATGCTATTTTTTTTTTTTTCATTTGGTAACACTAACCAGATCTAGCAGTTCAAGTGTTGAAACAAAAGAATTCTTTCCTGAGCCAATAAGGTGGCTCAGTGCACATCTGCACTAATTGAAATCACAGCAAGGCTTTTCAGGATAGGAATTGTATCCAAAGCATACAGAGGATTTGAAGATCTTGGTTTTGTGTTTGTACATTCTCACAAGTGCAGAGGAAAGCAGCTGCTTCTATTTATGAACTGTGCTGACACATGTGCCTCAACATACCAGTGACATAATGTGCAACTTAGCAAGCTAAAGACCGGCCAACTGTTTTAACAAGGAAAAGGAAAGGACAGGTATAGAAGGCAAGACAATAGAAAAGAATTTATAATAAAGACATCTAATTTTCAAGTAGCACATTCTAAAATTTATGCTATAATTTTCAAGGATTAGAGCTAGAGGATGAAAATAACAGGTTAATACATCATCCTGCCCTTTCATCCACCGATGGCCCTTGACTTCCAAGTTCCCTTCTCCCATCTTTTTGGCTATTGCACTTTTTCCATAATACAGCCACCAACCCCCAACCCAAATTCACTTTCCACTTCTTTTATGCTACAGTAAATTTTGAGGTAAATTCTTCTTCCTGAAGTGTTGTTTTTCTCTTGACTTTGTTAACCTTTCCCTTTTAGATGCTCTTACCTGACAACTCCTTCAGTACCTCTTTTGCAAGATCCCCTTCTATAGTACTGAACATGGTTCTGCAGGTGGGTTTAACATATCCTCTGCTTGCCTCCTGTTTTGAGGTAATCATCACCAAACACATTTCAGCTGATAGCAGAAGGACCTTTATTTCTTCTCCCTTCTCTGTTTTAGTCATGCCTTACTCTGTGCAAGCTGAGATCCCCATTATCAAACCACATTCTCAAGTATTTTTTTATGTTGCCACTTGAATTCTTTTAAAAGTTGCTGCAGAAAATTTTACTTACTTACTAGTCGCACAGCTTAAATTGAGTAGACATCACCTTATTCCAACTGTGTTTGAAAAAGAAATACAAATAATTTTCCATTCATCACCTTCCTGAATTGAGTGAGTATTTGGGATTTGGCTTCTCTTCCAGCTTTGATACCCATCTTAAACCAGATTATCTGTGAGCATACACTGCTTGCTACTTCACTTGTGAAACAATCAGCTATCTTCTTTTATCCCATTCTGTCCCACAAGCAGGTGGACAGCTTCCTGTAAACTCTGGCTTTCCAGGTCCACTATAAAGCTTTTAGCTCTGGAGATTCTGGGAATTCTGGAATACTCAGAACAACATCATTGCTGTGCTCTTATTTTTATGTGCTGTCCCTACTGCACACTCTGCAACAGGAAATATTTCTCTGAGTAGCATCCCAGCAGGGCTTGGATCTGTCATTGGGCTCCAAGGCACTACAACAATAGGATGAAAAAAGAATAAATCTGTGTGAAAGTTTATAGAGAAAGTTCCTGAGACAGAGAGGAAAGAGCACAGTTTTGAGTGTGTTTTACCCCGTGCAACTCACACAATACTGACCACTGTCAGTCCATATGCTGCAATCGTAGTAAAACAACAGAAGTAATGGAGGGGGGGACAGCTGCAATTCTTTTGTTCAACTGCAAAAGTAAAATCACTCATTATTGATTTAGTCCTGGAAAACCACAAAAGCATTTCTATACAATAATTAAATACTGCACAGCAGAGGGAGTTATACCAAAGACAGTTAGGATCCTAACATTATTACAAGAGAAGTAAAACTTAGTTCAATCAATGAATTTCAGTGTCAACAGAAGAAAATTAAGATTGTGATCACATACAGTCATAAGCGTTCCTTTCGGAAAAAAAATCATATAATTAAAGGTGCTAGTTTCCACATCAAATTCCACTTTGGATGTGGTTAAATTCCAGCTTGGTTAAGTATTTCCTGTCTATTTAATTTCATCCTGTAGATCCAGCTGCACATAGTTATTCCACACTTCCTGTTCTAAACTATCACACAGTGCCATTGTGAGTTACTGAGCAGCTTCATTCTTTTTGATTCTTTATATGATGTATCAATTACATCAAGTAGAAAGTGCTTTGAGACTCTCTGAGTAGTCACCAGAGATGTCAGGTTGTATCCTTAGCAAACAACATGTAGTGCAAACTTTCAAAAACCCCAACTTTGAAAAGGCAGTATAAGTAAAGTAGGAATTGTTACATTATGGCAAATTATGCAGAGTAACCAAAAAATAAAAGCCAAATAAAAATTAATTCCAGACCGAGTTTTCAGAAAAGTTACCTCAATTTCATCATAAAGATGCTGCAGTTTCTACAATAGTATTAGAAGGAAAAAAAAGCAAGGAGATTTAGAAGTAATTATACAAAACTAAAAAACTGATAACTGTATTTTTCTGTATTTCCTCTCTATCACTTTTTTGCATTATTTAAGAAGTACATGACAAAACACAAGTAGGCCCTGTCAATCACTCAGTAATACCCTAGCATTCTTACCAGCTCACAAAGGACCAGAGAAGCTGAGTCCTCAGATGACACCTGGTCTAAGAGCCTTAAAAGCATTTAAAAATTCTGATCAATATATAAAACTGCACCATATATAAAAATACTGATCAATATATAAAACTGCACCAAAGGGAATCAGTTCACTTTTATGCTGTAGTAAGAAGTAGAAAGAGCAGTTCTTGACTGTCCAGCTTCCACAGACTTGGTAAACTTGGGCTTACCAAGTTGCTACTATTTACAGTTTTTAATTTGGGATTCAGTCAAATAATCCAGTATCATTTGTTCATACTATTCTTCTATTTCCCCCATAAGTCAGGACAACTAAGGCCCCTCTGAACTGAACTCAGAAACCAGGACCCTTTGACAAGCAAAGTGGCACAATCCATCCTTTAAAACCTTACATGGTTATTTGTGTGTGAAGGAAAAAGAAACAGGGCTCTAGCCATGAACAGGAAACAGGGGCACTCCAGCCAATGACCAGAATTACTGGTGATTCCAAGCATTCTCCACAGGTATCTCAAACATGCAGCACTCACTCAGTCACAGACACCAAGTCTGTGCATGGAACAAGAAAAACATTTTTGGAGGACATCACCTTAGATATCATCTCTAACCACACAACCTGCTGGTGGGCACTTGTGACGAAGTAAAAAGAGCATGAATATAACTTCAGCAGAATGCAGCTTCCTGATGTACCTGGACATCACTGCAAGAATTCTGCACAAATATTTGATATAAATAAAGACTACTTGGTAGCAAACTTTTCCCCTTGTAACCAACACACAGGAGCATAGAACTTATTCTGGTTTCAGCCTACAATACTTATATAAGGTCTATCTACACATCATTGCCCTTTTCTCAAGAAACCTAATTATAACACCACTTTTCTATGACATTCTAACAAACAGATTTCATCATTCAAATGGTTTTAACCAAATTCATGTTCTTAAAAAAAGTCAGTGCTCACTATGTCTCTAAACCTAGACAAACACAAGAACAACATATGCTGCCTATGATGCCACAAGGCATCAAACGGTTTGGATGTGGTAGCACTACTGGTGGAAAATCCACTTCCTACCAATGCCAGGGACAAGTGAGATGTTAGTAAGACTAATTAGTAAGACACATTAGAAAGACAAAGACTTGCTATGATTCCTTCAGCACATTTCAGACTAATGACCCACAATAGTGAAAGACCTATTGGTTTTACAGTGCAGATCAATGCTTCTATGCAGTGAACAGCTTTTCTTGACTTCCACTATACAAATTACAAGTTGCTCTGGAGAAATGGTAACAGCACACTAAGTAAATGTAATTTCTCCTTTGTTTACACTTCTGTAAATCACAGTACTAGAATACCAATACAGTTTCTCCACTCAAGTGAGGAGAAATGAAAGAACTTAATACCACATAAAGCTGTAAACATGGAAATACATGTCAGGGAATCCATGAATGTAAAAAAAATCATGGACACAGAGACACAGCCTGGGAGACATCAGCTAAGCTATTTTCACATTCAACCTCAAATCAATTTTACTGCAACACACACATAATGTTTCACATTGGGATAACCTATAATAAAATTTACTTTATTCTTTCTAAGCGTATTTGCTGATGTAGGGAAACATGACCAAACAATGAGTCTCCATTTAGCAGTAGAAACACAGAAATTATATTTGCTTCTTTATTAAAATAACATGTGAAAGATGTATTACAGATTGAACTTCCTTTTGGAAACTTTAGCTGCCCTGGGAGACAACACAGCCTAAAATATTTCTTTACTAAGAATATCCATAATAGTTTTGGGAAGGTCCTAAAATAAAATTTAAAATATGCATGAAATATATGTTTTTCATGAGTTCTTTTTTTCCATGTCTTTTCCTTATGAGCTCTAAACTGCCAATTTTAATGTTTTAATATTTAATTCAATTCACTTAGTCTTTTCACCCTTTGCCTTGTAGGACTTAGGAGAGAAAGGCTGAAAAGTTACAGAAAAGGGGAATTTATCTAATTAAATGGAAGTCTTTTAATGATGTTATGAAACCACTCAGAGCAATGTTTTAGATTTGCTCCTGCTGTTGTTTGAAGCTGTGGTGTTAAAAATGCCCTGGTTAGAGTTACAGACTGCTCTAAAAAACTGTGAGGAATTTATGTAGGATTTAAAACAGACACATGCTTTTAAAGTCGAGAACCTTCAAATACTACAGCTAATCCACACAATAATTCAACAACCAACCATGCTCAAATTCCTAACAGATACCATATGCAACCTGTAATAAAAACTGCATCAAGGTATTTCAAGCAATAGGATAATTTCATTTTCCACTTAAGAGCCCTATTTACTTTTAATTAACACAGTCTTATAAGGTGCATGAAAATTATTCCACCATTTTGCATACAACTCTTATATTGAAATGGTTCCTGAAGATATTTTACTTTCTGAAGAGATTGGGTTATTAAGTAGATTATTTTTGAGAAAATTACTGATCATTTATCTAAATATATTTGACAAACATACCACAACAATACCTTTTATTTTCTGTAACTAAAACAAAAAGATAGGACAAAGTGACACATCTGGTTCAGAAGTAGCAAAGGTATGTTAAAAAGCAATAAGAAAAGCAACCTCCAGAGTTCAATGTCATGTATCCTGTAATGGAAAATGGTGCTTTGACAATATAGGAACACACTGTAAGGATACACTGAATTTAATGGTTTAGCCTTTACATTTTTCTATCTACTTTTTCATTCTAATATTCCCTCTCTCAACATCCTCCTCTTCCCCAAGGACTACACATCTTCTGGAATTGGACTTTCTCACAGGAATAACTGTGGTAATAAAACTGAACCCAAATTCCTGTAGTAGTTAAAAAATGTACTTCATACAAATAACAGGATGTAATTCCTCTTTTGACTGTCTCTTTAGTTAAGCAATATATTTAGTTGGCTAAATAATTAGGCCATTGCTAAATGTGAAGATTTTTCAAATGTGAATCTAATTAGCCTAAGTAAAGAAGGTATTTCATGGGAAATTATTTTTTGCCTTCAAGGAGATGATTCTACACTCAGTGAAATTGTGTCATCTTATTAACACTCAGCTTGTCTGGTATAGGTCCTGAATGATTTACTCCTGTACTCTGTTCCAAATTACAGATTCAGTAGTTCTTGAATACTAGCAATCTCTACTGAAGTGCTCAGGATTTCTATTAAAATGCTATACTTTGCAGAAGCAAAAATTTGACAGTGTGAGGATATTTTTAAAAACCAGTAAAGAATTCTATTATGTCAAAAGAAAAAATTCTTTAAATAACTGAATTAATTGTTCATTACTATGATGGGAACTTGGCGCTCTTAACTGAGGAGGTTCAACTTCAGATCAGTGAAGTCCATAACTGCTGACAGCCACAAGCTCCCAGAATACCAGAAGACAGACACAGTTTTCCCCCTGTTTCCTTAAACATTTAAGGAATAGCTGACATCTATCAGATACCAGGTATTTGGCTAGATGGATTTTTGCCCTGGTCTACTCTGATGGAATTTGTTTTGCAGATATGAACAATTGGAAAGATTTTAATGTATCCTTGGGCATAGCAGCCTTTTACACTATGAAGAAATTATAATTCAACACAGCACAGCTATTTAATAAACACAGCATGCACTAAACAAAGTATTTAAACTCTTCCATAAAACACCAAGAGCTCAGTGGTAATTCCTAAAGATGGCATAAATAACAACACAGCTATACAACTCCAGAGAGCAAAAAATCCTACACTGTCCACCTGTGGTAATCAGTATTTTGCAGCAATATAGATTTCCCCTCACGAGAGCATAGGGAAAAAAGAAACAAAATTAATAAATACACCACGTGACAAAAAATTATTTGTCCTGATAAAATCACTTTTATTTTAATTCACTTTATAACTAATTAAATGGCCTAAATTTTGGGTGCTCCCTACTTCTGCTTCTGACTGGCCGCATTGAACAATTCACAAAGCTTTCTTTGGACTACACAGTATCATTTCCTAACCCTTATACAAACTTCAGCAACTTACTAGTGTTCACTAAGTGGAAGCAAGACCAGTCCATCTTCCAAAGTCTGGTGTTCACGTCTCTTAGAGAAATTATTTGGGAGATAATGCTGTACTTCAGCTGTGACTTCCCTTAAAGAACTGCTTTTCAGAGTCCAAACAAGAATTAAACAATTCTTACTCTTACGAATTAAACATTTCAATAAAGTATTTCTAAATTATTGTTTAATTCTATGTTTGAAAGCTGTGTTTCTATGTATTTATAAGTTACTCAATAAAATGGTGCTTTGTCTTTTTTTTCTTCCTGAAGTTATTTTATTAACAGATGAAGGAAAAATGATCATAAAACAAAGTAATTTCTAAAAGCAAAATTATGGACTTCAACTGAAATGCTTTCCAAAGATTTTTAATTGCCCTAAATTTGTGAAAAACTACCCAGGAGATCAACAAATTCATATCAATGAACTGCATTATACTATTGAGAGAACCCTTGGCCTCAAGCCAGGGAGAACAAATAGAAAGGACCATTTTCACTTGGCTGCAAATTATCAAAAAGCTAAGAGAAAGCTATGCAGTTAAAGTGACATGTTTGTATGGTGGGAAAAAGATCAAATATTGATCGTCCAAGCTGAGGTAATTAGAGCAGTTGTCAAGGAGATGTGATGCATGTGGTTAGCCCTACAGAAATGCATCTTTGTTTTATATTGAGTGAATTAGCTGTTCAGCAGTTGGCAGCGATTTTTTCTTTTCTTTCTTTAAAAGGCCATACACCATTCAGTAGCAACATATTCCTGCAATCCAAATTTTTAAAAAATAAACATACACAAATACACATTAAAAGCTTCTTCTAAATACTGAAAGTTTTTCTACCTAGACTTTTATGGCTATTTTGTCAAATGCACGTGTAAAACATACATCTTCCCATGCTTATACCAGGGTATCACCTCCAACTGTAAATGGAGAGAAAGACACATGGCGTGGAACTAAGTGCCTGCTGCCTCATTAGAACCCTTCCACCTCACCCTAGGCAGCAAGTCCTTGCAGATTAATGCCAGTCCACTGAGGACTGGAAGCACACACCACAGAGACCCATCTGCTGGAGCTGGTGCCACCCATGCATTTCATTCAGCAGTGCAATGGTGCCCCTTCCCTAGCAGCGAGCCCACAGTGCTGAGATCTCAGTGTGCCTCCCCTCTCCTCCAGCAGCAGAGCCCCAGCTGGCAGCAGCACCTTCTGCCATGGCCCTGGGACACTCGTGCCAAGGAAGGTCAGAACAGAACACGGCACCTTCTAGAAACACATCACTCTGCAGGGTTACCAGACTCCCCACAAAGACATGGCCAAACCAGCAGCTGCAGCTCTGCAAACTGGATTTATACATTTCAGTCATCAAACCTGTATCTATCAGCAGGGAAGATCATTATGGATAGGACACGTACCTTTGTGGCAACTGCACGTGTCTGGTGTAATCTCTTCAGACAAAGAAGTGTTGTTCCTGGTAGATATTTACTAAATATCTTCACCTACTAGACTAGTGGCAAAACGCCCCAACACAATTCCCCCAAAATATCCCCAAATGACAAAAGGTGAGATGTACTAGATCTCAATTCACAACCATAAAATACCCCCAGGAAAAACACCCATCTGACACCTAACTGGGAACTTAATTTGCTATATCAGGGATTTCCCTTCAGTGTCATACAACTATTTAAGTGATTTTGTACTTCCAGTTATAAGACGGTTCTCAGTTGTGTATGGCTGTGTAAAACTTCCCACTTGGGTCAAGAGTTGTCAGCGCTGGATGTCTTCTTTAAGCTAAAATAATAATCTTTCCAGGAAATGTTAAGCAGAGGACTTACTTGAAAAGGAAGGCATGAAGTAACTCTGACTTGAATTCAATTCTCCATAGGATGACAAACACGTGAGGACTATGTTTTATCTTAATGTGCTGCTAAAACATTTTTTTAAATAGTAAAGACTGAAAGATACAAATTTGATCAAATCCAGCAATTTATTTTTCCAAAGACAAAGTCACCTCCACAGTTCTATCTTGCAGATATTTCTCTCAAAAAAATCTGGTCTGGAAACCATCGGAATAGAGAGTACAGCAAACAGCCACTTCCCCGTAGAATACTGAACTAAGCCTCAAAGCCTTGTTTCCTTACTGTGATGAGCCAAGATTCTTATTTTTTAAATACTTATCACCATTTTAAAGCTTCAACAAGCACTAATGATAGATTTTCATACTGTTTTCAAGAATTCAAAAAATTGTTATAAAGAGAAAACAAAACACAGCTGCTCAATCCACCAATAAAAAAACTCTCAGCATATTAATATACAAAATGAAATCGCCTGTCTTTACTGCTTTGCCATGTCTTTAGTTTATTCCAAGTAATTCAATAAAAGTAACTGGCTTTAACAGAAGCAGACCAGGTACTGGGGTTGATACTTTTTCACAAGCCTCTGTTCTTATCAAGCAGAGCTGTACAGAATGCACAAACCTTTTGCTCCCTTTGGTCATTTACTCTTCCCTACACAGAATCAGATTCCTGGAATACCTATTTGCTGGAAAAGGAACACATTATCACCACCTAGTTAAAATACTATCCTTATAAAAGACAAACTAAAGCAAAATCTTGAGGCAAGTACAATATTTCATCAGTCTGGATGCTATGGGGTTCCATAACATGGCAATGCTTTATAAAGACCTACTAAGCAATCAGACATGAGTCTGAGAAACTGGCAGCCACTGGACTACACATTGTTAAGGAAACTTCCCTGTCTGACCATCCAGGAGCCCCTCTGGCAGACCTATCTGCACCACCCTTGCTAGCAGTGCAGGCCCTTCACAGCAGGAGGCTCCAGTGGGAGGCCCTGTTCATCCCCACCCACAGGCAGAGGAGGTTTCCTCACCAGCTGGATTCCCAAGCTTCCCACAGCAGAGGCTCAGATGACCAAACCCTTCAAATAGTTTAATCTTGGTGCAATACTAAATAACACAATAACAGTTTGAGCTGGTCCCAAGAAGGGACCATGGACAAAGAACCATTGGGCTTTTACACAGTCCAAGCATGGGAAGGTCTGGGGTCCTCAGCTCCTGCCGTGTCCCTGAGTGACCGGTGGTCCCCTGGTTTGGACACAGCCCCCTGAGCCCTGCACTCTGCACAGTGCTGGCAGCTCACCACCTCTTGACTGGGCTCCCACCTAGAGCTCAACCTGCAGCTGCACCCTGAGCTAGCACTGATGTGCTCCTCGACAACATCCTCCCGGATAAATACTTAAGTACCTATTTCACATTTGCATTCCTGTCATAGCCAAACTCAGAAAAGAGTCTTCGTTCTTTCTGCCATTAGAATTTGGTTGAAAACATGATGATACCAAGTAAAAGCTATCCCTCAGATTGTGAAAATTGCCCAGAAGAAAAAGTTCTTGTTTAAATTGTTACAGAATTTTGTTTCCTTACTGCATATAGAAGAAAAATGTATTTCTTTGTCATTAGAGTTATAACATCCCTAGTTCATTCTAATGGAGCCCCAGATTTGATATTCCATGAAAACGAAAAGAAAAGCAACTCAAAAGGCCAAACCAACCAATAACCACTGAGCATAGCTCTGATATTCCAGTTTCTTGTATCACACACTTGGTCAATAGTTGTCACATAACAGCACAATGATCCAGAGTAGTCTTGTCCTAAGACAATATTTTCACAGTCTATTGTAAAGTGATACTTATTCTTAAAGAGACACCAACATTGTCCAACAGGAGCAATATAGTGGTAAAAGAATCATGCTAAGACTATTTTATAGATACTGCCAGCTAAATGTTGAAAAATGCTGAATTTTTAATGTAACCAACTGCATATTTACTACCTTGATCAATAATTAAAGTATACTTGTCAGAATACATAAACAAGAAACGTGATTTCAAATACCTTCATTTATTATGTTTGTTTACTTGCTTCATCCAAAACCTGATCATATTTACTCATCACTGAAGCTAAGAGTTTCAACAGCACAGTAAATACCACACATTGTGTTTAGCATAATGAGACCTTTAGATCTGCACAGTATTTCTGTTTCAGTACCAGTGCTGAAATTAGGATTCTTCTTACAACATAAGTCAATTTTTTGGCCAACAAAAAACGTTGTTTCAAAAACAATTAGCTCTTTTATTTACTACAGGCACAAGGCAGCTGGCCTCTGAACAGGAACAAGAGAAGGGCAGAATTTTCCTCTTCATGCCCTGCTCACAACAGCAGACCTTTAATCTTATGTGCTGGAAACTGCATCAAGCTCACAAATCTCAGAAAGGAAAGCCCAGCAATGGGCCCTATCTCCATCTGCTTAACAGCAAGGACAGACAGCTCAATGGCTGCAGAAAAGAAATCATAAGGTGGCATGCACTGCCCTTTAGTGGTTGGAGAAATCCTCACCCATAGAGTACACAACTGTTAGGTTATCACTAAGCACCCTACTGTGCTTTTCTGAAAAAATCCCTATATGTGCTCCCCAAACTTGCATTTCTCAACAGCATGAAAACCACTAGTCTCATTTCAATGTAACAAATACTTCAACAGGAAAGGATTTCAGGGGATAAGTCTAAATGTGCCATGGCTTCTGACTCATCCAATTGCAGAGCAGGATAATAAAGGAGTAGGCTTGAGAAGACAGGAAAAGAGAAAAGCTGAAATTAAGGAGAAATTTATTTATTCATCATTGTAACACTGGACACTCTCAAGGGCTTTTAAAAAATATACTGGTGTGTAAGATTTTAACTCCTTCTGAAACTACTCTCGATGACCATCAGTATTACAAGGCATCCAAGTAGCTTTGAGAACTGAACCCTTAAATTTCTCTTTCAATTTACTGCTGTTTTTATTTAGCTAACTTCACATTTGTTTCCCACTTATGCCTTTAGATGGCCAGTGATGACTGTTATTTCACTTCAACAGAGTATGTAAAGCTTCAGAATTCTTCCACAGTTATTTTTTGTACCACCCACAGTTCCAGGATTGCAGGAAACAGCAGCACGAACTCTGAAAGACCTGATCTACTCTGACGGTCTACAGGTCAGTGGTTGTCACAATTTCCTCTCGTTTTTGTGAGACATTGAAAGGTTTAATAGAAGTTTAAAGCTCATTTGAAGGAAACGCTACCACATCTAGGCTAGTAAATTGGGAAATTAATTTAGTTTAATTTTAAGATCTTCTGTGAACTAGCTAGCCAGTCATGACTGTCATCTTCTCTGTGTGAACAATACTTCAAAAGTGTACTGAAATGTTCTAACAGAAGGGATATGTTTATTATCATGCATAGCAAATATTCAGGTCTGAAAATGAAGGCTTTTACATTAGCTATCCAAGGAATTAGTCTCAAAGACTCCTGAATTTTTGTCTGAAGTCTTTACTTTGCACATGATAAATGAGTGAATGCCATCCTGTATTTTCCTCAAAGCTACAGTGAAATAATGTTTACTGTGAAAATCCCAGGTGCACATTCAGAATTACAGAAGATGACCTGTTGGCCCTGAAAATACCAAAAGTGCAGTATGTTGCAGACACAGAACATGAAACTGCTGCATCTTCCTGATGATTCTTGTATTTCAATAATGATTACTTAAGTCTCAGTACATTTCTTCTGCCTATATCAACATATAACCAATCAGCAATTCACAGAATACCACAAAGAGTGAAGAAAAGACAGAAGTGTATCACATGCAATTTTTGCCTGGGAAAAAAAAGGGCTGGAGAAGGGATGTGTGTGTCATTATAAGTCATGACTACACTGTAAATATTTGTTAATTATATTATTAGGATGGCATACAATTAAAAATATCCACTTTTCTAAAAAATCATGTTATTTCTTATTGTTCAAATAGGAACAGATCAGTACTCAAAGTACTGGCAAAAACATATCATACTTTCCCCGTGACCATGCAGACCATGGCACAAGTCCATAGTCCCTGTTAGGCAACTGCCACCTGATTTCTTCTGGTTTTTCAAAAGATTTTCCCATACTGTTACTACATGGTTATTTTACAGTTTTGAGTATAGAATTACCTTCTGTGGTAATTATTATGGATTTGGTAAAAAGGATATGCACTGAGAATCCAGTGGCAGTTGAAAATTCTGCAAGCTGTTCATTTAGTTACATGTCCTGCCAGGAAAACACCAAGTAATACAAAAGCCTTCAAACCAGTCTTGTATCCCATGTGACTGGAACACTAGAAAATGTTTTAACTTCATTATGAGAAATTAATGTTCTAAATCTACACTGTTCCACTGCCTTTCTTTCTTAGGTATCTAATGTATGCTACCAAAATGAAAGGCAGTTTTTAGTATTCTCCCAAAGAAAGAAGATGCATGTCCTGTTTGCAAAGGGAAAAAAATTACACTTTTACAAAACTCAGATTTTCTCCAGCTCTCTCCTGTACGTGAAAAACTTTTCGATTTTCCACAGAATGGTTTTTTAATGGTATGGCCTGGTTCAAAGATGGAATTGAAGTTTTGTATTTTTTTCTCTTTGAACATCTTCAAAACTAAAATTAGTCAAAGCAGTCTTCTTCATGCAATTATGTGCTATTGACCAGCAGATACAGTAAGAAGATAAGACAATTAGTCAAGATAAGAAATTAGCCTTTAAAACATGTGCCTTAAAAAACATAATTTAAAGTCATTATTTGTACTTTAAAAAAATTATCCATTCAGTTATTTTCACTATTTTCTCAGAGGTAGCATAATGGGCTGGACTCATCCTGTTTAAAATCTGCAAAACCTGGCATTCACTGTGTTTTACTGGAAAAATCACTTGTGAAACAGAGGCAGCCAGTTGGGAATACTAGACAGAAGGTCTTTGGCAGAACTTAGTTAATGAATCTAGGCCATGACATCCAATGGAGCATTTGGAGCACCTAAATAGTAGCAAGGAGTTAAATTCTATAAGCTTTAAGTTATTATGGGCTGCTTTCCAAAAAGCGTGACTTGCAATACTTGAGCATGCAAGCCAGATTTCATTTCTGGCTCCATCTCACAATGCTGTAATAGTTTAATTCAGTTGAACTAGAGATTCTCTTTTACTATAAAAAACAAGAGCTAGAACAATGTAAGTGTTTCATTAACTACAGCAAAATTAATTAGCTTTGATGAGAGAAAGGAAAATCAATAGTGTCCTGCAGCAATTCTGCATGTGCTGGCTTCTTGCAAATTCTGCTGGCTGCTGAAAACCCCCCAGTGTGGAAGATGCCCCTTTTTTTTGTTAATAATATATTACATACTACAATGTTTTTTTATTATCTTTATCTAAAGTATGTGTGAAGTCTAGTGTATGTGTGACCAGGAAACAAAGTTTTCCTTAACTTTCTCTATGAGTACTTTGCAGGCTGAAAGTACCAAATCTAACATTCACTGGCATAAACACACTATGAGATAAAAATGAAATGTTATTTCTCATGTCAGAAAAATTGTTGCAAAAATCACAGTCAGATTTCTAGTATAATAAAGAAAAAATTGAAGTTACATTCAAAACAAATTGCAAACTATATCTAAAGTAGATACCATCCTGGTATCTTTAGGAAAAACAAAGCTTGAGACACCGTATTTCATCTCAGACAAACTTTCATTTCCCCTCTTCCTCCTAACAATTCTGGAGAGAACACTTACATTTTGCAATTAAGAGAAGACTCACATTAATTACTTGCTTCCAACTTGTCACCTTCCTCATCTTTCTCGCAATCTGACACATGAGCATTCAGCCATATTGAAATGATAGACACCACACCAGTGCTGCTTTGTGAGAACTTTGTATATGCACTGAGAAATGCAGTGAAACAATTCACTTTTTGGTGAAAATGAATCACAAGCTTTATTATTTACTATTACAAAATGATGGACATCTGAAGAGCAAACACCTCTAATGTAATTTTTTGGAGCTCTCAAATGTCCTTGTGCAAAAGAGCTTGTGCAAAGCTCACTGCTTTGTTTTCATAAAAAATCCAAGGATATCCTAATAAGCCAAGCTTTTTATAATGAGGTAAGAGGTAGAGCACAAACAAGTGTGGGTGAAACACCTAAACACCTTCCTCTTGCTTTTTTAGTCACATGCCATTTTCTGCTATCTACTACACAAAGTAAGCCCAGAGATATTAACTGAAAATGACTGAAGAACATTTATTGCAGAAAACTGTTGAATAAGAATGAAACTGATTGCCATTCTTAGAAAACTGAATAGGCAAAAAATACAGAAATTACCTGATTTTTCTCTTTTTTTTTTCTTTACAAAGAGCCAGTGGGCACTCAAGTCATTTGCCTCTAATGGATGAAGGATTTAATTTCTAGTTCTAAAAAACGGCAGTTTTTTCAACTGCATTTCAGTAGTTTAAGCATCAAAACTAGTTCTTTATGTGTAGGACAGTAACTGCTTGATTTTGCTGAAGTTAAATGAGACTTAGTCCAACTTTCAATGAGACAGAAACAGACCATAAGGCACATTTTGTATAATCACTTCTAACACAAAGATAAAATGCACATAGCTTTTATCTGTTCTTTTAATGAACTGATGGACAACATTTAGCCAAATACACAAGAGGTGCACTTTTTCTTATTTATTTACCAACATCCTAAATTACAAAGACATTGTACTTACAAACTTAGGAGCAAACAGTATTATCTGCCTTTGCTAAAAATGGGCTGCTGTTTTTGAATTTGTTTTGCATTATGTTTCTTAACCTGAAAGTACACAGGAGGAATAATAGCCCAGAATTTTCTCATGCAAACACATAAACAAGGTGAGGAATCTTCCCCCTTCCCCAACCACAAGTTGCATTCAATCTCAGACTGAGTGAAAGAAGCAGGTTACAATGACATAGTTAACAATTCGTATAAATAAATTTAACAATAATTACTCTGTAATCATCACTTATTTACAAACATGTAAACGCGTGCTTTAGTATGTAATTAATCATAAAACAAATATACAGTATATAATATTGTAATTAAGTATAGATTTATTAATGACACATAACACTTGTAACTAATTAATGCACACAGTTAATCATTAAGTATCCTGCTAAGTGCTTATTAGTGTGTTTCTACCCATGGACATCTGATATTTTTCTTTGTCAGCTGCCTGCTATCTTCACATTTCAAAACAGCAAGGAACATAAAGGAAGGTAAGACCTCTGAACAAATTATTTTCTAAGATGAATATTATTTCAGATTTCATTGTGCTACTGCTTTGCAATTAGAAATGACCCAACAGCTTCTGTCTTGGAATACTTACAATCTAATACTTAAAATCTCAAAAGCAGGAAGTTCTGCTAGATCCAGATAACTTCTATTTTTTGAAGAATATACACATTTTTTTCTTTTAATAGATATTTGCATACAAAAGTAGCTCTTTTTCAATGACAAATTCTTTTGTGGTTTGAGGAAATTTTCTCTACACCAAAAATATGCACTAACTCATGAAACCCAAAGCTTGCAACTCATCTACAATTGACATATATAGATAGTTGTGCATCCTGTGCAGATGGGCTGCTGTTTCTTAATAATAATGTTTTATTATTTATTCGTGTTGTGGTAATGTTCAAAGTTTCTGATCTAGATTGCAACTTCATTATAGTACAGGTGATCTACACATAAAGGCTGACTCAACTCCTACCCTAAAATTCTAACTTCAGAAAAACTGCAAGTGAACATGATACAGGGTACAAGCAAAGTAATTAAGAGCACAGAGAAACAGTAGTTACCTACTGTTTTTATAACCTCTATAAATTCCCTATTGCCTTTCCATTTCCTCCTCTGTCACTGTAAATAACATAACAATTACGTCTCTTTTCTCAATTTCATGTTTTAGCTACAAGAAAAAAAGAAAGAAACATACTGCACTGGATGAGAACTGCTCAATTTACTTAATACAGCATTCCTCCCAGGGATAGTTGTACAATATATTTAACAATATATTATATTCAAGGAGCAGTGATGGCTATTGCCATGTATGCCATGATTGGTCATCCCAAACTCTGGAGTAAGGCCAGCTGCTGTTCCCGGTGTTTCTGAACACAGTCCTATGCCAAGGACATTCCTCTGCTTTGCCCCTGTGGGGCACTCCCTGCCTAAAAGTTGTTTGGGGGTTATACTTCTTTCATTTATAGTCAGGTTTTCTGGAATGTTTTCCAAGTGTCAGCTTCATCACTGTGAATATTTCTGGTGTGATTTCATATTTTAAGCTGAAGCCATACCCTCTGTATTGCTTGCTTGCCCATCTTCCCCCGTCACTTTGCTTCTCCCTCCCTGTCTGCAAGTGCCTCTTTCTGCCTTTGTTAGTCAACAACGTGTCAGCATTTATAAAACAGTACAAGTGTCTGGAAACAGGAAATGAAGCTCAAGGTTTGGAAACACAAAGGTATCCAGACATATATTAATATTTCCATTGATTCTGAAACCTGCAGATGTGACAGGGCTTGGTTTAAATGTGTTTTCCTCTAATAGTAGTGAAAGTAACAAAGGTCCTCATGATCTAATCTCACTGGTTAGTAAAATCTTCACTAATATCTTAAAATATCAGACAGATATTATAAAATTCATAACCAGGGGATCACATATTCTTTATCAAATGCAGAAGACTGGATCCTAAAATATTAAGATTTTTTAATTTACAAAATTAATAATTCTGTAAGCTTTTCAAATATTTCAATAAAATCAGTGATAAGTTTTTAGCAGAAAGCTGGAAGAGATGCAGCTGCTTAGTATGTTTAGGTAGGTAGCTTTGTTTTTTGTTTTTAATTACATTTCCAATAATAGGATACATATCCTATTTTTTATTTAATATTTTATCATGAAGGGAACTTCTACTACTGCAAATACTGGAATAAATCTTGGTGGCATTAATGTGTAATTCATATGACAGTAGCTACATGATAGATGTCCAGAGAATCTGAGATCAAAACACTGAACCAGTCAAGAGCACATGCACGTCATTATCTTAAGAGAAACAGTATGCTCCGTTTCTACTTCTGAAGAAATGATTCAAATTTCAATCTAACAATCTGAAATTTTACTTGAAAACAATTAAACTGCTTTCTCACTATGAAAGAAAACAGACATCATGAACATCTAGCAAGCATTAATTTCTACGGTGTTTGGTTTCTGGGTGTTCAAAGAGGTTTTTTTGTTTCAAAAACAAACAACCCCCCCCCCCCAAAAAAACAAACTCATCATGAGCAAAGGCTAACAGATGACTAAAATGATTGTGTTCAAATTGCCCAGAGAAGCTTTTCTTGACCTGAGACCTTGCAGAAATAAATACATATACACTTATCTCCCATGCAGAAAAAAGTACATAAATGCATTGTGAGGAGTGCAACACAATCACTCATACAGTAATCAAGGCAGTGTAAACAGAACTTATTAAAACTTTCTAACAGAAACCAGTAAATGTGTGAAGCATAATAGATTTTATTCTTTTTGAGGAAGAAATGCATGCTGTGGGACTGGCACATTGATCTCTCTCACCGTCCACAGAGCCCCTGGCCAACTTCAGTGTGAGACAGCATCAGATGAGTAACAGGCACTCATCAAGCCTCTTTGTCATGCCCTTATGATTTGAAACCCCTGAGCTGAGACAGGACAATAAATGAAATAGAGTTAGAATTATATGGTTGATGGTCAAAGACACTGATAAAAATGGCAAGTCCAGTGAGCAGTGATAGCTTCACATATACAGACAATTCTACCAGTGAAACATGCTTTAAAACACGCCTTTTACAATTTCAGGGATGCTGTTTCACTTTAAACTATTACAGATATCTTTCAAAACCACATGTAAAAAGACAAGCCACAGGCTGATCTTCACCTGGGAACCTTTCAAAAGGAATTCAGAGTACCCCAAATAATTTTTTTCAGTAACAATTGAGGTGCAACAAAAGAAGAATGCTAGCAACAGTACTGGTGGAAGGGCAGGCACTGAACTCTTTTCCCTGGTGACAGTGACAGGACCTGAGGGAATGGCCTGAACTTGTGTCAGGGGAGGTTTAGGTTAGATACTAGGAAAAGGTTCTTGACCCAGAGAGTGCTCAGGCCCTGGACCAGCTCCCCAGGGAAGTGCTCACAGCACCAAGGCTGCCAAAGTCCATTGCTTGGACAATGCTTTCAGGCACATGGTGTGATTCTTGGGGTGTCCTGTGCAGGGCCAGGAGCTGGACTTGGATAATCCTTGTGGGTCCCTTCCAAATCAGGATATTCTATGATTGGAGTTTTTGCACATCTCACTTGCAGCAGAACGGTCTGTTGCCATTACAGTGCAACATCTGAAATTAATTTTGGATTTTAGCTTTCTTGTGCTAAAGATTTTTCTAATCACTGTTTTTTGGCATGAGCCATAAATGGGCAACATATAGTATTTCAATCAGTGTCATTATTGTATTTGATCTGCAAAAATAGATATTTCACTCCAAAGCAAGCTCTGCTGGATGAAATAACTGGGCTTACATAAAGGGTAGTCTGCAGCTCTCCATTTTTTATTATGTAAACAGTTGTATTTTCCCACATAGCTGAACATCAGGTGTACACATCCATATTATTCTACCCAAACCCCAAACCTGTCCATGTTAGGAAACTTACTACTTCTACAGAAACCAGAAGTAGCATGGAAACAAGGAGTAGTAGCACAGTTGCTCCTATGAGCTCTATACACAAGAAAAGCCTGTCTACAGAATAACAATTTACTACTATTTTTTGAATGTTTCAGAACATTCTGGAAAGCAAGCCACAACTTTCAATACTGAGCACAGCTATACCTATACAAAGATGCACCCAGTCCCATGTCCTACTTCTACTAATGGGCATGAGTGGACACACCTAGGGAAAACAGAGAACAAGGTATGCTGCATTTTTCACTTTCCCCATGTAATCATTTAGCCTCCAGTTGTTTCCAGCCCAAAAATTTTCCCGAGCACACTATCTTTTCTCATATAAAGCAATACTCTGCGGATCCGTCTTTCAAGAGCTCATCTTGTAAGCAAATATTTTGCACCTACAAACACCTTTGCCAAAACTGCACCACGTCTACTACCTGCATTTATTTTGAATCTGGTTTCTACTAGCTTGACTAAGTAACACTTTCGTCTCACCTTGTAAGAGAGTGAACACTTGATTCCTGTGTGTCCTCTTACATTATGACTGATTTTTTCAGCTTCTGTAGGTTCCTTCTTTCAATTGTTACTCTTCAAAAAAGACTATTATGAACAATTGTTCATAATAGTTCAACAAATTTGTTCCTCCTCATACAGGAACCATTGTTTATATTTGTTTATTGCCTTTCTCTAAACTCTTTCCAGTTCTGTGACAGCTTTTTAGAATTGACAGAACTATCAGCATTATCCAAGGTGTGGACTTCTTTGATGACTTAATGGTATTTTGTCTTCTGTACCTTTCTCTCTAGGCCTTGCTTTATGGTTCCTAATTTTTGGGTTGGATTTTGTTTAGTTTGCTTTTGTTTTGTTAGTCCTGTTGGCCAGCTGAGAACCATGCATTCCTTCCTAATGCAGACATAGCTGTACTGATTGGAGATCCTTCACCCCCAGGTTTGTTGAGCCCTTCTAACAGCACAAATCAAATTTCCCTTTGCAGAAGCCATACTGATTTCTCCCAGTTGAACTCTATTTACCAGGCATTCATTAATACTTTTCTATTAGTCTCTACTAAATTTTCCTGGTAAAATCTCCATCTCACATGCATGTAAATACCTAGAAATTTCAGGGATTCCTTGAACAACAGGATTATCTCTAATAATCTAAACTACAATGTTGAACTACTTGCTAGGGAAAATATTAATAAATATATTATATAATAATATATATTATATACACATAGTAATATATTAATTATATTATATTAATTATATTATATAATATAATAATATTAATAAATATTAATACAGAGATTCCTTTGTGTATGATTAGAATCCTTAGACAATGTGTTCTAAAAGACATACTCCTTGTTTTCAAGGAAAGGAAATACTAGATATGTTTTTCTCTTGACTTCAGATAAAGTGCTAAGAGATACAGTTGTCAACCAAACCAACAGAAAATATTTTTACACCCTAAGTGTATTTTCAGTTTCAACTTTCCGCCCCCCAACATGATTTTTTTTTTTAAAAAATATTTTTAAAGTAGTGATATGACTGATAAAAACATTTGCTACAGATGTGAACACAGTCATACATGCTTCTTCTGTATTAACATATGGGAAGGGAACAATTTGCCTCTACATTTCAGCCACCACACTACCTATGAAGCTTGCATCTTGTAGAAGGATGAAATACAATTGTATCATCTCTGATTGCCACAAAGCTGCAGCTTCAAGTCATCTGTATTTCTTAAACAGAAAGATACTGGGAAAGTCCGAAATAAATATATCTGACTAGGATAACACTTATCAGTTATCAATCACTAAGAAAAAAAAACACCTAAAGGCTTATTTAAGAACAGCTCTGACAAATAAATTCAGTAGTTACCAAAGGTCTTCTCCAAAAAGTACTCCCTTCCCCACAAAAGGTATTTTTTGCTTCTAAAACATTGTTGCTGGCAGTTTGATGCTGCTCCTGATCTCCCATGGCTGGATTAAGCCTGGTGAAGCCTGGTTTGCCTGGGGAGCTGGCTGTGCACAGGAGTGACCCAGCTGGATTATAGTTCCTTGTAGCAACGTAAGCATCCACCTCCTCCAACGTTTCCTAACTGGATGGGATCTGCTGGTCATACCAAGGGTTATCACAGGACTTTTACTTCCATTAAGCTCTCAATGGAGGCTCTTGCAATCTAATTTTACATGTGTTTTGTGTTAGTCACATTTGCAATTACCCAGGTTACTCCCACCTCCTCATTACTCCTCATTACATTATTATAATTGAGACTTGACTAATTGAAACCATAGATGCAGTTTTAGAGCAAGACATAATTTTCCTGTAATAATGCACAACTCCCCCTTCCTTCCTTCCTCCAGTGGAACCATGGGAAATTCAGAGACAACACTTTTCAGTAAAAAGCTTTTAAATATTGATCATATGCAGAAAGTCTACTGATGAATTGAAGAATCATCACTTTCTTACCCTTCACCTCTCTGTTCCTCAAAATAGCAAAAGACAGAAATTTGATGAATAGACTAAAGACATAATACCATCTCAGGAAGGCATCACACAATGGAGAAAGGACATCTACCTTTGCATCTCACATAATTTTTGACTTCCCCAGGGGGTGGACGAGAGCATTTCAACATATGCCAGAGCAGTGCTAATTGCTGCTCTAATGCATGGTGGTTGCCTTCTTTCAACAGCTGTTCTACAGCACAGAACACAGAGCTGAAAGTGCTCCATCCTTTCAGGCCCAGATGCTCCCATCCCCTCCCCCAGCAGACTTCCAGTCTGCACTTTGGGAAAGCCGTGGGGAAAAGTGGCTCAAGGGGCTTGTTACATTGCCTTTGAAGCTGGAGATCTACTGCAGAATCAATGCACACTGCAGACCTGCCCTAACAGATAAGGCACCAACAAAGGCAATTCCAATTTTATATAGAATTTTAAAAGACCAACAAAACAAGAAAAACCAAGTAATATTAATTTCATATAATTATGCTAAGTAGCAAAATTATAATAGGCCCATTTCTTTGAAATCTTTCAAATTTAACTTTTTGTGTAAATAACAGTTTTTATACAGTTACTACAACACCATCTACCCACATCTAAATAAAAATATATTTTTAAGACTAAGTTGTACATTAATGTCTTGGAAGTACAAAATAATAAATTACAAGCACAATGGTATTAGAAATGGTGGTCAATAAATGTACTTGACACATACATTTTTTTTCATTTTTAAAAATGTAAACATGATGTAGCCAGATCACAATTACTTGCACACTTTTACTCTTGGCTGTGCTAGGGGAAGTAACTCCTAACCTCTACCTTCACCAGCTGCTCTTCAATATCCCTATACCATGGCCAGTTTTATGGGAGAAATGTTTGTGGGGTTGCTTGGTGATTGGTTAAAACCCCAATTTATTTTCTTTCACTCAGCTCAGTTCCCTGCTTCACTTCAGAGTGCAGCCCAACAGATTGTATTAGTTCACTAGTGAAAACACAAATTAAGGACAGGGAGACCATGCTTAGGATACACTATATTCTCCATGAGCAAAGTACAGAAATTTCCTATTTTTTTTTTTTAGATATAGATATGGGAAAACACAGCTTTTTTTGTTGTTCTTAAACACTAAGACTATATTGTCTGCCATGGAAATGTTGGAAGCACTTTTCAAAATAATGAATTTGTATATAGATATACAACCATACTATGCTACGTAGCAATTTTTTTTTTCAAATGACCAAATGAGTTGATGCAGAATTCACAGCTTAAGGACTGAAGGTCTAAGACAATTAGTGCTGGTAGGCACAGACACTTTTCTGTGAACAAACCACCTATATGGCTGGCACTTGGTGGTAGGCAGAGAAGGGATGCAAGAGCAGACTGCACTGCTATCCTCCCTCAGCTAGGAGGCTTTCAAGGCCTGCTGATCCTCAGGACAATCCTGCTGCTCTCCCCCTCCACTCTGCTCCTTCACACGAGCCACAGGCTCATGTTTTTCCATCCCTGAAATTTACTCACACTCAGAATCATGTTTCTGCTTCTTAATGCTGTTTCCTTCAAGTCTGAAGTCACTCTTGGGGATACCTGCGACCTTGAGTATTTGGAGCTTAATTGGCCCATGCATCTCTGGGTTTTTCCTATGCTTGCAGAACACTGTTTTAGCTGCCATCCCTGCCTGGGGTGTGCTCCTCCCTGCTGGCTGCACACATTTAGGTTCCTGCCTTCCCATGCAAACCAAAGGCAATGCTCCCCAAGTGGTCAGTGAGGAAAAAATGCACCACCTCCTAGTCCTCAGGCACTCCCATATCAGAGCCTATTCATTACACAAAGTAAAAATTACTATTATATTAACATTCACAAGACCAGTGAATACACTTCATCCATAGTTCTGAAGTGACAGCAAACAAATACAGAAATGAATGCTAATTTGGGAAGATGACACCTAAATACAGACACTTGAACTGCAGTGGGGAAAAACTGCACTCAGATTTCTTAGAGCTCCCACAGTCTGAAACAATTTGTATATGTAGTTTGTACAGTTATACACTCAGGATAGTCATGGTTTCAAGCTGGCAGTTCACAGTTGGTGTTCACAGAGGAGTTTAAGTATTAACTTCAAACTATTTATTTAAAACATAAATACTAAAAAAATCTTCAACAATGGAAAAGGTAGTCTTACAAATAAGGAACATAGTAGCAGTTGCTGCACATTTCTATTTAAATGCTGAATGCTTTAAGCACTGTTAGAAACATAAAGGCAACATCACTTTAGCCACTGAAAGAGGTAAGGAAGTTGTTCTCATCTACAGTATATGAGTGCTATTATGCAGTATATTTTGCAACATCCTTAAAATGAGGCAGATCAGATTAATTGCACTCACAGGCATCACTGAAACCATAAAGCAAGCAGCAGCTCCAGCCAGAGTTCTGAAACTATTTTATAATTCTGAAATTACCACTATCATGTACTTAGGACACACTGCTCACTACATTATTATTTTACAACTAGTTTCCCCAGGTACTGGTAGCTTTCCAGATAAATTAACTTATAATATGTTATGGGACCATTGTTATTTCGGGTCAACATTTTCAATATGAACTCATTGTCTCCATGAAGCAAAGAAATATTATAATCCATTAATATCTCTTTCAACAAAAAGGATGAAATCTTCCCCTGGTTATGCTGATAAACACTTTGGTGTCAAAACTAAGCCTCTTTATCATGATAACCTAGAGTAATGGTCTGCTGCTCCAGGCACTTTACTTTACAGATGAAAAATCAGTTCTACTTTCATGGAATTAGATTAATGCCATAACAGGAAATACTTCTGGGGCTGAACTTGCTTCATGCCTTCAAAGCTGGCTGTAAATTTAAAATACTTCCTGAACTCAAAAGATAAGACAGGAGAGAAGGAAAAAGAAAAACAGTGAAGTGACCCTCTTTCTGAAGAAAAATATTGCTTCCTGAAAAAGCTGTCGAAAGCTACTTGCTCAGGGCATTGTGCCCCAGAAGGGCCAGGGCAAGTCTGGTTTAGTTGAACATGTGGATACTGGGTATATATCAGACACTTGCCATAAATCTGTTCCTTCCATAATCCTCTATGATAAACTTTTCTTTTTTAGTCATCTTACTTGGCAAAAGCTGGAGTAATAACTTTCTCAGCTTCTCACAAATACAAAACAGCTTGCTATTTTATGTACAATATTTTTCAAGGATAACAGTTTTGCAAACTGAAAAATGCTGACCCCGAGCCTTAAAATTGGATTTCAATGGTTAAAATGGACAACAAGCAGAAAATTCAGTAACATCTTTATATATAAATAGCCTAACAATAAAAGATGTAAGGCACTCTTAAGAGGAATTTAACATTTATAGGAACAGAACCCAAAGTCTGATACAAAATATTACTATAAAGGCAGACTTCATGGAATTCTCTATTGACTTTGTCAGGACAGGGAAGGGCTTCTTTTGTTCCCTTCCCAACTGGACAGTATATACTAAGGAGTGTGGTATAAATTTGATGTGGTATGTATTTAAATGTATGTAATATCATATCATTAAATACTAAGGATCAAATATCTGAGCAAATTTCACAGTTAAGTACTGAATAACAACAACATTTACATACTCAGAACCTTGAGTCAGAAAATCTGAGGAAGATAATATATATAATTTCCATCCATTCTAGATCAACAGTTGTGTCTACTTCGACCAACATTTTTATGGATTATATAATCCTTTTTGCCTATTATGTTTGTTGCACTCAGTACATTTTTTCCAGCAGCTGGGAAAAAACTCTACTTACTGTCTTGGCTCCCTGCTCACATTTCACCTCTGTAACATTACAGGTCCAAAGATGCATGGGTTTAAATGTTTATTCCTCTGCTAAGGCACACTTCACTCGATCATGAAGCAAAATTATTAGTTTGAAAAAGTAAACAGGAAAGAAACTTTATTGACCAGCTCAAATCTAAAACCAGCAAAAAAAAGGGAAAGCCAGCTACCTTCTTATAATGATTCATGTTCAGGCTTTCATGCCACATGTTGAGAACTGCATGCTATTTCTGAATGCCAACTTTACCTCCAGGTTCAAACAGGTAAATAAGGAGCCCACCCACAAATCACCACCAGCCTTCAAAGGTCACATCAGAGCCACAAGATGCATAGCCTGCAGCTCATTGCTCTCTACTCATCTCTAAGCATCCATTTAATCAGTAGGAAAAGCTACAGAGGTTTGCTAAAGATGAGTGGGAGGTGGGAGAATGCAGTGAAAAGGGCACATAAGTAATGCAACCAAGTGAATCTTATAACAGAATTGTGTAAAGCATGCATTTACACATTTTTGAGAGATCAGCTTGAAGCTGAAACACACACACAGCTGTTCAAATTTTCAGAAAGACTGTAGCAAACCAGATGTTTTTCTTTCTAGATTATAACTGAACCTTTCACAAATTAGAATTGGATACATTATTCTGCTAGTATTTTCTGTAATACAAGACTAGATGCTGGGAAAAAACCAGCACTGCAGCAGGACCTAAGATATAGACAACAACTCCATCTTTGACCTTACAGTATGCTCAAAAGTCCAAGAAACAGAAAGAAAAAAACCCTCAAAAATCTATTTTAAGATTCCCCCACTATGAATTGCACCCTAAATACCTATTATTACCCCCATACACAAAATCCATTTGTAATATCCAATTTTTAGAGATTTTTGGGGGGGAAGGATTTCAATACTGCTATGAGTGTTCTTTTTGTTTTAAAGTCCCCAAGATCAAGTACTTCCTCCTGAATACCTTATGCTATGGCAGACACATTCAAGGACAAACAAGCTTAGCACCAGGGAAATGCAGGATTTCAGACTAGCCTTACAAGTAAAATAATACTTTTATAAACCACATATAAATAGTACTGACATTATCCTGTAAAAAACTGCAGGTACATTGCACCAGTTAATGCAGCAATAGGTCCAGCTGCTTCTAGGATAAAGCAAACTTTTTGAACACATCACTGGCATTTAACTCCTCAGAAAGCCGTACAGATTGATGAAGATTGTTAGGGAGACAGAACTAGGTGTTCTGTATGTGTTTTATACTAGTCTTGTATGTGTCTTTCCTATCAATGTTTTACTCCTAAGACATATGGAAACCACAGGATACAAAGGGAAAATGTAATATCACACCTGTGTATTTACCTTAGGTAGCCTTATGGAGCAGAATATGATCTTTTCCACTAATTTCTATAGAAATATTTTATGCTGATACATTATTAAAGAATAATAAGAGCATCGACTTCACAAGAAAGTTCAATTAACAGTGGTTTTCATCTATGGAGTGGCAAATGTATGAAAAAGTCACTATTAAAAGAAAAGGTAGGATATGACAGTGACAACAGAAACATACACGCAAAAAGCAATAATAAGGATTATAAACTAATCAGTAAACTAATTTTCTTCCGTTGGTTTTTTTTCCTTCATGGGTTGGGTTTGGCTTTCTTTTAGAGATGGATTTGTTTTGTTTTATGGAAGACTTGCTGAATCTGAGACCTTGCATTTTCTACAAATAAATCAGTGAGTTTGATGTCAGGATTGCTCATAGGCAGGGTTTCTACAATAGGCAGGTGTCCTGCTCTGTGATGCTGGCACGGGATGCCTGCACTCCAGAAGTGTCAAGTTTCCATAGAAATCTCTGAAAAGCTAGAGATAGCACTGCACCCCATCTCTACTTCCACAACACTTCCTTGCATTCACAGACATCTGTTACTTTTCTCTTTCCTTCCAGAGCACTGACATTCCTCTTACTGTGGCTGCAGACCACACATGAAAATATTGAGGCTATACAGGGCACAGGTCACTTGAAAGAAGAACAAATTGGATCTACTATATGGAAAAATATGAATTAAGGACATCCATTTCAGTAACCTATTCATTTGTTTTTCTAAGTTAAAAGCATCATTATGAAAGAATTAAGCTCCCCTACAAAATGGATATGTCATGTGGAAACTTCAGTCTAAGACTTAAGCCTTAACTATTATTCACATGTGAAGGAAAATTTTATAAATTAACATTACTCCTGTCAGAATGTTGTTATATTTGCATGTGTTTAACAAAATGCTGCCTCCTTACACCTACACTCACTAGAAATAGAGCAAACATTTCAGTCTTTTCATAAAAAAAAGCCACAGAAATACTGCTGTCCTAAACCTCAAACCCTCAATTTAATAAAAGGGAGGCTTTCAAGCCTGAGTAGAAGCTGTATCTTTTACTCCTTGAATCTTTCACTGTGAAGTTTATTACTTCAATTATTGTAATACATCAAGTCTAGAGTAAGACAAGATCCATAAGCAGAACATGTGATCATGACAGGCACCAGCTGGAACACTCATTCATCTACTGGTGTCTGTATTTGTTACAAAAGGGGTAGAAGACTTCACTTGAGTGAGCTCAAACAATCCTTTTCTGTCCCACATAGATACCACATCAATATCCACTTTTGTAAAAGACTAGTCTTCCAGAAAATATTTGTTTTAAAAGAAAAGAACTGGAATACTCAATTTGTTTGGTATATTTAAGAAAATGCTCTCCAGATTTTCCCCTGAGAACATATACTTGGTATTTATGAGCAGGCTTGTACTACAAACAGTGATTCACAGGAAAAAGAAGATCCTTGAGGTGGCAACAATGTTACTGCTAACCATTAGCTCTTTTTATGCATGGATTTTTTTTTTATATTTCAAAGTTCAATTCTAAGTTTGAACATTATCTTTTGGAGTGTTGTGCTGAGGGTGGCAAGGGAAGAAGACTGTCAGCTGGATGCATTTTGCCACAGCAGAAACATCTGTAATACAATAAACAATAATATTCAATCTAGAACAACTCAGTTCCTGCTAACGTAACTACTCTGAACGTGGATGCTGATAAGCCCCATTACAAGATTTCTAATTTTTGCCACATAGAATTATGTGCCCCAAAAGGACTGAGTAGCTTTACCACAACTGCTTAGGAGACATATGGGATAGATAGTGTTCCAGCTAACCCTGTGATGAGCCCCAAGCAGCTCTGTCCCACACCAGGTACCACAATGCCTGGGCAGAGCAGCTCAAGGCCATTGTGCACACTCTGTGTCCACTCTCACTCAAGCTAAGTAACTTACAGTGAGGCAACTTGAGCTGAGAAAACCTGACCTGGCACTGTAAATGTACACAATGTCCTTGTACAGTAACACAGGGCCCTTCCAGGGAGCACTCAGTCTGGGTGCAAATATCGGACATGAACATTTATTTCACACCAGGCTGTGTGTGCAAAGGTTATGCTGACAAATGCATATTTGTAATTCAAGAACAGACATAAAAGGATGTGAAAGAGTTTTTGAGGGCAAAACAGATTAGAAGATCTGTACAGGAAAAAAACAACTAGAACAGGCTCTCACGGCAGAGCAAACACTGGCATGGTTTTAGTGGGACCACTAAGACCATATCCAAACAAAAAGAAATTAAATTAAATGGGCAGAAACACAGCCCATTCACACTTCACAGAAGCCATACTCAGACTATTTAAGAAACGAGCAACCCTGCAAAAAAAGCATGCCACAAAGCATCACTGAATGGCTACCACATCCTCCGTGTCTGCCCACTATTTCCTTCTGAAAGTGTTTGTTGATTACTTTGTTAGGTTTATCTATGAATTTAATCTTACAAATCATAAGTGGTCTGTACAAACAGCCTGCATGAGTAAGAATATTTGGTGCTATGAAAACATGAAATTATTTTTTAGCCTTATTTTGAGCAAAGCTACAGGCAATTGCTAGGGTTAGGTGTAGGAGGGTGGCAGTGTGACAAAATTCTTTTCAGACTGCAACTGATTCTTTGCAAATGACTGACTGTTCTGGCATTAAGCCATGTGTAGCAGCCCACATTTTATAATTACCAAGTTTGTTTTGTTATTTTGGGACAATTGTTTGGTGTTTCCTTTGTTGTTGTTGTTTGTTTTACCTTTCTGCTACTGGACATAGAATAGTCTTAGGCTTTTAAAGCAGCAGAAGTCTACACTCTTGGGAGATAGCCACATATGCAACATTTTGTGAGCTGTCTAAACAACTTAAAACAAAGCCACAAAATAACTTGAAAAAACCCTTCACGTACCAATTCAAAACAATGTAAACAAGATTGATATTCTTTTTTTACATATAGGATTTTCAACTTCCTGAAAGCTAAACTATCAGAAACCACTTACAAAGAAGGAAATTGATTTCTGATCAGAGAGTCTTTCAGTTTGCCCTCTTCTGCACCAGCAGCACCAAACCAGACATAATGACTCAGGCCTTAAGGCAAGGACTATTCTCACATGCTCATAGCCAGATACACCCTCAAAGTTCACCTTTTTGAGAAAAACTCATTACTCAGCAACTGCAAAAAAAGCAAAAATCAGGAAATAATTCTGAATAAAGTACAGTCATACATCCTCAGGTGAAATACAGTGTTCAGCTCTTGGGAGCCAGTAGCAGGACTCTGTGATTGCAGGGAAATCTGGTGTATGAAAACAGAGTAAGATAACCACAACTAAGAAATTTAGAGCCAGGATGCCACAATCACGTGGCATGATATAATTAAGAGATACTTTGTTTTATATGAGATTGAAAAAATGGAAGGATAATTAATATAAAAAAAGAAATACAAATCTACATACACTTGCTGTATTAGTGCTTGTCCACATTATAAAAAAATATATATAGTAACCTAGACTGTAATAGAATCTATAGTCATTAAGATTGAAAAAGACCTCCAAGATAATCAAGCCTAATCTCCAATACAGTTTGTACTCTGTGGTAACTCATAGCAAGACTTGGAGCTTATCCCTGTTTTTGGAATGAAAATACATCTTGCTGCTCCCTGGATGTGGTGTACATCCAAGACCACTGCATGGGATAGCTCAGCAGAGTGACTGCCAGGCTGCTATTGCCTGCCTTCTGCAGGCAGCCTGCGCCCTGCCCAGCCTTGGCACACTGTAGCCTATTCCACCTCACAAGGTACAAGTGTTTCCTCACAACCTGCCCACGCTAACCAGATCCATATGGGGTCACTCTCACATAACTGCTTACTCCATGTCAACCACCTGATATAAAATCATTCTAGAAGCCACAGCCAGCTCTGAGCTTCAGGACCCAGAGAAAAATTGCTCAGTGTCTCTGATGCTGTGGGGAGTAAAGGACATCCGGTAAAACTACCATGTGGCAAGTTCAAAATTAAAAAATTCTACTTCAACCATACACTACTTAAGTGTACAACTTGTTACACTAGGAGGCCACAAAGGGAGAAGTTAAAAAAATTATTATTTACATTTACTTGTAGAAAGCTGATAAACCTCAAGAACTCTTGAGCAACACGCCACTGCCTTTAGCTGAGGAAGACCTTGAGCTGCAGATTACTGAAAGCTCACAGGGTATTTTTGTGCATATTTCCCTACAGCATGGCTATGATCTCCTACTCTTCCCTTAGCACTTCCTGTACTCCATCAGCTCGCTCAAGAGTTGTAAATGTTGCTCTTGCTTTGTTACACAGTTTTATTGCTCATTCATATTTCCATTTTATTCTGTTGAAGAAAATATTTAAAAGAGAATTAACAGTATCCAAACCCCAGTTTTATATGTTTGATGATCCAATAAGAGTGATATAAAAGAAGAGTTTATGTAATAAACAGTATTGGTTTAAAGCAACCAGAGGGGCTGAGGCTAATTCTTAGTTTTTGAACTTAAAGGAAAATCAATGACAGTAACTTTGTCCAAACCATGCCTGAACATTTGTATTAAACCATGTCCCTGTAAGTTTGGAGAGCACCTTAAACTATCAAGATCAGAGCACAAAGTAGCCCTGAACAAAGCATGGCTCAAAGTAGCATAACTCCCATTTAGCTAAATCCAACTGTCAACAGTCCTGCTACATCCCAGCTGGAGCAGCATGGCCACCTCTGAAAGCAGCCTTATCCAACTGCTTTCAAGCCAGCCATAAACAGCTACAACTGCACGAAATATCAGCTTTGAAAGCGATAATAAATGTTGTGCATTTCATAGCAAGTTAAGCAGTTTTCATTATTTCTGTCACGTACACCACTTCTTGGGAGAATTCACTTAAATCCACAGGAATTTCCCTACTAAATCCATTTTGACAAAGCAGCAACTTGAAAGTGTGCTTAATTTTGCATCTGACTTGTTAGTATCTGAAAATTTATTTTCTGAAATGAAATTATTTTCCCCTTCTTTTTTACGATTAGCTTGCCAGAGTCAGATGACAAGTTATATTTTTATTAAACTCACCAACATTTATATTAAAAATTCAAATATCCATTATGAACATATGACAGTGTTGAATAAAACTTTAATAAAACTTTAATTAGCAATTATGCAGCATAGTCAACATAATGCATCAAATATTTGGGTGATCTTACCAACACATAAGCTCTTATAAAAGAGATATGAGACGTATATAACAAAAGTATGAGCAAAACTGGGGAAAAATTACACCTAGATTTATGGCTACATTGGAACCACCAACCACAGGCACTCACATTAGCAAAGGCACATCAACCACTGCTGGTCTGGGGCTCCTAATGCCAACAATCATTGAACTTTAACCACATATGTCTGGAGAAAATGATTTGTTTGCTTTATTGTGCTTAACCAATGTTACCCTCTCAGGAAAACCACACTGTAAACTGAATGAGGTATCCCACATCCTAACAAAGTATCTTCAACATGTTGAATAAAAACATGAGTAGCATTACCGATAGGACTCTAAACTCTTCTGTAACATGCTCTTTGCTCCCTCTCACTTGATTTCCTTCTATACTGTGGAAAAAGTCACACCTCCTATGTATGACAACTGCTGCAGACTGTACCATTACAGCTCTTCAGATGATTTATGAGGTCCATGACTCAGTTTAAAGGCCCACATGACTGTGGGCTACTGAATCCGCAGCTCATCAGCAGGAGGGATTCGAAGAATGACAAGATGAATTTTTATATTTTACATCAAACTACAGCAAGGAACAGAAATCTTCCATGTGACACAAGCAAATTAAACTATAAAATAAATGACAAAGTATAGAGAACATTATCTTGAAGGACATTAAAAAAAAGAATCTCTGGAGACTAAATCAACCATCCTTTCAGTGTAAGCCCTCTGCTTCCATACACTTAAAATCCAGGATTTTGTTGTAAAATGGCAGCAATCTTTTTAATGTGGCAAGTTAGAGGGAATAACGATGACAAAAGAATGAAATGCAATTTTTCTGACCCATTATTACCAAATACAGCAGAGTGTATTAGGGGGTTGAAGGATCTGTGGTATTCCATTATTTGAAACATTATGCCAAACAAGGCCATACAAAATAAGACAAAGGCAGATCAACCATATGTGCACCCTTTTACAATGAATTTTAGACAAAAAACCGCTTTTTATCAGACATTACAAGCTAAGAGCTTTTGAAAAACAAACAAACTATAAAGTTCAATATAAAAACCAGTGTACTGAGAAATTTTGGGAAAGCTGTTTTCTCATCAGAGGTTTTGGTAATGAAAAATTTTTATGGCAATTACAAAGCCAAATGAGTCATTAATAATAATCCTTAACATCTGGGAAGAAATGGGTAGTTTATTATAATATATTCTCAAGCATTTGTGGCAATAAACATTACACAGAAGATGAACTCACAATGTTTCACAGGATTTCTAAAAGCTTTTGATTGTTTTTAAACAAGAGATTTTAATTTGGGAACCTCTTTTATGCCTGCTCTAAAACTTCTTACGCATTTGTCATATCAGGCAAATATTAACTCCCACTGATTTGCACAAGGCTTATTTTTGAACCATCACCCATTCCAGGGCAGTCATCATTTCTGAATAGTGCTAGGCAAACTTATCAGTGAAAGCAAAGAGAACTCCAAGCAAATAATACTCGTGTAGAATTTACAGCTAACATATTTGATGCATTTCATCAAAATTCCATATTTAGCTACAGCTTTTCAGCTTGAAAGGACTGTAAACACAGTCCTAGATTTGGCCCAAAACCTGTACAGGATTGTTGTGTAAGATTTTGCCTAATTCATAATGCAATTTGTCAGTTTATTGAGGTCATAGTAAGTATTTAATCTTATTTCATCTAAAATAATTAATGCACATAAGCAAAACATAGGAGTACACACAAAGTAACTGCTATTTCTTTTTATTTAGCTGTGGGCTACTGCTGCCCTTCTGGTACAGATGAGTCACTCTGGAACACTATTTTTTTGCCATTGGCCACATCAACAAACCAAAGTTCTTATTATCTTGATCCCCATTTTCTTGCTGTACTAAAACCAGAAATTTATTTCCACTAGACATTTTGAATTGGCAAAACCAAAACCACAACCACACAATAATATTAAGTTTTTCAGGGTTTGCTTTTCTTGTTTTAAGTCTTCCAGCTACCAGTGGAAGCAGCTTCCAGGAATTCCATGTGAAGATATGTATTTTCTATTATTTTTTAACCTAGCCTATTGTTGAATTGAAAACTTACCTGAATTGTAACAAGAGGACAAGACAGAGTTGTAAAACTGATGCAATATTAAATAGTGTCTATTTACAATAAAATGTCAGCAACTACTTTTACCATTATAATATATACAGTACTAATAGGATTGAGAAGATAAAATGATGACTGAGCTTAGATTTTTGGAAAAAACTCCTCTTACTATAACAATACCGCCTAATTATTGTTAGGAGGAGGAAAAAATTACTTTCCAAATTGCAACTGATTCATCAGTTGCATATGCACAAATATATTTATGAGTAAAAAAAGAGCAAGCAAGAGCAATATCTAAGGTTTGCCTAACTGGGATGTGAGGAGAATGGAAAGAAATGTAGAAATACTCGTCCTTCCCAGCAAATATCACTCAGCACCAAAACATCCTGCATTCTGTCCAAAGGCCTGAACAATTCCTCTATATGAGTAAACAAGGAGCTAAGGATGACTCTGAAAGCAGCTCAAATATATATCAACTGTGATTCAGTTATAGCTTTTTAGGTATTATGACCATTTATAGCCTACAGCTAAGAAAATGGAATTCACATCCTGGGTAACATTCTGGGTATTGTCTTCTACATATAAAAGTCTAAATTCATCCTGGAATTTTCCACTTACTTAGAGGTTATTGCATTGTACTATCAGAATTAAAATATTTGCCTTTAGGGCAGATGTTAATTGTTGAGTTGCTTTCTAATTGGTAACACAAGTTTAAAACAATTATAGCTTCCCAAAATCTATTTTCAAATCTAAAACCAATAGCTTGAACAGTGTGGAAAATACATTAAATGCTCTACCATGGGTCACCAACATGTAAGCTGTATTCTACTATATTAACATTATCTCAATATTTCTGAAAATAAAACATTAAAGCATATATATTCTTTTTATGCAAAAGAGAAAGATACTGCATTATAACATGCCCAGGAGAATTTCTTCCCCAACATCTAAGGATTCATACTTTCCTTTTTAACCTCTGATGCTTTTTGTCTTACTTTTCATTATTGTTTCCATTTCAGTTCTCGCACTAGGTCAAAAAGCAAGAATGAGAGATGCAAGCCATGAATCTTTTGAACTTAAAAGCTGCAATAGTGAATTATGAGTTTCAAGTCCTTCCTAGTCCAGTATAGCAACCCAACAGCAGCCACACATGGATGTCTAGACAAGACTAAAACAAGAGAAGCACATACAATATTCTTGCAGCTGCCAACTATTTTCAGTAGAGAAGATTTCCTACATAGATCTGCAGTTGCAGAAGGACTGGAGTATTCTTCTGATACTCCTTCCTGTCAGGTCAGTGGTGACACGACTGCTAGTGATATGAAAATCAGCAGACACAATCAGATTATCTATTAATTAGTGAACAAGTCTCCATAGTGCTATCAATCTCAGGTTACTCTGTTAAAATCTAGATATAATTCTAAAGTGGTTTTGCTGCTGTACCCATCTCCTCCAATCTGTCATGTCACTTTATCAACAGAGCAGACAATAATCCCATGTTTTTAAAACAAAATTGAAATTAACTTTCTTACAGATGAGATCAATTCAACCTAGTGCTGTACAAAACCCCAACAAGACAACTGTTAAGCCTGTCATTCTACATTCTATAAAATAGGATATTTGGTTATGGAGCATGACTGAAGTTTAATATAAAATTGAAATGGTAGAGTGACTGAATAAAGCAGAGAATATGCCTCCAATTACAGGGGGGTTTAATACCCTTTTTTGTTATTTATCTACTAAATCATAATATTGGATGCTTTTCTGTTGTTACTTTTACCACTGTACAACACTTGGTACCAACTCTGCAATTGGGCAGATTACTATAATGACATTTTTACTCAAAAGAAAAGAAAGATGACACATGCTTTCAATTTTACTGACCTAATTTTATCATCATACTGATAAAACTAAGTACTTACTATATTCTTACTTTGAAGGTCTGTAGGCTTTGAAATAGAAGAATTCAATGTTTTCAAGATAATTAGAATCTGATTATCTTATTTAATATATTTACCATGCTAATGTTCAAACATTTGACTCTGCTGCAATAAAAATTTCACAAAATTCCATTGTCTAAAAAATTTTAACATTTTCTGCTCCTCTTCCATGAACTACACTTTCTACTTCTGCTGTTACTGTGAAATGCATTAAAGGCAGGTCACATGATTTCCCTCATGTCAACAAATGATGGCTCAATTAGGCAGATAAGAATCTACAGTCCTCAGCAGAAACTCTCTTCTGCCCATTCTCAGCAGTATAAAGAAGCACTTAGGGACAGCACTAGTTCTGGGGAATGAATACTTGCTATCCTTTATATACACACATTGAAAATTTCTCTCTTTCTTCAGCAAAAATTGGATCCTTATTGTTGAAAATTTTCCATCACTATTAGTTTGCAATTTTTTTCTACATTCAGTTGTCATTCATGATTAAAATAAATAAAATAATGAGGAATTTACGTTTTAGAACATTGGCTATTAATTCTAAGCTGAAATTTTTCCTCTTGGAAATAAGCTTTCTTAATAACTAAACAAATAAAAGGTATTTCACTTTGACTACAGTCCTCAAAGGACAGGGGAAATTCATATTTAAGGAACAAAGTTCATTCTTACCTTACTCTGCTGTGATCAATGACAGTATGCAAGCTATAAATGCCAGTATTGTCCTGGGTGCCCTCAGTAGATAACAAGGTTGTCTCTGCTTCATTCCAATTACTCACACAGTCTTCTATATCCACTACCTGCCACTGTTTTGCTGAATTTCTTTATTTTAACCCTACCGTGAAGAGAAATCTATGAAAAATACTGTGGTCTCTCACATCAGGTTATGCAGAGAACAAGACAGAGTATTCAGCACCACCCTCTTTCTCCCATTTCTTACATTTACCTCATTCTTTCAGATTTTATGACTCTTTATAATGCTTAGCCTTTACTTTTCACAAAACACCTCAATGTTGTTCAGCACCAATTATACTCCATATGGTCTTAAAAAGACATGTTCAGAGGCATATGTTGAGGCATATTTCATGATAAATACTGTTAACTGCTGTTTCCCACCATTTTCAAATATGCAGGAAAGCATTGTTATATTGCATCTGGTAATACCATAGTTGGAAAAACTATTAGGAGCAGCGTCATTCTGTAAAACAACTTCTGTAACTTCAGCATAAAAAGTGGTAACAAGACACATCTTCTCATCTACACATCTCCAAGGGTGAGAATTGTTAGCCATGTACAACCCATGGGAAATCTTCTGACTTTGGAAGAGTTTTGCAATATTTATGGACCATGAGGTCTGAGTATTCATGCTGAATACTCACCAGGTGTTTATGGCCAGGTGTTTATTAAATTATTTTGTTCAAGCAGCTAAATTATTTAGAAACATGAAAAAAACACATTATCCTTAACCAACACAGTCCTGCCAATAGAAAGATGGTGCAAGTATGATTGGGAAGGTGAGAGCTCTTCTGCTGGGGCAGCAGCTGTTACAAAGTGCCTCCATATTAGGGTGCTTATGCCAGAAAGAAGTGTAAATCCCCAGGACTGTTTTCCACAGCAGCTGCATCAGCAAAATCCTTCTGTTATGGAACAATTCTAAGGGCCTTTATCTTTTGTTTATGTCAAACATTTGCAATGATTAGTATTGATGTGTTTATCTTGTTCATATTGCTAAAATGATGTTTTATCTGTCAAGCACTACCTGCTACCATGATGGTCTGTATATTCCTTAGAAAGAAACAGTGTCTCACATCCACCCTTCCAAATTATAAAATTTCTTCAAAACCAGCACTTATTCCTTATTCAGAGAATGTAGTATTTCCTTGAGCATTCTACCCTTAATTAAATGAAAAAGAAAAGAAGAAAGGAAGATGATCTTTCTTTTGACCAAACCAGACAGTCTGAAGCACATTTACCAAGGTGACCTGGTGCACTGCTGATTGAACAGCAGCCTGACGACCAGGAGGATTAAAGCCACACCACAAAAACTCCTCAGCAGCTCCTTTCGAATGAACTTCTAGAGCCTGCTTTTGGGATCAAGTCAACTCCTGTTTCAAATAAACCTGATAACAAACAAAGCTGGCAGGACTCAGCCCTTTACCTCCTAAAGGGCCGAAGAATTTATCACAAAGTTGTGAAAAGCCCAATCTGCAAGGCATACTATTTATGTGTTTCATGTATTGTCACTGAAAATCAGTGCAGAAGCATTTTTGCAGTATTAGTTTTTTGACTCCAAGTACACAATTACTAAGCACAATATAGCACAAAAATCTTCTTGACACAGACTTTTAGGATATTGGTTAGCTATGCTGTAAAAACATTTTTTCTTTCTAAAATGGTTTGTTTCTTGCAGAATCAAAAAGTAGCCTGCAGGTTCCTATCCTGTTATTTCAAAGCACCTGTAGCCTACAGTGAAGATCAACGCCCCTCAGCACAGGTTAAGTTTTGGGATAAGAAAGAGCATATTTGAATCCCCTTGCATTATGTGCATGCACATTTTAACATTCTATAATTTTACTGCAAGTTACTGGCTTTGAAATATCACGCCCAAATGTTACCACTTCAATGCTTGTTTCAAAGCAAATCATTCAGCATCACCATTTGCAAAAAAAAAAAAAGTTTTGTATTTAAACAACTGCATTGTCCTTATTATAGAGGGAAATAATAAATGAAACTATAATTTTCACTTCAGACCAAGTAGTGGGCTATCATAAACAGCTTAGCTCTAAGGTTAGGCAGTCTTTGCTGTTAAAGAAATAAACTTTTTTCATGTAAAACAGAGCACAGTTGGTGCAGAATTTGTATGTTTTTTAATGTAAAAGTCGATGACATAGATACAATACATATTTCAGGGTTATGTAGACTATGACATTTCCTCATGTTAATGAGATCAAGTCCTTTATAAAAAAAGAAGGAACCTCACATTTCAACCAACTGTACTCAGAGTGGTAACTATGAATTTATGATAAATTTTGGTATGTAGGAAACAAAACAAACAAGTTTAACTCAATCTAGAAAAACTCAGAAATTTCAGGTTTTAGTCCTTAGAACAGTCTTAAATAATTGATTCTTTAAAAATGTTATTAGAGAAGTACTGAAACAAAAATTAACAGAAGATAGAACCAATATTGTTTCAGAGCTTCTAATGCCTTGATTTGATGGTGCTTTAGTTTTGAGATTTTGCTCTAAGAAAGTTGACATGGTAACAGACAAAATTCTTATGCTCTCATAAGGAGAGCATCGAATAAAGCCTGACATGCAAGAGAAGCTACAGTAAAAATTTCCCTTCCAACTGAGTCACCTTACCACTTAGAGTATGAAGTCTTCCCTTTTTAATTTACATTTAAATAAGTGTGTTAAGTCTGCCAAGACTTTATGTATGACTTGAGACTCAGTGTCCCTAAAGGCAGAGGCACCTGGGAGCAGAGGTCTCTGCAGTGAGCTGTGGGTGGCACAGCAGGTCCCTGTCCCTTGTGAACACCAATTTTCAGCACTCCCCAGCCTGCTGCTAAGCCTGATTCAGTCTTTGCAGAGAAGTAGCTTACAACCAAGAGACTGATTTAGTATTTCAGCAGATTTACATATTCTATTAATGAAATAAAAGCATGCCCTTTCCCTTCTTCCCCCCACCCCCCCTTTAAAAAGCAATATACTTTTAAAAGGGTAATGCAATCACAACCATTATGTCAATGAAAATTACACGCTGGGTTTATCTCTGTAGGTATCTGTCAAATACAAAGCGTGCACAACATCTTTGGAGTAATAATGATGTTTTATCATTTTAATTACAAACACTTGGAAAAAAAATCCCTAAAGTGTACCAATTGGGGTGGTCTGAATTAACAGTAGCTTGATAGCCCAAGGGTAGCAAAAATAGATTGAGCTACCAAATTTCATAGTAGTTATAGCAGCTGTCTTCTTGCCTCAGGGAACCTGGGTATTTAACAAAGCAGACAGCTTGGCATTGGCATCTGATTAGTAATGTGGGTTTTGTTGGACAGAATACGCACAGTTCTATTGTCTCACTGCTTGGTTCGGAATTCAGAGAGCTATGGAATCATTTAGTTTTTACAGTTAGCTTCTGTGTATTCACTTGCAGGTATTGTAAAAGGTTATTTTCTCACTTATCACTTGCTCCAAGTAGGGAATATTGTCTTGAAACGAGCAATGAAACATGACAGGATTTAAATGTCAGGGTCAGTTGCTTTCCCATTTCTGTGCCAAAATTTTGTTGAACCAACTGTGTAAGTTTTTCTAATTGGGCAGAAAAGTGAATAAGGTGAAAGTCTGTTCTCCCCTTATCACAGAATTATTTGGAATTTAATATAATTGAAAAACATCATTTATTCTAGCCTAACTTTATATGGGAAAATTTGTCTTCACAAAAGAAGTCTCAGAGGTAAAATCCAGCTATTGGGGCTTCAGGGAGAAGGGATTGATTTTTATTTTTTTAATCCCACAGTAGCCTGACAGTTTGGATAACTACTGGGGTAAGAGAATCTCTAGTTCAAACCTAATCTGCTTAATAGTAAAAAATCTCAGTTAACATGCTTTATCTAAAAAGGTTTGATCTCGGGACATAACCTTAGCACATAGAACAATATTACTCCGAGGTTTGTGTTTGAACTTCATACAGCCAAAAAGACCCCCCACGTGGCTCCTCTCTCTTTCATTCTTTAAGTCTACATCACAAATTATTGGGGCTTGTTGGCAGAGTTCAAATCACTGAACTCATTGCAAATAGTCTACTTCAGCTAGAAGTACATTCTTTTACTCTATCAAATCCATCTGAGGTAATAAGACTTGATGTTTTATTCAACAGAGCTGAGGAAAATTGTTGCACAATAGGTTAATTCAAAATGGCAGCATAGAAAATGCATCTGTCAGTGGGGATCAAATTACAGGGCAAGCTCCTCTCAATGCTTAGAAAAACAAGTCTGCAGTTCTACAGATTATGTGCATGTGTGTGTTTAAAGGGGTGGGAAAGGAGCTAAATATCTGAGCTAACCTCCAATTAAAGTCAATCATAAAAACAGCCAATTTAATGAGTACGGATTTCTTTGGGTAATTATAACACCAACCACTTTTTTTTCTCCCTCTCTTTTAAATCTGTAATTCTGCCTTCTTTTTATTGCTTGCTTTGTCATTAATCGCCTCAGGAACTTGATTTCCTAGCAACAGACTCTGCCACCAAACATTTGGCTCCTTTTCAACATTTTCTTTGTGAAAAATGGCACTGCTATTGCCGCCTGGCTGTTGCAGCTAGACTGGCTGTGTAAGTGTTCTAATAAGGCATTCTTCAAAAAAACCACACAAAAATCACATGATAAAAGGAGCGATGACTGAACTTCACTAATTACTGTGCTGAAGAAACATATCTGCAATTTAAAGGCTACTGGGGTAGGAGGAGAAGGACTGAAAAGGAAATATGCATTTTCTTCATCTTAAAAAATACAATTAATAACATAGAGGTGAACATTTAGAACTAATTTTTTTTACAATGTTACACAGATTGTCCTTAATTTTATTCTATAGAAACAGGAGGTACAACCTTCCTTAAAAGCTGATGACGTATTTTTCACCATAAAGTGCAAAGCATTCACTTTGAAGAATGGCATCTTGAAGAGCAAATTTCACAACAAAAAATAAGAAAGAAGTTTCTCATTCATTTTTTCACGTAAGTTACTTGAGAAAACACTAACAAAATAGTTTATGCATGAGAAGTTATACCTGAAATGGTAGCATAATGCACTCCCTAAATATATCACAGGATGACACAATATGTGGCTGGTTTAGACACAGCTTTTTTTGTATTTTAATCAAAGAAATAAAGCTGTGGGTTTCTGCATTTATGACAGAGAAAGGGTTCTTTCCCCGTATTTGCTTTGGAAGCCAGTAAATGGCAGTTTTACTTCCTGGTTAGATACAGAGTCTACCATCTCTCCACAATAAATGCATCCCACTTCAGCTATGATTTCCAGAAAACACAATGCCTCAAGATGGTGGGTTTCAGTAAGGGGATGTTATCCCTGGCCACAACTAACTGTTGCTAGCTGCACTTTCTTCTCTATGGCTAAGATACTCAGTATGGTGGTTTCCTGGCTCTAAAACCTATTAATCATTGTGAGAAACAGCTTTGCATGTCAAATGGCACAACACACTGGTGCCAGAGCACTATGGCAAAAGTTACCAATGGGAAAAAAAACTGTTGTGAAGTCATTCAAACAAATGTCCTTTATAAGGGATATTTTGCTTCCTGCGAGTGTCTTGTTTCCTGTGATGCACACACAGACCTAGCACATCTCAAAGCAAAAAGCCTATCAAAATCCATTGTAAGTTATCATACTCATCACAGCAGTAAATTACAATAAAAATGCATTCACTGAATATGCCTCTAAAAGGAAGAGGCAACACAAAAGAAATTTCATTTATACTTACATCGTTGTAATAATCAGCATTTCTTCTCAAGTAGAATAGCCAAACTCCATGTAAAATACTGTACAATGTTATTTAAACTTTGCTACTCATTGCTGACATCAAGCTTATGTTTTGACAGACTCATGTTGAAACCAGATAATTCCTCCATCAAGCCCACTACACTACCACAGTATCTCTCTGCTTAGACAAGTACTTGGGCATTAAAAGAAAATAAATATAAAAATACCACAGCGTTTGTTGAAACAGAGCAGGGTGGTTGGAGTTTTAAAAATTTCTCCAGCAGACAGGTGTGGTGCATTGGGTTCATTATGACTTGCTGTAATAAATGATATTTCCGCCTGGAAACTTGGCCTAAGCCCAGAATTCCTGGTCTTTATCAGAACTGTCATCATCAAAATAAAGTACACTTGATATTAGCTTTGAAAGCCCAAAAGATGCTGAAGGTCCTGAATGTAGCTCAACTGTGGGCTAACAAATCTAAGCAGCATTAGGAAATTTTATACTCAGTGTGGTACAGCTGAAGGGCATCATCACTGAGAAACTTCAAGTATTTGCTATGCAGAAGTAGGAGAAGAAAACAGTTTAAACTTTTACAGATTATGAAATAACAACAGCAAAATAACCAAGAAGATTTTTTGGGGTTTTGGAAGCTCCTTTAATGATCCATTCTAGGCTAAGACTACATTACCACAGATTGGGAACACAACTGCACTCAATATTGCCATTTCAGATGCTCAGTAAAGGAAAGTTCTTGGGAAACAAAAAGAAACTAAACAAAAAAAACCCCAACTGAAGCACAGAAGGAACTTTGAAGAAGAAACACATTACTTCAGCACCAAGAAAATATGAGCATCAAATGCCAGTGTTTCATCCACCTCACAATCAACAACTGCAAACATTGAACAAATGCAGGTGTTGTACCAAAGGACAAACTGAGTAAAACTAAATAACTGGCTGAAATAAGAATGGCTAACTGGAACAGAAGAGAGCACATACCTGGGAAACCACCACTTGTAACAAGCATGCTCATGTACAGGGAGAAAGTTAAAATTCAGTTGTCTGTATGAGCAAGCCATATGGATTAATTGATACAGTTAAGATTTCACAAGGTTAAGTGCAGCTTTTAATGAAGGAAAGCATTTTCTCCTTTTCCATTTTCTTCCCATTATGGAAGAACAAACTCAAAATTTCTTACTTATATACAGTAACAGAGACTTACCCATTGAAGTCAATTGACTAAAATGCTTCTCAATTTTTTTCTGCTCTTGTAACTGTTATCAACAGATTTTTTTTTAACCAAAACCACTGACAATAAAAATATCTTTGCATTTCAGGCCTTTGTAAAATATGAAAATTACAGCTATATACTGCAAGTTGCGTTAATAATGTCAAAATGTTTGTGTGCAATGTTAAAGAAGCTGAACACCAGCAACTCCCACAGATGCCTCTTAAAATAAGACAAGGTGCACAAATGTGGAGTTTTATCACCCAAGTCTGTAAGATGCAACTCTGACACGATTTCTAAAATGCAAGTCCTGACAGCAAGCACAAACTCACAGGACAAAAAAAAAAAAAAAAAGACAAAAGAAAAAAAAAAGAGAAAAAAAATTAACTTGCCTGTTCCTCCCCCGAATTTACAATTAGCTTCATGTTGTGTCCCACTCACAGCTCCTGAGACTGAATGACAGTGTTTACTGCTATCATGACTCTGAACTTATTCTGAAATAAGGGAAATGTCTGAGGAAGAGACATCTTCTAGCCTCAGTAGGAACCAAATAAAATTCCTCACAGTGAATTCTAATCAGACACCAGCAGCACAGCTAGCTGATGCACAGTGAAATGAATATGACAGACTGGAAGATATTATGTCAATGGTATAAATTACCACAAGTATAGGAATTATGTCTGGAGAAGGGAAAGAAATTGCACAGAGTTTGACAGTACATGTAGCCTATCTTAAATGATTCAAAATAGAGTAATTTTAAAGGATTAAAATACACCTTCAAAGTTTACCATCTTTGAGAAAGCTGGGGCAGCCTCTGTATTTTGCTTCTATCTGTGATTTACTAGGTCCTATTCTCTGCTAGCCTTTCTATAATTTGTCTGCTGGATCTGATTACCAGATGGCTAAAATAAATGTATTGTGTTCATTCATGGTAACAGAAGTTGTTTTTAAGGGTTCTGTCAGGGCTTCACTATCTTTTCCTTTGTACCTACTCCTCCCTCTGTGAATTGATTAGATTTCAGAGCTAAGTTTCACATGAGGGTCATTCTGCTGAATGCTGCATTGAAAAGCTTATTATCTGTTCTAGAAAGCATATACAGGTGACCACAGGATATCAGAGACCTGTCCTAAAGCAACAACTGCCCAGTACTGCCAAGAAAATAGATTGTTTGATAATCTCAGGACATGAATTTCCAGAATAAGTATCTGTCACTGACATACTCTCCAATGCAATTCCAGAAATAGGTGACAGTTGGATAGAAAGAAGGAAATGAAAAGCAACATATGCACAGTGCAATGTCACGGAAGGTAACAAGACTAAAGTGAAGACAGACAACAGCAGACAAATTAATGACTCAGAGCTACCCTCTACCTCAGGAGTGGTAATTGCTCACTACATGGTTTTGTTTAATCTGGTAATCACTACAAACCCACAAGAAAAGAAGCTAAATGAAAGAGAAGGGCATGAGCACACTGTAGCATGAAGAACCATGGATGGTTCTACACTGTCTCCTCTCCTTCAGTAAAGTTACATATGCAATCTGTAATCTGAAGTGATAATACTGTCCTAGAAACCTGAGTGACCCCATCCTTGAGTGCTTTTGCCATACATGTGAAAAAGGTTCTTCACTCAAAACATCTCCTGCAATCATATACTTCCCTAATCTGAATTTCATATTGTAAATATATAATATCATTTATCAGCAGTTCAATTTAATTTTTTTATCCATTATCACATGCTCATCTTGGGGTTTACTTTCAGCTTAGTACAATAATTCTCTGTCTCCCAAAGTCTGGATGTTGTAGAACTGGCATCTGAGAAAAACAGCTTTTAATATATACAAGAATCAGAGTAGTGAGTCACCTAGTCAACATTTAAGTGATCAAACTGACTGAACACACAAGAGTGACTTTAGAACTGAAATAAGACGACGGTTTTATCTTAAAAAGTACAAATCTGTTTAGTACCTCATGTAATGTTTCACAGTTTTCCTGAAGCATCTCCACTAAGTTAAATGTTTCCAAATGGTACATTGGAAGCTTCATTGGGAATGATATACAGGCATGGGAAAATTAAAAAAAAAAAACAACCCCGAACATAGTGCAGTAAAACTTTTGGGAATATTTGTCGTTCTTCTTTATTTAACCTATACTCTTAGTCTTCCAAAATTTTTCAGCCAACAGCAGTAATTCCCAAGCATGGCATTTGGAAAATAAAGAACTCAGAACATGTGAAAAAAAACCAGCGATAAAAAATTAGTAGACAATACACCTACATATATTTTAACCACAGCACAAACACATGGTCATAACAGTGGGACATATTTTCTTTGTACACTGAGAAGGTTTTAAGTATTCTTTGACACTTATAAAGGGACAGTCTTGGCCATACACAAGAATCAATAACAACTATGTAAAGCCTACAGCAGTGCACACTAACTGGCTGTAAGAGACATTAACACTACCTAAAAGAAGTAACTGTATTTTCAATGAACTTGTTCCTCCTGGATAATCAATTTTTCACACTTCTTGCCAGCTGTTCCCATATAGCTCAGGTAGCAGAATGGAAAGAGTTGTCATACAGAATCCATATATTACATGCACATTATGATGTTTTAATCTGTCATAGACTTCTATGTTTGTTAATTCTGACCAGTCATATCCATTTGAGAGCAAGGTGAAAACAAATTCATCACTTCTATTTAGGCAAGACATAATCTACACAAATACATTTATCTGGCTTGATTCATTCTGGATGGAAAAAAAAGAATACTAATTGTGAATCTACTAATGCCCCATCCTCAAACCCCCCTTTATTCCAAAAGCAAGATTAAAGCATTAAAATCAGTTTGCCCCACCACCCACATTTAAGAGATTTGTCAAAATTATTGTTTCTGAAATATTGAGTTATAAGGTGCCACAGTAATTACTATGGAATAAATAGCAATTAAGATTGTTCACACAAATAAGCTCAAACTGTTTGCAGTGAATAATTATGCTAATAGTGTTTTTCTACATAATTTGTGCATCCTTCACAACGATTTACTAGAAAATGTGAAATGTAAATTTGATGCATTACTACAAAAGCCCTGAAAATATGTTTAGTTCTTATGATTTTTCCCATCAATTTAAGTGAACATACAACTAAAACATTCTTCTGCATTCATACATCTGATTTTGAAGAAATCAAATACTGAAATTGAAGCAGTCATTTTCTTTCCCTGTCCTCCTATAAAATCATTCAAAACCACATACAACAGACATACTCACTGCTTAAACTTCAGGATACTGTAACACAAAATTTAGCATTTTGAAAGGGGCTGAACTTACTGCTATGTAATAAACTTTGGCCTTTTCCACCAACTTCCAGTTCTTCTCCAAATCAAGATGCTTTTCCTTCTTATAGCAGTTAGCAGCAGCAAGGTTAGCTACAAGAGACCTGAAAGTGATTAAAGAACAATTATTAGACCCTCTGTAAACAACAGTACTGCCAATTTCTCACAATGAACACAATTTCACGAAGATCCTACAGAACATAAAACCAATTAACAAGGAGCACCAAAAGCCACATATACTTTGACCATTTCATGAGAAATAAAGTATATATTTAAATAATAGATTAAATATACTTTAAATCTTATATTAAATAATGTATCTTGAATCCAACTACTTAGTTTAGGTAATCTATCACTATTATATTCTTCTGAAGGCACCTTTGTTGGCTTTGAATCAACCTTAGTTTCATTCTGTGATCAACTCCTTCCATATGCTTTAGCATCTGCACATTTTCATTAAAACTCCTCTAGCACCTAACACCTAAAGAAAAGTAGTTACTCCAGTTTATCTTCTGAAAACTAGTTTCCCTCACTAGAAGCAAAAGGTTGATGTATATGTAAGTCTTGCCATTTCAATTTTCCAGTGAATAGTTATATTATTTAAAAAGGGCTTGTTTTGGGGTTTTTTCCCTCCATTAGGTTCACATTTTCCTTTAGCAAATAAAAAAGGGTCAGGTTCCTACTTTTAGATGATGAACTGTTAAAAAAAACTTTGGCTTAGCTGTGGATTACTGGAACACTACCAAAAACTCATTTGTACTTCCTTCTTGCCTAACAAGTTACAACACAAGCTGTGGGACACAACTTCCATTACCAAGAACAAAAATACTTGTATCACATTGCCTCTGTTACATGCAAGATTCATTCTATTTTAAATCATCTTCTTCACCCACTGCATTCAGCCTTATGAAACACATAAACTTACACACGTACTCCTAAAAAGAGGTCATAATAAGACCTCTACCTCTCCACTCGGCTACCATGACCAGATTATTCTATGCAGTCGTATTATGAGAATGTTAAATAACGTGCAATATTTTAGAGAAAGGGCATTGGGAAATGGATTATTTCTATGCTAGCATACAGAGCTTTAAATATAATTTTCAAAATTTAATAGTCAATATATGCTCTTTTAACATTAACCTATCACTATTTTGTGATATTTAAGCGCATTAGCCAGATAATTAATGTGTAATTACAGATACAACATTTGGCTATTGAAAACTTTAATTTTAACTTTAACTTCTCAAGGTGCATGCAACTGATGCTTTATACATCATCCTCTTCTGTACAAGTGCTACTACAATCCAGAGACAGCTCCAGGTGGGAGCAAAGTGCTCATTTGCTCTCATCAAGGTATGCTTCTGCCTCCAGGCCCATTACCATGTCCAGGTGTAAGGAGGTAAATAAGCGAGACACTCTTTATTTAATGAAAAACAAACAAAAGACCAAAAGAAAACTTTTATTTCCTAGTAAACTTCCTGAAACAATCATCACTGACAATCCTTGTCAGTTAAACAGATCACATATACAAAACGACAACAAAGTTAGACCAGCTTTATTTGAATATATCAAAATTACTGTTGTGTCATTTCATCCCATGAGCAGATTTGGGGCTTATCATCTCTTTAATTCTAAAATCTAAATGCAATGGAGACTAATGTATATTTGGAATAGAGAAAAAAGAAAAAAAATGAGAAAAATTTATGAACAAATACACCAAGCCTCTGCAGCATTATAAGTAACAGGGCAAGAAGTTTCATTCTTCATGAGTATTACTATTTCAATGACAAGAAATCCAGTGGAGAACTAAGTGAATCCAAGAAAGACATGTGCATAACTGTGGTAATTTTCTGTAAATCAAACTTTAAAGCAAATTAAATCTTTCAGTTTTGGCAAACCCTAATATCCATCAAGGACATAGTTTGAAAAAAAAAAAAAGAAATCTTGTCTGTCTACATATGTTGCTAAGTGAAAAGCAATTCCGTTCCAGAAAACTGAGCAAAGACTTTCTATATGTTTCCTTTCACTTACCACATGCCCCTGAAACTGTAAACCTAGCTCTGTATGGCTACATCCAGCCATAGAGATGCTCTGCACATATGGGTAATAAAAGATTGCTACACTGACGACAAAGCAGTGAACTTTTCCAAATTAAAACTGTAAGTCTGACAGCACTCAGTTCAACATGTGGAGCACAGACTAGGTAGATATTTTTCAATGAAATACAGTAATTGGAGACAGCCAGAGTGCTACAATTGAAACAGCTTAATGGAGCACTGTGCATGTGGTTATTTCTAAGCAGAAGGCACAAATCAAAGTCATAGACTATGACAGAGTGTAGGTATTACTTCAGAGTTTAATCTTGTGCTAGGATTTTCTTGAAAAGCTCTGAGAAAACAAAGCATATTAGTATTACTAAACTAGAGAATTCAGGATGGTGATCATACATCAGATCAGAACCCTTTCCTACAAAAAGCTAGACAGAGTTAGCAGAAGCAAAAAACATTTATATCAGGGCATCTGGAACATAAATAGATACAGCCGCTTCCTAGGAAAACCAGGAGTGCTACTAAGTTAGGTGCTCCAGAAGAGACAAGAGAGCTGAAGAAGGAAGTTAGCACTGAGCTAACTGAGCTAAGATAAGAGATTGATCAATAAATAGTGTTAGCAAATGGGACAAAGTTGAAGTGATTCTTACCAATATAGAAAATGCTAAAAACAAAAAAACAATCAGAGGGTAATTAAAGATTGAGAATAAACTTGCTCTCACAGGATGGACTATTGCACAATAAAGCCTTCAGCAGCAACCATTAGCTAGTTTTTCTTCTCCCAAGGAGCATGAACTCCCTGCCTCTCTCAAGCATCGATTGAGATGAAGCCACTGTCTAGAATGTGAGCAAATATTTGATATTAAGAAAAAAGAAGTGGTTTATGCTAGCAAACCAAAAATACTGCTTATTAAGTCAAAGAAGTATTTGCAGACCTTCTTATGAACAAATTTACCTAAACTTTTAAATTCCATTGAGATGCACGTGTTTTTTTTTTTAAATTCATACTGTGTGCCTATTGACAGTCTTGACTTCAGTTTCCCATCATGTTACCTAGAAAATGGTGATTGCTGCAGCATGTATACACATGCACTCTATGACTGAAGGCAGAGAGAATCACAGAGCAAAAACTTGCTTTTCTTTTCTATTGCTTTTCTTGTCTTTGAAAAAGTGAATATGGATCTTGGAGATGAAGGGGGAAGTCTGTAGACATAATTAGTGTCAGAACTCCAGACAAAGATGAATGAACTTCCTTCCTCCACAGAGTATGTGCATTCATTCCAGAGAGTAAGACATTATGTACAACATTAAATTGGGAGGGACAGGTTGATAAGCTGGAGGACAGGGCTGTCTGTCATTCAGTGCATCTGCAACAGCCTGAAGAATTGGGCTGGCAGAAAACTTGAAGGTAAATGCAAAGTCACACAATTACACACAACAATACAGCCTCAATGTTGACAGGGTACTACACAATTTTTCAGAGAAGGACCTGGAGATGCTGGTGAACCAGGCTTGGAACATGAGTCAGCAGTGCATGACACAGAGAAGGAAAATCACAATCAGGTGTATATGAGCAAACATGGAGACAGGAAGACAAAGGAAGTTATAGATCCAGAATGGAGGAGAACCTCTGTCTCCACACCTTATCTGGAGATCTGTGTCCAGCTTTGACTTTTCCATTACAAGACACTAACAGAGAGCAGTGAGTCCAGCAGTGGGCCATCAATATTATTAGGAGGCTGGCACACTTAAATGCAGAAGAGTTTTGGGTGAACCTTAAGAACAGGTACCTAAGGGGAGACCTTCCTGCTTACTTCAAATATCTAATCAAAGTTTACAGAGGAGATGGAGCCACACTATTCTTGAGCACAAGAAAGAACAGACAGAAGCTGAAAGAAGGAATACTGCAACTGGGTACCATCAAAATAATTTCTCCCATGAAGAGCAATCAAACATTTGAACAGTTTGCCCAGAGAGCTTGTGCAACCTCTATCCTTTGTGATATTCAAAACCCAGCTGGACATGGCCATGAAAAACCTGATCTACCTTTGAAGCTGCTCCTGCCTTCTGCAGGGGTTTGTCTCAGATGCCTGCTCTAATTAAAACTGTTCTAGAGTTCTACACATTATATAGAAAACACTTCCTCCTCAGACTCTCATTTCAGTTCATGTTGCTGTCTACCACCTTTTCTAACTCTACCCAGAACATTCACCAACTTCTCTGGAATTATGGTGTGGACTTTAATTAGGGAACTGCTATCTCACCTTAATAAATTCTACTAACTCCTGATACTGCTTTGAAAAGCAAGGAGTAGGTCCTCAGGGCCAATGGCATTGAAAGACACAGAGAGAAACCAAAAAGGATAATGACAGATATTTTTATCTTATTCTGAGCCAAAAAGAAAATATTCTTTAGGGTAACTGATGCAATTTTCATTATTTGTTCGGTATGTAGTATCAGAAAATTTAAATATTGCCAGAAGTCAGGGAGGGCTGATGTGTGCCAGTCACGTCTCAAAATTAAGTCTAAACTGATTGGCTGCTTTGAAATCTCTAAACAAATTGTCAGAAGGTAATCAGCAAAGAAGTAGAATACAAGCTCAAGAGTTCTGAGTAGAGGGTGAAAGAATAAAGCAACGGGCCATGCTCAAGAAAAATTAAGAGCAAAAAAGTAACAAATAAAAACATGAAAGAAATTCAGAAAAAATTCTTAAAACATAGACAAACAGAATTATAGGTACTAGAAGAATTTCTCAAAAAGTGCAATAGCAAAACAAAAAGTTTTTTTCTTGTATAAAATTAAATTAACCCTTTCAATCTGGCTATATGCTGACAGCTATTAGCATATAGCTAAACTCAGTATCACCTGAGGCATATTCCTGATTTGCAAATCAATTATAAACCTTATATACCAATCAGCTTCCACATAGGCTGCACAAACATAGTGTTAACCAACTGCTGTCTCGCACATATTTCCTTTCTCCAGAGCAAGTGGAAGCTATCAAGTTCAGGAAGAAGTAGTCTGTTATTATCTCACACTTTCTGGCCACAATACAACTGCTGTTCTCTGAAAGTATATTAATACTGCCCAGCCCCAAACTACGTCCTAGGCAGTCCTGTGTCTCAAACCAGTGCTAACACTTTATCAATTAAATCACAATTTTTCAAGGCTGGATACTCCAAGCAAATTAGGCTACATTCACTATGCCAACTGCATTTGCACCTTCAGAAGATATCAAAAGCCCCTGACCTGTTATCACTAGTGATGCAGGCAGCACAGGTTCCTGTTGGCTCTTCACTCTGCTCATAATAATGGGCATCCACATGAGCTTCCTCAGCCTTCTTCTTCAAGATCTCTCCAAATTTATCTTTGCCAATGCACCCGAAGAAAGTTGCAGCTTTGTGAGGTTTCTGAATCATCCACTGCAAATTGGCAGAAGAAAAAAAACAAACCACAAAACAAAGTTAACATATCTGGTATATTATTTTTTCCTTTTTTTCTCTCCACTCACCATATTTAACTCTATGCCTACATTTTGACTTAAAGAACACTTGTATGCCTGAAGTACAAAACATCTTGTAAATCAAAGGAGAAAAGGGCAGAAAAGAAAACAAAATTTACCCTTAATGATCCCACTGAGCCTGTAACACCTAATGTAAAACCTAAATAAACATAGCTCATGATAAATAAAGTACATTAATATGTTTTTACAAGGTATACAAAAAGAAGTTCCCTTGCTCAAAGGAGTTGCTCTAAACTTACTCTAAATCAAGAAACATACAGTATCTTCAAAGAAAAACTGTAGAAAATACAAAAGAAAAAAGGAAAAAAATAGTCCACAAAACCCCTCCAAACAAACAAAATAAATAAAAAGGGATAGCATACAAGAAAAGACTTTTGAGAAACATAAGCAACATTATGCAACATTCATAATATATATAAAAGCTAAGTGGTACAGAAAAAAATCATTTTGCCTAATATTTAATTGCATGCAAAAAGGAAATGCTCCCTCTTTACACTGTTAAGCCACACATGAAAGTATCTAATCTCCAACTTTACTAAGAGCAGCTCTGTCACTTGAATTGTAAAGAAAGAGAGTAGATGCACAAGGTTGCTAAGGTGCCAGGTTATTTCATAAAGTTTTCCTTTTATTAATAAAAAATGTATCATTCAGCTGTAAACATAACTCCATTTTGTGCTAAGTTGAAAACCAGCATTTATCAGCAACGTGAAATCAAGAGTGAATAAAAAAAATAAACGTGAAGAAACAATCATAGGCCCTACTCTGCTGGTGGTGAGTCAGCCAACTGAAGTCATTATAATTCATTCTAATTACAGTCAGCAAGCTTATCCACTCAATCTATAGTATGAATTAAAGGCTACAGCAATTTTCTGCTATACTAAAACCCTACTTATAATTGTTTCCTAATCAAGATTTAAATAAATGATAATGTCTCCATTACAAAGCAGCATTAGTGGTAGCTGTGGGTTGTAGAAAGGTCAAGTAACTACGTTGCAAATACATACTTAGTCACATCTTTATTACTACCAGCTCCAGATGGAAGAGCAAGAGAGGAAAAAAAATAAACCTTTGGTCATGTGGTGAAGTCTTTATTAATAAGACAATGGTGGACAAAAGTTGCCAGGTCTCTTTGTTACAGCAATTTTGAATAAAGTTTAAGGAGAAAAAAGATTTTATCATCCAATGGTGGCAGCATTAAATCTCTCATTCATGAAATGCACATGCTCTGCTTATCCATTCCATACCACTCTAATATAAATTAAGAAAACCCCTAATAAGAGAGTTAATACATTTCATACAATGATATCAATTATATCCTTGTATTTGGCACACCTTTGCACATACATAATATGCATTTGCACAGTGTTCATTTAGGATGTCTCAGGAACAATGATCCTTTATATTTGGAGGTATGATAAAGTGGAACAGATAATTTAAAAAGATGAAATGTGCTGTCACCAACTGTAAGCAAATATGGAAGAAATTTCCACACGGGTAAGAACAGAAGTACCTAAAGGTTTGTGCCCCATGCAAGCATGCTTTACTGTCACAAATAACAAGAATTAATAGAGATCACTACGAACAACATTTATCAAAGAATCAAACCCAAAAATATCTTCAAAAATATAAGACTTCAAACTGCACTTTAGGCTTAAAACATTTTATCATATGATGTTACTTTATACAAAAAGTCTGACAACATTTATAGCAGTAGTAACTAATATTTCACATAGATCTCTGAAAAAAGAATTCCCATTCAAGTTTTGGCTATAGGCACCAGCTCAGTTTGAATCCAGATGTGATACATGCCATATATAAGCTGTCACAATCCTGATTTTAAATTTAAGTCAAGTTATATTTGAGAATTAAAAGTCACAATCCAGACTTTCCTGAGATGAATCTCTGTATGTGGTGCAGACTACTTCTTCCATCAGCAGTTCTACTCATATTCATGATTATTTAAAATACAGGTATTATATAGGATACTCCCACTGTATAGGTATTATTTTCATTTGAGTATATGAGTTAAGCAACACTGAGGAAGATGGGAAAGCAGTTGAGCAGTGTTTCTGCAGAGACCCTCTCATCACAGATCTCCAGTTACCAACAGTCCTTTGAATGATCTGCTCTTATTCCCACAATAATGCTGGTGAGGTGCTGTCAGCTGCAGAACTCGCCCAAGCTGATCCTCCTCTCCTCAGCTAAAAGGCTACATATCAGTAACAGTACAAGCTGACATCACATTCCAGACTTGATGAAACCGAATGATAGAAGCATCTCTGTGGTACACCACTGAAGCTGCACCTTGTGGAATAAGGCACAGCAGGCATCTTTTGCATACATGCGAAAAAAACAACAGAGGTTTTTAATTTGACCCAGAACTTGATTTTAAGTTTGAATAACCTGATATGAAAAAACAGGCTTCTCTGGGCTATTTCACACACTGTTATTAGTGACTCCAGCTAAAACATTCTAAATGGGAATGGGAGTCAGTCATCAGGAGATGTTTATCATTGTGAAGCAGCCAGGCAGCCTTACAGCCAGTATCATATGCAGGCCAATAATAAACTGGACACATTAATGCCATGTATATGGTTATAGAGACTGAAAATTAGTTTTATAGATTTATGTGAAATAGAAGATTTAATTGAATGAAAAAGACTCTCAACAGAAACAGAAAATGACCCAGCTCAGCGGGAATCAGCATAATGAGTTAATTATCCAGGGCTTGGCTAGGCAGAGAGGCAGCTACTAACAAACTGTATTGACAGTCTGGTCAGGAGAGGTTGGCACCTGGCCACACCATGAATTCTCACCAGCACCCAAGGGAATTTGAGGCTGCTAATGGACCAAAGACAGAAGTGTCAAAAGTAGGAACTTTTCATGAAAGAACACGACAGCCTCAGGAGTGGGGTATCACAAAGAAAACTCAAGGAGTGGTTTATGAAATCTAATGTGTTTCTCTGCTCTAAAGTTTTCTTCTGTCAATACACCTTGGACATCAGGTACACACAAGGACAGGTCCTGACCTTTTCAGTTAGCATAAACATCTGTGACAGAGAAAGGAGCACAGGAAATAGAACACCTTTCAGACTTCTCTTCAGTTAAAGAGATGACATTTTCCTCACATTTTTGTTGCATGCACTCTGATGAATGCAAAGAAAAAAAAAATTGAAATTAAAGTTATATTTATGCCTTGCCTTTAGCACAAACCTGTCTTAAAATTCAGCTGATTTAAAAATAAGCATAGTCTAATATTAGGTTGATCTGATATTCCTACAGACACATTATTTCTTACAATCAAACACTGAGGCCAGTACTTGCAAAAGAAGCCAGCACCCTGGCTGCTCCAAGACACACTACAGGGTAACAAAATACTTCTCTCCTTATTTTCATGAGGTTAACTTGGGTTCACAGTAGCAGGACTATCTGTTCATGTGATTTTTGATGATCAGAGTTGAAGAAGATGAACTCTCTGGCAAGCTTTAGCTATCAGAGAAGTGTAAGAACCTTTGTGTTCCAGGGAGTGGGTGGTAATTGCAGAGAACAGCACCATCTTTTCTTGCAAGATGTTGAGATGCCAAGAAAACTTGGTAACAAGAAAAGCTTCTGAAGAGTTGTGACTCTGTGAGACTGCCTGGAGTGAACTATGTCCCACTCTTTCACTTCCTCAGACTCGAAGATGTCATACACCTATTTCCCACTTTTGTCTGATTAGAAAATGGCTTTTGGAAACAACCTTTCTCCTTTCTTCTGAGTTACAGAAGCACTCCTAGAAGCACTTCTAACACTAGAAGTGACTTGACTTTGATTGGGTACTCAGTGCTGCCTTTTGAGAACCAATATCCCTCCACAACCACCCCCCCCCCCCCAAAAAAAAGAAAAAGGCCCCTTCATATTATGTGAAAGAAAATCAGTGGCCTTATACAATTAGAGAAAGGAAAAGTTCTTAACTTGGAATTTCCCAGGCTTATGCTATTTATCTTGAGAATACCCTGCTTCTGCCACAGGAGCAGAATCCAGCATGCCCTACCACAACACTTGATCTGCATTTGAAACTTTTCTTTGCTGTTCTTGCAAAGTTCATTGTATTGGAGGACCCCACTAATTTACCTCACTGTCTTCAGTTTCAAAGACACTTTGCTTGCTAAAGGAGAGTTTTCTTCTGCTGGGTCTCAGTACACATTACCATAAGACTTAAAAAAGAAACATCCTACAGATGAATCCTAGAGCAGCTTTATAGCCTTCTGTCTATAACAAAGATCCTTCAGAAATTATTTCATTTTACTCCAGCTCTCCGCTTTGCTTTAAGTGCCACCATTAACTGGACAACACTGATAAATGAAACAAGGAGGATGATGAAGACACTCACAACCACATTGTTCTCTGCCTGAGCTCCTGAATTAATTTTTAAAGTGGCAGCTAGTAGTGCATTTCCACATCTGTCAGTCATCTTAAACTAACAACACCAAAGCATCCAAAGCTTTGCTTAGACTGACATACCTTCTCTGCACATCGGAGTTTTCAGCTGTGGACTTGAATCCCAAATGCCGAGGAACTGACAACACAACAGGAAGCATTATGCCCCTTCACAGTGAAGGATCTTCAAAACTCATTAACACTGAATACAGACATCTGAAGTGCATCTGAAGTATGATATTTGAAGTTGGACTCTTCTCTGCATGACCTGTCAAATCTGATCTTATTTTAAATTGCAGTTCACAGAAGAGAGGACTCCAAGGACCTAAAATTAGCTAAGATTTAACATGCCTGCTAAAATCTAAACTAAACAATGTGAGCAACTACTAATGAAGTGTAAATCAAAACAGGAATGGAGTATCACTTATTTTTATATTCTACATTTTAGAATGAGTCCATATATTTTTCAAAAAGTTTTACCTGTCTGTTGTGCCCCTCACCAACTGTGTCCCTGTCATGTCCAACCACCAATATATATACAGTCCATTCAATACCTGTCCATCAAATCCTCTTTGAAATACTTTTAGGAATATTTTAGATACTAAAGGAAATTAAATCACAACTCAGATGGCTATATAAAATGAAAACACATGGGATCAAAAATCAAATAATGTATCTTAAAAACTCAGAAGCCTGATAATATGCAAACAATACTAAAAAAAGAAAGTGTCACTGTTCCAAGCGAGCTCACTTATTTGTTGCGTATTATATGATTCACCTAGGGCTCAAAAAGAATGCAATAGTCTGTTACCACTGCACATTTAATTTCACATTCATTTAAAATCCCTAGTATGGTGGGGTAACCCCAGCCAGTAGTTAAGCCTCCACGCAGCAACTCTCTCAATCCTCCCTCTTGGAGGGATAAATGAGAGAATGAGAAGTGCAACAGTGGGAAAAAAAACACAAGGCTCAAGAAGAAATGATGCAAAGACACTTCAGTCACTACCTCAATCAGCAGATTGATGCCCAGGCACTGTCTGAGCCCATGGCCACTTGGAAAAACACCCCCTCCCTTCCAGTTTTATTGCTGGCCATTTTCTATGTGGCCTGGATTATCTCCTTGGTCAGCTGTCCTGACTGTGTCCCTTCAAAACTCCTTTCCCTCTACACAGTCTACTTGCTGGGGGCAGCAGAGTGAAAAAAACAGAGAAGGCCTTGATGCTGTGCAAGCACTGTTCAACAATAGCTAAAACATTGCTGTATTAAATAACACTCTTTTGGTGACCAACCTAAACCACAGAACCATATGGGCTGCTATAAAAAATTAACTTCATCCCAAGCAGACCCAGTACACCTAACTCCAGAATCACTGTTATGAGACAACACCAGCAAGACCCTGGGAGACAGATGAGTTACTACAGTTTGTTCCAATATCTTTGCAACTTTCTTCCTTTCTCTTATTTTTGTTGATGGATTTTTAAACATGGCAACAGCTATTATCACATAGTGGCCATTTAAGAAAAAAAATGGGAAAAGGAAAAAATAAGCTTATCTTTATAAAAGCAGGCTTGTGAAAAGGAGCCCCATGTCCTGTACAGTAATTCTTCCACCATTAGCTGAAGCTGCCAAATCTTGCATGAGGAAGTGATATTGTTAAAATGCATGACAACACCCTCAAGCAACTTCCAGTCAAATTAGATAAAAGTGATAACATTTTTTTAAGGAAATGACTATTTAAAGCCTTGCACTGAGACCAATATCTAAATCTTTTCAGCATTTGGCTCAACATGTGTGATACAAATCCCTGCACAGGAACATCTATTAGTTTTAACATGGTGCCAACAAGAGCCTTTTGCTACAGCTTTTCAAATTAAGATGCCTATCAAAATATTAATCATTCAGGAGCAGAACTTCATTCACTTCTACATTTATAAACAAATTTAACAAAAAACCTCTAAAAAAAATTCAATAATCCAAATAACTATTTTCAGTGCTGCTACTCTTCTGTATTCCATTTCCTATTCATCATTGCTCTTCATGTGCTTGTTCACTGTTTTTAGTCTAGCTTGCAAGCTTCTTGCTGTAGAAGGATATTTTCTGTAATTAAACATGTAGTAGCCATATCCCAAAGTTTCAATGTGACCAAAAGCAAGCTTCTTTTTTTACTGCTCCCTTTAAGTAACACTTAAGTCCAATATACCCTACTCCATCACACTCTTATGCTGTATTTATAATGCTACAGTTCAAACACCTCAAGTGCTGCAGCCTCTCTTCTGAAGGTTAATTTAAGTTATCTGAGGCCACAGGCAGAATGTCTCCTGCAAGGCCTTACAAGGCACACAACTGAGACACAGCTGGCCTTATGTCCTATTCCCATTTGAAGGGCAGAGTCACCAACCACGGCCCCACTGCCTGATCTGATGTGTCACCCCCATCCTCAAACTCTGAGCATTCCCTTCCCAAAACCAGGTAAAAGATGACAGACCTACAGAACAGGGCTGGTCACACCAGTTCTTCATCATTGTCACAGATGACAGCTACTTGAAGGGTATCACAACAGAAAGAATTCCAGATTTACTTCTGGACTCTTCTGCAGCTGTTTCAGTGTATACAATTATTTATTTAAAAAATCACCAATATTGCAAAGCTGTGCATGAATTAAGGATTAAGAGCATCTTTATTAGTAAAAGAAATCAAAATATACCAACATCCTTCTTGAGGACTGGGTGTGAAATAATGAAAAGTGGCAAATAAAGTACAACATAGAGTGTTGTTCCTCTCTGGTCAGAAGCAGAGGTATTCAGATGTGAATAGAAGGATATAAAAACCATGAAAATGGAACATCACACCCTGGTATAGTAAGAAAGGCTCACTGGGCAACTGTAAGGTACTGTTAACAATGCCTCAGCCTACTCTACTCGTAAAGAATTAGCACTTCAAATAAATTTTAAAAGTTGATAAGGAATTTAAAAATACCTTAAATTCTCCAGCATAAAACACTGTATATGTGTTTAGGTACTACTGCATAAGTGAAGCTGATGCTGGTGAAAAGTGACATTTTTAGGATATTTCATGTATGATTTTGCATATCGGTAACAGAAAAACAAAACTTCCTTTTCAAAACCCATGCATATGTCAGCCACACTCCCCTGCTAAATGATGTGCAGTCTCAATGAATACACCCACACTCATAAAAGGACAGCATAAAATCCACAAATGGTGAGACTTCTTTCATTGTCTGGCAGCACAGAATTCACATAGCACAAACTGTAAACAGCTGCCTATCAGCTTCTATCAGCAACAGTGTCAAAAACAGATGGCAAAGGTCAAGTCAAAGTTTATTGACAATGATGAACTTGGACAACCTCTATTAAATTACTTCTTCCTTTAAGGTGTATGTGATCAAAGCAGCAGAGAGATTTTCACTCAGTCACATAACAAGCTATTTGTTGAGATTGAAACATCTGGTCAATATCTTCTAACACTGCAATTTCATGCACAGTTAGCAATAGGGTACATTTCTTTTCTTCTTCTTACAGGGTCCATAAGGGTGGCACATATGGCTGATCATTTCATTCAAAAAGGTTTCAATTCCAGGCATTACATACAATTGTCTCTATACTTTATAGTATTTTAAGTCTACCTACCATAGTTTTCCATCATCACTGCTGTCTGCTCTACTCTTTGCTATAAAAGCCCACAAATATGACAGAGCACTTAAAGCTTAAAAGCTTTTGACTACTGGAGTTAGAAAGCAGTAAAGGCAAGGGAGTTTTTAAAGTGGCAGGTCTTCATCTATCTGTTGTCAAGAATTCCCAGTGCATTAAACTATTTACCAAAGCTCTCGTAACACAGATTATAATTTTTGTTGTAATAGCAAACCTTTCATTTTTAAGGCATGCCAGAGCAATTGGAAATCACCCTTTTTACTAATTTATAAATTATTATACATTTTACAAACATAACATACATCGTATTTCAAGAAAATGCATGCTAGCTATAAAAATGGGACGAAACATAAATCCTATTTCTCAATCTGAAGTAGGAAAAAGACACTAAATGCTATCTACCCCAAAGGCTAAAAAATGCTTGCCTTTAAAATTATGCATCTATGTTGCCACAGCAACAAGTACTGGATAATGTAAAATGTACTTCACCCTTCCATTTCTAAATCCCAATCTTTTTGGACAAAGAATGAAGGAGGGCTACTTGCAAGCCTGCCTACACAAAGTACATTTCACAGAATTTGCCTTTACTACTAAACAACCTTCTCTTTTATTCCGTGAATATTTGATTTCCACATCCTGTTCCCACAGTGACTGACTCCAAGTAGTATTTGAACCACAGAAGTTTACCTGGCAGTTGTAGGAAGACACCGATTCTAAAACTCTTTACTATAAGGATGCATTGTCCCCAGATGTTGCACCAAAGGCACAATGGAGGCCTGGGCGAGGAGGAAAGTGGTAGATAATCTCCATAAGGGAAAAATGTACAAAATTCTTGAACAGAGACATCCCTGAGATGTCACTGAAGATGCCTCAGGAGTTTGTTGACTTTTAGCACGATGGCATCTCTTCAGGAAATCTATTCTGAAGGAATGGGATATAACCTAGATCTAACAACAACAACCAAACAAAAATCCAACCAAACAAACAAAACCAAAGCCAAATAAAACAAAAGCAGGATAGTTCACTAGAAACTGATGGGTTTCATGTAAATGCCAAGATAAGGCTTGTAGGTAACAGAGCATCTTATCAGGTTGCAAACATGAGCCTATCAAGAGCCTGTCACCCCATGCCACAAAAACAGACAATCCAGTCAGGAAAACAACCAATTACATCACCTAGCACTAACAGCATCAGTGTAGAAATTAAGTAATTAGCCAGATTTTAACTGGGTTTTTTAATAAAAGTTCAAAACAGGGAAGGTTTCAGGAGCTCAAAACAAATTCAGAACTGATGGGATTAGTACTACTGAATTGCAATATCTTTCCAAAGAAACAGAAAACCATCATACCCAGTAGCGAAGAGTACAAATTCAGCCTCAACTTTATCATATATATCCAGTAAGGCTTACAGCATTGTGGTGGAGCATTCCATCTAAGCTGATATGGAGTTTATTTCTTCCAGAGTTAATAAACAAGCTTCTCCCAAAGAGAATAGGAGAAAAGAAGTTTTTTTAAAAAAGATTAATATAGGGTGTCTTCCCTCTAACTTCAAGGCTTTCTCTTACTGGACTATGAACCCTCTAAAGACCAAGTCAAAACATTGGAAAGGAGATATTAGGCTTTGAGTCGATCCTTTTAGGAATTAGAATTTCAGGATTGGCCTCTCCTAATTGTTGTACCATATACTTCATCCACAGTTCCACATGGAAATGCTCCCCCTCCAAAGTTTAATATTCTTAAGGAATGATCCCTCTTCTAAGAAAGAAAAATGTCAATCAACTGAAAAATTACTGCCTCAAGACTGGCAAATCCCAGAAAAGCCTTTGGATTCCTCATGTGTGACTTCCAACCACATTTAGTTGGAAATGCTCTGTGTCCACCAAACCTGTGACTGGAACAGCCCAAGCTGAGATTCCAGGGGAATACTGGTCCACAGTGTGCACGTGAACAATGCTTTGGAGAACTCATACACACTCTCAAAAATAATAAAACTGCCATAGTATTCCCAATGGGAAGTACTCCCTCAAAATTAGATTGCTTTGTTATCGAAGCAAATCCATTAAGTTCACTGCAATGTGTACAAACAGAGGTGTCTTTAATAGTTCAGGAAAGAACAAGAAACTTTGGATAAAGAATGCATTTTCACATTTCTAACAGCCTTTTATTCTGGTTCCAGTCAGATACAAAATGAAGACAGGATATAAGCTGCACAGCTCCTTTCTTATTGTCTCTGCACAGTAACATTGGGAATTCTGCACAGATGTCTCCAGGAGAAACGACACGGAAATTTTGTAGCCCAATGCAGAGAACTTCTTCAAGCCCTTCTGTCAGATGCTTCTGCATTCACTTAGGGGAGACACGGCATGTGACTCCTCCACTGCAGTTAATGTTAGCCATTCACATAAATAGATGGAGCTTTATTCTAGTCACCAATAACTGAATGGCAAAAAACTTATTTTTACTATTTCTTAAGCATACAAATACTGTATTTTATCTGTTCCAATCACAACAATCTCTTTTTGCAAGTTTTGTCCATAATGTCTTTAGATTTGCTGTGGTAGTACAACCAATGCTTTTACCAATTTAATTTAGGAGAATTTCTATTTGCCACAAACTAAAAGACATCCCATTCTGATTCCCAAGATACATTAAAAAAATAGCAAAATAGATTTCTTTTAAACAGACGTATTTCTTCCTTCATGGTAATTTTTAGATTTCATTGTAACAAATCTAATTTTTTTAAAAAATTATTTTAACTAAATGTATTACAGAAGTCACATATAATTATTTGCAGTTGAAAGCAGCGCTTGACACTACCTGGATTTCTTGGCACATAGCTCAAACACTCCACTAAGTTGAATAATTTTCACAGAACAGATAATTTAGTTGCCAACTCCTGTGTACTTCTGAAAAAGAACTGCAAATTGCTCTTAAATTTGTTTTTTTCCTGAATTCAATCCCTGCTAAGGCACTTGACACTTTACTCCCACGATCATCTCCACCTCAACACTGAACTCCAAGACCCAATCTGGCAGGAGTGGAAGGCAATGGAAAGCTTACATTTACTAAAATGCTGGTTTTGATTTAAAAAAAGAGTGTCAACTTCTTGGCCATTGGCTTAAAAAAAACCCCACAGGGTCATACCTGATGAACTTCACCTTATCTTTGATACTACAGCAAATATTTTATTCACATATAAAATCAAAATCAACAAGAAAGGAGAAATACATACACCAAACACTGAGAAGATGCTTTGCTAGCAACTGTACATTCCTGATCCAGTTAATATTCTTTGAGTCATGTCTATTTTGACGTTAACACCTTCCTTTTCCAATTTCTTCTGAGAATCTGGAAAGCCCTTGGCCCACTTGGGATCTCAATTAGTCCAGTTTTACAAGGATGTCTTAAAATACTACTGGCAACTGATCCTTTAACTATAGGCAAAAACAGCAACTCTGAAAATGTGCTTGTTTCTATCCCTCAAATTCACAGATTTTGAATTTTTTGCAGCGACCAAGGGGGTTATCTGTATTTTGGAATGCATGCTATTGATGAAGATTGTACTATAAGGGTGAAATGTGGATTCACAACTAAATTCAAAAAGCAAGAGTTGGAAGGGCCGCCACACAAGAAAAAACAAACTAAACCAAAACCATTCCTTCTCCAAAAGGCAGAATCAGAAATATTTGCAGAAGGTACTGTTTTCCAAAACATACTCTAGGACTAGAGTAGCCTCTTACAGTATCACAGGCAATAACTGTTACAAAAAATAAAAAAAAAATTGAAAAATCTTGTGACCAAAATCTGGTGTGACATACTCTGGGCCTGTACATGTCATAGAGGACAGTCAATGCTATTGAATGAGACAGAAATCCTCAGCTGATGCATTGGTCATACAAGAAATTTGGTAAATCGGATTTTATAATAAATCTGTCATAAACTATCTCCATCTGAGTCCATTTAATTTTAATGAATATTTTTAGGTATGCTTTATAGAAGAAGATAAAGACCAGTCTAAGCAATAATGTCATTCAGCAAACAGTTGTTTTCTGTTCAGGGACATTGGTGCTTTCAGCAGCACCATGTAAGGCAACAGCCCTATATCCCCATACCCTGCTTGCACTGGCCGCAGGGCATGCCAATTGTGAGCCCTCAACATCCAGCATGGACAACAGCATGTACTTCATGTCAAACTCTAACAGTACATGTGTTCATTAATTTGGATCTATACTTAATTTTCATTACTCTGGTATTTTGTATCATTTTCTGTACAGCACAAAATCTATTCTATTGGAAGTTCGTAAGTATAATTGTATTTAACTTAACATCTGTGGAAAACTAAAATCAAGGGATTTTGGACTGTAAGTATCTTGAGATACCTCCCTTTCAGAAAGACAGAAACTGCAACATCATTTAAAGGTTTCCTTCTTGAGTTTTTTTATCTTATCATTATTTTTAGCTGCTATATTAATAGTAATTACATCATTAAATGATTTCCCATCAATAACAACTTGTAATTATATCTATTTATTCACTTCTGAGGAACACAGTAGATTAGAAGGCTGTCAAAATGATAACCTGACATAAAATGCAAATTTGCTTTTTTTTAAATACATCATGCAAGATACAGAAATGCTTCTTAAAACAGAAGCACCAAAGTAGCTTCAGGCAGCCTCTCTACAAAAAAATGCTAATGCATTAGAAGATATGACTCAACAGCAACAACAACAAAAAAAAATCTATCTAAACTTCATTAAGAGGAGAATCTGTCAATAAATCAACTATAAAATAAGGACAAGTTTCAATATTTATATATACCAGCTATAATGACTATAAAACTGTTTCCTTTATGCAAAAGCTAACAAGCTATTATACAAAAGGTGAACTCATTAGTCCCTATTTTTAATTTTCCAGATCAAATCCCTATCCATTTCAGATGCTTTTAACCTAAAAGCCTATTTTCTGCTCATACTTATTTGAATGGAATGTGATTGATATCAGTGGGATTACCCCAGTAGGCATTGAAAGAGAATTTGGTCCTATTATCTTAATTCTGTTGGTAAATTGTTAGTTGTTCTACACAGTGTACTACCACTCAAAATTAGGTCCTCAGGATGGAAAGACATAGCTACATTAGTTGGCTGTGAGGACATTAATTAGTAACCATAAAGCAATCTGAAACCAAGTAGACCAGATCAATGCCAGATGCTGGTATGAAAGTTCTCCCTATACATATGATTTCAAAGGCAGCATCACCACTTTTTATTTCTAAGAAAATACAAATACATTTCTTTTTACCAGTTGAGGTACAAAAGCTACTTTAACTAAATCAAAGCAATTTAAAATAAAAAAGAACAAGTTGAAATTAAGTTAGACCACCCAGATACTAACAAAAATTATTACTGCAGATCCATTATTTAAACAACATTCATCCCTTCAGTAACATGACATAACCCACACTCTGAAAAATGCCATATTAGTATGGCATAAAAACAACTGGGGATAATACAACAATGTGATTACTCTTATTTTGAGGCAGTCTAGAAGGACTGGACAATTGCTACTGAAATCTAAAAGCCAGCCATGACTGGCCAGTAGCAGCAGTGGCCAGTGACAGCAGATACCCAGGTTTATCAAGAGCATTCCTATACTCACAGTTTCCTTTAACACATATGAGTGTACAGCAGTGCCCTATGCATAGATGGTATGAGATGACCAGGATGGGCTCCCTCTCTAGCACCTCACTCTCCAGGGAGAAGGTATGGATTGTGTATTGTCACCTCATCACACCATCTGACCAGGGACTAGTTACTGTCACCACCATGATAGTAACTAGTTACTAGTAACTAGTTAGTTACTGTTAGTAACTAGATAGTAACTAGTAACTAGTTACTATCACCACCTTGTTTAAGGCAAAAGGAAGTATATTTTTATATATTTAAGGCAAAAGGAAGTATATATTTTATATATTCTCCAGAAAAACAAACACAGATGTCACAAAAGGACAGGCTGATTTTTATGAGACTAAAATCTGTTATGTATTGGTTTTCACATTAAATGAAATTTCAGAGGAGCATGACCACCATTACTAATTCTCAGAGGGCCTGACAACTATTTGCATTTCAACTTAGCCTATTAAGTCGAATATTTCTAGTGATGAAATGCAACATGGTATGAAAAGTCTTCATTTCCAGACCTTTCCAGGAAGTGGACATCCACTAGATTTTTGCTATACAAATAAATCTAGAGAGCAGACAAGAATTTCTTGAATTTGAACCACTTAACAAGCCTTGATCTAAAATGATCACTTGGTCCTACCATAGACAAACAGAAGGCAAATACTAAACCACATCCTGCTTCAAAGGGTAATGTTGTCATCTTATTGCCAAAGTTCAATACCTGCTTGGTGATTTCTCATGGGCAGCTCCTCACAGCACTGACTCCTCCTTCTTCACGGCACCAAAAACCTCCAGCTCTCTCCTCACCCAGCTAACCCACTCTTTTGTAGCACTCCTCTTCTTATTGGACACAGCCTGTGGCCTACTAAGGGCAGGCCTGTTCCTAACCTTTGGTGATTAGTACAGCTGCAACTCCTCAAGTGTGAGACTACCCTCTGCAATATTTTCTTACATTCTAGCCCTCCACCGGGCAAATTAGAAATGAACCCAAATTCAGCTAGTTCAAGTTGGTATCTTCAATAGCTGTTCCTCTTCCACCACCACTCCCAAACAGAGTTACAAAGGAAACAATAGCTTATAGCTAATCTTTGTTGAGAGACTGTGTGTCATGCCTGCTGTGTCTAAATCCAGGTTTATTAACTCTTAGGTTGCTTCCTCAAACAGCAGAAATAACTGCCAAAGTGAGGATTCCTTCTCAATTTAGTGATACTAAAAGTTCACCCTTTAGAGCAGTATTTTTGATGACTTGTCTCTCAACAATTCAGCTCCAGCCTCAGCATACTGTCTTCTAGAACTTTTTTTCTGTGAGCCAAAATAAACAATTGATTTTTCCAAATTTTATCTGTTAAAATCCCAGTCTAACCCACTATTTTAACATTTTGGAAAGGTTAGGATGACAAATGTAGGAAAACAATGCTGTTGCAGTCATTCCTGCAATTAAATAACTTACAGCATTAATCATGTCAACTTTTTCTTTCTCTTTTTCTTTCTTTCCTCCGCTAAAAGCCAAAGAAGAATTCTTATGTCAAGAAATCATATCCAATTTCCTTGCTAATCCATTATCCATTTTAAAAATTGCTCAAGCCAGAAGAAAAGATAGCAATGTTAAAAAATGAGAGCTAGACATATGACAAATCTTGGACTGTTTCAGAATGAGGCTTTAAAAAGACAACAACTCTGACAGTGCTGTAGGATGCACATGCAGAAGATACCAAAGTAGGGAGCTGCAAAAATCCTTTTTACCCTGACCTTATCAGACATCACACACATCTAGACAACTCCCTGTGTTACAATAAGCTAATCTTCTACTTCCCCTCCTCAGAATAACAAAACCAAACCAAGCCTCCAACAAAAAACCAAACCAACCAGGCAAAAACCAAAACAAACCTCAACACTGATACGGAAGTCTAAGCTTTCTGCAACAGTGCTCTGGACTCCTTAAAAACAAAAACAAATACAGAAATCCTCTTAAATTGTTACTAATTTGTCTGTCCACATTAAGCCAGTTTGCAGATAGCATGTTTAGAATTAGCAGATTGCATTCCTGTACACTAAGGAGGAACTGAAACTGAGAAAAGACATTTCTGGCAGAATTCTACAGCATATCAATTAATTGCCACAACTGGCAGTGTGCAGGGATAGATCCCACTGAGAGAGCATTAGCCACCTCTGTCAAGTACAGAGAAATCAGCTGATTTATGGAATTCAGACTAACCCTGCACATGAAATTTCTAAGAGAAAAATCCTGAGTTTTGCTAAGATGGAAACTACCTTAAAATAAAGAAGCAGTTATAACTACAGCACATATGGCTGAGCATTATAGAGTCATTCAATATTTTGTCACTTTAACAGCATAAATACATCTCAAGATGTACCTTCTTTATTGTAATTCACAGCTATTGTACAGTCACCTTGTTATAGCAGGGGATTACTTCTTACTCACAATTGCATCACCAGAAGACCATGCTGACTTAACTGATTTCCCCTGAAAAAATTCTAGTTTTCTGTCTAGGAGAGTATGTCACCTCAAAACTTCCTATCATAGCTACTTGCAAAACAATTGCAAATTGTTCCACCTTGAACAACCTATTATTCCAAGACAAGGTCTCCTTGAACTGTACTAATGAGACAAATGTACCTGGAAGAGAACCAAGCTATTGTTACCATTACACGGATAAAATTTGTTCAGTCAATCACAATAAATTGTTCCCAGGCATGCATATAAAACTGTTCTGCTTTCATTAACACAGAGAAAATCTTCAGCATCCCCTAGAAATTTAAATGAAAGATGAGCACTGGGAAGCCATTATAAAGCAATTTTCCATTCCTGTGTTTTGTACCAAACTCCAGTGAAAGCGTAAAATTTGGTTCAGAAAAGATGGTAGATAATAAAGTACTTAAAGATTTATTATACTGTTTCATACCAAAAAGAAAAGAGATTCTGCATATTCAAAACTAAAATATTCACCTAAACCAAGCAATAAATACTCTACTTTGAAATAGTATTATATGTGCTATTTACTGTGTTCTGAAGACAATATCTACCACAAGGCACAGTAAAGATGGAATTGCATCTAGTATTTGGAAAAAAAAAATGACTTCAAGTTGAACATTTGGAAGAATTTTTTCACTGAAAGGTTTATTAAGCACTGGAATGGGCTGCCCAGGGAAGCAGTAGAGTCCCCATCTCTGTAAGTATTCAAGAAACAACATGGCAATTAGAGCTATGGTTTAATTGTGGTGGTGGTGTTTGGCCGAGGGCTGGACTCAGTCTAGAGGTCTTTTTCAACCTTAATGATTCTGTGATTCTAAATATGCAGTCTGAGATCTGGATCACTCAGGGAACCCTTCTACATGAACACTAACAGAAGCTATGGTTTATCTTCTATACAAACTGCAGGGTGTTACTACCTATTGAGGAAAGAAAAAAATTCAAGCTAGTCTATCTATGAATCCATTTTTTGTTTCAGATCATGCTGCACTCAAGAAGGCATCCATATTTATTTTGAGATATTATTTGAAGTAACAGATGCATGGCAGAGAGAACAGGTTACAGAATTTCCAGAACAGCCAAAATAACTGGATTAGTTTGTGTTTGATAGTGGGGCTTAATATAGAGACAAACAAGAAAACAAGAACTCCAACTACCTGTAACTATCTGACTCAACATACAGAGAATAGGGAAAAACCAAGCACAACATTATTAATACCAAATGGAGCAGCAGAAGGGGTTTGAATACATACCTCAGTGCTTCTCTCAGTTACAGTTCCCTAACTATTTCTGTGAGCAATTCTTCATGCAGTTGCTACAAGCATGTTAGATGTCAAAATGGCTAGCAAAAACAAGTCAGATATTTCTTTATAAGCAACCTTCAAAAAAAGTCTCATTTCAGCTTATTTAACTGCACAAATAAAATATGCTCCTTTTACATCTCAGGAAACCATTAACAAGTACTTTTGTCATGCTATACATTCACCATACTTGTACAGCAAATACCCAAATTTAACCAATCTTCTAATAGTTCTGCCTTGGCAAATCAAGAGGTTTCAGCACAGTACAAAGTAAACTAGTCTATCACCCTAATAGTTTTGGTTTTTTTTTTTTCCTTTGAGTCTAATGATCACATTTCAGTAACCAATGAACCAAACACAGCTTAATTAATTCCTTTACTGCACTGGGAAGTGATTCTTCTCTTGACATTCTGGCATAGCTCCCATTAATGTTAATGGAAGTTAAGCATGTTCATCACAGTGACAACAAACTCTTTCCAATACACTGTATAGAGTCTGCAGGCAAGTGGGAAGGTGCTTTGATAAGAAACTGCACTTCCCAACTCTAAGAAAGAAAAGCTCTATGCTGCAGATCCTGAGCTATTGATTCACAGCAGAGAACAGCTGTAAGTGGGGATAGTCCTTGTAACTGCTGGGAACTACTTCTGTTTCCTTATTCTGAACAGCTTAACACTTTCATTTGAGAGTCATACAGAGAAAAGCTGAAAAGCAACAATTTTATCGTAACTTCAAGCTATTTAAATATAATAGCTTAAGTTTAAGGCATTAGAGAGTGTCCAGAGAAGGGCTATGAAGACAGTGAAGGTCCTTGAGGTGCGGAGCAGCTGAGGTCACTTGGTCTGTTCAGCCTGGACAAGAGGAGACTGAGGAGAGACCTCACTGCAGTTACAACTTCCTCTGAGGGGAAGAGAATGGGCAGACATTGATCTCTGCTCTGGGGTGACAGTGACAGGACCCAAGAGAATGGCCTTGAAGTTGTCAGGGGAGGTTTAGGTTGGATATGAGAAAAAGCTTCACCTGGAGGGCGATCAGGTACTGGAATAGCTCCCCAGGAAAGTGGTGACAGCCCCAGCCTGACAGAGTTCAGCAAGTGTTTGGACAATGCTTTCAGGCAGATGGTGTGACTCTAAGGGGTGTCCTGTGCAGGGTCAGGAGCTGGACTTTGATGATCCTTGTGGATCCTTTCAATTTGGGATATTCTGTATTCTATGAACTTCGAACGTATTAAGAAAACACAACTTGTAACTTTAAAGAATAGGAAAAATCATATGATGGGACAAAAATGACAATATATTCATGTGGGTGGATTTGCAGCTCTGAGAAACAAACCTCAAGTACAACACACAAATAGAGTAAGATCTTCAGGAAGAAGTACAAGTGTAACTGGCACAGAAGAAGCTGCAGTAGTTCAACATATGAAGAGAAGTCTGAGTAGATTTAGATGTCATAATATTCTAGACACAAAATTAATTAGATTTAAGAGTTTGACAGTGAATTTAATTTGGCTAATGGAAGCTTACCTGCAACTCTACCTTTTTTTAAAACTGCAATTTGTGCTGTCATTTTGTCCATTTATTATTTCTTTAATCTGAAACACTGATGAGAGTAAAACAAAGTCATATATCAGGTGAAAAACTGTATGTTTAGATTTCTTAAATTCAAGTTTTCCGAATAAATTGTACCTCGTAGATTTTTAAACACTTAATAAAAACTGTGATACCCATGTTCAGTTTTACAGCTACAGTCTGTATAATCTAAACTCAAGTTATTTTTAACACACTGAATAGAAGACTGGATTGTTTCAGCCACAAAAGAAAAGTTTCTTTGAAAGACTGCCAGAAATACTTCCATAGCTGATATGTAGCTGACACATTAACCTGCTAAATGTTTGTGGAAGTACTAATGACTAAGCAAGGAATATCAAAGAGAGTGAATAAAAGAACAAACAGCTGCCAGCTCTTGGCATTCCATTCTGCTATCATAGCTCATATGATTGGCAAAGGAAGTTACACATACTTTATAATAATAATACTACATTTGGCAAAGACTTCTAGATGGAAGTATTCCAGCACTCACTTTTCCAAAAGGTGTTGTATGATTCATTAGAAAGATCAAAATAAAATAGACTACTAACTGTAACTGCAGTATGGCAGAGAATTAGAAAATTAACACATCCAGATCAGCAGTCTGCTAAGATTTATATTCAGTATTATTTTGACACTGATATACATTTTACTATCACCTGATTTTGATCTCATTGAAAGGATTCATTTTAGATATATATTAATGGCCAGCTGACTTGGTGTTGAACATGTTACTGAAGAATGGCTTTTTTTGGATATTATGATACTGTGAGATTTCAATTTTAAATAATCCATTCTATGCTAGTAGTGATAGGAAAAATTAAAAATTCAGGGGACTATCTATTGAAAAAAGGTCAAAATTAATATATAAAAGCTACTTACAGCTTTCAAAATCCCCCAAAGATCCCAAGTAGAACAAAAAACAAGTTGGACTTTATACCTTACTTTTATTCTTGGTCTAGTAAGTATTCAGTGTAAAATGAACCCTGTCTGTGATGATCAATATTCATAACTTATGTTAATTTTACCCAATATGCTAATCTTGATCCAATAATTGAATATGTCTTCAACATTTAATAGATTTCGGGTACTGATTGTAAGTAATAAAGTGATATTTTAAAAAAATACTGATTTCAGAATATATTATTGTAAACCTGTAGATTACAGAATCATTATTATGATGATGACAGGAAGTATCATCGTAAATCAGAAAAACAAAGAAGGTACAAATGGATCCTAAAATACTCTAGCTTCATGTAGCTTAATAAAAAAAAGGACGACAAGGATTTTTACTTTAGATGAAACATCTTTCTACAGTGAGATGACTAGGTCAGTGAATGAAGGGAATGCAAAGGGTGTTGTTTATCTTGACTTCAGCAAGGCTGTTGACAGCTTCTCTCATAACATTCTCAAATGATGAAGTACAGCCTCTGTAAATGGACCGTGAAGTGAACTGAAAACTATCTGATATTCTGGGCTGAAGGTACATAGGTTTTAAATTTTTACCTTAGAAACTCATTAATTAACACACCTTGAGAAAAAAATGATAATGGAAGAAACCAAAACCAACCAATTTCCAACTCCCAACTCACACTACCCCAATTATCAGTTTTCCCCAAACACCAAAGTCCAAAATTTCTACTAGAATTTTTTAAATGCCTACATTGAGAATGATTTCTCCAATTAAAGATAAAACCCTGAACAAATAAGCACCAGCTAAGAGTTGCTGATTTTCAAATGTACACCTTTTTCCAAGTGCAAAAATGGAAATACTTAGAACAGGTTAAGCCACCTCTCCTTGACTTCTGGGTCTTAAGATCTGTTTATGGAAGAAGCCAATCTTTTCTTGAATCTATTTCACTCCATAGCATCTTCAGCGCCCCACCAACTATGGCATACCATAACTTCTGAGCAATTGATTTCATGGCAGCAAGCAATTAAACATACTTCTGAATACACATTCAAAATATAGAAAAGTTGAGTAATTTTGGGGTTTTTTTTGTTGTTGTTGGTTTTTTTTTTTTGTTTGTTTTGTTGTTTGTTTTTTTTTAACAGATAAGCAAGTTATCCATTTAGTGTATGACTGTAATAAGGAAATATCAAACAATTTATGGCATGGAATAATAACTACTAGTCATAATCAAATGTTTTGCATACATAAGAAAACAAATATCTGCAGACGTCATCTTAAAACTGTTTTCTACTGAAGTGCATTCCAATACAGCAGTTTGTGGAGTTATCCTGCCTTTTCATTGGCAGTTTTTAACTGTTATCACTACATTTCCTCTCTTGCAAACAGCAGCTGTCCACACAATACACAAAATTGAATTGTAATTACTTTGAAATGGCAGGATTTTCTTACCCATTTGACCTATGCTGGCATTCAACATATGCTCTTTATTGGCTTTTAAAAGTCAGCCTACTTCCAACAGTGTAAATGGACTACTGTAAAGTTAAGTAAAAATCTGAAGGTATTACTTTATCACAATACCCTTTTAGGAAGCTTTTACTGGCCCCTGATCTCACAAAATGAAAACAACACGAAAATATTCTCCTTCCCTTCTCATCACACTTCCATAAAATACAAGCAACCAAGCAATTTCTGAAATGGCTGTTGGGACAATGACATATTGTTTCTGAATTTAAAACTGTGATAAAACACTTCAAAAAATGCTGAAGTATCTACCATAATATATTTTTCCAGGGAGAATACATGGATACTCTAGTTACAGATGAAGTGTTATTCATTTTTGCTAAATCAGAGGAGTAATTCTGCCAAATACTTCATTTGGTAATATCCTGCATGGAAATATGTCAGAAAAACAAATATATAATAGCTATAAGCAAAAACACCCTACAAGGCAAGGGAGGAAAAAAAAAAACAAAACAAACCTACCTTGGGGAAAAAGTTATATTTAACTGTTAAGAAGCTATGGGACAACTACATTTCACTTGAACTGATAACACCAGACAAGTTTTTTTTTTGACCACAAACATGTAGAAACTGTCAGTTACTCTGTCTAGCAATCTTTCATCTCTGTAACAAATCTTTGTAGCCACATTTTCAATCCTAAAAGAAGGAAGCAACTTAACTTTTAAAAATGTTTCATTTTAATAGAAATAGCTTCTGTCAGGATTTCTTCAGTGTGAATCCACACTCATATAAATTTTCAAGTGCACGTGCCTAAATAACTGAAGTTCAGTATTGAATATAGCACCTGCCATGTTCAAGAGTATTAGATAACTCCTCCATTTACTGACATTGATTGGAGATAAAATACTGAATGTCAACACTGCCAGCAAGGTGCTCGCTCAGTGGCTCACTCTCATAAACAGGTGTTTCTGTGTGACCATTTAACCAAAAGAGCACATGAAATCTTTCATGGGGAGCTCCCATTCTCATGTACAGTGTAACCAATGATGTTCTCTGACACAGCTAAGACTGGCTCTATCAGCCTCCCATTTGCCAGCAAGACAGAGGATTTAAAGAACTGGCATCACAAAATTCAATTCTCATTTAAATAGCTATGGTTCTTCCAGCTTTACTATTAGAGAGTGAAGGCATAAAGGCATGCAAGAATCATTTCATGCTCAAAATACATCTATAATTCCAGATACAACTTCAGACATTTACTCAGCTCAACAGACACCTAAATGCTTCAGAAGACCGTAGTCAAAACTGAAGATGGCAAGATGAGCTAAATGGCAGAAATGCCCTTGTACACTTGTGTGGAGGCTAAAAGACCCACCAAACAGAAAGTCCCAGATATGTAGAATGGTACTTCAGACAGTCTGCAAAGACCAAGAGAAAAAGCCAAGGGAAGCCAGGAAGTGGCAGCCATCAGGCCCTGTCTGTTGGTCAGCTCCCTGGCAATGTGCATCTTCTGGACTCCTCAGGCCTTTGCTATACACATACCTTAAGTACAATCTAGCAAACCTGTGCAGTATGAAGATTTCTGGGGTATGCCATCTAGTCTTATTCTTTAAAATTATAAAAAATAATCAAAATTTATTAAAAACTCCAAAACAAGTGGTCAGTATTATTTATAAAGGTCAAAACCACTCAGAAAGTGACCAAGTCAATTTGGCTTCCATCTATGGTGAATCTAAATTCCTTTTTTATGTAGTTCAAGAACTGAAACCAGCAAGTCCAATAAAACTGTATTGGAATAATTTTCTTTGACTTCAGGTAACCATAAGCAGAATTAATACTGTAAAAATGATTTCTGTTTTAATAATCATCAGAGCTAGCTCCTGTTCTGGACAAATGCACAGTGGTAAAACCACAGTTTCTCTTTTAGTAGCACTTTGGGCTTCCTAATCTTCATATTACAATATTCAGTACAAAGTTAAGAGAGACACATGATCTTATGCTCACTTCACTTCCTTCTCTACTGTAGCTATATGAATGAGACACTTTTTATCAGTCATCACCTGTGCAGTAGGCATAGGGACAGGCGTTCAGAAGATTTCGGGCTGTGACAGAAAATTACAGGAATCCTTCTGCCCCTCTCCCCAGAGATAAGGATCACCCTTGGAATGTAGCCAAACGTGTAGCCCCCCTAACCTATGGATGCCAGTAACTTTCCACTCCATACTAACCCTAGAAAGTATAGCCAAACCCCTGTCTGACGTAGAGAAACCCCTTAGTCCATAAATACCCTTGAGACCCCTCAATAAAGGCCTTTAACCGTCCACCACATTGGTGTCAGCGCCCGTTACTGGCCCCGAAGGATCCCAGGAAGGGATCGCCGTGCTGGACTCTGAAACCAGGTCACCGCGGCCTTCCCAAGAAGGCAACACACCCGCATTGCTAATGTTCAATACAAAAGTACTCTAAAAAAAAATGAAGACATTAAATGTAATGTACTTAATCACTTTGATGTGGAATATGGCTGTTTTAGAAGAAAATAAGACCGCTTTCCTGCATGCATAAACAAATATCCCCACTGGGTTTTCTTCTTAATTGGCACATGAAAAACACGGGTCTTGGAAAAATAGAAGAAATAAGATTTACCCTAACCTGTATGCAATGTTCTTAAATAATATGTAATTTTACCACTTTTGAAAGTGTTAGTTAAGAAAGAAAATTGATAAAAAGAAAGTAACAACTGCATGCCACTGTTGTAGTTTTTCACTGAACTACCAATAACACACACTGAGAAAGACTGGTGTTGAAAAATTACTGCCTGCTAAAATGGATTTAGTACAAACCAGAATGCATAGTATAAAAGAAAATTGATCACTACATACAGAGTGCTATAAATGAGCACAGGGCTTTACAGATAAACATTAACAGGGTTCCTACCCCTTAAGAGCATATAATTGAACTCAAATGGGATACTCTGACAATTAAGGATTGTGAGAATGAGCAGAGACATTGTTATTGCAAAGATGGATATAGAAAGAAACAACAGAGCCTTGCATACTCCCTGCTTGATTTCCTGCAAAAGCCATAATTTGTGCACTGCTATTGTTCTGATGGCTGTATGGATTTATCCAAAGGAAAGACTACACACCTTTAATTTAAAGGGTAACAACTGACTATTAGAATGATCAGGTTTGATATTTCTTTTATTAATACAGAACACTAACAAAAAATATAAGAATTCTGTAATCGATGCAGTTCACTGTCTAAAGTAAGGCATTATTTTTCACGCCAGAACAAATGAATGTAGTTATAGCATGCATTTTGTTCACCTCCTGGTTGTGGTGGAACAGACTGAAAGCTGTTTGACACAGCCAAGGAGATCAATATAGATGAGAAGACAAATGACCACCAGCTGTGTAGAGTACATCACAGATGCAATACACAAAACCCAGAAGAGAACAATCAGAAATAAATGATGTGAAGTAGGAAATGGTCTCTGTCAAAAGACAATTTTAGAACAGTTCTTTTGAGGGTTCTGAGGCAGTTCACATATTAATTCACAGAATGAAACTATATGTGAACCTTAAGAAGTAAATAGGACAGCTGGGGATAGTCCTCAGTCATTGGCAACAATGTAAAGTTGAAAAAAAAAAAAATCAAGCGCCAGGTGAGGTCAGAGGCACTATAAAAGACAAGATAAGAACATTTTAATGCAAATACTGCAGTTGAGAAAAATTAAGCAGATACTTTTTATAGTTTCGGTAAAAAGCTACTCCCTGTTCCAGAATCCATTCCGAATGCACCAGCACACAAAGAACTGAAAAGACAATCAGAGACTTTCTAATAAATTACATAAAAAGGGATATATTCACTGTTTTCTTCAAGAGTTAGATACTAGACTGGGAAGAAAACTCTGAGGGAGCAGATGGCCTGCTTGTTAATACACATGATGACCACTAAAGAGAAAGGCCCAAATACCCCAAGACAGGAGAGGAGAAAGGTAAAGCACAGGGGAATGTAAAACCATCAAACCAACACATCAGGCCTGAGCACTGCAGTCAAGTTGTTTAAGAAATACTTGAATAAAAGCTGTTTTGGTGGTTGTTTGAGGTTCATTGCTTTGTTTGGGTTTTTGACAAACAGGCAGAAAACTTGAAATAAGTAGGCAAGAAGAGAAATATTGATACAGCAAGGGAAAATACTCCTTTTCCAGTAAAATCAGTTTTTACAAGATAATGTTTAGGTACCTACAGAGACAAAAGGAGATATAGGAGTATCTGAAAATTTTTCAGACAAATAAGGAAGTATTCTTAACCATTCATTAAGATGTTGAATTTCAAGTATCATTCCTTGACACAAGGGGGAAACCACCTATTTTTAAACATCCTAATTTCTTATCCATGATATCTGAGAAAAGGTGTCCACCCACATGTAACAGTATCACAGTGCAGAAGAACAATCCAACCACCAAAAAGGAAAAAGAACACTGCTGTAGGATCATCCAAAAATCTGCAGAGTTGTCACTTATGACACAGAAGGCAAAGAATTAGGTGAAAGTTACGCATACCATTATAAAACTTTGTTAATATAGCTTTCTTTAATTGTGTGTAGATTTTCACACACTAACTTTTCTCCCTAACATCCAAAAGAAAAGTATTGCAACTTTTTTCATCTGGAAATGGAAAATAGATACGTATGAAATAAACAAAAATTCATCAATACCTATCATAAAGATAAATTAAGCTACAAATAGCATCCCATATTTAATCTGGCACAACAAAGGAATATCTGAAAGGGGAGGCAAGGAACAAACAAACACCCATATGATTAAGCAGCTAATGCTTTTGCAGGGCACCTTCATAAGCATTTATTCTGTGAGTGATGGCTCATCTGTTAGAGCCTCTGGTTTAGTAACTAGGAATTAAACACCATGAGAGTCACATTTAACTATACAGATGGGCAAAAGAAAGCTGTAAAGCAGCAGCAAGAATGCATTACTGAAACATGACACTGCAAGCAGCACAAGCAATGCTCCCAACTGCTGTAACACCAGAATAGTCAGTGCAGCACCTAAACATCAAATCTCACTCGTGCAAGTTGCTTTAAGCCTTTTCATCTAACATAGGTGCTGAAATAATATAAAACTTGAGGAAAAGCTGGAGTGCTATTTTAACAGGATTTTCAGTAACCCATATTGTACATAATAAAAAGTAGATGTTTAAGAAGAAGGGGCTTAGAGGTGCCACCATACCAATATTATTATTCATATATTTGAGAGAGGAAAACTGCATTTGATCTGTGATTCCAGATTGTCTGATCTCACCACAGAACTCCAACCATAACCTGAAATATTTCCTTCAATGTAGCTGCAGTGTACCACTTGAAAAAAGATTAAAGCAGGTATGACCAATTTCTTCTTTCAGTAAAACACAGTGACAAGCTGGTAGAAATTTGTGGATTAAAAACCAGAGTGATGAAAGCAATGCTGGCATTTGCAATATTTTTGTTTATATTTGCTTCTTTTTGAAAAGAAAATTTGAAATATGAGCAAGTTTTCAATGAGTTTTACACAGAAAAATTGAAGAGAACACAATACTTCTGGCTAGAAGCAAATCATTGAGACAAAGAAGTGCACCACTGAGAATAATATACACATTTAGAGGGATGGGTATTGAAATGTCAATTCCTTATGCTATTTAAACATGTAATAAAAGCAGGCTAAACATTTCAGCTTCATTCATAGAATCTGTTTTACAGCATGCCACATAAAGTGAATCTAAATCTATCTCTTAATTGTAGCAGATGCAAAATTAGTGAAGGCTTATCCTTTAGTTATTACAGGACTGCACTCATGTCCATAAATACTGGCTTCAAGTGACAGCTGTATTATGCAAAATCCTCAGTTATAAGAATCCTGATAGAAGCCTCACAGCTTTTATTGGGTAATAAAATGCAAGTCATTCCAGTGGAACCATTAGAAGTAATTTTTTAATATGTCATTAACACTACCTCATAAACTAAATTGTTGATTTGAAAAGGGTATGAGGTAAACAACCCACATTTCCTGGTGGACAATTTACACCTAAGAATGCTGTAGTATAGTATTTTTAATTTTTATAAGGTGACTTTGCTCCTGTTCTTATGCCACACACTGTGTTGGAGGGACTTCTCAGGAAATTTAATTTCTAGAAGTAATGTAACACCCAGCATCGGCCAAGTGCTGAATTTCCCAGTAGTAGCTGTATTACTGATGATAGTACTCCACAGGACTACATATTTTCCACTTCTACAGTGTGTTTTCCATCTGAAGCTTAACATGATGCTCTTGTAGTAAGATTTTATGTAAGCATACTTGCCAGTACACATTGTACCATTACTTTATACAGGTTTATAATACCTTTAGGTTTGAAAATATACTTCTTTCCCCCAACAATTATAATTATTTTCCTCTTTTTTACTCTTTCCCAAAAGTTTTCCAAGTTATCTATAAAACTCTTACAATTAAGTGGGAAATACATTTTCTTGAAATTTTTTAATGTTTTTATTAAAGCAGAGTAAAGTCTCAATAGCTTGCATGGGCTAATTAAAAAACACTTTAAAATACAGTATTTGCAATACTTCTGCACAAACACCCAGACACAAACACAGGCAAACCTGCCTGTTCCATGCATGCACATACACACAGCCAGAAGCTCCATTTGAACTTCTGAATTTTGTAGTACCTCAAATACTTTCTAAATTGTTTGCTGAATTTAAGGGTCCACTCAATGTAGTGAGTTAGAGAAATAATTTATAACATTTATGTACTTGTTTAGTGCTGCTTCTGAATCCCTGTTCCTGCCAACATGCAGCTCTTTGTTTGTACTGTGGCTATTTTAGTGCACTGTGTCTCAGCTAGGAGGGGCTTAATCACTTGAAATCGTCTTCCCAGCTGGATACCACAGGCTTTTCACCTTTCTCATTAAAAAGTGTGTTACACACCCATTTAATGCACACTGGTAAACATGACTTAAATCTGCAAGTCGTCCTCTATTTGTCAATATTAATATTGAGTTTAATAAATGGGGAAAAAATCCTATGCTTAACTATGACTCCTGAAAACAAGCATAAAACCAAAACAGCTTTATAGTGATGGAGAAAGTGTTCCACTCAACATATATCTTTTAATTTTTATGGTCCAGATCCCACCATTTCACAGTTCTCACCACTAATACAGCTGATTATGGTAACTTAAAATATTTTTCCATCTTGCAATTAAGAAACTATTAAATACTGGGACATGTTAATAACTCTCTCTCATTACCACATTAGAAATCATTATTGTCACCACACAGTATAATGTAATGCTGGATTAATATAGTGGAAAATTGCTAATCATATAATAACATTTCAATGTTTTTATTACATTAGCAAAACTGATTAGGAATAAAGTGCAAATAATAAATAAGACAATTTTACAAGCAAGGAGAAAATTACAAGCAAATGACAGCCCTGAGAATGCTGCCATACCAAATAATATAAATATCAATTATGTTATGCTTCTGGCTAGAATTTAAAATACTTCACAGTTGCTGATACACAGCACTTTTGGAAATTAAATCTATTCTTCTATGTCTTAAATAAAACTAAAAACTGTTATGGCCTTTTCTAATTGCAATGGAATTTGCAACCAAATGGGAATTATTTTAAAGGTTGGAAACCATCTACAACTTTAACTTCTGTTAAATTGTACATATTTTTAAGCACTAAATTACGGCAAGAAAGTTAGCAGATAATTTCAAGTTTTGGCTAGGAAATAACTCTGTAATTTTAATAATTCCCTGTAGCATATTTAGATACTACACTTTTGACTTTGCATGCATGGAATGGAAAATGCCAACAGGATCCCATTTTTGTTAACATCCAAGTGGTTTTTTTCTAAGAACTTTCAAGCAACCACAAACACTACTTTTAATTTAAAACATCCTTTTTGTAGCATGCAAGTTCCAAAAAGCATGATGAAATATGAGATTACAACACAAAAGCCTTTCCCTTTTATCAGGCTTCATCTTGAATACTCTTTCAAAGTATGAAAGTTTTATTATAAATGGATTCATTAGTTATTTAAATATTCTGAACAGTGCATATTGCTTCAAAAGCAGTTAAGCATGTATTCAGATGCTTCTGCAATTTCTTTTGAAATAAAGAATGCAAAACAATTGTAACACAACTTTTACTAATTCTAGCAAGTCTACTGTAATGCAGCTCAGAGAATTTGAACTTATCTGAATAAAGTATAATTAATCTGACTTAATCTCAACGTAATTTCAACACTTAAAGATAACAGGAGACTTTGGACCTTTATTCATTTCAGTAGATGTTTTAAAAAGTACTCAAAAGAAGAAAACATTGCGAAGTGTTTAATTTTCTACCTCTCAGACAATAATACTAACCTAAAGAAAGTGAAAATTTTCTATCCCCTTGCTTCCAGCCTCTCTGCCAGATTCATATTAAATTACAGTACTAACTGATGCTGTTTCCACCCACGCTACACTTCACCATGTAGCCTCAGTCACTGAGTCCAGACAGTTTTTGAAACTCAGTTACTGTTAGAGGTTAACTCAAGCTCCATGCAATGCCAATAACCACTGTGTATTGTTCCCTGTTGTTAAATGCCCTCTCTTATCACTTGGTTTTAAATTAGAGAAGAAAGTGGATCATGAATCCAGTAGATTGGGAATTTCATTTAATTGTGCAGAAGGGTATCTCTATTTGACAAGACTTTTGTCAAGACTGCTCATGATGAAAATGCATCTCCTCATCAGAGAGACAGACCTGAGCACATCCAGGAGTTTTGCTGCAGATCATCTAATTAGGGTGCTGGGAAATGGCAAAGGACATTCTGAATAAGGGTTTCCTGTACCCAGTGACTGCAAGGACTACTTCAGTATCCTTTGGGCTGATTATTTTTTGTCATAGAATGGTCTAGGTTGGAAGGGACCTTTAAAGGTCATCCAGTCCAACCCGCTCCAATGACCAGACACATCTTGAAGTAGATCAGATTGCTCACAGCCCCATTCAATTTGACCTTAAATGTTTCCAGGAACGGAGCACCCATCACCCGGAGTTTCATTCTATAATTCTAAAAATTTTCTTCCTTATATCTGGTCTAAATCTGCCACCTTTTAGCTGAAGCACACTATTCCTTGTCCTATCCCTACAAGGCCTATTAAAAAGTTTGTCCCCCTCTTTCTTACATGCCTCCTTTAGGTACTGAAAGGCCACAATAAAGTCTCCATGGTGGTGCCTTCTCTTCTACAGACTGAACAAACCCAGCTCTCTCAGCCTTTCCTCACAAGAGAAGTCTTCCTCCCTCTGATCATCTTCATGGTCCTCCTCTGGATACAGCACCCCAGGTGGGGTCTCTCAAGAGCAGAGGGGCAGAATCATCTCCCTCAACCTGATGTCCACGCTGCTTTTGATGGAACTCAGGCTTTGGGCTTTCTGGGCTGCAAGTGCACATTGTTACCTCATGTTGAACATTTCTTTATACTTCAATTTTTTTTCTTAACGTATCAGATTTGGCTCAGTTGGTACAGGCTCTTAAAAAGCTGGCTCTTGGAAATCTTTTGATGTTTCATAGGAAGGAGAAAGTATTCGTTGACAAAGGCATAGCTGAGAGTGTGAAGCATCACAAAACACCAGTGAAATTTCATTTTCTGACAGAGGAAAAGAAAAAGCTTCTCTATATTTTGTTTCTTAAACTCATAGAGATAACAGTCTTTCTCTAGTAAATACCAGCATCAGGTACTTCCAGGTGTGAATACATTCATGATTCCTACATACAGTTGGGAAATACTATGTTTTACACTGCTAGGAAACACCGAGAAATGCAGAGGGAGGAGTAATGGGATTAGAGTGCTCTGTAGAAGTAAACCCTGTGTCAATTTCTAAATTCCCAACTTTGAAGATACATTCTTGCAATGCCCAAATTAAAAAGAGCGAAATACAGAAAAACCTACCTAAAATGTTAAAAAAAGACTTTTGAAATAAAACTAACTTCAGAATTAATTGTTGTTATTTTCTAGATGATATTTTAAATTTTATGTTCCAGTTCATTTTCCAAATGAGATATTTAAATACTCATCTTTCCTTCATTTCAGTTTTATTACCATGCTGGTTCAGCACTTTAGGAAAAAAACCCCAAAGCTCCAGAACTGAAAACCTTACCCTGACATTTATTATATTAAGTTATATTACAGAATCACAGGGTTGGAAGAGACCTTCAAGATCACCGAGTCCAACCCATGTCCTAATACCTCAACTAAACCATGGCATTGAGTGCCACATGCAGTCTTTTTTTAAACACATCTAGGGATGGTGACTTCACCACCTCCCTGGGCAGACCATTCCAGAATTTCATCACTCTTTCCATGAAAACCTTTTTCCTTTTTCCCTTGATACAGCTTGCGAGTGTGTCCTCTGGTTCTGTCAGTTGCTGCCTGGTGAGAGAGACCAACCCCCACCTGACTACAGCCACCTTTCTGGGAGTTGTAGAGAGTGACAAGGTCACCCCTGAGCCTCCTTTTCTCCAGGCTGAGCACCCCCAGCTCCCTGAGCTGCTCCTCACAGGGTTTGTGTTCCCAGCCCCTCACCAGCCTCGTTGCCTCCTCTGGACGTGCTCGAGTGTCTCAATGTCCTTCCCAAACTGAGGGGCCAGAACTAGCAGAAGTGTAGTATCTGCAGACTAGGATTACTTCCCTCATGAAAGACACAAGTAATGCAATTAAATCCATATCTTATCAAGGTGGCTCATATTTTGGCATGGGCTTTTTACAGTTTATTCATTTTTATCTGAAGTACAATCTCAAAAAAACATTCCTCTGAAAAGAACGAGGTGATAATTCCTGAAATTCACAGGAACAAGGGAAGACTTGATTGTTACAAAACAGATTTTTAAACCAATAATTTTCTATTCCATTGATAAAAGCAAGCACTTAAATTATTGATATAATACTTTTTTTTGTGTCCTGAAAAAAAATTTTCTTTTTTATTTGTCTCAGTGGAAATTTAAGTCTGCCTTGCTGTAATTCAAAAGCATTGCTTCAAAACCAGTTTACTCACATAATCACCAATATATCACTGTTTTAAAATTAGAAGTTTAATAGATCCCTAAATTATTTTGTCATATAGAAGATGGGGGTCTTCAACTTACACAAAGAAAATATTATACCATAAAAAGCCCAACACTCAAACAAGATGGACCAGGCATTAAAAGCCTGAGTTTACCAACAGAAGCAATGGTATCCTAGCAGGATTCCTCACCTTAACTGCATGGTGTCTAGGTAATGCACCACATGCCATGAAAGATCAGTCAGAGATATGTAACTGTTACAACAACTAGACACACACACACACTGCACTGAAGACCCCAAGTTGGTACACACTGAAAAGCTGTTACTTTTGCTTGCAGGATATTCTATTTCCTATTAAAGAAACATCAACACTCTTGAAAGTGAAGAAAGCAACATATTTGAACAAAAGCATCCATTTGTTTTGTTTCATTATCCAACAATCCTAAACATATGAGCAAATGCAAGTTAAGCTGCTACTATGATTAAACAACTCTGCTCTAGTACCACAGATAACGTCAATAATGACAAAGCTGAGTCCAGGCGCATTTTTGAGAAATTTTACAGTATTGTGGATCAATCCCAACTGTAAATCTTTTTATTTCAAAGTTGTTATTGAAGTGTTTGAAAGAGAGGTTTTTTTCGACAGACAAAGCTGACTTTTCTCATCTAGTACTTCCCCCCTCACAATCACCTTCATGAGGAATTGATGGGTGCACATGTAACTTAATATACTGAGAGACAGCTATAGAATGAGACTCTAAAAGGTCAAAGAGAAAGTAGGTGAAATAAAACTGCCTGACAGCATTCTACCAAGTGATGCTCCACTTCCCCCAGAACAAATACTTTTACCTTCTAGCCTAACCACAGAGCTAAATATTTCTGAAGGTTCAACAACAAAAACCAAAAGGCTAAAGAAATCCAAACAACCCAAACCCAAAAGTCTTTATTTTCCTCTTAGTTGCCTTTCAGTTTTGTCTGGACACTTTACTATGTTTATCTTGCTTTTTCCTTGCATCTGTAGTTATTTTACTCCATAGAAAGTATTAAATAAAAATAATTGTTATCATAAGTAGCTAGTGAATAGCTACCTGGATTTCAGTTACCACTGAAAGCTTACAGGTGGTTCAGAAGATCTGACATCACAAATTCTCCTTGCAAGAAAATTTCTGGAGGCCGATCATCAGAAAAAAGTCTAGGCGATGTTCCAAAATGACATAAAACTCTCATAAAATATATTGCTTTACACTGACTTGCCTGATTTAGCCCTTGTTAGGATGCACACATTAGAGTTCATACCTATAAATGACTTCCCTCTGTCTCTAAATTTGATTATTTATTTCCAGTTGTAATTTTTAACAGCTCCACTGCTTCTGTGGAGGACAGCCATCATGGGAGAGGTAGAGCAGTGAGCTTTGACATGCACCATGCTCTGTAGCCAGTTTCAGTATGTAATAGTGTGCAAAACTGCAGCTTAGAACTGAAACTTTCAGCTGAACCTTAAGTTGCCGTGTTCTGGATCAGAAAGCATTACTTTAAGCCTTAGGTCTTTTCCAGGTATATGACTGTTAGTTAGAATAATGCAACTCTCAAATGTAAGATCTGTATGTGTCACAGTAACAGCACAGACTTGTAGTCAAGAAAAAGCAAATTTTAAAAGCTCTGTCCTAGACTGAAGATCTTAAGCTGTACATAATTTTTAACAAAGTGTGACATTTGAAGCACTAACTTCTAGCAAAGGTTTCATCTTTCCATTGGTATCAGTTCTACACTAAGTTCAGTCCAAATATATTGATTTTTCATTTATGTTCAGATTCTTCAGAAGCCTTTGACGCTCCCTGCACTGACTTAAAGGAAATATACAATTATTTCATGTCTGCATACTGACAATATTCGATAACCTCCTGGGGTTTCATGTGAATTCAAACTACCATGGAGAAGAAACCACAAGTCTGAAAGACTCCATACAAGACAGCTCACGCAACAAAGATGTCACTTCTCATAATATGGAATTACCAAACTTACTGCTACTGACAGTAGCAGCAGCATTCGGATCCCTGAAATGTGAGACAAACAAATAATGAACACGACTGTGGAAAAGTTGTTTCCACCTCTTCTTTTATTACACCTCTGATTATAACCCTAATATTAGCCCTGTTAAAATTAATGCTTACCCACATCCAAAGCCAAACTAATGAAAGGGCCAAGTGGAATAGCTCCACAAGAATGGCACAAGATGGGCATTTCTTGGAATTGTCCTTCAATATGCTTCTAAAGCAGATTCTTCAGAAGTGAAAAGCTATCATTCACTGAGAAAGATACAGAAGCATCAAGTGTTTTTCTTTTTAATCTTTTCTTACATCTAAATTATATTTCATACTTGTATGCTACATATATTACGATTGAAAAAAAAAAAGCACTCTCCTTGAAAGAGTGAAAGAGATGCAAATATCTACACTTCAAACATAACTCTATAGTACAGGCTGAATCCTATGTCTGGCAACAACACTCCCAAGGATACTCCAAAACCAAAGCAAAAAAGGAACAGTTTGGAACTGTTTGTAAAGTACTCTTTCCATAAGGACAGTGGAGACTGCTGCTTGTTGACAGAATAAGCAGCAACTGACAAATTCTGTACTAACAAAGAGCCATCAGCTCCTCCCTAAGCAGAAAAACTTTCTAAAAAGAAAACTTTCACGTAATGACATCTTGCCACTGCAGTCTGGCTCCCACTGTTTTAAGAGGAGGCATATTTCTACTGTCCTGACAATAACCTGGAGTGGCTCCCTTGGAAAAAGTAATGTTCCCTTCTTCAGATCAGAACGAGGGAAGATTACAGACTCCTAAGAGGTATAGTGAGCTTGTATTAGAGAACAAATCCAAAGCAAACACTTGCAGAGATCTCAGGGTGAAGAGGAAATTGCACAGAATTTGTCTAGTGTCAGAAGCCATTTCAGCCCCTAGACTACAAAGCAAAACCATCAAAAAAGCCCTAAAAAGAACAGAACAGGGTGAGATTTATTTTAAAACTTTTTTATTTTGGCTGCCTCATCCATATAATTTTAAATTATAGCTTTAGAACTGGGAATATTTGGTGTTGTTTGCATGCTCACAACTAAAAAGGCATGGAAAGAGATCATGGAAAGTGGAAGAGGTCACTTCTTATTAAGCCAGACACATTATAAAAGAGAACTTCAATGTCAGTGGTCAGAGAGTAGTTCAGAGCATGAGTTAGAAAAACAATTTTATGTCTTTTTTGTGTCTTTGATGGAACAGATTTATATTTTAATAGGCAAAAGCCTGCTTTCAGCTGACTAAAAGCATCTTAAAAACTAGACACTTTTCATAATGCTAATTAAATAAGAAAAATCTGACAAGAACCCAGGTCAGATGACTGTCAAATTCTTCCCCTCCTTCTAAACCTCCTAGAAAAGAAGAAAAAATAATTAAAACTCATCTTGATATGTCTCAAAGAATGGATAAGAAAAATTACAATATTAAAAACATTACAAGAGTAAAAGAAAAACAGAGAACCCAAAATACCAATTCACTCCATCATGTTGCAATTAAAAAACAATCATCTCACACATGTTATTGCTTGCTTGACTTGGAAAATACCCAACAACTATACCTAAACATGGGTAATAAAGCATACCATGCCATTCTCCTTTTTGTGAAGGAAGCTGCTTTGGAATTTAATTATTAATCTTTAAACTGATTCTAAAATTTAACTTGGCCACAATATTTAACAAAAGCAAACCTGGATGTCAAGCTTGTGCTGCCTGCACTAATTGCTCCACTGAGCTTCTTTTATTTGCAAGAAAAGTATTAGGCTATTGACACAGGGGTCTCTTGGAAACAGTTTCTGATGACCAGGTCAGAGTTACCTATTCTTTTAAGTATCTTAATTCTCAGTATCTTCAAATCTTTGAACTGTACATAAGAGTTAAATAAAATACCACAAAAAATATCTCATGGACAGAAGCCGGCTTTTTTTTTTTTTCTATTTGCATATATATTCTGAATTTGTGTGTACAGCTCAGATTTTAAAACAGAAACCTGCTTTATTTTTAGCAGGGCAGCTTTGAGTCATCTAGTCTACAATTCTAACACAGTTAGATTGTCACAGAAAATCACACTTAGTCTACTTCACAGCAGCATTCCCAGCATAAAGCTCAAATTTACATTATGTATGTAAATTTAAAAACTGTCATTGCTACAGTTTTTTAAATCATGTTAGTGCTTCTGAAAAAATTATATGTGTCATACCTAAAGCCATTATCCAACCATACCAGACACAGGGTAGCAGAAAGAAAATTTTCCTTTGATTCCTACCAACTTGCTATTATTTGTGACCCATCTCTCTCAGCTCATTCTAGATCTCTGGATCCTAGAACATGCTTAGTGGAAAACAAGTCATGCAGTTTCTTAAAGAATTACTGCAAAGAATTTAAAAAGTAGAATTATCTTTATCAATAGCGATGGCAAAATTTGATAAGCTCCCAGTTTAGAGGGCCAAGGCTTGTAATAAAAAAACTGACAAGGTTATGAACCTAACTAAATAGGCAGACAAATGCTTACTTGAGACTAATTATTTGAGAATAATTTCTTTGGAAGAAAACCAAAACTTTTTCTATACTGTAAAGTATGTAATTGTTTAAAAAATGCAATTAATGATACAATAATTAAGTATTAGATATAATTGTAGCATAAGTGTATTTCTGCAGTGTTTTTTGCATTTTGTATATTTCCATTTAATAAAGTTTTGAAAGTAATAGCTGGAAAAACTTCACAGTGACTTAAATAGGCAATCCCTAAAAACTTAATCATGTGTTACCATCTTATGTCATTTATAAGATGGGAGTAGGGCAGATTGTTATAAGCAGTAGTAGTTAGCAACTTTTCACAGCAATTTTAAAAGGTAATGCATATCACCATGTTATCAAGGTACCTGCATTTCATACATGATAACCATTCCCAAAATTAATGTGGGGAACAGTTTCTGTAATTAGAGTAATGCTGAATCTTGGACTACCTCACAATTATCTTTAGGAATGAGCAAAGGATGCAATAATCTGAGATCAAATTCCCTCTCACAACAGTGCAGGGGCCCATGCAGACATAGCTAGACCCCAGTGAATGATGCAGATGAATTCCTGTAATGTAATCCCCCAGGAAGGAAGAGCTGATTTCCTGGGTTCTCAGTTTGGTGACCAGCTCTGATTAAGCAGAAGGAACAGATTTCCATGGCAGAGTTTAGGGGCGTTCAAGCAGCAGCCTCCCAATCTCTTTCCCAGGAACCCTTGCCCTCACTGCAGCAACAATTCACTGGCTCATGACATATCTACTGAGCTAGCCTAGGTGACAGGCTGGTAAATTAAAATAAACTAGCACCTATGTTCTCTGTATTCCAGCCTGCAGGTTGCAGCAACTCAGCAGCTGCTACAGAGTAAGCTGACCCATTTTGAGATCACAGATGAGAACTGCTGAGGCCACACAAAAGTCAGCTCTCTTCATCTGTCACACCCACTGTAGTCTCTATTTGTACACAATGTCTTTTAAAAACTTGAACAATGAATACTAACAATGTTAAACATTAATATCAACAAAGTTCCTTTTTCATTTAATAATTATCTCCTGTAAACTACGGAATTAATCTAGAGTCATGCATAACTTACTCTATTGGAATAAGATCCCAATATTACCGGGTGGAACGTGCCTGGGCTCATCTGGCCCTTGCTGCTGGGCCAGAGGTGGCAACTGAGGTGCCTTTCACCTCAGAGACACCCCTGGCTGGCTGGATGCTGCAGCTGGCACTTGGAACAAGTCCAGGCAAGCAGGAACTCAGTTTTAGCTTGGTGGAAAGGCTTTAGGCCACGGTGGAGAGGAAAAGGAGACGCATTCTGCCGGAGGGTTTAATCCAGAGCTTTATTCCAGGGTCACAGAGCTCTGAATCTTGTAACAGCTCCAACAGAATCCCGACCGCATGGTCCCAGGGTCCTGTTAAGCCCCAGGGACAGGGGGAGGGAAGGGGTAGGTGTGCCACCAACCAGGTAGGAGGGGGGAAAGCTCAGAGGACAAATGACACTTGGATGGCCCAATTGTCCCCAGGGCTGAGAGGCATCTTTTGAACTTGGCCAATCATAGGATGGCCTTGCTGGCCTACTGAGATTGACGGACAGCACTTAGCAGGAGGCAAGGGGAGAGGAAGGGAGAAGGTATTGGCACACCTGGGAAAGGACTGGGATAGCTAAAACAGGATATTGCATCACACAACATTACTCCACAAAAGATGCAGAATATCTTACCTAATCTTAAGAGTTCCAGTGAACTCGCAAAAACTGTTTTTAAAAACCAAAACCCATTTATTTTATTTACAAATTAAGAATATGCGATTGCTGATTTCAGGCTGTATTTTTAAAAGACAAGCTAACCAACTTAATTGATCTTACAGCCCACTTTTACCACAACAAAGACAATAAAATAAAGATGTATTCTTAGGGTTTACAAGTAAGTGTCAACACATTAATGCTACCATTGGCAGAACAAGAGTAAATCATTTTATTGAATTAGTTTATTTGTCAGACAGTAATGTCATGAAGATGCTCAGTATAATTGGGTGTAGTCATTTCACTTCAGTAGGATCTCTAAACTTCACTCTGCTTATACTGATATGTATGTAATATAAAGTATGTCTTCCATAAGTAAATACCATTCAATTCCACAAAGTCTGCATCTAACTCCTAAAGATGCCTTAGTAAATCAGAGTAGTCTTCTTACACGAAAAATGGAAAAAATAAAACTGTGTAGAATCAAACAAGTTGAATACTGCAGACATTGTTCAGTTAGTCCAGTGAGGATGAAGAGTGAAAAATAGGTCGTTAGGAACAGGACCTTGCATAGCAAGGCAAAGGATGAAGAATGCAGCTATTACACATAAAGGTCTCTTCCTCACTCACAAGTGAAAAAAAAAACTCAGTTAAAAGCAGAACACAAGCACAGCACTTGAAGTGAATAACTGCCAGCTTTCAGTACTTTATGGGTACAATACAGCAAAAAACTAAGTGGAGCTGCTGCATATTGTCTTGTGCTTTAACAAATTCACATTATACAAGAGCCGTATCTTTACCCTTCAGGTCTTGTGACCATTCTGAATGGAACTTCAGCAACATGAGGTAAATACTCTGGTACATTTTCTACTACAGCTGAGATTATAACAGGCCTAATCCATCCGAATATTATTTTGCGGCAAGAAAAATAAAACTGTGAAACTCAACGCACATCAACGAGATCAAATTTTACAAAAGTTTCTGTTTGTTTCTTTTTTTTTTTTTACTAGACATATGTACCAATAAAAAGATAACCTATAGGCCTACTCTTATGGGTCAGTGAACTGCTAATGGAGCAGTCCTAGGATTAGACTTCTCTATGGGGAATTAATTGCATTATCCCATATCATTTCTTTGAAGAAAGGAGCACATAATGCTAGTCACTGCAAAAGCCACTCCATCACAGTCTGTTCATGTGATTTACAACTTGTCCCTTTGAAATCATGCTCAGGATCCTAAAAAAAAGCACTACTGTATCCCCTGACAAATCAGTCTTTACCTCTGTACACTGTTAAAAAGTTTAAGTTAATTCCTGTATTAAATTTCTATTCTGATAAACCACTATTACCTCCATCATATCCCAAAGAAAGAGAAAGGTATATTAATTTATTAAGGCCTACAATGTAAGTTAGCAGTAATCAAAAGTAGAAAATCAGACATACATCCTCTTGGACTGAGCACAAATCATTAAAGGAGAGAAAAGAATGGTTTCAGGCAACAAACCTGTGGATTCAACAAAAAATTTGTAAGGAACTTATACCAATATATTTAAACTTTCTGAAGGAAGAATTTCCATGAATAGTACCTCATAAAACCTGCACTGAGTTCTTAGCTAACAGCAAGATTGTCAATGTTTGTGTTAAGGAGGAAAAAAGTAGACTTCCAACAGGAAGCATTCCAGAGACATGCAAGAAACCTCTCTAACTTGGCATTTCAGATTTCCAGGGCAATTAACTCCCCACTGTATCACATCACTTAACATTAATTAATTGCTAAAGATGTAGTTATGTAACTTATTGAGCTGCGAAGGATAAAACAGCTCCCGAGCTCCCAAGGCTTGACTGGCACGCCAAATTAATATCAGTGAAGCACAGGGATTTACCCTCTCTTCTGAGATTGCCAAATCAAGTACTCATTCTCCTTCCAGTGTCAACCAGTGGGAGCAAGTCAAATAAATGTCAGTCAAGCCATCAACCCTACTGCATGGAAAGTTTTATGGGGCAAAAATTTCTGACAAAGTCCCATTGTCATTCTGCATACAAAAACATCAGGGGGTTCACATCGTGGCACCTTTGGAACCAGGTCCCCTTACTGTGGGTTACAGATTTTTGCTGAAAAGGAGAAATCCCAACCTGCACTAATTACTGCATTGCCTAGAAACAGCTTAATTTTCAGGATAAGATAAATTAAGGAATGTGCTAATTAATATCACTCATATATAGCAAGTGAAAGCTGGCATTGACTCAGGGAAAAACAGAATCAAAAACCAATGAAGTTTGAGTTCCCTCATTCAGCATTCAGGCAGACAATAGCTCAGAGACAGAGTCTAAATTCCTTTGTTGCTTTTGAAAAATCCAAAAAAGTTTTTACAGCTTTAAAACAAGATGTTATGATAGCTAAAGAGGCATATAAGCTGAGTCAAGCTGCAGGCAGCTGAAATGCATACCCAGAAAGAACCAACTGCCACCATTACATAATGCCTTCTGATTCCATGTGGGTGACTGATGTTTGATTACTCCAGAATACAGAAACAGTTTCTAATCATTGAAATGAATGACAATTTTGGATGGATGAACAGAGGATGCATATGCACGCCAAAGCTCACTCAAACACACTGAAGAAGAGAGAGTTTCAAGGTTCTATCTGAATGGATTTAGCAGCAATGTGATGGTACAACTCCTTTTCTGTTTTTCTAAAGTATGTCACATCCAAAATCACTTTGAAGATCGTCTTCCTACAATGCTATTGATGTTGCTGGCCAGGAGCAAGACCTGAAAAAACAAGTGAATATGGTTCTGGTACATCAGACAGACAAGTCCATGGGACCAGCATTGAACCACTCAATTCCACAGCAAAGTGATGCACATAAGGACATTTATCTTTCACTGCTTAACAGTTACCATCTAACAAACTCTGTTCTCAAACTGACAGTGGTGTAACTGGAACACTCTCATTTTTCAGAGGGTAGATTTAGGGACCTGGCACTGCAGTATCTGAAAAACAAAGAGCCACAGGCTCTTTGGACCTTTATTTTCTGACCATCCTGATATTGGCTGAAATTATATTCCCAGGTCTATATATATACACAGAGTCATACACAGTTACTTTCCAGTTCACAGAAAAAAGCCTCACTATCAGCAGCCTCAAAAAGTCAGGTCCTCCAGGCCACTGCTGCATCTTGCACCATCTGATCCATAACCACATAAACAATAGATGAGCTTCCTTCACTAGCACAAAAAAAGCTTGACAAGTACCCAGTTTTGTAATCTGAGGGGAAATTTGCTTACATTTTTGCAGAGTTTGTCATTAGGATGAAAAAGTTTTGTTGCTTTTTTTGAACTGTCCATGTAGCTCTGAATAAGGCTTTGAAAATCATCTTAGCTACAGCTGAGTAAAAGGTCTGGCAATTTTCTCTAAGACATTCCAAAAAAATCTAGGCAACTCTCAAATGTTACAAAATTTCTCTGACATCTGTACTGATCAGTTTAGGCATTACAGCAGTTTCCCAAGCTGCATGTTTTAATTCTGATGAGGAAAGGCTGTCTGCTCTGTAACAAGCAGGGACACATCACTGATTCAGAAACACACATGAGTGACAGAACACGCTTGACAGAGTAAGTAGCTCAGGAAACTGATGTCACTGGCATGTGGTACTCCCTGCTGTGACACCATCAACAGGACATCATCTCTGCCATAGTGGGAATAGCCACTGCTGTATTTCCAGAGGGACAAACTTGAATGACCGTTTTTGTTAGCTCTGAGGCATGTTTTGCCACTCCTTCAGCACATACACATCTCATTGATTAGGACTGATCACACAGAGTATTGAGGACAGGTGTTTAAGAAATCCACTTAACTGACTAGTAGTATTTAAATTTTAGTAAGGTATAAATAAGAAAAAAATAGCTCTAAGTCTCAGCTCTTTGTCTGGTTTATCTTATTTTACATGGAAGAGGTTTGAGAAGCAGGTATGTGCACTTGCAGGACAGCACATGGCACTGACAGAAGACCACACTGAGAATGGTACCCCAGCATAGCAGAAGCATGTGAGACCTGGCATAGAAAGGAGCACTCACCTCAGGATTTTTTTTTTCTGAAGAGAGGGTAAGGTTATTACCCCTGAGTTTATTAAACCATGCCAAACAGAAAATCGTTTAGAGACCTTTTTTGTACATTTTCTTAAAAGCTGGATTAAACCACTGAACATATTGGAAACACATGTTTGATGGGGCCACCAAGCCCATATGAGCAGAGCTGCTTAAGGAATGAAAATGAAGCTGCCTAAGGAATATCAAGCGTATGGCCAAAACTAACTCTGAGGAATTTAACATTCCGGTCCAAATGGTTCAGAAAGCAAAAAAGCTACCCCTCTGAGCAAAAAAAAAATGACCTATTTCCTTTGGGTCAGAAAGATACAGAGCTAAATATTCTTTGCTTCACTAAGTAGGAGGAAAAAGTTGTTTAGGGGACTCACTTGCACTTTCTTGGAGTGATAGTCCAGAAACAGTTTTTAGAGAAAGCTACTCATTGTGTAAGTGATTTTAAGCACACAATTAAGCAGAAGATTTCTAGTCAATGGCATGATTGATTTCATTAAAAAATGACAGTTCCTGCAAAGTTCCATCAAGATGAAAAAATTGAGAGTATGCTTGGGGTGACCCCTCTGATAGCGTTTCCATTATCTTCATGCCAATTATGCATGTTCAATACATTTTGAAGCCTGCTCCTCAGCCAAATCTTGCCTCCTGCTATGCCACAGTCTAATCTACTGCAGAGAAGTAATCCAGAAATTCTCACAAGTGAGGAAAAGATTAAATTCATCACTTATATGCTCATTTATACAGAATGACAACAGGGTGAGGAGGAAACCACTAAAGGACTGCTGGATCCCTGTGTTATGGATCTTGTAGATTACATTCAGTAAGTACTGTTTAACCAAGGGCACTTCTTGGCAAATCGCAATAAACTTTATTTTAAAAGCACAGAATCATTTGCAATGAAGCTACTTAGATGTTTACAAGATTACAGCTCATATTGTTTATAAAATGCAGCTCTGTGCCTGCAAGTATTCTTTATAGATAAATTTTTAATTTTATATATTATTTTTGGATTAAGTATGAAGTGACCCAGTAGACACACGTACTTAATATAAATCCAAAGTTTGGCTAATTACACACATAACAAGTAGTAAAAATTTAAAATACTTCTAAGCCTTTAGAGCATACCACTTTTTATAAACAAGCATGAATCATTTTTCAAAGCTAAATTCTCATAAATTCATTAGAATGCTAAAACACACAATCCCTTTAGATTAACAGAACAATTTAATCATAATGGAAGAATGAAAATTTGGATTAATTTACAAGTGCTTGAAATAGAGACTGATATTCAGAAAAGTGCCATACTTCCCTGACGTGAATTCAAAAGTTCAACATAATTTAGCATATTATTCTGTCAATGTTATCCCACATTTAAATGTCATTCCAATCAACACTTTATTTACTCTTAATAAAGATGTACTCTATCTTAAAGCCAAACTTCTTTAAAGTATCTAATGACAGGATGTAGGCTTTTCCCAAAAATGTTGCACAGCTCCAAAATTGAAAGGTTACAATTAGATGGCAAGAAGTAATGCAGAAAGAAAAAGGGAGTTATGATGCTTTTATCAGGTGTCATTATACAAACATTACTGTGAATTCCCAAGAGTTATCTATATGAAAGTTTCCCCAAAATTCTATTTTACATTTTTCCCTTTACCTGCCAGTCCTACCAATTCAAGTTGAAACGTGTCAAGCTACATTCTTCCAAGCTCACATTGCATCAGCAGTAATAAAACTTGTGTAATGAGAATTTCACATATCTACCAAGGATTAATAAACAATACAGGATTCTCTAGCTGCTAAGTGAGATTCACAGCAACACTAGAGTTGCTAGAACAAAAATAAGCTATTAAGAAAATAGGACAAAAACCAGGAGCTCCCATTCTGAGGATGAAGATTGTGGCATTCTTTGTAAGTACTTCCAGAAAAACAAGAAAGAAAATGTGCTGTTTGTTGCCAAGGTCGTGTAGTTTAAAATCCAAGTTATAAAATTCTATCAAATTGAACTTGAAATCCAGCACTTGTGTTAGAAAGATAAAACTTCAAAGACTATTTCTTGCAGTTCTAACCTCAGCACTCTAAAACCAAAAGAAATGCTGATAAAAATCATGCAAATACAGCCTGGTCAGCAATACTTGCCCTCTCTGCATGTGCAAGCTATTTGCTTTACATACTTTTAAGTCATGAGCCCTATTAAAAGACTCAGAATTTTTTTCCTTTCCAGATCAATGTCTGCTGTTAGATGGGCACAGACTTAACTAAAATTATGGAAGGAAGCTGAGTAGTAGTAAAACACTGTCTCTATGAATCTGAATTTAGTTTGTTGGCAGAACCCTAAAACAATACATTATTTATGAACTGCATGCAGTTACATGTATGCATATTTTATAGATTTAATATAATGGATCCAATCATCTGGAGAGATTGCAAGAGCTCAGATTAAAGCAAGATGTCACATATCATATTAGATATAAAGCCAAAATTTAATGAGACAAGTAAAGGTCAGAGAAGCACACTGCAGTTTCAATTTGATACCCCTACACTTTTTGTTCTTAAGCATGCATAACAACTTCAAACATACAGCAAAACTAAAAGTTAGTATAAAGGGATAATTCTAATGCCAAGCTAACAGGAAAGTTAAATGTTGGTTTCTATTCCAGAAATGAAAGGATTGCAATTTAGTCATCCTCTCTAGTCCTAATTTTCCAAAGTATTATCAAGCAATTTTTAGTGACTGATGCCTGATCAATTGAAATTTGATCCAGCAAAGTTATCAACATCTTATTGATGGGTTAAGGAAAAAAAAAACAACCCAACAACTGTGTCTAATAGTAATACAGCACCTTTAGAAGCATATTACCTGCATTTTTCACTGATTATCTGGACTCCATCCGTTTTCATATTGTATTGCAGTCAGGAAAGCCCTTTGTTATTCCTTTTACCCTCTTCCTGTTGTTTACATTCTGTCCCTATTTTTCCAGTGTCCCAAACTAAAGTCTCAAACAAAAAGATGTTTCAATAAGACTTGTGTTTAAGGCCTTATAAGTACTCAGTCTGTCGTAGTTAACCATCTTTATTTTGCAGGTGAACAAATTTACATGCAAGAAGGATTAGAGTTGACAAGGAAAGCAGATTGGTAAGGATGAAACAAGAATGGGACAGTGAGGGAATACAGAATCAGAGCAACATTTGCATTTTTATACTGTTTTTCCATATTACTTATTAACTTTTCTCTCAGTTTTGTCATTTCTCTCACATTCTCTCTCCACTTTCTTCACTTCTTTTCGTCACCATTACTCTCCTAATATGAATTAGTATTTCTGAAGCATAATTTACTGTTAATTTAATCTCATTAGGAAATGACTAAACTGTTGTCTCATTTATTTTATCTTTTCCATTTTTATGCCTACTACTGTCATTTCTGGAATATATCAATCACTTCCCCCCTGCCCCTTTCATATCATGAGTCAAGCCATGAAAATAATGATTCCCTAACTCTTTCCAGGATCAGTTCAAACAACTTTAATATTCCAGAAAACCTAACCATAACGAGATTTTGCACTGCCCTTCAATACTTTCACATTGTTCTTGGTACTCCCTTTCACCATTTGCAGGTATTTTTAAGAAATATTATTCTACTGATAAAAATGCTTATATAACACACTTTTGAAGAGTGTGGTATTTCTGAATTTCTGCCTTTGTCATTTATCCTCCATCCTCTCAATGTTTACTCCAACAGTCTTCTGTATTTCTTCTGCAACAGGAATGTTTCCTTTGCTCTTTCCTTTCCTTTTACAGAGCTTCCCCTCTAATGTATGATGTGACCCTGCTTCCACATTTCATTTCCTGGAAATATGTCTTCTCCATTGTACCTTAGAAGCATTTCAACAAAAAATCCCAACTTTTTTATTGTTCCCTCATATGTCCAGACCTTCCTCTTTTTCTGACCCTGCCGAGATACACTGTCCACAGAATGTCTGCTTTGGGCAGTCGACAGGGCAAACCTTCAGCTTTCTGATTTCCACAATGCTCTCCAGCTATTGCTCAGTCCTGCAGAGTGCCACACACTCTCCTGCTCTGCTGCAAGACAACACTGAAAAAACACAGAGATTCCCTTTCGTACCTTACCAGCCAAATTCCTCCTCCATGGCTGCACTTCACATCTTTCCTTTCTGTTAACATGCTGGAAAAAAAATAAAATCTAACTCTGTTCTTCACAGCTTAACTGCAATTCTGGTTAATTCTTTGTAAACTTCTAAAATCTTCACTTGCTTTATAGTTTATGCAAACCCCATGATTTAAGCCTCATTTTCTTCCCAGTTTTCTTTGTAATTCCAAACTTCTTCCTATTGGCTCTTTCTGTGATTACTATCTCAGATTTTTCACACGTGACAAATACAGTATTTCTAAGACTTTTTTTTCTTTTTTTCTTAAAGAAACTGGCTTACCCTGCTCAGAAACAGACAGAGAGCATTTCTTGAGTAGATGATACTACCTTTGCAGGTACAAAGGAAATATCCAAAACATTTGAGCACATGTAACAGATGATGATGTGTTCATACACCATGAGCAGATGATCACCAGATGATCACCGTACACCGTGTAAGCAAGCATCTGACAGGTTCATTTTCCCTTTTTAAACACATTACATACTCTAAAGTTTCTCCACCCATTCCCTTTGGGTATTTTTGTTTTGACATAGTGTTTCTTTTCTGACCTTTAAAGAGGGTCTATCTATCTGAAACAAACAATTCCATAACCTTGAGCTGCTTCCTAATTTCTTCCCTTTTTTTAATTTGATCTTTTTGTTTTTGCACTTTTCCTATTACACTGCTCTTTCCACTGAGAGCTCAGCTTTTAAAAAAGCCATTTATCAGACTTCAGGGCCTATTTGCTCATTTCCAACCATTTGACTCAGTAGCATTTCATTGTAGTCAGGCTTCCAAGGATGCCTTTCGTTAACATCTCATTATTTCTGTCCAACTTTGAAACAGTTGGAGTAACCTCTTTTAGGTTTTGGCTCTCATTGCACGCATTTTCAAGCTTTTCCCATAATGTTGAGAAATTAGTAAGAGCTGTATTCTTAGGATTTCTTCCCTGCCTCGTCTCACAGAGAATCCACATTCACACCAAGTGTGGCTACCTTAGCACTCTGAACTTATTTATTGGTCCTTTACTTTTCAGCCACCAGATAAGCTTCCTAAAATAGTGTTTCTTTCTCCCATTACTTTCAACAAATTAATATATATTTAAGTTGGCTCTCTCTAAGGTTACTTACACACTCGTTCTCTCCAATAAGCCAATGAATATTGCTGCAAAAACTCTTCCAGAATTTCTAATGTAATTTTTGATTTACATTTCAACTACTTTTCCCCTATCATTCCACATTTTTTTCTTCTGCTAAAGCTTACAGAATAACAGCTTCTTTCAAGATTTCCAGAATTCACTTTTTTCCTCTCTCCCATTCTCCCATGTCGCTTTTTAAAGTCTTTTTAGTGATGTTATGTTATTCATGCACAACTGTTTAAGCTTCAATCCTATTTAAAACAGAAACTAGGAGATGACAAACCTTCTGGAGACAAATACAATTCCAGATGGCAACTGGAGCTGAATGAGGCTCCCAGCTCTGAGCCAAGATAAAGGAAACATTCACTGACAAAACCTGATCAGTGTAAGAAAGGCACATTGACACAGAAATACCTACATTACACTGATTGAAATTTCATCCATTTCCTTGACTCTATATGGGTTCCGTGTACTTCATAGTATAATTATTGAACAATGCCTGGACTGATAGAATAATGACAGTTAAAGAATGAAACATAGTTTACTAATAAATTAGCCAATGCCACAGAGGTCACTTCAAGGAGAGATGGAATTAAAATCCTGGGCTCTTGGAACACTTCGAGGTTTAGAAACTCAGAGTTTATCACATACATTCACTTCTAAACCCCCCCAAACTAAATGAAGCAAGAGAAGGAGAATTTCACGTCTCTCAACTAATAAACAGCTCCAGAACTCCCTCCAAAAGGTTCCCCTCTAATCAGCTGTCAGGAAAAGGCACCACCTTTACACCATTGCCATAGGTTAAGCACCAATGATATCTAACAGAAAATCATTCCAATAACTTGGGCTCCATTGATCAAGAGATTTTTCAGAAATATCAAAAGCAAAAAACTGTCTTGACCCCATGGTTAAAAAAAAAGCTCAGAATGGTGACTATATTTTAAAAACATAGCCATTTCAGAATGACAACACTATATACATTAAAACATATGCAACTTTTTTTTTTTTTAAATCCAAAATATTTTCAAGACATTTGGGATTTCTGAAAATGAAAACTTTAGTAAGGAAGCAACAACTGTTTTGTAGAAAGGAACAGTAATTATGACAATAATTTTTTCCTTTTTATGGGGGGGCAAAGGGAGGAGCAACCTTTATTATAATATAATTTTATTTCTTCCAAATGTGCATTTAATGTTATCTGGCAGTCAGTTTTAACTACATAGGGAGCATCAAAGTTAATATGCCAGGATCATTAACAAGAAGATCCTAAGTGCCACTTGTGTATTGTGTATTTTTAACAGAATTTTACATCATCTCTCATAACATGAAAATATGCAGACAGGTATATGCTTGAAAGTGTTGTGACAAAAGGCATACTTTAGTTATAGAAAACCTAACACACCTGAAACTAAATTCATCATTACTGTTGTTCATCATACCCACAGCCAGAAACATTCCCATTGTATAAAACAAAGTTTTACGTTTCAGTATTTTATGGACAAACTTTGAATTTCTTACAGGATAAATATGGTTAGAATCACAGAGTAATGCAGGCTAGACAGGACCTCTGCAATTCTCCAGTCCAACATACCAGTCAAAGCAGAGACAGCCTCAAATTTACATTTGCCTGACCAAAGGACTCATCCTGGTACATTACGAAAATCTCCAAGCACAGAGACTCAACAACGTCTCTGTTTAACCACTGTCATTGAGACTTTTCCCAGTGTAAGATTCCTAACTGCAGCTAGCGACCTTGTCCTCGCCTCTTCTCCTTGCAGCACACATCTTTGACAAAAGCTTTTCACTCTTGGTACACTGGAGGTGTAGCTGTAACCTTTGCAGAACACTTGTGAAAAGAGCACAACTACAAACAAGTCACATACAACACTACCAGCAGAGGCTGAGCAACAGAATCACAAGTAGCCACTCTGCAGTGCTCATGATGAAACAGGCAACATAGAGCAGAATCAAACACAACACTTGAAATTATCAATCATTCTTTGCAAAGGAAGAACAAACCTGGGCCACTTTAACGGAATTTTGAGTGGAACCACCAGCATGATATTCTACTTTGAACTTTTTCACAAGTTCTTCAAATCTGTTAAGAAAAAATAGAAAAAAGTTAAACTCTGCAATTTTTTTTTTCAAAAAAAGTAATGAAGATTAGAAGTAGATGACATCACATTACTTGAAAACAAGAAATTCACATAGATTGACTGTTAGACATAAATTCATTTAGAGTTTGTCCAAGTCACAATAGAAAGTATGACATCAAACTGAACTCTTCACCTAAAAGTTGCGAGTGGAGTAAACAACCAGGGGAGAAAAATTATCTGGAGCATAAACACAACTGCAAACTGTTAGAACTGAACTGTTAGACTGGTAAAATACATGCTTGAAGAAAAATTACATAAACAAAGATACTCAGATGCTTATTCCACCTCATTGAATTTTATATTCTGTTTCTAGCTTAAGAGAGAAGACTGAGGAGATCTGGTGCCTAGTTCAAAATTAACTTAACCCAAACAGTAGTGCTATATTTTAAGATTTCATTTGAAATAGTACTTTTAGACAGGTGAAGAACTTTGATGAACAAATCCAGCAGTATATGAGGAAATTTGATAACAGAAAAGGTGTCTCCAGGTGAACTTTCAAACCCTTCAAGCCATCCTACTATGAAAATACAGAATTCTCTGTCAACATTCAGTAGTATATTAGGTTTGAATACTAAAACAAATATTTGAACTTTTAACAGAAGTGTCTACCCTCATATTTCAGATCACATTTTCTGGTTAAGACCCAGTGACTGTAAGGCACTGTTCACTGTCTAGGATATGTGCTAGAGCTCTGATCAGAGAACTGTCTCTTCTCTGGTCACAGGCTCTAGAAAAGGGAACTGGAATGAGGGAGTAATGGAGTCTGCAGGAAGGCTATGCACAAATACTGCTTCATGCCTTTAATTTCCAAGTACACTTCAAAATGAGTGGATTAAACAGCAGGACCAGCAACCTCAGAAGATGTCAGACTCAGAAGTACTCCTGCAAACCAGTCAAACTGTTTACAGTAAACTTTGTTTGCAGATATGAGGTTCAAAATTACCTCCATTACCCTAATTTTAATAGCGTGTATTTGTCTTTAATGCCTATTAACAACAACAAACAAAGCTTGCCCAGTTAGATGTATTCCAATACATTTTATTGTGTTTACCTTTAGCATCATTTTAAGGAGCGACACATCTTTATTTCAATCACAGTGCAAGATAAATGTTATCTACTAACCCCACCCTTTCTCTCCTCCTCACAACTCCAATCTTCTTACATTATGTGAACAACAGCTTTGGGGATAGATTTGTTAAATAGTGACTTGTTTATTTAAAAGGTTTTTATTGTCAATACCATCTTATTAATAAGAGCATTTTTCTTTTTACAGTACTTTCCATTTCAAGTGTTTGAATAATGAGCTACTTACCCCTAGTGAACTACCAATGGGCAGACAATTAGAAAGAATCAAGAACTAAATTACTACATATGCTTTTCACAGTTATCCACACTACTAATTATCCACCAGTTCTAAGTCAAGCAATTGAAACCTTAAATGATAGCAAGTAGCTGAAAGTGGGAAAAAAAATAACAAAACCCAACAGGTCTCTTAACAATTGCTTTTCAAGCAAAGTCAAACCATTATGAACCAATTAAGTATTTTGGCAATATTTTTTCTTTAATTTAATTGACATTTTCCCTTTTCACTCGATTTGAATATGTACTGTGCAAGTCACATGGTTATTTTTGTATTCTTGTATATCTATAAGCATGCAAGTTGATATTTTAATTATTTTACCTAAAGGAAATTCAAGAAGCTTCCATGTCCACATTATTTAATGGCATGTTAAAACTTGCAAACACAGTTGAGCAAACTTCAGTTGAGCACCCATGTAAGCATCTCTATATCTAGGTAAGTATGTGCTCAAATAATTATCTTGTAGTTCAAATGAAGAATAAAATACAGACTATCTGAATTTGGAGAAAAAAAAAATTGGAAATTGCCATAAAATACCATCTGTATTATAAAAATTTCAAGGTGACAGCTATGCAATCTAATAATCTGAACAAATTACTTTACAATTACTTAATACACTAAGACAAATGATGGTTACACTACTTCAGATTGAACACAAAAACATGTATGTCCTTTTCTTCAAATTAGGATGGTGAAGTTAACACCTCTAAATGTCTGTTACATAAAATATAATGAGTTCATACAGCTGCAACTAAAGTAAATTTTGCTGGTCGTTTTCCATGACATGTCAGAAGGACAATATAAATTCTGTTGGTTTAATCAAAAAGAGCCTGAATTGCATCAAGAATGACCTCAAAATTCAGAATGCTCATCATTTTTTATCTCAAGATGAAGAGTCAGATGGACATTTTTCCCCATGTCAGCAGATGGCACAGGCAGTGTGGGAACTCAGACTTTGTCACTGTATGCTGCCTGCCTGACCTGCACAGAGAAGACTCATTCCAGCAGGCCTCAGAAACACAGAGCTTGCTTTTAGAAAACCTCCCCTTGAAGGAAGCAAGTCCAACTGTAGAAACTGCTCTATGACTCAGGAATGCTGAACAGGGCTGCTACGTGTCCTCAGAACTAAGCTGTTATCACACTTAGGAGAATTCGGCAAAATTAGAACCTTATGAGCACAATGGGATATTATTTTTGCTTCATGTTCTGTAGTTGCTGGCGTTCCTGAGTATTTCTAAGGCTGTGCTGTATCTGAGAACTGTGACCTTTTTTCTGACCTCACAACATACCATTACCTTAAATAACAGAATAATAAATCCCACAATCGGCACCATATAAAGGGGCCTCTATTTTTAGTACCATGAATTTGTCCACCACATTAAAGCATATTTTAACAAAAAGAAGTTTGCATTTGCAGCAGCATATGTTTTCAGCTGTGGCACTGATGATCACCTCTAGCACTGACCAAAGGGGATATGTTAATGTTTTGCTCAGTTACAGTAAAGGCAATAACACTTCTGTCAGTTGCTTTTTTTTCCCCTTCTTCAAAAGAGAATGTACTCCTAATTGAACTTGATACTGGAAGGTGAGGCTATTCACTAGCCTCACTTTTGGCAGAATTAATGGTTATTTTAAAAAAATTATTGGGTGGTAGTAGAAGAAGCTATTACACAAAAGAGCACAAACAAGAATGAGCATATAATCTGCCTTTTTTTTTAAACAAAATACATCTCCTTACTTCACAGGAGGTGGAGGCTGATTTTTAGAAGTCACAGACTCTTCTAACATATGCCATACTGTTACCTCAAATTGGAGACAGCTGTTAGAATTTTCTCCCAGTAAAAATCACTGCTGACAATTGCAACACCCTGTTTGACTCTCAGACCATTCATAACCTGAGCATTACTAGTCACTTTTTCTGTGTGCTCTTACTAAAATATGTGTAAACCTTACACTATTCCTTCTCATAGCACCTCTCAAAAAAGCATGATTTACTGTACAGTAAAGAAAAATGCATTTGCTCTAATATCTAATCCCTTCAGACACCTGCAAAGATCATCTGTGTCAGCTCCCCCTCTGACCAGCTCTTGCCTCTCACCCCAGCTCTCTCCCTGCCAATGCAAGCAGAAGTCACTTCTGTACATTTTCAAGGCCCTGCAGTGCAATGCACTGAACATACCATCCTTCATTCGGTACATTCACATTTACAACAGCCTCCGGGCACAAAGCTGTCAACAAAAATAGCTTTTCTCTCACTAAGCCATGATATCATCCAATGTCCAGTTACTAGAATTTTCTATGACTATTAGCAAAACTACTTTAAATCTTCCTTCAAACTATCTTTCACCATAATGTCATAAAAAAGTCATCAGCAAGGCTGTGTGATTTCCCGAGGCTACTCTCCAGCCTAATAACTGGCAATCCTCTCGTGGATCAATACCCATCTCTCATAACTTGCTTTATACACAAATTCTTAGGGGCTTGGAGCTGGGACTGTCTTCTTGTTACACAGCAACAGATACACTCATGTATGGCTCACCATGGTTCCAAAATCAAACTGACAAGAAAAATAAGCACATAAAACATTCCCTACAACCAAAAACAGTCAACATAAGGCAGTGGAGCTACACTATGGAAAATTAAAGCAATTCAAGTAATGCTGTTAAGTTTTATGACATAATTTATATTAAACTACAAAAAAACCCTTTTCAAAGAGTAAAATAGCCACAGAATACCAGTCTTACACTGAGAGTGCCCCAGAAAAAAACCAATCCTGATGCATATGTCAGAAGCTACTTATCTGCAAGAAATAGAGAAAAGTAATCTCTTGTTTTTCAGCAGGGTATGTTGCCCTGGATATCTTTTGATATATCTGCTTATTACCTAAGATGTACTCAATAGCACACATCAGCAGGAACTACACATAAAAAAATCACCTGCCAAAAGCAGCTAGAGAGGAAAGTATTTTTTGCCCTTTTGAATGTCAGATAACCAGATAATGACAGCCTGAACGTAAGACAAAAATCAGGCTATTTCATATAATAATAATAAAGTATTTTCAGTGGATTTTATATTTTGTTTGGTGTTATAAAAACCTTCAAAACCACTAAGATGAAAACCTCTTAAATAATCAATAAAAGGTTGCAAGCTGCACCTAAGTCTATAACTCCTTTTCTTTAAAGGTTATGTTCTGGCTGGGGATGCAGCCATTGTTTATACCTCTAAGAGAGGGAGGTAGACAAGGGTTTTGTATGTTTTTAAGGTATTGGATGAATTTTAATTAGATTTTAATTAAAAATCATAATTAATGGTGATTCTGACACCTTTGCCAGATATTTATTTTTACTGGCAAGAAGCATTCATATTAAGACATGGCAATAGCTTTAATGTTCAGCTGTGAGAAGAGCCAGACTAATATGCTGACAGTTGGATGTTTGATCCTTTTACTTTCATTTTTTTAAAAATCTACTTAAATCTTCAAATTAAGTAACCTGTGTCCAATTGCCTATGAAATCACTCCATAAATTAAGAAGAAAGTATGTAAGAGAGCAAGAATCATATTTTACAACCTGTTTTAATAATAATAAAAGCTCAGTAAAACTACAAGAACAACACCAAATATTATTTCAATCTTTAAGGAAACCCTCAAGGAATAAACCAACACAAACAAGGAAATAATGCCAAACCTGCATCCTGATTGTTTTGCAGGGCATGGCAGAAGTAGTTATGCGTACATCTGGACAAGGCTGTCATCTGTCACATTCTCAGTTTCATCACAGCCTGGGCCAGTGCCAGAACAATGCAGGCAGCCACAGCGCCAGGCAGATGGGGCACATGTTGTTGAAAGACAACCTTCCCTGGTCAGTGTTAGCAGGCAAGCTGAAGCCCTCATAATCTCATCCTAAGAAAAATCTAATTTACATTTAAGAAAAAGGTCTAGTCTTGAGATTGAAACATGATAATTAAATCAGAGAGTATTATTTTTTAACAGAAATAGAAGGGAGAATATTTTAGAACTAATTCTGTGGGTTTTAAAAAAGTACAATTCATATTTTTAACTCTAAACAGTGTACTAATTTCTCTACCTAAATTGTACAACTCTGTGTTCAAAGTTCAAACCCTAGAAAGGATAGTTACATATATGAACACTTTCATCCCTAGTCTCTGAGATACAGATATAATTGGTTGCTCTTACTTAAAATTGAACCTGAAAGAGCAAAAATCCCCTTTTGAAATGAAGTACAATCACAGAGGTACATGAGGAAACTTCATAACAGCTGCTTGGCAATGACTGACTTTATGCAGAGCTAGTTCTTCTTATTAGCTTGGCACAGAATTAAAGAGCTTGGGAAGGGGTAGGGGAGCAAAGGGGAAGAATGAAGCATGCTAAGAAAGAAGTACTGCAGACAGGTTAGCACCATAGCCATATAACACAACAGAAAGCTAAATTTGTTAGGAATAGGACTGCCACAATTGAATAGAGCACATCATCATATTTTTCTCCTTTATTTACTGAAGTTCACAGACCGGTGACTCTTCATGGAAGCATTTACTGCTGCAAACTAGAATTTCACATGAAGTATTTTCCTAATCACCTCATCCAAACAAACACCAAATGAAAAAAGCCAGTAATTCCAACCAGGTTAGGATTATGAGTACCAAATGTTATTATATGAAAAAAGAAAAAAATGCATAGGCAAATTGCAAGATTCATAGCTTTGAAATATTTTACCACAAATGTTAGTGAGGTTTAAAAAAATGCACTTAAATGTCAGTTTGATAAAAGCCAAAAGAACATTTTCCACATGTGTTTGCATTTAGGCATATTGAAACAAGATGGAAGAAGTAACAGTCATTCAAATGTAAGGTTAAAACATCAGCTCTTAAGATCATGATTTAAAGAAATTTCTGAAAGATTTTTTTTTTTCAGCAGAGGCAAATTTATGCAAGTGTTCTTGAAACCCACCCCCCCCCCCCCCTTATTCCAGACTCTCTGGATATCTTCCTCTACATTATCTCAAAAATATATATGATTACACTCAGAAGTATCAGCCACAAAGCAAGTTTTTCTGTTGATATTCTACAATGGTGTAGGAAAACGAAAACAAACAAACCCCATAACCCCCCACTCTCAACCACTAGATAATTAAAAGAGCACGTTTCTGATTCTGTCTCTAAACACTACAAATACATACACTATAGATACACAGAGCACCTTTTCAAGCCTTAAAATTTGTGTATAATATATAATTACTACAACATCCCTCCCTCTATTAAATTTCTATTCAAAATATTTTAAGAAGTTTCATATAAGGGCAGTAATCGAGAACACTAGTAATAAAGAAATTCTGTCAGTTCAGTAATTCACTACAACTGCATGCTTTCCTCCCACTGTCTTTTTGAAAGAAGATCTTCCAAAACAACAGCCAAGATTCAACCACTTTGTGGACACATCTAGGGATTTTCACCATAGAGTTTGTTGCAAAACACTGTAGGCAGAAACAGCCCTCTGCCCTTATGCATAGCCAAGAAGGATCAAAAGGCATTGCAGGCAGGGCAAAGAATGGAGCATTGACCTTCTTCATCCTTGCATGCACCAAGTCTGTTCTGGAGCACAAAGGAACACGGTCATTTCCTTTGTTATTTCTCAGCACCATTACATTTACTCTTGCTCCTGATGTTCCCAGTATACATCTGGCAGCTTGTGCAAGAATACTACTTCAAAAAAACACTATTTTCTTTTTGCTTCTCAGAAGTAGCATGGGAAGAATATGTGTTTTATGAGACCTACCAGTAAATTTTTCATGTCCAAATTTACTTCCTAACTAAAAACAGTAAAAGGGCAAATTGTTTATCATATTAAAAGTAGTGAACTTAATCCTTTCATCATCAGTATCTTTGATCTACAATAAAAATGCAGGAACAAAAGACTAACAGGTTTTGAAAGTAAGACTAGATTTACAAAATTAAAAGCAAATTGGAGATCATAATCCTAATTATGCAACAAATATAAGAGACTGCAATAGATGCTTCCCACTCGGCACAGTAGAGACCAGGTGTTAACTGTCAATAAACCTTTAGTGAATGCTAATTGAAACTGCTGTTTCACAAAGCATCAACTTACTCCAGCTCACATCAAAGTGAAAATTTGTTTAACTTAATAAAGTATTTGCCAAGAATATTTTAATATTAAGAGTATTTAGTCATCAAGACATCCTAGACTGTATCTTTGCTCCAATTTGGATTATCTAAAGCTGTAGTACAAATCATATTAAACTGTAATGAACTGACAAAAAAACCTCACAAAAAATCCATAGGCACATTCACACATGGTAGACAGAAATGTTTTACTATAGAAATTTTACAGTTTGTAGTTTAATCTGTAAATACATAAAAATTGTAAAAAATGTGTTATGTGCAAAGTTTGGGTTCCAATTTTGAGCCAAAAAGATATTAGAAAGTTTTGCAGAGCTGTTTCAAAACAGAATTATAAACTAATTGTTCCCATGCATCACTCAGATCAAGAAACATTTAATCTAAGCAATATTCTCTATTAACACAAAATCCAACATAACGGTGACAGTTGTTAACCACAACCTAAGCCAATTTTTTTCTTGTTGAAGTAATTTAAATGGTTCATGTCAATGCAACTACATTGCTAAAACATCTATTTTTCTTCAACTCTTGTGCTATTTTAAATTCTATAAATTGGTAGACAGTTGGCACACTTAAACCAGGAAAACATTAAAAATAGATCAGGAGATATAAGTAGACCAACAAGACAGTATGCATCCACTCTAAGCTCCTATTAACATGCAGTGAACTGTTAATAGTTTTCCTGATGAACAAATGATGAGTGCAGAAAACCCTGCTTAGAGCACAACCATCAGTAAATACCAAGAGATATTTTGTGTTCAGTTCTCTTTATCCTCTCTGTTTCTCAATACAGCTCTGTCTTCAATATACATTAAGACAGTCACCTACTGATAGTAGGAAAAAACTTGCATGCTATTGCAGGTAAACTGACTCTGATACTCACACAAGTTTCTTTATAGGTTTCTCAACTGTTTTGACCCCAACACTCCTGTCCACAGTGTAGATATTTGCCAAATTTCTAAAATGTCTAATAATTCATCTTGACTAACCCAGTCCAAGCATTGTGAGTTAATTAGGAGCAGCACACACTGGTAATATCAGAATCACTACACTGGAATGTTTTAAACCATTCTGTAGAATGACCATAGCAATATGAGAAGCTGCGTTAAAACAGTATACGTTGAAAGGTCAACACCTGCTAATAATGCAAAAAATATTTATCTCAATAAGGTAAGAGAAAGCATTCTTTTTTATCTCAGTACTCCATTTATAAATCAAGGGGAAACCCAAACAGCTTAATAATCAATGGAGTGTAAAAGTTATTAGCTCTAAAGGAAATATCCTTTTGCCACCAAAAAAGAAAGGAGTCTTCAGATGTGTAATCTGCTTTACAGGAAGAAGATGTATAAACAAAATAAGACACGTGTAAAGACTGTAAGTGGCATTAGAAGTACCAAAAGTGACAAAAGACTTGATACTCAAGCTATTCTTTAAAACATTCCCTTACAGAAGAGTGTTTGGAAGTCTTTTTTATCCTGTCTTTCAACAGTTTGCCCTAAATATTTGCCTTTTTTTTTAAACAAATGAATCATCTGCACTACCCAAGTCTGGAATTTCAATAACACAAAAACAAAGCAACCAGATCAACAGCTTTGATTAGTTACTCTTACATTAAGTTTTTTCCTTGAGTGTTGATATTTTCATCTCCAAAACAAAGCCTCCCATGCTATATCAACACAAAACCTTCAAACCTTGAGGAAGAAGTTGAAGGAGAGACACAAATTGCATACAGAAAAGTAAAATAAAAAATTAAATACAGTCTTCAGTAGGGAAAAAAAGCAAAGATGCTAGTTAATCCTAGAAAATAATGCATAACATTAATGAATTTGGAGTTCTCTCAAAGGCACAAGCTTTTTATGGTGCTCCTCTACTTAGGGATTTTTTCAGGAGATTCCTCTAGATCTAGGGAACACATTCAAATTTTAGTAAGTGTATAATGTTCGCAATTAGGAAGCAACTATATTTTCCTCTCTATCTCTAAAATGTGACTATTTTCAATTAAGCTTCTTCCTCAAAAATATTTCACTATTATACCATTACCAGGCTCTTCCTAAGTTTTCCAGGTTTTGAGATTTCATATACATGATAATATAATAATAATAATAATAATAGTGAGCACATGCTTATTCTTACAGGGAAATTAGTCTCCATTTCAGCACATTTTCCAGTTGGAGTTTTAGTTACTTGACAGAGTATCTCCTGCAGAGATTAGCCTATTATTATTTGCTACAGACCCTCTCTGAAAGCAAGCCCATTTTCTCCAGATGACTCATTAACAAGCACGACAGAATGAAGTGTTCCAGCCTGAAATGCCAACAGCTAAAAATAACTCATCCCACAGCCTATGACAAGTCAGTCCGTCTCTTCACTCCACAGGCACCATCTCAGAGGGTCACCTTTTTGGGGGGGAATTAGCATATGCAATGAACTGGGGAGGGCAGGGCAAGGCACAGGGGCACCAACCTAACAAAACAAAGAAAGAAAATCACAAGCTACAGCAAAGCTACAAGGGGATAGTACTGCATAAGTAATTTCAAAAATCAATGTTCCAAGCAGCACTTAAAAGACTAATTTCACAGCAGAACAATTAATGGACTGAAAGGAAAAATAGAAATATTTGACACAAATAAGACAACCCTGTGTTTTCCTCTGAAAAAAGTAATTTTGACTTCCCCTGTCTGCGCATACCCTGCCACTACACTAACAAGACATGTTTGGTGACACCCTGTGTAACTCTTCATGCTTTATTAAGAAGCTAATGGTCAGCTGTCATGTTGCACAGAATTCCACCAGCTCTTTTGCTGAACAGTATTTCTAAAAAGACAGCATTTTGTCACAGGAGATGTGCATTATAGAATTTTCCTCCACTCCCAAGAAGGCTGCAATGAAGGAGAAAGAAACTTACCTTCCTATCTTTAAGCCTGCAAAAAAAATTAATCTCTCTTTATGAAGTACAGAAATAAATTGTGGACCATGAAATCACAGACTAGCTTAGGTTACAGAAAACCTTTAAAGGTCAACTAGTTCAAGTGCAATAAGTAAAGTATCTTTACCTGGAACAGGTTGCTCAGAGCCCCATACCTCACTATGAAAGTATTGAAGGATGGGGCCCTTCTCCTGACCCCTTCCAACAGGTGTGTGTCTTGAGGACCCCAGAATTGGATGAGCACTGCAGGTGAGGTCTCACACAGGCAGAATCCCTTCCCTTGACCTGCTGGCCATGCTGCTTTTCAGGCAGCCCAGGATGCTGTTGGCTGCCTGGGCTGTGTGCCCACCCTGGCTGGCTCATGCTCAGCTTTCTATTTGCTCATGACCCCAAGTCATCCTTGCAGGGCTGCTCTCAGCCCCTTTTATCCCAGCCTGATTGAGAGCAGGGGCTGCCCTGAGCCAGGTGCAGGACTCTGCTTGCCGTGGGCCTTGTTGAAGCTCATCAGGCTCACATGGGCCCACTTCTTGACACAGCAAATACCACATAAGTTAATTTCTTTGTCAGGAAAGCCACTGAAGCAAAACACCTGTGCATAACTACCTGGTAATTAACTGTTTCACAGTTACCACTAATTTGATAATAACATTTTCTTCACAAACTAATTCTTAAGAAAAGATTGAAAAAAATGGAGTTTAATGTAGAAAAGAAATGTCTAGAAACAATATGGACAGCTTAACAATGACTCTTCAACACAAATACTTAGAAATGGTTGTTGTATTTCACAGCCCTTCTCTCTAGTCTCAAATACTAGTAATTAAGCCTTTGAACTGAGTGGATGTGACCATAACTACATTGTTACATAAAATCAAACAGAGGAACGTAAGCCACTTCAGCTGTTTAAGCAGCCTTGGTCACAGTTGCACACTGCTTTATTTTTGAGAATACTTGGTGCATTACACTAATGTTGGCATGGCTGAATTGCTTGCAAAACCACATTTGCTCTTATGCCCAAGGCTGGCTGGTGTTTGCCACAGTACAGCAATAGTACCCAACTCAAACACATTTCAAAATGTAGTTTTTGCTGGCCTTGTGAGATGATCCACAAGGGAGCATTATTGAGTAGAGAGCTTAAAGATAGCATCACTATCTATACCTGGTGGGTGACTCCCCTGTAACCTTGAATATGCCACTCTGTCCACAGGCAAAGTCAATCTTTTTCTAGTAGAAACTCCTTAGTTGTTGTTAGAAACTCCTTAGCATAGGAAAAATGTCTCAAATTGCAAAACTATTTCCCTCTCCAATGTTTATTCATCAATGCTGCAAAAATAGTAAAAATATAAAAGCCACCCTACAAACGCTTTCTGACATTAGGGAATACAAAAAAAGCAAGTTGAAGAAACAAACATTCTCTAGGTAAGAATGACTGAAGGTTTTCTGCAGAGACATTATTTGTATGAAGACCATACACAAGTCAGTAGCAATGGAAACATACAAAAAACCAAGTTGAACTGATGTACCTTGCATTTTCTCACTTTGTATGCCATGTAATCCTTCAAGTATGAAATTTCAACCAAGGTGAATTAAGACCAACATTTAAACCAATTTTATATATTTTATTTTAATTCCTAAAAATCTAGGCTTTTAAAAATATGTTCTTAACAAGTTATAGTAAAAGTCACAGTCAAGTAATAAACTAAAAATCAGAGTCTTCAGTTTTAATAAGTAGTTTGATATAATGGTGAACCCTAATTTGTTTGCTTTTCCCAGGGAGTAGGAACAAAGCAGCTTTGAATCACAAACAATGCCCTGCAGTCAGTAAAACTCATGAGGTATTAATTTACAGTTTCATCTGTGATCAGTTAAACTGAATGTGAAATCTTAAACATCTTTTAAAAAAACACCACAAATAGCTCAATGAGATATTTTTTCAACAGTGCTTTAACAAAAACCATACATTATTAACTACTATTGTCAAAACAGAGCCAAATGCAAGTTGTATTTCAAGCTTGCATTCTAGTAACTAAACAATTGTGAAAAATGCTATCTTTCAATATCTAAGAAGTTGATACAGAGGTAACCAATACAGTCTTCAAAATCACTTTATTGACTTTTAAGTCATACAAGAATAGTAATAAAAGCAAAAGTTACATTAAAAATTAAAAACCCCAATTATCAGAAAGAAGTATGTATATGTGCATATGTATAAAATACACTGTATATATGAGTGCTTGTATTTAGATCACAAGTCAAACACTTGGAAGAGAAAAACGAATCATGTGTAAAAATTGGAAAAGTTACACAGAAGACCAGAAATCAATCTTGCAGGAGATTCTTCAATTCTGCTGTACAGGAACCTGCACGATTTTCACGATTTTCTCTATCTCTCTTTTCAAATGGATATGTACATATCCCATTTTCCACAGTGTAAGATGCCCTATGCACAAGGACATCTTGTCATGTCAGAATCACCTTCCATTTCATATTGTGCTCTGAACAGTTCTACATAAAAAATAGTGTATGATCATATTGTCTAAGACCACTGGCATGGAGATACCACTGGTTATCAAGACGAAAGAACTGAAGACAATCATACTGCTGACAGCTACTGACACCTTAGTGGAGAAGGCAATAACTGCCTGTAGAAATGTGGATGGTCAGTTTCTGTGTAAAACAAGGCAAATTACTTCAAATCACCTTCAGGGATAATGAGAAGGCACATCCACACTGGAAATACTCCCAAAAGCAAAGCCTTATGTGACATATACAATCATCACGTTGTTACTGGAACTGATATTAACCATGCATTTGTGAACTTGTAGAAAGAACAAGTACATCCACAAAATGAAAATATAAGATATTGCTGGACAAAGATGCATCCTGAAAACCTGTAGTATTTAATACTCAGAGATGTTTCAAAGACCTTTCCTTACCTCTTTTTTTAGTTTAGGTCCTACAACAGAGAAATCAGATTTGGCTGGCAAAGATTATTAAGCTAAATCAAGCTACAACAGTGCAAACTGAAGAGCTCTAAAAGGCTGATCTGAAAATCTGGAAAAATTGGCTGAATCTGCTGTTCAACTGAATACAGGATTATTTTAATATGCTTTAAACATTTAGGGCAGGAAAATGCAGCAGCAATGGCAATGACAATCAAGGCATCACAGACAAACCTCAAATTAAGATTTTCTAAGACAAATAACTATATTTTCCCAAGCCCTTATTGCAAACCATCTAGATTTAAGAATTTAATGCCTGCATGTTATCAGCAGAAATCTTGAATGTGGAGAAACCAAGAGCTTATATAGCAAAAGAAATTAAGTCCTGGTTATGTTTTTTTTTTTGTTCCTTAACAGGCACAATCACAAAAAAAGTATTTTTTCAAATCCTTTGCTTTGCAAACATGCATTTTATCCATAACAGCAGGCCTGAAGATAGCAACCATTATCCATGTGTTCTCTTATTCCTGTTTTCAAGTAATGGTTTCCAAACTATTTTTCTGAACCTAATTGTCTTCCTGCTCTTTTCTCCAGCAAAGATACATGAGAATTTATCATACTGTCCTCCGAGCAAGAAAATTTAACTTCGTTTATTATTCAATTTAATTCCTACCTAGTATTTTATGAAATATCTGTTCAACTCCCTTATTCCCCTTCAACTATTTCTGAGAAGCACAGAGGTTTTTTAAGTGATCTCATCTGCAGACCTTGTTTTGTTAGCTGGGCTATCTCCTCTATTTGGAAGAATTTTCTATTTGTCTGGTTAATGTCTTTATTTGGTAGCCCTTTTGGAAACCATATTAGCTCTGTGTGACCTTTTACTGTTGAAGGTAAATGCACCCTGCAACTCAAACTTTTAGAGTAAATCCAGGTGGCAGATTTCAGTCATTCCTAGGCCCTGCTCAAGAGGAGGAAAAGAGAGCATGCAGACAGCTCCTCACACATGTCTGTCTCACTGGTAAGCACAGCAGATAGGTTAAACTCCTATGAAGAGTTACATATGGATAATGCCATTAAAAGTCTGAGCAGAATTTACACATTTAATTTATAACTAATCATTAAATAACATTAGAAGCAGGGCAACTGCATGTATTAGATAATTAGGTATAACATTCAGAACAAGCACCATGATCTGCTTAAATCTATTATATTATCGGTGGTTTCAGCTCATAACAATAATCTGTTCACAAAGAACTAGTTTCAGTTATACTTCCCCCAGGAAAAATTAAATCTTCTGTAACACATTATTGATAAGAAAGTATTTATGTACACTGTTTGGCCTAGTGACTTCCTTTATTTCCCCCTACTTGAATGCACCAATTTTTTGGTTAATACAGTAAATCTGTTGTATTAAATCTGAACCTGATTAATGATGCACTGTATCAAGCTAAGTAGAATTCAATTAGTGTATAATTGATTAGTGTGTAATTGGAGCAGAGCTCTAGATTTACCAACATTAATTAGGACGGCTTATTACAGATAATTTATGTTATCATAATATAAAACAGAAAATAGAAGTACTGGTTTTCAAGTATTGGTTTATCAAGAAAGCTTAACTTAAGATCAGGTGGACATCCTCACAGATTAGAGAGCGCACAAACGAATGCCCGCAGAGTTCTTCAAGACACGTAAATCATAACAAGCTAAGTCTTTTAAAGAAAGTTAAATTGCTGATTAACCTTTTACCCTGGATTTCCTAAGCAATTAGACTGTTCATACTAATTTACTATAATAGACCATTCTAACAGAAGAGGGTACATCTCCAAAGCTGCTACAATTACACATCAGATCCTTTAAGAAAGTACACAATATTGCCAGACTGAGAACAGAAGGATGATTATTACTCTCAAAAATGAAAACCAAACCAAAACTGACCCCAAAAAAACCCAAACCACCTTTAAGGTTAAAGTGTACAAAGCATATGCCTTTATTAAAGCAGCAGAGGGAAACAAGCAGCAGCAAGGCAGCTACCAGACCTCATCCATATTTGCTTAAAGCTCCTTTGGATGGTAACTCCAGTCTAGACAGAGGGAAGAACCACACATTCCCCTGAGTACACTGCCACAGTAATTATGTTCATTATCTTGCATGCTAACAACAAAGATATAATAATCTACCAGTGAATAATTCATACATTGTCAGGTCCCTCTATGATGTTCATTACTAATGGCACTACTCACAATGCAAGTTAGAAAGCAATTTTTTAAAAGATGCATTTACTATATAAACAACATCTTGAAGTCATTTTTACTTTCTTGGCCATTAACAAATTTAGTACCAGTAGAAATATGGTTGGGTTTAAAGAAATATGGGTGAATAAATAATTTTATTATATATTTAAATTATTATCAAGCAAGAAAAGTGAAACAGCCAGTCGGCAAGTTCACAGATGAAAGTTAAAAAAATACTTTAGAAGTAAGACCTTAACACTTTTTATTGTAAGCTAACACCAAAAGAAGACTCAAAAAGCTTAAAGAACAATCATTGATTCTCTCCATCCCCTCTCCCAATGCTCACTTCATTCACTACCAGAATTAAAACATCTTACCACTATTTCTATCTGAATAAAGTATTTTTATCTAAATACTTACCATCTTTATCAAAGAATCTAAACAAACATCAAATTTAAGCACACACATTAACATAACTGACCTAATTGCCTACTATAATCAATAATTACAGCCTTTGTTCCTTATTAAAACTAAATTCAATCTCCATACCTACTATTTTGCCTCTCATTTCCACTTGCATTTATAAATTTCTTTTATTGTATCTGCTGAACTTCGCTTGGAAAAGTTAAAATTAGTGCATCTTGATCTTTTTCAAAAACTGTTTCAGGTTTAGAACTGCCACAACTTGTCTTACAACCCACACATATAACTGAATTCCCTGAGACAATGTACTTAGCTTCAATAACCCGAACACAGTAAGGTACAAAATGCCCTTCTTCATTTTTTCCCACCCCTGCTCTCAAATTCTGTACTAGTCCCTCCAAAATATTGTTATAGGCTAACAGGTAATCTAATTACACACATTATTTATTCACACAGCTTTGCACCAGTGCTGCTCTCTGCATACACAAGGTATCAAGACTATAGTGAAACACAACAGGAATAACCACCATTGATCATAATGTTCTGATTTAGTTTTTGCACACTTAGGAAAATCCATTCACACTAAACAAACAAAAAATCAGTTTCCTGCTGAAGATAACAATGAATTAGCCCATGTCAAAAACAAGACTTAGGCAAAATGATGAAACCAAAATGATGAAACTAATATGAAGTTAATACAAAGCATATGCATCACCCATACCCTTCAGCTCCAAGAAAATATTTAGCAGAAATAATTGGTTCTCAGGCTCCCCTTGCACATTTCCATGACCATTCCACTTCTGCCTTCAGTAAGTCACAGCACTAAGACACGACCCCCCTGTAACAAAGGGCACCTTCACAAACCTGGGGCTATGCTTGGCAGCATTAAGAATCTAAGACAAATAAGAAAAAGCTCAGTATGCAGACATTCAAATTCAGTGGTATAAAAAAAAAAACATTTAAAGTTTAAGAGCACTCTATGGATCAGAGGTCACTACATGAATTAATTAATTAATTAATGCACTTCTTGCTATTAATTAAGTAATCCAAGGTAATAGAATTAACTGCCTCAAGTGGTTAAAAATTTTCTAAAACATAAGAGTATTTGCCAATGTCACCTACACTTGGTAATTCACTATTTAAGTTGCTTGAAGACTGTTATACTCCAAGTTTGTGCAATTTCACTTTGTTTGATACAAAACACTGTGTACATTTGCACATGGCCTACCTGTATTTGCTGGCTCCACAAACTAGCCACAGCATTAACAGTTTACCCAGAATATTACCAGCAGGTGCAAAGGTTTAGAAACAAAAGAGTTCAAATTTTACTTTCACACATCTCCCCCAACTGTTGCTTCTCGGGGTGATTTCAGTATCTGACATCTTTTCAAACTTTCCAGTATACTTAACTTCCTAATTTTCCTAATCAGCTTTTTCTGAATCTAATATGCTAGTAAATCATTCTCACTTATTACACAGGAAAAGCCTTTTATTTTGAAGGTTTTATTCAACAGACACAATGCTTGCCAGCCAAATCTTCAAAGCATACTAAAAAAATGAAAGGAAAGAAATGCAATGGTAAAAAATGTGATGGTATGTGGAAAGACATTTAAGAAGATCTCCAGAAATATTCAGGTATGTTTGATTTTTAATAGGTTACAACAAAATTATTCCCTGAACAAACTGTGATAGCCCTTTTATTTCTTTCCCAGCACTGCTGTCACTCCATTATCTACTTTATTATACAAGTATTCATGCTCCAGTTGGTCTCTAAATAAATCATCCTCATGTAAGTAAGAGAAACTAGTTCCATTCTTAAATTATGAAATTTAGATCAATTTTCTGGCACTTTAAATCAATGTAACTAATGGTCCAATTTCAAATCAATTTGATGCATGTAATTTACAATAAGCATGCACATCTTTCCTCTGAAAGGCTAACAAATGAATTTTACAACGACCACACCGTGACTATGATAGGAATTCAAACAAGTTAAGAACACTCACCTATTAAGTTTAAAAAGAAAAACTCAAATAAATCAACAAGAAGACGCAAGCCTCTACCTCCAAACCTTTGAAATTTAGCACATGGGCAGCACATAAAAAGTCAAAGTGCTGCTCTTCACCACAGTGGCCCAAAGGTACTGTCTGTACTGTCCCCTCTCTCATCCCCAGAAGTCAGTAATTTTTTTCATGCCTGGTCTACTGACAATTTGATACATACTGGTACTTTTTCCAGAAGTTTAAGAATAGAAGTGATTTCTCTCTCTCTCTCAGTCACCAATGATACAATAATACTCACCAGAAATCCCAATTCACTGATAACTCAAGATCTGGTAGACATAGAAAAAAACCCAAAACTATTACAGAGGCTGAGGAAGAGTCATTAAAAAACCTCAAATCCTATACATTAGAGAATCAAGCCTCAGTCTAGATGCTCAAGTCTAACCTCAAAACCAAAATCACAAAACCAGTCCCAGAGAAACAGCTTAGTACTCCACCAGTTCAAGAAAACTGAAGATGATTTAACAGGCTTCAAAGCAAATAACAAGAAAATGGAAATAAAAAGTAAACCTCAGAGAGGACAGTACATGCATCATCTATCAACTTCGTCCTCTCTTCTGTCAAAACTCAAACCACTTTCTCTCATTTATGTCAAGAGTCAGAGGTGGCAACTCCCAAACAATGCTGCTTATATCACTCACTACCTGGGTGGTGCAAAAGCACAACTATTCCATGTTTTTCTTTTGCTAGTCCCAACAATTTTTTCTATGTTCTATTGCTATTTAATATCTGTGAACTTTGTTTTACTTAATTGAATTTTCAAGCAGCAATTACTCTGACATCTTAGTACTGCAACTGAAATTAAGAATAGAAATTATACCTAAAAATCCTGCAGTGATGTTAAAGTCTCTATTAAAACAGTTTGTGCTAAGCCTAAATGCAGAACTTAACTTGAACTGCAAAAAGAGGAACAACCAACTATTACTACTCCAAATCCAGCTCCTGAAGAGCAAACTTTTTATAAAATCTTAACTGTATGAAGACATCCCTAAGCTAACAAACAAGCATTAACAGCCAGTACATGCATTCCAGTCCAGTCCTGACTTCTGTCTTTTCTTTAAATCCAACATTGGTGGTTATTCTTTTCCCAGAACAGTGTGAACTCTTCCACCATGTCTTCACTTATTTTTTTCTTCAAATAAGATAAAAGCTTCAAATGCATTAACAGCTATGAGCTCAGCAGCAGCAGCCCCACATTTGCAAGGTTTAACAATGCCAATATAAGCATGCAGATAGCTTGTGGATAGTAGTGCATTGCCCCAACAAGTCCTAGATCTGCCCCAACAAGTCCTAGATCTAGAACTCATTTCAAGCTCCTATATGTGGAGCCATGATGGAGCCAGACAATTAGTTGCCTTCAGGAGCAGCCGTGCTGGTGCACAAGTATTTCAGGGCAGCTGTCACACTAGCTCTTGTCTGCTCCCAGAGCCTGAGTTCACAGCAGCTGAGGCAGATAAGGCCTGCTCCTGGAACATTCTAGCTAGCTATTTTGTTTTGTCCAAAAAGAATTCAGTTTATGTGCTCACAGATCACTCTGCAATGGCAAGTCAAGTGAAATAGGTGGGGACAGATGAAAAAATCAATTCAGAAGAAGAGGAAATCCAAATTAGACACTAATATCAAGGCACCTACACAACACATTAGTTCAATCTGTCCAGACAGAACCCAGATTAGCTAAAGGTCTTTTCCTCAAAGCCTAATTCCCTGCTGTGTTTTTAGGATTACACATAACATCCATCTTTCCAATTGGTATTCCTGCATGTAATCCAGTGAGTCAGCTTAATTAAGCATCCTTCATTTATGTATTAACACTGACTGAGATAACCTACAGTCTACTTAAAAAACAAACAAATGCAGCATTCCAAGTCTGATTTCCAGAGCTGTAGTAACCCATAGCATTATACATCAGACAATCATGATACTTCCCCTCATCTCCCAAAGCCAGCCATAATCTCACCTTTCCCCTGCAAAGTACACAGAGGAGGTTAGGTTATAGCAGAGTGTCTGCCCCCAAGGTAATGTACTTGGAGCAAATTACTTCCACTCTATCAGCACCAGAAAGAATTAGGCTAACACTGCTTTGCATCCTTGAAGATCAAGCTGTACCACCTCATTCCAAACCCATACTTGCATGATGAGAGAGCAGGAAGAAAGAGCAAGTCCAAATGAATTCTTTGTTCTGGTAGGACAAATTGAAACATCAAGCACAATTTGGAAAGCAGTAAACATACACATCCTGGCTAACAGAAATGTGCATATTAACATACAATAGACTAAATAGACTAATTTTATATTGTTTAGATAAACATTTAACACTTGCAAACAATTCTTCAAGATAAACACCAGTTGAAGTCTGCACTTAATTCAATCAAATGTTCTTCATTAGGATCAAAGTTCATCCAATTCAACAAAGTTGTTTTAAATAATGCCAAGTATTCAGAGACAAGTCCTGCCATAATATGAGAAATGTCCCTACTCTGTTCCCTCTCATTGCATCTTTGGGTGTTTAATGCAAAATTTAACATCTGCATATGTCCTCTCCTACCTCAGTTTATTAAGGACTTAACAAGGAAAAATAATTCATATCATTAATTGTCAAGATAGTGCTTGCAGGACTGTCATTACTTTATCCAACCAGCTTACTGACTTCAGCATGCTTCATCATAGATCAGTTTGCATGCCTTAAACTTCCAGACTGGTTTCATCTTGGTTATCTTCTCTTTTATATTAAAAACCACTCTCCAACAGTCTGCATTTTCTCCCTATCAAGGCTGTTGTCAAGTCTGGGACAACATCCCTAACGCTGAAGTTTTTAAGGCAGAAGAGGCAAGCTGTTCCTGGGAGAATGCCAAGATTTCCACCCTCCTCGTTTACTTGTGCATGTGTCTGCACACAGTGAAAGACAGAGCTCCCCCAGACAGGACCAGTCACAGCACAACTGAAACAGGACAACTCCAGCAATTCCATCTTTCAGAAAGAGTGGAACAACAAGGTAATAAATGAAAACCTGTAAGATTTAACACAACTGCTATATGGATAACAAATGCTATGGATAAAACTGCTGTATGGATAACAAATGAAGAAGAAAACAGGATATATTACTTAAAAAAACAAAACAGAGGAGCATTATAAGAGGCCAGTTGTCACCCTCCTTAAAATGCATCTATTAAGGATTCTTACTCTTGCAAGACAGAGTGTTTGAATAGTATCCCAAGATGCAAGAGGTGACACAGGGCACTAAGGTGCAACCCTGAGTTCTAACTTCTTTTATATAAGAGGTTGGGAAAATGATAGTTGGGAAAGAAAAGTTGAAACAAACAGATAACTGGAAAAAAGCTGGAGAAGGGACTTCCAATAATCAGTGAAGATTTCTGAATTTACACTACGAAGATGCTGGATCCAAAAACATGAGACCTGTCAGATGGTATCTTTAAAGAATTGTCTTTATCAAATGAAGCTGGATGCTCTTGGACAATATCTATTTTACAAAATCTATCACGACTACTGTACATTATAAATTTTAAAAAAGACATGTTACTACTACATCTTGATGTTGAACACCCTATCTATATTCACAGTCACACTGACTAAAACATGAGTTTGTGATGTGTTACTTCATTACACTCAGAAAATGAATCCCTAGTAATAAGAATTTAAGTGAGGCAGACCTATGACACACTGAACATGAGAACTCCATGTGGGAATGTACCTTGGATTTGGCATTCCTTCAAACAAGGGATCATTCTGTTTCACTATTTCATACAGAAGCTGGACAGCATAGCAGCAGTCACATAATAGAACATAATGACTCTCCCACATGCAGACCAAATAATCAAGGAAAAAAAAAACCTGAAAAACTGAGGTGTATCTGGAATCCCATACCTAACTACAGTGATTCAGAAATTTCATCCCAGTTTATTAACACTTTTTTGTATGGCCTGGTCATTTTTGAGCCTATAGTAAAAAAAGAGGAATTTGAGTAAACCTAGAGGGGTGAATAATGTGAGGTTTTTTCCCCACCATTAAGTAACATTATTCTATAGTGACTTACAAAAAAATGTATGATAAAGCATGATCAATAAAATCATAAAATACATTCATCAAATTCCTTTAATACCTCATAGAGACATGACATTGTCCAATAAACATCCACAGAAGACTTCCAGTTTTCAATTACAAGAACACAGATTCTTGCAGGTGTTTGATCTTGCAGATGATCTCAGTTTGTCCCAGGAGGAGGGACACAAAGAAGAATGCAAAGGTAATTTTCCCATTGTTTCTTTCTGAAACACATCAGCTTCAGGTATTCAAGAGATGAAGAAACAAAAATATATCACACTAAAAGTAGTCCATCCAGCTTACAGGTCCAAGTACATAGAATAAGATTATCATTGACTAAGATCATCACTTTCATGCATTTTAGGTCCTTTTCGCCACTAAGCAATTTTTTAAAACTTCAGCCAAGTGGAAATTAAAAAAAAAAAAAAAAAACCAACCAAGATCTAACTTCCCATTTGCTTGTATCAAGTGGGAAGAGTTAAGAGTTACATATTCTATTAAACTATTTAAAGAAAATGAAGGGGATTTTCAACTAGAGTTATATCTCTTCTGAAACCTTGATGCAAGAGGAATGGGTCCATTATTCGTAATTTTTTGAGATAATGTCCTAGACAGACTTAGTCTAATACTTCACATCTCTTTTCAACTTCTACCATCCACAACATCTACCTGCTTCAAGGAAGTACAACGTTCAGCCCAACATACGCTCCAAGTATGAGATCAATACCACTCATCTCTGTCATAAAAATCCTTTCCCATGAAGCTCCAAAGTATGTTGGTCAACTCCTTGTAAACTCCTGCACTTCAGCTTCCAGCAGGGATTCCCTGCATCTTGTCTTGACCCCTCCTGGCCCCAAGAGTCTCCACTGACACCTAACACTACTGCAGCATGTCCCTAAGCCTCTGAATTTCTGCCCAGACTTCTCTCAGAAATAATCTGTCAACAGTTCAAGCCAGTTCCTCACAGTCTAATTCCATCCTGCCTTATCCCAACCCTGTTCTTCATCAGAGCTCTAGGAAGAGAATTTCCTTCTCTTTGAGAATGTAAGACACATTACTCATATGATTATACACTTACTGTCACCTCAAAAGTTTAAGTTGCCATTGACTATGTCTGTGCTAGATAGGGCTAACATCTACAACAGCAAGTAAGTAAACACAGAAAAAGAGCTCATGGGTTGTGACAGAAAGGAGAAAAGTTAACATAAATCATATGAAAAAATTGCATCAGAAAAAGAAGACTGAAATCTATGCCTGTAAAACAGAGACTTTGGAACAGGTTGCCTGACAACAAAAAGAAATTTAAAAAAAACAAAAGCTAGCTACTCTCATATTAGAGAATTCAAGTAATAAAAGGAAAATTAAAACTCCAGGACAGATGTAGCATAAACAAACTAAGGTCTTTCAGGTGCAGACTGAGCAAGCATACAGCTTCTGATTGCAGCAAGTAATGAACATATCCAAGGAGCAGCCTCTTAATGTACCTGATGAAAGTAAAACTGCTTCTAATAAAGAAGCCTGGTTTCTTAACAATGCATATTCTATATTGGCTGTATCAACAGCCTTACTTCTCTGCCATGTTTTTGAAGTCCCTTCAAAGTACCTTCTCACCCTCATTCTTCTCCCCACCTCCTCCAGCCCAGCTGCCTGGCTGGTGGAAAGGGAGGACCCACTGATTTCTGGTTCCCTGCATTGAGGTTGACTGGGTAGTGCCCATTGGCTGTTCCAATGCATCAGGCCTGATCCTGCTGCAGGAAAAAAAGTCTGTGTTCCACCCCCCTTTCCCTACATGCAAGTCCCTTCTTTATCAAGCCCCTAACTCACTGGAGACCTTCAGTAACTTCTTATCCTACACATTTTCTCTCCCCTGTCAAACATGGTTCTGATATTGCCCACTGAGCTCAAGAGTTATTAGAGACAGACACAGAATAGCTCAATTGGTAAAAGAGACAGGCTATAAATACACAAGAAGATGTCTTGCCAAATCTCATAATTTCTTCTGAAGTCAAGACTGACAACAGCAATAGTTTACTTAGGTTCTAGGGACTTTCTTTCCTTTCCTCTCCTCTCCCAGGGCTCTAAAAAATTTACTCCAATTGCTCCAGACAGATCAAAATATGTGAATGAAAATGGAATGGAAAGAGAAAGCAAGCACAAAAAAAACCATTTTTAAGGCAGCTTATAAGAAAATTGGAGTATGTTTTCAATTGTTCATAGCATATTCAGCATATTCAAAGATGAATTTCAAAAATTTATAAAGCCATTTTAACACTCAAATCTCTAGCTTATCAAACCGCAATCTTTAAAAGAAAGCACACCTTTTCAAGTAGTTATTTACTTCTTGAAATGCAAATTTGTAAGAAGAATTCATTTTCTCCACCCTCAAAAAAACATGAAGGGCTTTCAAAAGCTGATTTACCTTCTCATTTATACAAGGTAATGCAGTATATTTGCATAAAACAGTCAAAACTTTTTTTTTTGTAATGTAATAGGTAGCTAACTATGTAACCCCTGCCGTTTTAAAAGACAGTCCCCTCGTTAGGAAACCGTTCAAAGTGACAATTTCAGTAACTCAGCATCTCTTTCTGGATAATTAGATGTATTATGAATATGCAGATTTCACACAGCTGATTGGCTTAAATGTATCCCATTCCTCAAGAACATCACCTTCCCTACAAACAACTGTATTAGCAAAGGCAGGCTGTCATCCAAACTTGTTTTAAACATTCATCTGCAAAGCTCAAACACAGATCACAGCAGACAGAATTACCTTTGCCCAGCCTTCATGAAGTTACAGGTGGAGGATGACTACTTTACTACTGGTGACCTCTATACATAGGACTTTCTTGCAGCAGATCCTCACAAAATCTTTTAGGGGGATAGGGGTGGAGATTTCATGCCATCCACATTATCACGGAAAGTAAGTTAAATAACATAACAATAGCACCATCCAGTGGCAGTATCTTCCCTTTGAGATATTCATCACTCACAACACTTAGCATGAAGCAACTTCAAAAACAGGTAAGCAGGGTACTTCCATTTGTAATCCACGGTTTTTTGAGCAGCAGCATCCAGAGAATATAGGGGTCTTGGTAGAAAATGCAGTACTAGCAAAAAGTTTGAAAAGAGCAACTGCACATACAAATAATTGGGGAAAAATACTGAAAAAAGCAACAAATATAACTGTCCAAGTTCATAAATATTGCAACATCTGTAATTCAAGTTGATTCTGATACTGAAACTTTCTAATATGTTCACTGAAAGTTTAAAATACTTTTATCTGAACTAGGCCGCTCCTTATTGCTTTTTAGGCGGAAAATTATTCAGCGTCTTCTCAGTATATACTTTAAAATTAAAGACCCAAACAAAAAGATAAACCTGGCCATTTCCACTAAAAAAAAATATTTGAACAATGGTACCCTGTGTATCTTACACTGCTTGTTCCTCCGTCCATTTTTTTTATTCATATTAATTTAAGATTTTCCCTTCTATTCACTTGCTTGATGTCCCATTTCCTCAGAAAAAAAAGTATATTTTCAGTAGCAGAGTGGTAACCTTTACTCATGGTAAGCACCGGTGGCAGAGCCAAAGGAAACCCCATAAAACAATAAAGGGGAAAAAGGCTATTGCACAGTAATTGCCAACTGCAATAACCAAGCAACAGAAATAAAGAAAGTACTTGTTTTAAGGATGTTTTCAAAGTGTTTTTCTCAGAGTAGACAGTAAATAAACAGTCACAAAGTTTAATAGTTCAGTGTCCAACCCTTGACACAGGCACATCCTTCCAGCTTAGGAAGGATTCCCATAAAATGTATCAACCAATAACACTGTGTATTTGGACAACTAAGATGCAATGATTTTCCCTTCATTGTGAAGTGGGATATTCACACTGCAAAGTTTAAACAAAGCTCCTGTTTGTTTCTAAACATTCTCATAGCTGCTGCTTGAATTCTAACCCAAATTTTTTTTCTTAGAATTCAAGAAATCTGTGCAGGACTGTCAACAGATGGAAATTGGTAGGCTTACTCACTGATGCATGCAGACTGATATATTACTGTTGTTGAGTGCTAGAAATGTTAGCTCAAGAGATCGCCTACTTATAGAAAAGTTCTTTAAGTTAGTTCAGAAGCTTTCAACAAATCTGTGAGAAAATTTGTCACTACAGTTTAAAATCACAGTGTTAACTGCTGGAGTTGCATAGCCTATTTAAATACTCAATTTAAACTTAAAGCACCCAACACATTTTTGTGCTAATACTGAATTTCCCCAAATATTTTTTCCCATAGGAAAAGACTGTGATTCTGCCCTCCAATCTTTGATAGTCCAATATTGGACCTGAACTACATTGAGGACAAGCAAGACAGGAGAACATATATGTCTTCAGGGTGTTTTACATAGATATTAGAAATAAGAAATTGAAATTAAGTAATGCCATTATATTGCCACTGTCTGTAGCTCTCTTGTCACTTCCCTCACAACGAGAGCCAGTGACATCAGTTAAAGAGACAAGATCAGGCCAGGACTGACATACTGGGTGCAGGGTGGTTCAGACGCTCAAGTGGCACAGGCAGTTTGTGTCCGTCACCTCCCACCCACCCCTGCACTCGCCTGTGTAAGGTCTGTGTGTTTCAGCTGCTCAGCAGAGACACTGGCATCTGCAGCTGCAACTGCACCAGCTGACTCATGTGACCAGAAGGTAGCACTGAATCCCTTGCAGCAGCTGCACTCCATCTGTGATCGCTGGTTGGGGACAGAAGCTGCAGTGTGCGTCAGTTGCTGTTTCCACTTCTTGTAAACAAGGGTCATCTGATCATACAGCCACAACAGCATCAGGGCAGGAGACCCCCTTCAGAATAAGCAGATGGCTCCATCCTTCAGACACACAGCTCCTGAATGTGCAGCAAGTTTCCCATGCAATTTAGAGCCAGCTACATTCCCTGTTTGCTTTGGCCACAAATCCATAGAATTACAATCTTATCTGGTACAAAGCTTCAAGAACAAATCAATTTAGATGTCTGAGAGACGTTTACATGAGACAATGATTATTGAACTATACAAGTATGTAGATCAGACAATATTTCCTGGCAAGTCTTCAATACTATTCATGAGCAAGAGGAAAGCAAAACAAACATATCTCTCTGCAAATGCAAAACTGCACATCCATACCAAACACATATCTTTAAGACTGCTAAGCAGGAGCTTCCAGATGTCCTGATTAAATCAGATGGTCAACTTGATGCGACCTCTTTCATCACACTACTAAAATGGCTAGATTCTCAATATTTTCCTCACACTACAGGCTACTCTGTCTGCTCTATGTTTTTGCCTGTAGGGGTGCATGGGTGCACAGAACCTTACCCTAGCCAAAATACATGTGCACATTCTCTTTGCGCACAGCCTTGTCCTATATAGCTGTCCTGGCTCCCCTGCTTAGAACCACTGCCTTTTTACCCCCCATTGTGCATTCTGTAATGCATTCTGTGCATTCTGTAATCCATCCAACTCCCTCTTCCCTGTTATGGGCAATAGCTCTCTGTTCCATCCTGCAAGCAAACCTTTCAGTGGGAATGAAGGAGCACACCATTACAAGTAATGTAGTAAGATTGCACTGTCACCACATGACATCTTACTATTTTCAAAGACCCTTAGAGACAGCTAGACAAATATCTGCCAGGAATGACAAAGATGCATCTCTAGTTGGATTGGGGGATTGAAACTAAATGATCTCTTGAGGTCTCTTTCTACAGTTCTATGAAAGGAAAGGCAATTAATGGACAGCTACTAAATTATTTTCACACAAGCCATTTAATCTGCTCTGATAGATGACCACCTTTAAAATAGCAGAATTCACTATTCTGAGCACTAATTGGTACTCTTGGGGCTAAGCTTAACTCAGAAAAGACTGAATGGGCAATAGAGACTTATCTGTTCTCTCAGTTGCTAACAAACTCTACAGCTTATTTTACATTTTATTTGTGGTGCTTACATCTATAAATGAGGATACTTTTAGAGCCAAATTAGCAAAGAGAGTGATACTGCATTAACTGCTTTGGAAATGGAACATCTGATGTGATTCTGCCATTTTTATAATAGGGTAACAAGCAGGACATCAGTGGGCATTCTCTGGCAAGTCAATTCTTAAGAGCTTCACTAAAAAAAAGACTTCAAGTGAGAAAATTGAAGTGCCAGCACAGGAAGAATTTATACCATGTTATTAATTGCACACAAATGTCACAAAAATAAAGCTCATTACCTGATTATTTAGGAAAAATGCTGGCATTATATCCTAATTATGTCTCTTATGGAATTATGAAAAAACAATATGCAATAAATACACATACTTTATTGATGTTAACAGAGCAGTCAAACACAAGTGCCACCAATAAATAAGTTCTATTCTTAAAATCCTAAGAGTTCACAAAAGCCTCAGGCTACTCAAAAATCAAATGAAATGTGCCTGCATTTGAAAATTCAATTATAGTGTATTTTCTATTACAGTAACTTTTTCGGTCACTAAAATGCAAAAATATTGGAAGTTTAAATTTTCCATCTACTCTCAGGATCATCCAAAAAATTACTAAGAATTAAATAATGAATATTTTTATTCTCTTTGGCACTGACCATTGACTTTAAGATAATCATACCAGCAAGACATTAAAAACCAGAACAAAATCAAAACTGATTTTAGAGAAGAGATGATTACACTCTTATTCCAGGTTTTGCAATTACACTTAACCAGTTAACACAGCAATCAGAACATGAAAGATGTTTGTGGTCTGAATGACACAAAAAGCCCTCCCAAGCCCCACCTCACTCAGGTGTATCTCATCTCAAGCTCAAACTGCATGCATGCAAAATTTGCATTTCTTACCTCCACTGGTTTTAAGGAGCCTCAGTGAAAGCAGTAAGCCCCCTGACCTCAGGCTTAGAAGTGTTTAAGCAAAAAGATAACAGTGCACTGTCAAGTCCTTTGAAGTGGTTAAAAGCTTTAGACATTTTACACCTTTTACAACAGGTTTCAAAGAGCTGCCAGCGAGGTGGCTGCTGCTCAAAGCACCCCCTCAGCTGGTGGCACTCCCAGCACTGACCGCACCCTTTGCCAGGGCTTTGGAACAGTGCCTCCACTTCAACAGCTTTGATGTTATGTCACTAAAATCAGAACAAAATCAGAATTAAAACGGGATCTGCCAACAGATTATCTGAAGGCTCTCCTTCACACGTAGTATACTTCAGGCAGTAAAATTAATGTAATTCCACAAAATGATTGGGCGGGCATTAGCTTTTATTCTGATTCTGGTGCTATGACTAGAGGACTGTGAGCAGAATACATGTAAGAAACACAGTAAGAGAATAGAATAAAAATCCCATGTTAAATTCTCACTCTTTGTTTTAGAATATGCAGTTCTTGCTGTGTAACTTGCAGCTTGAAGTTAAATAATTACTCTGACAGCTCAAAACCATGCCACAGCCATCTTTAGTACATTCTCTTTCTAAAAGACACTAAGACAAAGTATCTTCTAGGCTATTAAAAGGTCCAATAAATAAATAATAAATTTTAGGAATTTATTATTTATTTATTGGACCACACTTCATCAATACCAGGAGTCAGTGCTGTTGAAACATGAACACCATTTTTTAACAAGTTGTATAAATAAGAAAAGTGCCAACAGAAATCATGAGGGAAGTCATCTTCTGGACAGTCATGTCTTAGTGACTGCCCAAACCGCATTTATTGGAAATGAGCCCCAGCAGGACAGGAGGATGCAGCCATCCTGTGCTGTCTGTGAAGCCTTTGCTCTGCACAGGGTGAGAGGCAAGCTGAAGTGCTTTACAGGAGTTCAGATCACTTGAGCCTTCCAAGTCTGAGAGTTCAGTTCAGGGCTGTGGGCTCTCTGCTCAGTTTGTGCAGGGGGGTGAGCTTAGGAACAGTCAGCAAAAGGAAAAATGTTATTTCCTTGCTTTAAAGCATGTATGTCTAGTATACACTGAGGAACAGTAATCACCATCAGGAATATTATCAAAAAGAAAAACAGAGTAACCTGGCCTCATTAGCTTACTACACAGAGGAACCAAATAGGTGGTCCATGTCAGTCCACCTACTCCTGCAAAAACTGTCAAAGTAAGAAATCATTACAAAAGATCAATTTAATTCAATAATCAGTACTGTGAGGGTTCCTGTAAGCAATTAAATTTGAGTTGGAATATTAGAAAACATCTTTCCCTTGAAGGATCTTTTGATATCTCTTCTGTACCACCTATGATAAGGCTGTGGTAATCAAAGCAGATGACACAAGAAAACCTCTACTGAAGGAAAGAGAAGAAAAATTAATATGTGTGATTTAGAGCAAGACTACAGAAGAACAGTGAATCTGACATTAGAAACTTCTAAGCAAATAAAGTTCAATCCTTTAGCAGCAGTTTTTACACCTTGTATGTGACGTACATAAATATTCTGGATTCTCCCTTGGCTTTCATAGCCATCCTTCTCTTTCCCCTGCAGCACTCCTCCTTCCCACTACCATGGAAGTGTTGTATCACACAACAGCCTCAGATAAGCATCTCAGGCTACAAAACCAAGCTCCCCAGAGGAACATAAGCCTTGCTCTTAACTGCTAGCCATGGCTGTTATCAGAAGTTTTCTTCTATTTTACATCAAATAAGCACTCTGCCATACAAGAATGAATTGACACTGATTTCCAGGAGCCATTTAACAATAGAAACTATTGTAATAGGGCCTTTATAGCCACATAGCAAAGTTGGGCTTCAATGTACTGTACACACAAAGGAACATGAACAGAGGCAAGAGGCTCAATTAAAACACTGTACTGATACATACACAAAGTGTTAAAATACTGATGCAATCTGCTTACCACCCTGAACAAGTATTGTGCTGGATTACTCATTTAACATCTCCAACAGCAGGATGCAATATGACATTATATACTAAAACTAACTTGAAAGTTTTGATTTTAAATTTAAGCATATGTAAAGACTGCTCCATGAAAGAAGTTAAAAGTATTTCTGCTATAACTTGGTACCTTAACTTCTAGAAATTTTATGCAGGACTGCTTCTTACCAAGAATTTCACGAGCTGATTTCTATACTGCTAATTTGCATTGGTGCTGTAATTCAAAATAATTGCATGAATGGTGGACATCCAGAAAAAGGAAGGGAAAAATACAGAGGGAGGAATCTGTAATAGCAATTCTGTAGCTAACCATAAATCGTTCCTTTTGTACATCTGACTCAAGCTTTTACATGTGTACACAGAAGTGACAAAACAATTCAAGAGAAATCAAACTGCAATTTAAAGTAGTTTCTACAGAGGGAGCCAACAACTCAAGGAACTGGATTAAGAAACCATTCCAGATCAGTACAGAGTTCTTCCCATCCATCAAGATCATTCCTACAAGTTTCTCAAATATAGACAGCATATCATGAAGATTCTTACTCTACAGAATTCCCAAGTACTTAATGGAAGTTTAATTAAAGAAGTGCTTAATTACATGTCATGGAACAATCAGAGTCAATATATACAGAATTTTATTTGCTTTGGGAAAAAGTGACAAGTTAGGAGACTAGTTCATTCTAAATTACTCTTTATTTGTTAAAAAGAGAAGTTTAAGAGTTTTCCTCTGTAAAAACTCTAAAAATATTTGATTTTGTAAAAGCGAGTATCAGTTGCACAGTTGTGATTTTTACTGAAGTTCTCAGACAAAACTCTACACTAGAAAACAGGTCAATATGATACTTGATTTAAAAAAAAATGAGGAAGAAATCTAAAATAAAGTCGTGTAAATGTGGGAGCTGGCAGGTTTTTTCATTAATCTGAGCACCTTGTTATAACTGCCATAACAGTTTTCCACATTAATTCATTGCCAAATCATATTTCATAATATATATTAATCTACTCAAATGTAATTACAAGTGAGGCATATTATATGGAGTAACTCAACAGCTGTGACAGATTCATATATCACCTCATCCATACAAATCACATATATTGTCAGCATATGTTGAGAAGGCCAACAAGAATTAAAGCTTCATATTCCTGATATTTTACTCTCTCTTCCCCCTGCTTCCACAAACAACTCACTACCCTCTTTTTCGTCTGTAGGGGGGAAAGAGGATGGATAAAAACCAAAGGTATTTTAGAGAGAGTTCAGCCCAACAGGACAAACCCTGAACCCCGCACATAGGGAAGGATTTCTGCGAGAGCTACCGAAGACACAGTGCCCCCTCTAGTGGCACAGAACACTCGGCTGTTTCCCAAAGCGTTACAGGGACCGCTGCATCCCTCTGGTGACCCCGAATTCACGACCCCCTCCCTGCAAGCTGAACTACCAATAACACAGGGCTGCACTCTCGTTGTGCTTGGGGTCGAGTGCCTTAGATTAGTACTGAAGTACTGGGATAGACAGCGACCAACACGGGGTAGGCCCCGCCCCCACACACAAGGAAACTGCTCTCAACATTCCTGTGACATGGTTCTAATCCCTTTGAGATCCTTGAGCTCTCTGACATACCCAGACTACTTCTAAACCCCTACTGTAGATTTCTCTACTCTTTCCCAAGCTATAGAGTACCCCTGCAACCCCCAAACATCCCTATTATGATGATTGACCTTTCCACTTAAATATCTATACTGCCTAAGCAAAAACAGAAAATATGTACACACCACCTCCTGCCAGATGTTACAGGTAAATCAAAACTCCATCAGTCACCCAAACAGGTTGAGTCCCTCTCTCCCTTGTTCAGCTTCACTGTGAAAAATAGCAAGCATGCAGGTAAGAATGAAATCCCTCTCAGCTAAATGAATCCCCCTCAGCCAACTTGCAGCAGAGCAAGACATCTGCTCTTTCCCTTCTGACCAATACATCAAAAACTGACTGAAGAGAAAGAAAGCTGATATTTACCTTCTTCCTCTTCCACACTTCATGGTCTTGATCTTTGAAAAAGAAAGCTTTAAAAATGAGAAACACAATGAGGATTCCACATTTCTTACTCTCTCTTTCAACTAATTTTCAAAAGTGTCCCATCACAGCCAAAATTGCTTAAGCAAAAGTTTATAAAACTGTTCAACAAAGAGTCAGTCAAAGCTGCACTAAAACAAGTGTTTTGAAGCATTGCTTACAGACCCAGTGGTACTACTGAATTCCAAACAATGTTTTTAAAACTCACAGTGACTGTATTTCAGTCACCTGTATTCATACAAGCTAGTCGAGCTACCAAAATTTGGCTTACAGCCCCTAGTTTAGTAAAAGAAAATATTAGTAAGAAATCCCAACTCCTCTGTCAACACTTACTCTACATGGTGAAGATAAACTCTGTATTAAAGTACTCCTACTTTAATATCAAGACAACTTCCATCACACCCCATCGCTGGCTGCACCTAGCCTAAATTTATTCTCCTAAAAAACTTTGATGCGGAACCATAGTAAAAAAAAGAAAAATCAGTCTAGGCAACAGCATACACAAGTCTATACTTGCTAATATGACCTTGAGTTAAAGCCAATCAGGCCAATTCTGAGAAATAAAAATAGAAACAACTCCTGTAAAAGAACTATACAAAGGGTCAGGAAAAATATTTTTGTTTGTCTCAGAGTTTACATTTTTTTATTTTTCTCAGAAGGAGAAACAATATATGCAACATTAAGGCCGCACCTTATTACGTCCGAGTTTCCCCAGCAATCCTGCAGGACTCGGAGCTGAGGGGGATTAGCTGGGTTAGGGAAGGTGGGAAACATCTGCAGGACATTGCTTGAGCCACAAATGCTCAATACTTCCCTTGTAAAACACCAATGCACACAGAAGATACCACCTTTGTTATTCCCTCTGCAGAACACCAGACTCCCCACTGAGAACAAGTGCGTTGCTCATCTGGTTCCCTACAACATGGGCATGGCTTGGCTTGATCACCAGTGCTGATGGCTTTAACTAATCTGCTAATTTTAATGGAATCAGGTTGAGCTGTGGGACAGTACCCTCCACCCTTCACAAGGTATATTCAAAAATTGATTGGGGTGGGGAAGGAGTAGATATTTCCAGCTAAATTCTGAAAAGAATGCATATATGCCCAAACTTAACAGCTTTAGTGCTAATAAATTGCTGTTAAACAAAAGAAGTGTACACAAAATGAAAAGACAAATTTAGAAGGCTGCTACAGTTGAAGTGCATTGTAAGCAGGGGGGGAAAAAGGTGATCTTTCATACCTTAGTGCTTAAAATAGAAGTTAAGCACGATGCCATGCCTGTAAACCAACGCCACTCTTAGTGGCTGTACTTCTCTCTGTAGATAACTAAGACTCAAGGACTAAAGGATCAAGCCAAGTCAGGGTAGCAGGCTTAGTTACCTTTGGAGGTCAGGAATTCATTACTGAACAAAATTTACATTTTTATGAACAACACCTATACTGAAGTATCTCTGAGAAACTGAAGGACATTTGACAGTCAGATAAATCACCATGATGGATTTTAGATGAAGAATGCCAAAAGAAATCTTCTTTACTACTAGGGAAGACAATATAAAATCTTCTGACATTTCAAAGACTGAAAGATAAATTATTTCAAGTAGGAGGATTTTATAACTGAACAGTAATATGTAGAAACTAACTTTGTATTTGACTTTAAAACATTACAATAGGGTCAGGAGAATACCTTGATTATAAGGGCACTGTACCTAAAAATAAGTTTATAATCACTTCATCAACAGTTACCCTAGTGTTAAGTGGTCTTTCATGTTTCTTAGAACTGGCACTTCTTTAAAATATGAAGGTCTACTTAAACATCAGAAAAGGTTAATTAAGTACCTAACAAGTCATCTACAAGTTAAATCAGAGAATTTAGCTTGAAGGGCTAGAAGTGCTCTGAAGTTCAACAATGTGCAATCTGTTTTGTTCACATGGTCCAAGGAGAAGAGTACACAGCATTAGAAATGTTCCAAAGGTCTCTCCTGAAAACAACGTGACACTGACCTCCAGGAGTTTTTCCCTGGTCAAGTATCCAGTGACATTCAAGATGACAAGATCAGTGGCAAAAGCATGTTCAACCTCTTTCATTATACCCACCAACATATAAATAATCCCAGGAGCTAATGCAGTGTGTACAACAAAACACTAAAGAAGGGCTTCTGTTGCAGCTGATCCATGTAAATCTTGAGTTTTACTGAACTTCCTGTATTCAACAAAATCTAATAAATAACTAGTTTAATAACTAGTTTAATAAAATTAGTTCAATCCTCCATTTAAGAAGTGACTATGCTGGAAACATATCAGTAACAAACATGCAATTTTCCATGTTTGTTACTGATTTGCAATATACCTATAATAAAAAGCTAAAAGATAAATACTTCAAATGAAATAACTCACATCAAAAGGCTCAGTTTAATCAGTATCTATTGAACAAATAAAGCTTGTGTACACAGTACAACTTGTACTGTCCAAAATACAGACCTGCATGTGATTTACCTTGTGTTTAACCCCTCTGAATTTTCTCTGCAGTACTTTTAACACTTGCAGCTCATAGCATCCAAAATGAGTTAATGGGTTAATCAAAGCTATGCTGTCCATAAGTGTTCTATCACTAGAGAGTGTGCTCTGCATAAAACCAATCTTATCATTCATCAAAGGAAACTCATGTTGCCTGTCTCTTGCCTGGAGCTCGAGCAGTTTTAATGTCACAGGTACATTACCATGATGTACTAACTCAAGTTAAATATATTTTTCCATCTTCTAAAAGAACATGGGACATTTGGTTAATAATTAAATCACTAAAACTTTTGGAAAAAAAAATATTTTCCAGAGGAATTAGATCCTTGTTACCAGAATACATTTTTACTGTTTGAAATTTTTGTCCTTTCTAAAAACATCCAAAATTTAAAATGGGAAAACTTGACACCTATAGATGTGAATTCATCTGAAACCAGGTACATTACCTTACACGAGGATAAACTCCATAAGTCTTCTGGTGTATCATGAAATAATGCAAAATAATGCTAATGTAGTAATGGAAACAATCAGTTATGTGCAAGAGCCTGAAGTTTAAAATAGTAAGGAAAAAAAGGGGTGTTATTTTTATATCTAAGCATGTAGATGAACACAAAATGGACCAAATTCCCCAGTATCTCTACCCTGAAAGCGAGAAATGTGAAAGTAATCCTAGAAATCTGTATCTAATTTAGAAATGAACATAGGCATTTAGGATGAACATTTAAATGGTGCATTTAAATTGCAGTAGTACCAACTGCAGTTAATTAAAGAATTTTTAAAAGAAATTAATGAAAGAAGATTTTAAAATCTCTTTTTGTAACAATTAGTCTTCAGACAAGCTTTGCAATTTACAGCAGACAATACTAAAGAGCAAAAGCTAACATTTTTGCTTCAGGTGTTTGACAATAAGACATGTATATACATTAAAAAGTATATAGGTAACATGCATGTATATCATCACAAAAAAGCTTACAGTTCTTTGTGCTTCTCCTCTGCCAAAATTTGGTCATTTGGCTTCAGCCCATACCTTGGGGGGGAAAAAAAAAAAGAAAAAACACAAAGCAGTTACTCACATGAGAATATGGCCATAAAATGAAGTTTTACAGTTTCAAATTATTAAACTATGTGTTTGCTGATTCAGATACAGGTATTGCAAAGACAGTCACAAAATTTTCTAAAAACTTATAACATGTTTATCAAAGTAAACTTAACATCACACAAAATTTTGCTTTATGTGTTGGCTTCAAACTCCACTGGACACTTTGGCTGACACTATCTACCAAAAATCACTGCACTTCATACCATGAACCATACATTAATCTTATAATTTGAATCTGCCAAAACATGAAAGGGAAGATTACAGACAATAGAAACACTAAATGTGGCTGTAGTGTTTCTCCCTGTACCAAATAAAACTATTAAAATAAATACCAAAATAATTCTGTAGAAAAAAATATACTTTAACAACAGGCTATTTAGGGAAACTTCTGCAGCCCATACAAGCAACTTCTGATAAAAGTGAGTGCTTGAGAGAAAGAAACTTTCTTTGCTAGCTTAACCTAATAGCTGATTTAACAGAATAGGTTGCCAACACTGCCTGATCAGAGGGAAAAGAATGCAGTCTCTGCCAGGACAGTCTACTGCCAGCCATGCTGCAGCCTGCACTGTCACTCACTGTGCAAAACCTTTAAGGGGTGACCTCACTTTTGTTCTGCATCAGAGTCAAATCTTCTGAAATCTCAAAATAAATTGCTATAGTATTCTGTGGGGTTTGGGTTTTTTCTCTTGCATTTGGTGGGGTTTTTGGTGGATTGGTTTGTAAGACAATCATTCATAATGTAAGGAGCTAGAAGTCAAGTGTCCATTGGACAGCTCTGCAAGCAGCTATCTGCTCACACTGCTGAATGTTCCCACTGTCCCTTTGTCCTCTGTGTTTGTTCCTTGTTCTAGACAGCTGCAGAACCGTAAGTTATTCCTCCTGAGGGAAGATTCTGGTCACCAACAACTACACTCAATCTATCTTGCAAAATTATTTTTGTTTATAACAAATAGGCACAATATCCTTTCTTTATTCCTTACAGCATTTTCTGATGATACTCTGAAACTCCTATTTTCAGCATCCATTGAAAATGCAATGCTGGACTGTCGCAGACATCTTTTCATTAAACACCCTTCCCTTAGGATTTTTAACTCCTGAGAAGCTGAGAGGCCTCAGGAGCAAAATGTGAACAATGATTATCTGCTGCTGTGAAATGCAAAAGGTGGATCTTTGATTGGCCTATCTTGGATGTTTATAATTAAAGGCCAATCACAGCCCAGCTGGCTCAGACTTTCTGTCCGAGCCACAAACCTTTGTTATCATTCTTTCCTTTCTATTCTTAGCTTAGCAAGCCTTCTGAGATGAAACCTTTTCTTCTATTCTTTTAGTATAGTTTTAATAGAATATATATCATAAAATAATAAATCAAGCTTTCTGAAATATGGAGTCAGATCTCCGTCTCTTCCTCCAACATAAGACCCCTGTGAACACTGTCACACTGGACCAATGCTGGACACCTTCAAGCTCACTAGTGCTCACTGCACTGAGACATACAGGACACTGACTGATTTTTATTGTTTACAAACACAGAGACTTCCCCAGGTTATTTGCTACAGTGTCATGCTGACTTGAATCCATTTATCCACTTTGCTGCTAAATCCTTGGTGTAGACACTCCTAATCAGGATACAGTGGTTCATCCATGTTCTCCTTCCAAGTGCAGGGCTCACGTTTGACTCAGGGTAGGCAGGGTTTCCTGTACAGATTCAGGTCACTGGTTTCAATTGCCCAGTCTTCTTCATACTTTACCATCCTGTCAGTCTTTAAAGACACCAATTTTTACTCTTATGATCTTACATTTATTTCCAACTTCATGTTTTCTGTAATCAACAGTATCAGGCTCTTTTTCTTACATGAAAAAGGGTCTAGCACAATACCAGTCTCTTCATAATGCTGCTACACCTCCCCAATATCTCCATTTGTCTTATCTTAATATGAATTTCACTGATAGCAAATACTCATGTATCAGAGAAAACAGAGTGAGTTACCAGGAAATTCTAAAAGGAACATCTTTCAGAAGTCAAAGGACAGTATCTCTTCTTATGAAACTTGCAATCTAACTTAAAATTAAATCAGGTCCATGTCCAAAGGATTTATCTGTCATAGACAGATACACTAATATGCAATCCATTTTGCAAATGGAGATCATTTTGCCCATTAACAAATATATCCAGAGAAAGTCACAGACATTCTTCATTAAAAATTAAGCTGTGTGCTTTTCCTCTACCAGCAGTCAGACTACGTCAGCTTCGATTGTATACAATTTTCTCTGCTGAGAAACAAAATCTATCTTTAGCTTTTCAAAGCTTCCAGAATATTTGTTACTACACTTTTTTTTTAACCACAATTTTATCTCTACAGTTATTTAGAGGGGGAAAACTCAAACAAATAAAACCTGTCTTACTCAGCCTAGTAAGTCAGCTACTACAGAAATCATGTTACGTAAGGGGAGTGATGTTCAACAGATGTGCGATTTTGGGCTGTGTTACTGACATACCACAGAGGGGCTGGGAGGGACACAGTTGCTACCCCTAAGGTTTGCAGAATGCTTCCTTTGGTGAACCTCAGCTTACACAATCTTTTTCACCACCAGCACCTTTTATTACTGTGAAAACAGTTTTCTTAAAATATTCTTCCTTGATCCCTAAAGACATTGCTTTGATAGAAAGTTGTCAAAGAAAATTTCCCACAAAGGGACATGCTTGAAGAGTTCAAATTTTTATGAGTACTTTATGCATTAAGACGTATATCATATTTCATACACAGCTGCTGAACTATTTAATAAATTTTAATGTGCAACTAGCACAGTGAGCAGCTTATGTAATATTTTCCCAACATGTGTTTCATAGGCAAGATTGATAAACACCAGTTGGGTCTTCTAACTAATGAAGGTTAGATTTGTCACAACTTCTCTAAATAACATTTAGGAGCTAACAATACTAAGTGCAAAATTGAAGCCAAAGATAAGCAATCAAAAAATTTAAAATAAGGACATCTAAACCCTCTAAGCAACCAGAACAACCAATTGTGTATGTATTATAGATTTAATTGCCCAATATTAAACTAGTGAGTAGAAGAGAGCCGTATATGCTATGGAAGTAAGCAAAGGAGTGATCACAACTTTCTTTTTTTCTATTCTTAAATTCAAAGTTCAACAAAAAGTTCAATTCAAAGTAGAACACAAAATAATTATTATTCTTTCAACTATCCAGTAGCAAACTGTGATAGTTTCAAAACATTAATAGTCTCTTCATCACTGCTTGAGGTCCTATTTTAAAAAAGGAGGCTTAAGAGTAAAAACATGCAGAAGGGTCTACAGCCTGACCATATAGGTGCCAGAACACACTGCAGCACCTTTCAAAAATGATACACTGAAGCCCTTTGATTTGTCCTTCACCAACATTTAATCTATGGGAAGAGCAGCCAGTGTTCCAGATACCCTAGAGAAAGGCAGCTGTCCATGAAGCTGGGCAGCAAAGGGCTGGGCTGCAGCGCTGAGCCCAGTGCACAGCTGTCCCTGCACGGGGCTGCGCAGCTGCCGCTGCCCGTACAGCACCCGGCCTCCGAGCACCACCGAGCACCACCGTGATGGCTTCTGACAGCCCCACTGCACGGGGCAAGGTGCCAGCTCTGAGAGCTGCTTCTCCCCAAACTCAGCTCCTCAGGAACTTTCTTAAGCCATAGCAGCCTGGTTTAACCTCTAGATGTCATTGTAACGTGGCCACTCCAACATACCCTACTCTAACCAAAGCTAAGTGTCCCAACTACAGACAGAATTGTAGTTTCTCTTAGCACCTATCATCCATCTCTAATGACAGTTTAAATTGTAAGTTTCACAGTGCTATGCAATAAATTTTCCAGTGTCAAGAGAATTCTTTCAGACAGTAATCTTTCTGACACTACAAAAAGACATGTTTACACATGTAACTTACCAGGACAAATGATCAATCTCATGCGCCTGTATTTCATCAATAAACAAAGGCACAACTAATTATAAATTCACAGCTATAGAAATCTCAAATATTTTTCCTCTCCACAAGCCTGGAAACAAAGTAAGGGATCCAGACTAAAACATTATTGCAGGCATTTTGAGGATGTGGTGTTGAAGAAATTTGCTCTAGGTACACCTAAATATACTCTGAAAAAAATGCTATGGCCACTTGGAAGAAGTCTATTCCAACAGCTAGAAGTACAACTCTGACCAGTACATTCCATTTGGTTACAGTGGCAAACAAGGTGCTATATTCTTCACTTCTTCATGTACATTGAAGAACTTGCCCAGCATTCACCTGCAAGTTTATCATCTCAATTTCAATTTCTGCCAAAATGTATCATTTTTATTATATGCCGGTTTTTCATTTTTTAAGCATACCAGAACTTCCAAGTTCAACTTCTGTAATATTAATATTTTAATGATACTTCTAAAACAGTAATCCCACAACTCCAGGATTTTTTATTTCCCAGCTTCTCATACAAGCCAGTATGAAAATTCATGTACTTAGACAGTAGAGAGCATTTTTACAGAAATATTTTTAATGCAACAAACAGCCATAAAGTACAGTTCCTTTCAGGCAGCATCCAATTTCAAAAAGCCTTGACCAAATTAAAAAGAAAACGCAGCCTGCATGAAATATGCACTGGTGATAAACTCCAAACATATAAAAAATTCAGATCTTCTCTGTCAAAAACTTCCTGAAAAGATGGTAACATTCACCTGTCCAAAAGCCCAAAATGAAACTAGTGATGAGCAAACAGGTTTAAAAAAAAGGCAATATATCTTCATAGCTTTAAAATTAAGTCAACTTTCAAAGTTTTTTAGTTGAATCCACCAATCTAAACAAAAAATAAGTAATAATTGCACAAATATCCAAATGAAAATCAGCACACACACACACACATATATATATATATATATATATATATATATATATATATATATATATGCTGCTTGGGCCAGAAAAGCCAAGATGAAATGTACACCAGGATGTATGAAAAACTGCATATGTATGACAGTAATATTCTGATCACTATTTTCAAGAGTACTTGTGAAGAACAAGATACTAGAGATAAAAGTATTTTCTAAGCATTAACCATCAATGTGAGTAGTGAGCAAAAAAACCCCTATATTTAAACTATGTCCATGATAGAAAGCTGGGACAGTAAAGCATTCCAGGAAGCCCAAAATATATATCTGCAAAGACATTGCTCTGCTTTGGTTGATGTACAAATAAATACAAACTTCTTGCCTCAGTACATGGCTCTGACTAACCCTGCTCACCTTTAAACGCACTTGGGCTTTGCTATTCCATAAGCTTATTGTATTTGACATGCTTTGCTGCACTTACTGCTTTAAGTATTCCCCAGATTGATTAAAAATTCAATACATGAAAGGGCAGATTTCCAAAGTGTTCTTTGAACTTTGCAGAAAAGTCATCAAAAAAAGGAACAGAGTGTGATTTCTCCATTAGACACCTGACACCCATTGGCTGCATTAACTGGACCAGACAAGTAGATTTTATTTATACTAGGCTATGCTTCATCAATAAAAGAAGATACCTGTTAAGACAGAGCTCAGCAGACGCATTTCTTCATAATTTTTCAAAGAAGTCATAAGGAACCTTAAGGATTTCCTTATAGTCTTATTATATTTCAGATTAATTTAAAGAAGGTTGCATAAGAATGATTCAGCAATTGTGTTACTTCAACTTCCAAATGATGTTAAGGCTACCTTCACTAGGCTAAAAAAAAAAGGAACCACAGTCCTTTTTTTTCTTCTTTTTCATAATTATTAATCTTGTCAAAACTAGAACAAGGCATCTCTGGGACATTGTATTCACATGTCCTTTTTCAGAGTATCTTGACTGATTTCTCTGCAGTTCTCACATCCCACAAGATCATCAGCCATGTGTGAACCTGCTACAACAGGGCATCCTCACGAGCATTTCCAAGCCAATGTGCACAGCGAGCCCAGCTCACAAAATATTTCTAATGCCTCAGATTTATGGGGGATGGGTACAGAAGGTCAGCCTGTTTCTCAAGTTCCATCTGCAATTTATCAGACAGAATAAGTAATGCTGCCATAAGTGCTAATGCCATTTCTTCTGACTTGATCTATACAGAGATCAAAAAGCAGTAAGGAAACTGCTTTTCCTACAGTAGTCAAATAGTACTTGAAGTATTTCTGCATTTTTGACAAGGCTATATAGCTGCATAGAAATTTCAGTTAAATCTAATGTAGCCTTGCTCTTCCCACTAGCCCAATAATCTTTCCCACGCACACAAATACAGTGTGAGTATCATGACTTGTACGAGTCTGGATCATTACTTTGAGCTTGCTAAACCAGATTCTAGGGCTGTGAATTTTCTAAATCCAGATAAAAACAAAAAAATCCACAACCAAGACCACACCAGGTATGTAAGTTTAGCAGCCCAATTCATCATGGACCAGATGAAAGCAGCTAAACCAAATTAAAGTTTTCTGTAACTGGCAGATACAAGGACCTTAGTCCAAATATTTAAGACATGTTTTTTCCCTCCACTAAAAAAAAAGACAGACCCAAACAGTAAAGGCCTTTGATTCGTATTCTGAAAAGTCTCACTGTCTTGCCTGACTTGCACTGTTTTTACTCCAGCAGTTTAATACATTTACTTTTTTTTTCCCCCTGTAGATTCCACTGTTGCTTAGTCTCCTAGTTTCACCATCTGAAATGCACCACACTCTCCATCCTCTCAAAGTGTCTTCCCCTCTTTAGCCTCTCTCCTATTCTATACCAGGGCAGCTGGTCCTCCCTATCTTTTCACATTTCTTCCTGGCCTCAAGTTGACAGCAAAACAGAGACCCTTTCTACACTAATTTCTGGGTTCAGAGACAGAACCCAGAACAGGTTCAGGTTCAGGTTCATCATTATTCACTGTTACTTAAGGATGATCTTGTAACAGGTTACACCATTTTAGAACAATTTCTTACTGAGTAGATACTGCTTTGTTGACAAATATAAAAGGCCAGATTGCCATCCCTGAAAAACTGAAAGATTAAAGACAGACTGTACAGTAGCAATACAACCCCTAAGAAAGCATGCTTCCAGAAAAAGGTTTTGCAAGGGTCCATTTATACCAACAAAAGAGGAAACTGCTTAAAACACCTTTCAGACATTTCTTTGGGAAAATATTAGAACTGTGAGACAATGCGTGAATCAGACTGATTTCAACGTGGATCAGTGCTAGACCCAACACTATGCCACAAATCCATGAGTGATCTGGCCTTAAGTACAGAAGATACTGATGAAATCCACAGATGACAGGAGACTGGCACAGGTATGTCATGACAAGAGAGCATTGTAGCAGACAGAGTTCAAAATACTAACACATATGAAGCCAAATAGGTAAATTAAAAGCATAAAAATATGGGTGGGGTTAAAGGCATCGCACAGAGTAGTAACTTGGGGAGAGGGGAAATGGGGTGTTATGAATTGGAACTAATTCAACCTGAGCTTCCCACTCACACCAAGCATTTAAGACAGCAATGAACTTCTACAATCCAGAAATAGGAACAAGCAAACAAACAAAACAAAAATTAGCAAAAATACTCCAGAGTGAGCTGTTAGCCTAACTAATTATTTCATTTTCTTAAATTTTCAAACAAATAAAGTTGTAGCTAAAGTGTTCAGCTTCAGAAGAAGAAATGTAGGCAGGATTAAAGCACACACTAGTGGTAGTGGGAAGGAGACTTGAAAAAATAGCAACAGAAGGTTAAGATACTTCAACCTTAAATTCTATACAAAGCAGAAAACAAATTACTTCAGAAAAAATCAATTACTTCATATTTAAAGGGAAATAAATTACTTTATAGTTATCAATGACAAAGAATCAAGTTCAGTTTGGGAAAGGGCATGTACATTGACTGGCAGAGAATTGCACTGCTTAACTAAACAAAAGCATCTGCTTAGGGAAAAAATTAACTGCAACTCAAACCACAGATACTGGGCACTTTATTTTAAAAAAAAATCCAGACTTTAATCCTTGCTATGGGAATAGATATGTCAGAGCTGAGAGAATGAAGGACCACCTTGGAGAACACATGGAGCAAATTTCTAGTGTTTTCCTTTTTACTCAGTTCCTCTCCACTATTATGACTGGAGTCTTTTTTGGCTGCATGACTCCCTATACAAACCTCTCTTCTTCAGAAAAAAAAAAGTTGGAATTTCTGAGTGAAAGGGATTCAAAAAATATTAGCAGAATTTTTTTAACACATTACTTATTATGAAAAATGGATTATGGATTTAAATGTCAACACAGAATTAGCTTAAAATGACACTACTAAACCTCAAAGAAAAAAGAAATACAGTTATTCATGTCATAAATGAAAGCAAAGATTTTGTCTCTCCCACTTAACGCATGGATATGACCACTACTTTGAATATAAAAATTTCTAGGTCCAGTTCTTCTGGTGTTCTTTTCTTTCACCCTTGATCAATATTTTCCTAGTTGTTTCTGAATTATTCAGAGTAATAAGGTAAGATGCCCCACTGATAATATGGCTGGAAATCAGGACTTTAATCAGCTATTAATATTGTAAGACAGATTTAAAGGGCTTTTGAAATTGAAGTCAAAACAATAATAGGTTTAAATGATTAAAAGGGATTAAGAAAGCCAGGAAAGTTCAAAGCCTGTTAATCACCAGACTGCGAAAAACTATGATCATTTAATAGGGTCAGCCCTATCACTCTGGACTTAAGCATATAGAAGTGGCCTTGTCAAAACAGTGTCCTTAACTACAAACTAGGGAGCTAAAAATTTAAGACAGCTAAACACTTGCTGTATAGAGATATAGATGTTTTTAAAATTATGACCAAAAAACATTTTTCTGACTACAAGTACCTTTTTAAAAGCTGTACACACTCTCTACATTTTTTTAAATTGGTACTCTGAATTCTAGACTCATTGCACCAGTAGAAATACATTTTATTGACTTTTAGTAACTTTATTAAGGGATAAAATATTAATTCAATTTGTGCAGAACTATAGGTATTCTCCTTACAGACTGAACTCTTAACCTACTCCATTTACTATTATTCCTTTGAGCCTCTAATATTTAAGCCACTTCAGTTTTTCTAGTTCTTCTTGCATTGTTCCTACTCTGAAATTTTCATCTAACATTTACATACCTATTTTCTTCAACCAGAAATAAACACTCATTTGCAGTTCAATTCATTTTGATTATAAATACAAACGAGTTTCCACAATCATGCCTTAAAGTTTTACATGCATAAAACTTACTGAAAAACACCAACTAAAAAAACATGTACATAATATAAACTGGAGGGTTCCTTTTCTTTTCCTAGTTACCCACAATTATTTGCTATTATCACCTTAAAATTTTTTGTTCAGACCAACTTGTACCAGTTCTACAACAGATCCTGGCATCACTAGTACTGAAAATCCCCAAATACTTCCCCTGCCCCTGAGTAGCTCTGCCTTGAGAATTTTATATATCTATATATACACATACATACACATATATATCTCTAATTCAGAGAAGGCACAGTAGTGTGGTTGTTAATGTGACCCTCAGATTGATATATTTCTTCTAAATATTCATGACTTCTTCTAAATAAAGACTACCTGTCTGCCATATATGAATAGCACTGCCAGCTACTCAATTTACACTTGAAAACACACTCTTCATTGCCTCCTCAGAGAAGGTAGACTTATAAAAGGCCATCGGGATGAATTTCAATAGGCTCTACACCTACAGTAAAATACCTGTTAATACTCTGGATACACTAACAAACACAGTAACGTTACATTGCAAACATACAACCATGCTGGGCTCCATTAACACAAAGTACATTTCAGAACTGAATTACACCTCTGTCTCCATACTAGATCTGTTCTATCTCTATCTCCAAAAAGAACAAATGAAAACAGAATCTCTAAAATACAATTATTTTAGTGTCTCTAGTACAAAGAAATACATGCCACATCAATAAAAATCAATTAAGACAGAGCAAAAGTCATTTATTCGTCAGTGACGAACTCACAAACCACAAGTCAGCCCAGAATATTACCTTTAAGCAACAAAATCCTCCAAAAGGAAGGAACTGAAAGTTCTGAGACTGTATTAAATCTTGATTGACATTAAATATTTAACTGTCTTCAAAATGCTAAGAATGGACCTTGTCGTCATTCATAGAGAGACATGGAAAAAGACTGGTGCATCCTATTTAATAAAATACACATTGTTCCTATTTAGAAATTATAAGGAAACTAACAGCAAGTCTTACATATCAGTTAAAACCTCTCTTCTTTCTTAAAAAAATATAGTTTAAAATGTATTCCATTTTCCTGTTAGACAACTTTATCAATGTGCTTCTGCTTGTGACAGGCTAGGCTGAAGTACTAATTTCATATTATTGCTGCAACCTAAATGAGTCTCAGTGCTGTCTAAAAGCTGCATCTCTCTCATCACCTGTCTCTGCACCCAAGGGCTTAATACAGGATAGTCCAGCTTACAGAAATTTAAATAGTAATTGTCAGGGAATTCACTTACCTTAATTTGCCTTCTCTACAAATTATTTTAACACTGTTTACAGCAAACAGAAAGCTACAGACAAATGTTACAGCTGTGAAATTTCAGCCATGCTCAAAGAACATATCCAAGCCAATATAGTCGTCAGCTTTCTAGCAAAAAGTAGCATGGGGAAAATGGCAGAGAAAGCTTTTTTACTGCACTGAAAATTTTGATTTTATCCTGAGAAATGAATGAGCAATACCAAGATGGAGATGTAGGGCAGTGTTCTTGAGAGATTAAGTCCTTGCTCTGCTGCCACTGGGGCATACCAGGAACTGCAATTACTCTTTCTGAGAAGAACTGTTCCTCCCTTTTGCCTCAAGACATGGCCACTGCTCAGTATATATTAAATTCTTCACCCACAGTGGGACCTGCAGCATCAAGTCCAGACATGCAAGGGTCTGGCAGAGGAAACAGACTGACTGAGGTATTTGGACAGTTCCTGTCACTTTAGGCCCAGGTGAGTGTTTTGTCTCAGGACTGGTTGTAGAATTACATACAGAACTTGACACGCCCTGAGGATTCTGTTTGGAACTTTGGCTGCTGTTTACCACTGCCACATATAACATCACAAGCACATTTCAAAACAGCTTCGGTGAAACACACTGGAACATATTCTGGCAAAAATGGGAGTTATTGCAATCATATTTGGGGAAGGTCTTTGATCTCTTGTCTACACAGTAACTATACAAAATAAATTGTATAGGAGACATGTGAGATTCTGGAACACTTTTTCGCTTTTACTGGGAAATATGAATGGCAGAAATCAGAAGATTTACATTTCTAACTGTAGTTCTTGTGTCGACACAGACCAGAAAAGGTATGCTAGCCTGAAGCCACATAGGACACCAGGCTTAACTTAATATTCAAAGGTGAGACTGCATGCAGCCTTTCCTTGGAGTGGTCTGGAAGTGAATTTGGGTATAGTTTAATCTCTAATGGAGGAAGTTGACTGTACACTTCCAGACTACAGTGACAGCCTAATGTCAAGTAATCTTTATTGCCTACCTTCCTACCAGTGGGAAGTTTCTGTTATGTAAAAAGAATAAAACCCAGCCTCAAGACTGACGAAGGAAATAGCTTCAATAATACGAGAACTGAAAAAATGTTCCTGGTAATGTTTGTACTTCTGTGGCTTCATGCTAGTGTTCACTTGGTACAGCTTGTCACGTTAGACAGTGATTTGCTCCCCTTCACACCTTGTCCTGTGCACCTCAGATTCTTACATTGAAACTTAATCACTTTTGCTGTCACAAAACAAGGGAAGAAATAAAAGGAAAAAAATTTACTGGGACAATCTGCTAAAATAATCACCAAAAATTGTTTAGCCACTGCTCCCCAGTATTCATGTGCCATAAACCCTACAAGTCTCAAGTAAAACTAAAAAATGAAAATAATTTGTATGCTAACACATTGAAGAGAGGAATCAAGGGTTTGTAAAATGAAAATAGTCTTTCCCCAGCTCTGCATTTACTCTGAATTTATAAGGGAACTGCAGGCTTTGTAGCATTCTGAAGTCTACAATACAAAAAGATCTCCAGTAACTTGGAATATTGATGATTCTGCCCTGACAAAAATAACATAAAACAACACTCAAACAGCTAGTTTACCCTACTCCAGCTCTTGGCTACGGGGAAACAAGAACACCAGTAATTAAGAGGAAGATGGGCTGCCTCCACCCTTTCCCTGTGGCTATAGCAGAGACCACAAGGGAAACAGTTCCTTTTTTTTCCTCCAAAAGGAGCAGGACAAGAAGAAGCACAACACAGAGCAGGCCTGGGCAGGGTTCTGTGCCGAAGAGCAGAGGCACAGGACCAGGGATCTTCAGTGGCATAAGCACCTCACACCTTAGCTTACAGTTAGTTACCTGTAACACTGCTGTGGTACCCGCACTTTGCTCAGGAATAGCCTGATGTAATAGCAAGTTACTAAAAAGAAATGTTAACAGTATTTAATTTCAAAAGGAAGGACAAGTCTTTCTCTTCTTGATAAATGTAACGTGGGAAGAAAAACTGTTGAGATTGCATATTGCCTCACCTGAATGAAGCAAAACTAATCAAGTAGTAATGAGCATTATAATTTACTTAAATATCTCCTTTTTTTGAAACGGAAGTTTTTAGAAAGATGAAAATATTCCAACCAAAATGTTATCACTAAAAAGCCATCTTTTCCAAAAGACAACAGATCAATTTCATTTAGAGTAAAAAAACTGAGACTATGTAAAATAATTGCTACTTTTTGACTGGGCTTTTTTATTCTTCAAGTCACAAGTGATCAACCAGCTACACTTTATTACTGGAGCAGAAAAAACTCCTCTAATCTGTACTATGCCATTGAAAATTTTGGATTGGACAAGCAGGACAGGAATGGAAAACAATATTAAAATCATATCTTAGAAATCTGTAATTAAAATAATGCCTGAAACCATATCCAGAACATGAATCACAATGTTTGTTTACTGTATCCTAAATAAAAATCAATCTTGTAATTGTGCCATCTGGAAACTCTAATATGCAAGGTTTCTCAGTAGAAAAAGCAAGTAACACTTTCAAAGAGAAAGTTTTACCATTGAGTTTAAGATGGATTCTGGTTCTCTACTGACAAGACCCAGCTTTTTCCATCAAAGATATCATCAGCAAGGGTCTTTTCATTTAATATTATTGCCTAATTAAAACCAGAGACACTTTGTTAATTCATAGATCACTTCCACTTAAAGCTTCTTGTTTGCATTAAAGATGCAAATTGAACCCATTCTTTCCTCATTTGCCTTGTAATGCAAGACACAAAGTTTTGTTAAACAAATTTTTATTTGTAAGCAAAGGGAAAATACAGATAAGCTGTGTGTGTGTATCTGTCATGTGCTTAAGGTTATTCTAAAGAATACAATTAGTCCATTAAATAGACATTCTACTGACATGCATTAAATCTGTAAGTCTTCTGATGAATGGGAAAAATAAAAGAATAATTCATGATTTACAGTTCATTACTAAACAAGTACTTTTTCAAAAGTGACAACATACAATAAAGAAAAGAGTGGAATATTTCCCATTTGTGAACATCTTACATTCTATTTTACAGGTAAATACATAATGACAAGCTCCTCTATAAACACTGCTCAAGCCCTATATACCCTGAAAACTTCAGCTCTCCATGCAACACTGTTACTCCATAGTAGATTTTTCAAACAGCCTTTCCTAATGGAGCATAACTAAAATCTTTCACACATGTAAACTACATATTTAACTAAATGCACTAGTAGAAAGCATTAGGGCTGTAGAAAGCTTTGATTATGTTGTCAGGAATACTACCAAATTTATAGACATATTAGTATGAAGAGGACCTTCTTAAGACAGCTATCATCATTCTAAGTTTTTGCAAGCAAACACTGGAATTTTTATCATTTATCAGCAGTCAGATGATGCAATTGGGCTCAACAGTTTCAAGCATGTTCTATGTTCAGACCTTGTGACTAATTAAATGGACTTCTACAGATACAACTAAAACCACAAGGTAATAATATAGCACTCAGCTATTCGGCCTCTGCCAGATGAGCCGATGCAACAAATACATTCAGGATTAATCTTCCCAAGAATTACTGAAACAATGGAACATCATACACCAAATTATCATCTGCAAGGGGAAGAAAATACAAAAATTTTGTATTTTTCAGGGAGATCTCAGGCCAAATTTTCTGGGAGATTTAAAAGTTTTTACCATATACTTTACATACCTTCATCACTGTACAGACTGTACACACTAAATCCAAAACACACAGCACTGCAACACCTACTAGAAAGAGAATTAACCCTGTCTCAGCCAAAACCAGGACAACAGGTAACACAACTCCTAGCTCAAAGCAATACAAAAACCCATTAACCTCTCCCAAGGGCTGAAGAAGCACAGAATCTAAGTTAACACATTAATGAAACTGAAAAGGCTGCAAGTCTGAAGGGGGTAGGGGGTCCCCACTTAAAAAAGCAGCAAAGCCCATGTTTGCAGGCTGTGCACTCCTGGATACTGCAGCTTCCAAGTACAGAATTCCCATTTTTTCTTCTCATTTTTCAAGCTCACTTCAGCATGAGTTTTTGGGGAAGGGTTTGTTTTGCACTGAAGCTGAGTTTGGTGAACAGAGAATCACCTCTGGTTGTATAAAAGCTATTTAGACCCTTGGCCACTTCATGAGAGTTAACTGGATGAATGGTCTTTTGATGGTTTTTTTTTTCCTATGGGAAGCTACAAAGGCTTCTGTTAGACAGGAGCAAAGGTAACAAACTGAAAATGCTGAGAATAACACAAGCCACAGTTCATACAGACTAACCTAAATTTAACACAAGAAAGCACAAGTTTTTCATAATTGTCAACTGAAGCTGCTTCACAACTTTTCTTAATTTATAATCCACATTTCCACAAGACTGGAAAAGGGATCAAATATGTATATCTTCTTACTTTCATCACAGCAAACACTAAAATAGCTTCACACAAGAATGTTTAATTTACTAGATGTTAATGCTGTTCTAGCACAATAGTTTGTGCTCAACTAACCCATCACCTTCTGCCAGTACTCTGCAGTGAGGAAAGGTAAAGGATGCTCACACATCTTGGCATCTCCAGGAATGACCCAACCACTTCTAGTGCTACAGTTAAGTTGGTAGCACACTGCAGGAGATCCACATCCACACCTGTGAAATTATGAATCACAATGACAGCATTTCTTCCTTCACTGCAATAGTCTTTTCAGTGGTTACCACCACTCCAAAGACCCCATTCATTCTTCCTTCCCTGTTTCTTCAAACCTGTTCTTTCCAGTGAAGAAGAAAAAGAATATAAACCCACTTCTTGATTTAAAGATAGTTTGTATTTACACCAGAAAAGGCAGGGAAGAGAACTAAGGAACAGATGGTAGAGGGCATGAAAGTTATAAAAATTCCAACACTGAGCATTCTAAATTAACTTGTGCAAAGATTGCCACAGACCCTAATTTAAGGGGAAAAAAAAAGAAGACCTAAAGAGAAAAATACTTGTCTGCTTGGACAACCAACAAGTAATCACACAGAAACTTGTAATCCTGGACCATGATGGTGACAAAATAGTCTGCAGGTTTTAACTATAATGGAATTTGGCAGCCCAAGTAGTAAACATACCTCAACTCATGAGATCATGGCTCTGGTCAAGAGCCCAGAAATTAGAGTGAAATACAGCAATATGATTCTTGAAACTTGCTGTGATAAATAAAACATATATCCTAATTTTCCCCTATATCCCCACTCCTTTTTAAGAGCATAGGCTGAAGGATATTTCCATGCTTATAATACAGATGCTGGCAATTACAGATATTTTCCTTACCTTCCCTCTGATCAGTCAGGGAAGATACAAGGTTTCACATACTGGGAAGTTTCAGGACTGGCACAATAGTTCTGTCAATGTCGATTTGTCAACACTGATTCTCTTCTCCTCCTCAGCTCATGCAGCCATAGACCCAGCAAGAGAAGATTTAACCATACCACGAACACACATTTCTCAACCACTGAAGTGCACCTGAGGTGACAAGTAGTGCCCAGCTCTCTACAACCTAAAAATTAACTACAACTAGGTAAGCTAAATTCAGTGTCAAAAATTGAATATTTGCAAAACAGAGCGTTCTAGGGAGAGCAATGAAACACATGCAACCCCCAGATTTTAACAGCAAGACATTGGAGTATTTACAGGAGTCAGCAATACTGAGTTTAGTCTTAAAATGTTATTGGCATGTTAATCAGAATTTCTTTGCCCATTTTAGCAGAGTTTAATGTAAGTAGTGTAGATTAAGTTATTTTTAAATGCTTTTTGGAGTTAAAAGGTAGAAGAATCATTCCTGTTAAATGTCATAGGTAGAAGTGAGTACACCAAAAGCCTTAATGAATACCTGTTAGCAAAGTTATTTTCATAGATTAGCATAGCTATAGTTAGCAATTCACCCACAATGCATTAATTCTTGTTGTATTCCTTCCCCTCTCACCCCTAAGAAGATACTTGCTCTTTGAGTAAGTATCCATATCTTGATAAATTAAACAAAAATACTCTTAGGTAATGGAGTTGATGCAGACAAAAAACCAAAACAAAACCACATTTCTGATATTTCTTTCATGCAGATACTAAAAATACCCAAAGACATATGGTGGACTATATTTATTTTAAGACTTCTTTCCAGCTCTGTAAACAGAAACTAAAGTGGTTTGTGGTATCACCAGTTTTCAACAGTGCCATTAAAGCTGCTAGCACTTTTCCAGATTGTCTCCCTGAAGAGAGGCAAGAAATGGGACCCAGAAATCACAACAGAGGCTAAAGCTTCTCTGGCTCAGAGAGAGAAGGTAGAAGAGAGAAGCTTCTCTGGCTCAGAGAGGCTCAGGTAATGCCAGACTGCTGATATGGTCTGAAAAGCTCAGATGGGCATGGTCAAATTCTGTTGTGATATAAATTAAAACTGCTTCTCCTAGAAAAGGCTTAAAAAAGCCCTCCAAAACTTGTCTAGAGAGCAAAAGACTTTGGAGATCAGATTAAACCAAAATCCACTTTGAAAGCCAAGTATCAGGGTTGTGCTAACCCAAGCCAAAAATACCCACCAAGCCCTCCAACACTGCTCAGTTCCTCAAACCAGTATTACAGGGCAGCAAACTGTTTAGAATCTGCAAGGGGACTGCATTATATATTTATTTTCAGGTTTATTTCTAACATGCATTGTAGGCCAATTAAATATTGTTAAAAAGGTCATGTTCTGTACTTCTTTATGCTGCTTCAGTTTGCACTTTCTTAACAGAAGTTACAAAAATAAGCTGTTTACAGGACTCATTTTAATACTCTTATTTCATTGACAATATATATTAATTAAACTTGCAACATCAAGTCCTTTATTCTGAACAAAGGAATTCTTAAAACTGACTGTACAAGAGGTGGATAAAGTAACAGAAACACTGTAAAAATTAAATGTATAAAATTTTTATGTGTGTTTACCTAAACTTTTCTTGTTTGCCTAAGCTACCTTCTCAAGTCAGAGCCCTGCTGGCCTGACAACCCCATTAAACATTCCCACCCAGCAGAAGAGGTGAGAAACAGACTCAAGGTTGCCAAGATACCAAAAGCTGACACTCCATGGCTAGAGACGGGTGCAGGTCTTGCTTGAAAAAAAGAGAAACTACAATGATCAACAATTTCTCTTTCAAATGCTTCACAGTCCTGAAATGTCTATGCTCTTGCACCTCCCTGCAGCATTTGACTAGATAACTTTATTCCAGCAGTTGCTCTACAGCTCCATTTTCTATTTTATCTCTCTTCACAAGCTGAGGAAGGGTGGGATCTGATCCCCATTTCAGAAAGTGTTGCAAAAGGTAGTTGGACCTGGAGTAGAAACACTCTTTTTGGTTTGTTAAATGGACTTCTCTGCATACCCTGACAAACAGGGAGAGGGATATCAAATCAGGTGCAGGAGAAGCTAAACAAGCTCCTCAGTTTTGAGGTCATTACCAGAGCTATCACACCATCAGCAGGCTCCTGTGAAACTGCTGGGGGAACACTGCTTATGGCTTTCAATAATGCAACACCCCACAAATGCATCCTGGCAGTAAAGCAATGCTCACAGAGCATGTGCTGCTCCAGCACATAATTTAATTTGTCTGACAGGACTCAAATTTGAATACATAAGACTTCTAATTTTTAAATTAAATTAAATTCTGCACATCACATCACATCCAGTGAAAAGCACAATGCACTCCTGAAGGATTCCAGTGCTGCAGTAGAGATCCCATCATCTCTTTTATGTCAGCAGTTTATAAGGATTAGTTGGGAAGTATTGTTAGGTTGGGAGAAGGGCGTTACTAATTTTTAGAAACCGGCTTTCAAGTTATTTCAGTGGAAACACGAGGCAGAGAATTACACCAGATTAATTCACTTTTTTTAATATTCAAGACATAGACCTGATTTCTAAAGTTCCAGGTGTTTGAATTTGACACAATCCATTACATTCTTGTCTTTTGTTTCCAGCTTACAACACAGAGGCTCTTACTTAAACAAATCTTATGATAAAATATGTGATGAAATATTAATGACAAATTATTGCTATTAAAAGCTGCAGAACAAAATATTTGTAGCTGACAATACACATTCAAAAATAAAAACTCTGCACCCGTTCCTTATTTGATGATGCAAAATTTAGTTTTGATGCAACATTTCCATTAACAAAATAAAGTACTATTAGAAAAAGAATTATTAACACTTGAAAAATTAAAGAAAAAAAATTGCAAGCACTCTGAAAGATCAAATCAACTTACAAAGCAGAGAAGAAGTGGCAACAGCAATAAAAAATGGAGCTCAAGCAGAAAGATTTAAAAGAGCAACTGTATTTTACACCTCTGGAAAAGACAGATGTCTAAGCTGATTCAAGAACAAGTAAGCTTAATGACAATTAGGCAATCCAGCAATATGGTTATATGGATGGTAGTATAACGAGTAGGCTTAAGCAAGATAATAGACAACCTGATAAGAAGCAGTCCTGTTCCTGACTGATAAACGGGTATATTTTTTTTAAAGGTGTATTTGCACAACTTTTCTTGGTGTGTTACAGAAATGGCCTATTTTCCCCATAGACATCACTGAAGAAGAGTACAGTTCATAGTAAATCAAAAGTAGTACATGAAGATTCATACAAGAGCTACCTAAATCTTACTGAAATTGATGACTCCTTCCAATTAAAGACTAACAAAGACAGCATGAGGACCCTAGAATAAATTGATAAAACAACATATGACAACACAGAAGGTTTTCATAGATAGCACCACCACAGTTTCAGAGAGCAAGAACAATCAAATGACAAATACTGGCTACTTCCAGCACAAGGCCAGAATCCCAGAGATCAGCCTAAACACAGCATTATACAGGCAGGTAGCCCACCATTTATTTATAGGCATAATTCTGGAAACAAAACTGACATTAAAAAAAAAAAAAAGATATCAAGCCTTACTTGTCAAGGAAGTCCTTGTCCACAACTGCACAGATATCAAGCAGAGGATTTCCCATTCCAAACAGGACATTTTCACTGTAAGAGAATCAAGTATTTCATGTTAGTTTTGCACTGGTTTATTGTTTCTAGTACATGTAAAGACTTTATTAGAGAGAAAAACAAAAAAATACACATTTTGCCCAGCACAGTGGGCTGTGCAAAATACACTGTGACCTGGCATATACACAGAATCAAATTTGAGTGAAGTACCATCCTACAGTGATCTTTGAGCAATACACACATTATTCTGTTAAACTGTCACTTACTCAGATAAAGAATTTAAGCTGCATGCCATGTTCTGGAGTTTTAAAGGATGACATTCAAGTTGTAATATCAAATTTTAGATGGGGAAGCATCACACCAGAGTAATACGAATTTCACTAAAACCTCTCAGTTGCTGGGTACCAACAAATAATTAACAATTTAAGTCTGTTCTACTAAACTGAAACAAAGAGACTATGGATTCTGCATTGTCAGCCATTTTAAACAGTGTAGCTGTCTATTGGTATGTTGGATGTACTTTTTAAGCAACTTGACATTCACTTCTTTCATGTAGAAAAAAGATACCAAAATTACTGTAAACAGTATTCTTGAGACAGATAGCTTTAACCTCTTTTTTTAGATTAATTCAGAAACCATGTGTTACATTTTCCTGAATAGCATGTACTTGGGTGATAATGCAGTAATACCAAAGGATTAGCTATGTGGCCTAGTGTCAAGTAGGAGTGAATGCAGCTGTTCTCTAGAACTACATCCAAACCCATCACATTCCTTGCCAAACTAACACCTACTGTCTCCAACCAGCAAGGCACACCATGCTCCAGCTACCAAAGTACCTTCAGTATGACCACATATACAGGTTGCCCAGGTTTTGGTAGCCAGGGGCCTACAGGGGTGGCTTCTGTGAGAAGCTACCAGAAGCTTCTGCCATGTCCAGCAGAGCCAATCCCTGGTAGCTCCGAGATGGGCATGCTGCTGGCCAAGGCAGGGCTAATTAGAAATGATCGTTACACCTTGATGATCACAGATTTCAGAAGAAGGGGGGAAAAAGTTATTGTGCAGATGTAATGAGGCCAGAGAAGAGCAGGGTGAGAACATGTGAGAGAACAGCTCTGCAGACACCATGGTCAGTGGAGAAGGAGGGGCAGGGGGTGCTCCAGGCACCTGAGCTGAGGCAACCTGAGCTGAGGTTCCCATGCAGCCCATGGCAAAGATCACAGTGAAGCAGGATGTGCCCCTGCAGCCCTTGGTGAAGATCATGCTGAAGCAAGATGTGTCCCTGCAGCCCTTGGTGAAGATCACAGTGAAGCAGAATGTGCCCCTGCAGCCCATGGTGAAGATGATGGTGAAGCAGGATGTGCCCCTGCAGCCCTTGGTGAAGATCGAAGCAGGATGTGCCCCTGCAGCCCATGGCAAAGATCACAGTGAAGCAGGATGTGCCCCTGCAGCCCATGGAGAAGATCACAGTGAAGCAGGATGTGCCCCTGCAGCCCTTGGTGAAGATCATGGTGAAGCAGGATGTGCCCCTGCAGCCCATGGAGAAGATGATGGTGAAGCAGGATGTGCCCCTGCAGCCCTTGGTGAAGATCATGGTGAAGCAGGATGTGCCCCTGCAGCCCATGGAGAAGATGATGGTGAAGCAGGATGTGCCCCTGCAGCCCATGGAGAAGATGATGGTGAAGCAGGATGTGCCCCTGCAGCCCTTGGTGAAGATCACAGTGAAGCAGGATGTGTCCCTGCAGCCCTTGGTGAAGATCACGGTGAAGCAGGATGTGCCCCTGCAGCCCATGGAGGTCCATGGGGATGCAGAGATCCCCCTGCAGCCATGCAAGAGACCCAGGCTGGGAAAGGTGGATGCCTGAGAGGGGGCTGGGACCTCATAAGAGGCCCATGCTGGAGCAGCCACCTGGCAGGGACCTGCAGACCCATAGAGAGAGGAGCCCATGCTGGAGCAGGTTTCCTGGTAGGACCTGTGACCCTGTGAAGGAGCCATGCTGGAGCAGCCTGTCCTTGAGGGACTGCAATCAGTAGAACAGCGACAAATGTTGCACTGTGGAAAACATGATTAATAACCTTGATACTAAGACACAGCAAACCATGCTTTAAGTATCCTAGCTTTTGTAGCTTTAAGGACAATCCTTTAGAGCCCATTTCACTGTAAATAAAATGTGGAAGATGCTGCTTGAGACATGTGCTTGATGCTGCTTGCGGAAGATGGAGCCAGAAATCCAGCTCGCTCCTAACTGGAATAGTTAACATCTGCTAGTAAAAACCTGTAAGACTGGCTAAATACTTTTGTCAGTGTGACAAATAGCACAGTGTTTGAAATAGCATACCCATACGTTACACCTAGCTAGAAGACAAGAAGAGTGAGAGACAGACGACAGCTCAGGAGACATAAGGATAAAGGGGATTGCAGCTGAAGTCACAAGACAGAACATTCACCCTGTTGTAAAACCTAAGTGTTGCATAAGTAGTATATGGGACAATGAATGAAGTCAGAACTTTTCAAGTGTTGAATGCAGATTTGTTCCCAAGCTATATGTTCCTGTACTTAATGTTTACCTGATTCTTACATGCTGTAAAATTCTACACATCAATAGATTTATAACTACACTTAAAAAAAAAAAACCAAACAAACATATAATGGATAACTTCTGTATAAGACAAGAGTCAGCACTTTAATGGTCAGTATGCCAGAAAACAGCAGCTGTACTTACAAAAAAAAATCTGAAATACAGCTGACATGCTGAGGTCACCGCCTATGAAGAAGTTACCATGTTCAATGGAAAAGTAGAATAGAAGCTACCCAACATTCAATGAGCTGTGGGCTACAGAACCTGCAGGTAAATGTGCTCAAAGCAGCACAAGAGCAACTTTGTGCAGAAGCTCTATGAAGCCAATAACATGTGCAAACTCCTCCCATGTCAGCAGCAGCAGGAACCAGAACTTTCGGTGCCATTTAATCCAGGCAGCTCTTTACATCACATGTAAGTCCTGCTCGTTCCCAAGCCTTCCTTCACCCACAATATTTTATTAGCATCTCCATTCAAGTATTCCAGAGGCTGTATGTAGGGCACCATTTGGAATCAAGTTTGAAAAGCCAAGATAGCTATCATTAGAGTAGTAAATGTATGTTTAGAAACATTCCACTGAAACTCCTGGGCAAACTCTGCTCGAATTCAGTATAGTTGTTTCTCACAACTAAATGTAGGACAGCAGAACTTGACAACATTTTAAACACATAAAAGTTTGAGTAGATTTAACATTGATTTTGCTGAAGAAATCAAGTTAAGTGTCATAAACTGTTTATCTATTTTTGCAAATAATCTAAACACATAAGATAACATATACTAATCTCTAGCTCTGTGTCTTCAACTCAAATGTATTTCTACATTTTTGGTTCTTCCTAGGTGTTAAAGTTATCTAAGCCCTAAGATATTAGAACTTCTGTGCTTAAAAATATGTATTAACATTCCATTGGAGAAAAAAAAAGGAAAAAAAAAAAAAAGAAAAATCCATACTCTCCACTTGTACTGGGGACTGGAGTTGTATTTTTCCTGAACTGTCACTGTATTTGATAAAAATACCTTTATGCGCAAAACGGGAAAAGTCTAAAGAAAAGTCTAAGTCACAAATTTTTAAAAGTCAATAAGCAGGTATTTAAGAGGTTGGACTCCATCTCAGAGGTCTTTTCCAATGTAACTGATTTTGGGATCCCTCACTGTGATCAGCATTTTCTAATACAAGCTTTCTGACCAATTTGGAAGGTCCTACTGTTAAAGAGGAAGACTTGACTGTGTAAATTGTTAGCATGTTCAACCTGACTAACCCAACACTGGCTACATTTAGTGCAATGCAAATCACCCTTCCCTTTTGGAGGAGCTGCAAAGTTTCCACACTGTTATACTATGGCACTGCTTGTGGCACTACATGAGGTACAGCAACTACTTAGTTTCAGGTTGATCCTCAGTAAAAATAAAAAAAAATATATAAATCTCATATACTCTGTAAAGCCACATAAGCCTCTGTAAAAGCATAAAATAAGCCAAATATTTATGATTCTGGAGAATGCTAAATTTACGAGTCTCCAGAGTGAAAAATTGAGATATTAAACAGTTATATTCTCACCAAGTTGTTTGAACAGCAGATTTGAACCTTAGAGGCCTTATATTTGCTGTTCAGTCACACTGGACATCTGCAGTTATTAAAATTTCAGTGATTATTTCCAACCAACTAGAGATAAAACATAGTGAGGAATCAGTAATAATTTCCTGAAATTTGAGATTCCACAATACACAGGTTATTTGGGAACACATCTCTACCACAGAACACACTTTTGTATTCCCCAGCCTCCAGCCTCCCCTCAGTCCCTTCTCCATCACTCAAAAAGGATGTTCTTGTTTAACCCAACTAACCTACTGCAAAAGAACATCTGGATCAGTTCTTCAGGAAGCAGGTGATAAATCCTTCACCTGCACAAATTAAGGGCACATATCATGGACTATACAGTCAGCATCTATGTGCATACACGTACAGACACACAAAGAGTACATATAAATGAACAAGATTTATACTTTCTACACTCCAAACTACAAATAAGATGTTCAAATAAGAGGTACAAATCTAAAAGTTGTTTGGACAAAAATACACCATCCATCTAGCAGGCAAAACTACAGAACAGTAACTACAGAGAGCTTTGATGTACATCACATTCACATTTTTAATTACTGACAAGCTGCAACGAATTTTATGAGTTTGGCTTTTAACTTAGGACTACATGAAGTGTGAGTTGCAACTACAAATTCAAGCAATGGAACTCATTAAGTATAAATAAATCTTCACCTGTTAATTAGGTGTTTTGTTCAGACATTACTAATATGACTGATTTTATACAAATGGCCAGTGTTTCACACCTTACTCTTATCACAAGTGGCAGAAGTGATAAAATGAAACCAAACTAGATAAAAACAAAACAACAAACCCAAACAAATAAACAAAAAAGAACGCAAAACATCAGTACTGAGCTATCCTTGAACCTCATAAGAAGCCAACGAAATTAACTGCAACTGAATGATCTGGAAAGCTGTGTCCAATCTCATGCTCTACTGCTGCAGGCATTTTTTAAAATATGGTCCTGATTGAAGTTGGCTGCTGAGCATTAGCAGCACTATATCCAACTATCACACAATATTGTTATCATCCCAGGCTGCTGCGCACTTCCGTGGAAGAGCAACATCAAAATATCAGTGAAAGCTTATTATTAGCTACTGGCACGGAGACAGAGGAATATTTTGGGCCTTTGGATACTGGCAACTCAGAAAGCCTTAAACATGGCTGAGACATTTGGGTGTGCAATTGCATGGCAGCACGGTGTGTGTCTAGTCTTCCTTTTACAAATTTAAGAGATGGTCTTGTAAGATCTAAAATATTAGTATTTCTAAAGGGTTTCACTATGCCCTTTAAAGTAAGGCAAAAACAAGGCATGTTTTAAGCCTGTCCTCAGCATATCCATTTCAGTTTAAAACCCCATATAACACAAGATTTGAACTTACCAAAAGTCATTTTTATGTTTAGTTAAAGCAAAACAGCAATAGTACCAGATTTATAGCACTTGACTAGCTATAAGCTCTTAAGTAAGAGCATCCCTCTCTCATCCCACATACCCATGTAACATCATTACAAGTAGGATGATACTTACATCAGTAAGTAACTCGTCTAACACAGAAGTACCTTAGAACTATTATCCCATCCTTCCAGAGTTCAGACAATTTTCTTGCATCACTGGTCAGCAAATCACTTTAGCATTTAGACCTTAAACACATAAGGTGGCCTGCTGGACTGCTTACATGCTTTCCTGACGTGGGTCTTAAGCGAAGACAATATTTGGCTAAGCAGTTACATATTTACATACTGACTTAGAGGAACATCTTCAGTGAAGGTTTCATTTATTATGAAACTTTTGTAGTTTTCTAAAGTGACACACTCACAGGCTCCAACTTTGAAAACAAGCCGAAAAGCTTTGGCCTTATGTAAGCAAGGCTGCCGCAGAAAAAAACTGTTCCACCACTACCCAGCTCCTCACACAGCTGCACTAACTTCACAAGCCCCAACAGTGAAATACTATTGCAATTTCAAAGTTACCGTCTCGGTCAGAAACAGTGTGAGTGAAACCTGATACACAGAGTTTGGAGGGTGGAGAGAGGAGATGGGAGAACGGCCTTGAATTATAGAGGCAATTTGATAATTATCAGGCATTTCTTTAGCAGCCAAAGGCCCGATCAAAGGCTACCGATTTACCTCACAATACAACCCCATCTTGAGATGAAGTGTTTGGGGGAGAAAAACTATTCTCAGTATCTCCTTTCACTGAATGTTAAGTTACGGGGATCTGTCATCCTCCGGGTTTGCTGACAGGCTGATATCACCGCAGTTCCAACAGCCTGCCAAGAGCCTACCCGCTATTAACACCCCTCTTCTCGTTATTGGGGATTCTTTTAAAATCTAGTTCCAGTCACGGCAAGCTACAGCGAGGGTTTAAGGTTCCAAAGCGGCTGCCGGAGCCCCTGGACACGCATCCTCCCACGCCCACGGGCGGCACCCCGCGGCGGGCGGCGGCCGCCCACGCCCAGGCGCTACCTGTGACAGCGGCACCGCCGCCGAGCGACGCCGCACGCAGCCCCCGCCACCGCCCCGCGGATCAGCGGAGCACCTGCGGGCCCGGCCCGGCGCTGCTCGGGGCTCTCGCTCCCGGTGCCACTGGGAACCGGCATTGCCCAGTGCCGCCGGGAGCCCCGGCCGGGCGCGCCCACCTGCCCGCGAGAAGCCACCGCGGCGCCCCGGGAGCGCTGTTCCCACGGGGCTGAGGGGCCGCCGGGGCACCGGCACCGCTCTCCCTCCTTCCTCGCCCCAGGGGAGCGGGCGTGCAGCCACCACACCAACTCGCGGCACAGGGAGAGGGATGGGACGAAGCCGCGCTGTCCCGCACGGTGATTACACAGCGGGGAGAAGAGCCCGGCTGCGGCGGAGCATCGCGCCGGGCGCCTCCGCCCCGCCAGCGGGAGCGCATCAGCACCCGCCGCCCCTTCCCCCGGGATGCGGGGCTGTGCTGCGGGCGCTGCGCGAGGGCTCGACATTACCTGAGAGTGGCCATGGCTCCACGCCCGCCCGGCCGCCCGCGGCAGAGTCCCCTGGCAGCGGCACCGTCACCTCTCCGCCCGGCGCCCGCGCCTCAGCCGCGACTGAGCGCCGGGCAGCGCTCGGCCGGCCCACCGCGCGCCCCGCCCCGCCCGCTCGCGCGTCCCGCCATTGGCCGGGCGGCCGGCGGGGCGGGCCCGGGCCCTGCGCGGCGGCCGCGCGGCGCGAGGAGCCGCGGGGCGCTGCCGACGGGCCCCGCGCCCCGGTTCGGCAGCGCCCGGTACCGAGCGGTGCCGCCCGCCCGGCACCCCCGGGCTCCTCGACCGCCATCTTTGGTACGGGCGGAGAGCGCGCGCCTCCCACACAGCTCCTGCTGCTGCCCTCTGCGAGCCCCGGCGGCCAGCGTGGGAGACAGTGACAATTGGCCAAGGAAAACCAAAAGAAGTTTAGCGGCGGTAGCCCCGCGGAGGTGCGGGGCTCGAGCCGCACCGCCCACAGTAAAGATGGCCAGCGGAGCCCCTGGCAGCGCTGCCCCTCGGCTGTCACGGGGCCGTGGGAACCGAGGGGACCCCCCCGCCCCGGCTCTGTCCTGGCCGCGGGCTGACGCCCGCCCCGACACACGATCGCTGCACCCTCGACACGAACGCGTTTTCATTCTTTTTCTTTAACTGTGCCTTGGGTCAGCGAGTGACCCCCTGCGGAGCCTGCCTTCCCCCGCAGGCGGCGGCCGCCGGGCGCGGGGCCGGGCTGCCGAGCCCCGGCGCACATCGCCTCATTCCGGGCTGCCGGAGCGCCTGGCAGCCACCTGTGGAACGCAGCGCTCCGGCTGCCCAGGCGGCCAGACCACAGGCTGGAAACACGGGAAGAAAAGGGCAGCCCGGCATTGCTTACTGCCTTTTCTTATTCGCCTGACACTGGCAGAACTGCCGTATCAGAAAGAGAAAGCCTCGCTTAAGCCAGGTTTCTATCGTCACTCCTCATTTGGCTGTCAAAGTTACTGCCACATTGTGCAGATTTGGCACTTACTTTGTTAACTTACTAGCACCAGAAGCACTGATTCATGAAACTGAAGCCAATAGGTTGTTTTTGCCAAAAATGAATCCCACGTTGTTAAGTACTGCTGTGTCACCTCTAACTAAATATTTAAACTTAACAACTTCATAATCCTGTGGTTATTAGTCCGAAGTTTCCCTTCCTTTCCATCTACAAAATGGGAATATTGTACTCAGAAAAATTAAAGCCAAACTTTCCATCTATTTCTAATTTTCCTCTCAGAGGAGATGATGCCAAAATATGACACATGGATGAAGGTCAAGGACCTGCATTGTCACATGAAAATAACAGAAAAAATTATGCTCAATACCTGATGTAAGACAACTCTCCTAGGTTCTCTAAATCAGACACTCGAAAAATAATCACCACTTACTGAACTTGTCACAAAATTCTCATTATTGACTTGTGTCAGGGGTCCTGAAAAGTCTAATAAGAGTAGGAAAATAAGAGTAGGGAACTAAGAGTAGAAAACACATCCATCCTCTTACTGTTATTGCAACACAATGTGTAAGAGGTCCTCAAATCCTGAGGGAGGATTCTGAGCTCTATTGAAATGCAAATATATACATACATAATGGTTGCATCTTCTGATTCATGTTGAACTATTTATTATGTCCAGTTTAACAGTTTCAGTGCTTAATAGCCAAACCTCTGTTTTGTAACCTAGAAGGTGGGGAAGGAGGATCCCAGCAGCAGCAAATATAGTAATAGCTACATAACTTGTTATTGTATATAACTATAGAATGCAGCTGTCTTCTTGGTTCTATCACTGTATTCAAAATATTAAAAACCTTTTTTTAAAAAAAATCTAGTTGTAGATTCTCTCATAAATAATTGCCTGATTTTAACAAGCACATAAAGATATGTGAAGAAAAATAGATGTATACATGAACTATATCTACAGTAATTTGCAACATACAACTGCATATTATGAATAGCAAGCTACAGAGCAAGAGGCCAAATGACGTACCATCAAATGTTTCTAAATTTTACCACTTGAGCATATTTTCTCTAAAAAATATTAACATCTTTTCGTGGAATAGCACATATGACACCTGAACAGCAGTCAATAGCACTTTATAAGCTTGCAGCTCTTCCCTGTGCCAAATCATCTTGGCTGTGCTATCACATACGCACAGGTTCTACTGCTACTGACATCTCGAGACACCACCTACCCTACTACCACTTATCACTGGGCTTTTAGTCATTGGCCAGGGAACTGCTACACATCCAGACCGATCCCTAGTCTAAGGAAGTGGAGAAACAGCAGTCAGAGTATTGCTGGAAAAATGGTCAGTTATGACTTATAGTCATTCAGAGATGAACTTAATGCCTGTGCCCCGAGTTCAACTTGCAGTCCCACCATGTATGTGCTGGGCAGGCAGTCTGAGTTTGCCTTCCTCACCCCTGACCTTCCAAACTCCCCCTGCTTGCATGGGGCAGCTGACCTTGCCTTCACATGTGATCCGGCCTCAGAAATCCCTGAGAGAAACATGAAATTTACAGCTTTTGTATCTATCTACATATATAATGTCTGACACAGTCTAACCACTGTGTTTTCTTGACCGCTGTTGTTAGTATACAAGAGAGAAATCTTCATGACCATGCCAGTTTCTCTCTCTATATAAACAACTTCCTTGGGTTATTTCACTAAAATGTTTCCTTTCAAGGACACTATGAATTCAAAATGAACTCCACCCCTACCTGATAAAATAACAGGCAGGCATATGAGAACATTTAAAATTGTACTTTAGTGAAGTAATCCATGAAACTCTACACATTATATATTTGTAACTTGCAACCAAGAGATAGGCAATCTAGGCCTTAACCTTGGACTAATGTGTTATGTTTTACACCACAAACATTTGGTATAAATCTTACAGTTTGCAATATGTAAACAAAAAGTTCTCTATTAACCCCCATATTTTCACTCAATTTCTTCAAAGTACAAAAGTAAGGTTGATCTTAGATAAGCTGCCCATCTGTTTCCAAGACAGAAGGATGATCTTTTACGCAATAGCCCCAGCAGACATTATAAAATGGGACTAGTGAGCAGCAAGTCCACAAATTCTCTTTCAATAACAGCATTTTGCAGAGCTTGCAAATATCTTCTATTATAGCAGTTGCTTTGGAAACTTTTCTACAGAGAGAATTTAATATCTTGCAACATAAAATAAGATGCATTTTTAGCTTGTATGGGTTCTACTTGCAAAGTGTTAAAATCTTTTATTATTTTTAAAATTCTGTGACATCATCCCATTTTTTTCATGTAACTTCACAGAGTGTTCAGCTGTAAAAGCAAAGGAAAGTCTATAAATCTGCTGACTCTTCAGCATACTGCAGACATCCATACTTTTTTATTTTATTATAATTAAATAGCATAGCCCTTGAAACAGTTACAACTGCTTTGTACCACTGAATGTACAAGGAAGAAAACCCCACAACAACCTTTCACTGTAAATGAAATCCCAAGGTAGCATAAAGCCAGCAAGTAGCTTTTTCTTACCATATCCTTCAAGTGCAGAACAGCTTTGACTGTGGTCAAATCATCATCGTCATTATTATTATTACCGTTCAAAATGGAAAAAATCCCTTTCCCTTCCCTGAAATCTGAGTAATACCCAAAGACTTCTCTTCTTCACACAAAAGGCGTTGATATTATATAAATAATAATATTTTGTACTACTACTATACATTATATGAATAATACATTTTTAAAAATCAATTTATGTAAAAAAAAAATGAACAGCCTTGAAAAAAACATAGTGTTCACATTGTATCTGCAAATTCAATTTACTTTTTTCAAGAAGATAAGATTTTCCAATACACTGTCAGCAAATAGTAATTAATGACCTTTAGATAGCAATCCATTCCCTGCTTCTGAAACTGGTTTTGTGAAATATTTGTGTACCATGCCTGTGTAAGTAACTACTAAAATTCAATATCACAACCTTGTATCACAAGCCAGAATTTTGCTTCCAAGATTTCCACGTGAAATATACCTTAGCAACAGCAGAGTAAGCCAAGGTCTTGTGCTACAGAATTTCACATTGCTACACTAACACCATAGTCAGCTAATTCTACATTCATTTAAGTCTCGTTCCTGGCACCTTCCTTGTCTGTTCATAAGCAGTATTAGTAGATCCAATGAGATGACTAATCCTACACAAACTGTTCCTTTAGTTGAAAAAGAAGGGACTCAAATCTCAGGAAAACACCATTTCAAGGTGAAATAGGCCTATTTACACTGGCTCTTCTCTCCCAGGTAATCCAGCTTGCAAGCACCCTCAGGGACAGGACTAGTCCCAGTGACTTAAGGGAAGCAAGGACTTATGCCAGCAAGGCAGAGCTGCACCTCTCTGCAGGCTATTGGCCAAGGCTGTTATGTCTAAACTGCTGCTGTGGGTGTGACTCTGCTGGCCAGGTGGGCTGCAGGTAACATCAGTAAGGAAAGACAGCCTGTGGTCCAGAGAACAAAGAGCCTTCCCACAACCTCCTTTTCCTCAGGTTACACACTCCCTACAATAAAGCAAGGAATTACTTCAATTAAAAGGATGAAACACCACAGCAACCTTCTCCAAAACAAGAACACAAAATCGTGGAAACATGACACATGCTGTGCAAAATCCCAGAGGATTACATCAAAGGCCAGGTGAAGACACTTGACAACGGTAATTTGAGAGTTACACATCTGAACAATGGAAAGCAGTGCCCGCACCGTAAGAGCACAGGAGTTTCCATGCTGCAAGTTATTCCGGTTTTGGATGTATTTCTGTCAACACATCTTGGAAGGGAAGGTGACTGCTGTTACATCCTAAATAAAACAAAATTAGCAACGTCTGTTGCTAGTGTCCTCAAGAGCATTTGTCTGATTTCTAAAGCAGACCAAATATTCATCTGAAGAAAAAGTCTATTGCTTTAATTCTGGGAACAAACACGGCAAAGTGCTTGGGTTTCAGATCTTTCTTTGACCTGAGGACATTACGAACACCAACATGGAAAATGTTACCTGTATTTGCAGAAATAGGAATAGGAAAGTAAGAAAACTATAAGCCATGAAGACAAAAACTGAAATGAACACAAATAGGGAGCAAGGTGAAATTAAAAACAAACAAACAAACCCCAAACCCAAACCAAGAGATAAGAGAGAAAGAAGAGAAAATTATTTACTAAATTCTAACTGAAAGCTTAGTCACAGCTAACTTAAAATATTCAGACTCTTATTTCATTTATAAGGAATTGATAAAGGAATAAGCTAAATTAAAAGTCAGCTTATTAAAAAAATTAAAAATGCGTGAAATTAGCAATATTTTTACAGCCACTAGTATCAAGCTTTCTAAAATCTAGTGGAACAGTAATGACAAAGGACTGCTTTTGATAACATTCACAGAGTATTTGACAATTTATTCTTAAAATGAAGAGATGTCTAATAGCAGAAGAGGAAGAATACTGTACTTTTTTCTTTTAGTATAAACTATTTGCCAAACTCAATGCTTACATTGTCTTCTAGATAAACCGATTTGTTCAAACAACTAGCCACGTCATGACTATTCAATCAATACAGCAGCTGCAGAACAGCCAGAAGGTCATCATGCAGCACAAGGGACTTGACAAGTTTGTGTGCAGAAGGAAAAAATGAACATGCCTATTTCTATACAGACACGTACATCTAAGTTCAAACATTTCTACAGAAATGTCCAAATTCTTTCATCACTGTACCAGGCTGCTAACAGAATCTGCTTGTGTTTTTCACAGACTTCCCTAACAAAACCAAATATAAAAGGACACAAATCCTTAGTAATTCTCCTCTAAAGTAACACCTCATGATGTTTCTAGTAAGTTGATGCTGCCGCTCCATGACAAGCCATTTGCAGTTTTGCAAGCCCATTTTCTGTCCAAACAGTGCAGTTCACACACGTACAATGATATTCTACTTCACACAGCAGAGATGCAGTCAGAAGCCCAAACAAGGCAGCGCACATTGATGGCCTTGCCTAAAGCCCATTGGTTTGTAGTAGGGATTTGCAAGCCTCAATAAAGACAATGCAAAACCTGCCGCCCAGCAGATGAATGTCAGCACAACACATTGTTGGGCTGGGAATGCCAGTTTGGGTCTCGGGCTTTGTGTGCTGCTCACTGGGTGGCAAAAGCCAGCCATCCTACACTGCTTTCAAACAAGTGTACCTTCCTGAACCCAGTCAGCTTTGCCACCTCGTGAGGGAGTTACATTTGCTTTCCTTTGTCCGAAAAGATCAAAAGGGTCTAAAAATGTATCCATGAAACCTCTATGAAGCCACTTTGAGAGGATAAATATGGTACAACTGCCTTTGTTGAATCCATTAGACATGATCTTCTCAAGTGACTGGAGAGCCTCAGACCTATGTGTTGAGAGAAGGAATCGTTCTCTATAATCTCAAATTCTTGCTATAACAAGTATGATGTTATTGAGCTCCAAAAATTTTTAAGTGATTTTTCACTTCTTTTCTAATCTATAGAGGAACTTTTTCCAAGCCTATCTAGCAATGCTTTACATTTAAACTGAATCTCGTTACAAATACAGCCAAGTCATGGAACCTCAACCAGTCTGGTACTTTCTCTAGGGTCTTTTAAGTCCCACAACAGCACTCAGCCAAACACGTTCTTGCCAATGAGTGTTGAGGTCTGCTAAATCTAGTCCAACCACCAACTGCTTCATGAGCTCAACCTGTGGCAAACAGCACACATTAACTTTATTTGACCACCAGTTAATTACGGCATTTCTCCTCTTATGAAACAGAGCTGGAGCCTATTTATACTTTGGCTTGAAATAACTTGCAACCGAATTAGCATATGCAAGTTCTAACAACATTCCTCATGTTTTATCTATCATACCTTACAGAAGTAGTATTTGCAGTTTAGTCAGTCATTACCAGAGCATGTCACCACTGCCTTTCATTCCACTGCAAACAACCTTTAAATTTTTAACTCAGTACACCAATAATATACTCAAATTTTAAATTTTTCTCATGTTTCATCTTAAAATGCTGTTTCCTCTAATAAACTTTATTAACAGAAACATTGCAGATGCCAGTTTCTTGCCTCATCTTGCTTTAAGGGCCATGGAGATAACTGTTGTTTTTTGACTACAACTTTATCTTGCTGTCTGCCATTTATTTGCTTTCAGAGCTCAGCCACATCTTCCCTCTTCTACTATCTGCAACTGAGCTTGTCAACCATTATTAAACTTGAAAAGTCACTTGGCTGCTGAAGAAGCAAGTATCCTGACTTTGACAAATTTAATAGGATTAGCTCTTTCAATAAGGACATCAGTACCAAAAAAGACTGTTCTCATCTCAGTACTAAAGTACATCCCCTTTATGCTATATTTGAGTGAGTTATTAGTTAGCAGTTATCGCCAAGATAATTTTGGACCTTTCAGGGCTTATGCCATTAATTCTCTTCATACACTAAACACTTGGAAGGAAGTTAGCTAGCTTACAATTATATTCATATCTGAATAATCCTGAGAAAACAAACTTGCAACTGTACCAAAAAAACCCCAAGCTGCTCTACAGCTCTCAGTACTCAGAGTTCTCATTTTGACTGTGCATCCTCCATTGAGAAACCTTACATTTTTCTGCTATGACACTTACAAATAAATTACTTATGTCTGTGCAGGCCATCATTCAGATGGGATTCAGTCAGCGCTATTGTACTGTAATCACAGAAATGAGGAAGTATAGCAAATCGCACAAATTACTTCAATATGAAAATATTTTAAAATATATGGTAGGTCTTAAAGAGAATGTAACTGTTAAGGCGGATTTTCAGTTTCCTGTCCAACGGGGACAGAGACCCTCGCACGAGTATTACTCGGGGCATTTTTCAGAGGTTGTTTCCAAAGGGGAGGCAGAAGCATTGACAATCCCAGCTATGCTCTAGTTCGGGGCCATCGCTGCGGGCAGCGTTCCGTTTCACCGCGCCCCATCCAGATGCTCAGCAGTTCATTCGCACTGACCGCCCCGACCCCAGGGCACAGCGCGACCCCCGCGCCTCCCACCCGCCCCTGCCTCGGCTGCGCGGAGCCCGGTGCGGCGGCGCCCCCGGGCACCCGCCGGGCCCGGGCAGCGGTACCGCGGCAGGAGCGGGGGCAGCGCGGCGGGACGGCCCCGCCGCCGCCTCCACGTGCGCCCGGTGCCGCGGCGGGGCCGTCCGCACAGCCCGCGCGCAGCCCGGCCGAGCACAGCCCGGCGCGGCGGGACCCTGCCGGCGGAGTCTGACCGCACCGCGGCGGCGGCACGTGTCTCGCCCTCCGCCGGGGGCAGCACCAGCCGCCCTCCGGCACCCGCAGGGGATTGCTCGCGAAGCAGCGCCCGTCCCGGAGCCCGTTACCTCAGCTGCTGCTGCTTCTGCTCCAGCTTGAGCTTCTTGGCTTGCGGCTCCCCCGCTGCCATCTTCGCGCTGGGCGGCGTGCGGCGCGCTCCGCTCCCCTCGGCCCGCCCGCCGGCCCCGATCCGCCCCGCCGACCGCGCCGACACCGCCACCGGGGGGCGGGGGCGCCGGGACGAGCGTACGGCCGCGCCGGGCGCCTGAAGGGGCGGGGAGCGCAGCCCGCGCCGCCCGCCGTCCCTGCCCAGCCGCGCGCTGCCGCGGCGCCGGCCCGGGTGGGTTTAGCGCCCGGGGGCCACTCCCGTCTCCTGCCGGCCGCCGAGGCCGAGCGGTGCTGACCGGTGGTGAGGGAGGCCGAGCGGTGCTGACCGGTGGTGAGGGAGGCCGTGGCAGCGGGGCCGGCGGGCCCGGGGAGGGAGGGGGCCGCGCTCGGGCGCTCGGCGCAGGCAGCGCCCCGGCCGCCCGCGCCTCCGCCGGGGGGCGGCCCCGCGCCGCCGCTGCCGGGCCTCGCCGCCATCTTGGCCGCTGCCCCGCTGTCCCGGGAGCGGGACGGGCCGTGCCGGGCCGGGGGAGGTACGTGGGGCGCGGGGGGCCCGGGCCGTGAGGGAGTGGGGCGGCGCTGCCCTTGATCGGGGGGACGGGATTCCTGCTAGGCGGGAGCTGCCCGTGCCCGGTCCCGGCCGCCCTGGTTGGCCGGAGTCGGACAGGGGCGACATCCCCGGCAGTGGTGGTACCGGGAGTCTGCCCCGCAAATCTGAGACTTTCCGCTTTACTCGCCTCCGTTTCCGTTGTTCGCTGTCTATTTAAATACAAAATCGTGGCCGTGTTTGAATGCCACCCCCCCCTTGCCGTTGTTCTGGGCTCTGGCGGAGGTGCGGAACCGCCCGGTAGGGTCGGGTCCGAGCCCGGTAGCGGCGGATCTGCCCCCTCACGCCCCGAGATGAGGCGCAGCGTGAGGGATCGGGCACCGGGCTGTCCGGCAGCCAGCGCAGGCCTGCGGAGGGGCGATGTAGAGCCCGCAGCAAGGCCAGGCCGGGAGGGGCAGGGCGGCCGGGGGAGCGGCGCTGGCTCACCTGGGTCCATCTTTAGCAGCCCTGCTCAGCCACGGTGTTGCCACTCGGGCTGCTCCTGCTTAATTAGCAAGGGCCCCTGTGAGTGCGGATCCACATAATATGCGCTGGGAATAAACCCGTTACCATCCACCTCTATGCACTGCACAGCGCTCCTGCCCTGTTCAGTACCCAGCGGTAACTGAGTGGAGGTTGACGCTTGTCTTCTTTTGTTTCAGTTCAAATCTGCTGTGAATTAGTAATGCACTTACCATCTTTTCAGTATATGATGAATCGTTCATACCCATTAAGTGTTAATCAAACTGGAGGAATAGCATCACCATTCAGTGTAGCTTTTCTATAAACAACCAGGCAAAAAATCATACCTTAAATGATGAAAAATTGTGTTCATAGCAGGCAGACTGCAGTATTGGAGAGGAAAAGGTATTTTACAAGAAAAGCAAAACCAACTTCAATTACTCATGTAAGGAGTAAAATGATGGAAGCAATGTTTTACAAAATAACTGACTATGTCAACCATGGGAATGTTTCTGCCCTGGCAATTTCCAGTGGGTTTGAATCATACATAGCTTCTCATTTATTTGTTAAAGAAAAAATAAAAGAAAAAAAAAAGAAGAGGAAATATCTGAGTGATATTTCTCTGTAAAAAAAGTCTCGTGTTGCATGCTAACTCAAAAACATGAGCAAACTTGGGATTTTTTGGGGGAAAAAAAAGGACAAATAGATTCTTTACTGCCTGTATGCATATATCTGAAAATTCCTTGCAAGTGGCAAATCAAACTTTATGAATACTCCATGTGCTTCCATGATCAATTTTGCTGGATTTATTTAGAAATTAATTTTTCTGTTGTACAAGACAGTTATGCACCAGCTAAATCCCAGTTATTCTCTCACATACAGATTTCCTTCATGAGGAATCTTTAATAAAAACCTTGTCATGAGGATTCAGAAAACAGAAATTGAAGTCCTTGAGGTAGAGAAGTCTGAACAGTAGGAGATGAGTGGTAGTGGCATTTTACAGCTGTAATAATGGCAAGAAACCAAATTAAAATTTGTTTAAAATGTGAAGTTCCTTCCTCTTATATCCCTTTAATTTTCCCCCAAATTACAGCTCCACATATAACTTAAAAGAATACAGCGAAGATAAGTTAAATCTTTTTTATGCTTATTTAACATAATGTATGAAAGGCAGCCTTTTAACAGGAGCTGCTTAGAATAAGAGTATCCATGAGACTCATTCATACAGGATAAAAAAATTAGGGTGCTGCTTTGCTCTGTCCTCTTGGAGGAGAAGGAAGGTACAAGAGGTTCTGTGCCTTCTTTCTGCCCTCTGTGTTTGGACTGGTTGGGACAGTGCACACACGTTGGGAAGGGCTGCCATGCACAGCAGCGTTCCAGTGATGCTTGCTGGCTCTGATGGAGTGTTTCAGTAGTGCATGGCTCTGGCACTGTCCTTTCTGGAACCTTGAGTGCCTCTTCAGAGAGAGCCTGTGAAGGACAGCAGTGTAAAGCTAGTAGCACTGTTGCTCTGGCCTGTCAGACTTACTGCAGGAGTGAACTGGGCAAGCATGGTGGAAAACATCTTCACAAAGAGCTGCTGACTTGGGGCTTTGATATCCCTATGATTGAATCCTGCTGCCTTGTCCATTCAGACTTCTTCATGGTTTGGCTGGAATATGAGCCTAATTATCAGTATTTTCCTGAAAATACTATGGACACTTGATATGTGAACTGATACTCGCTCTATTTGGCCTTGTCTATTCACTGTCCTGCTTTCAGAGGATGAATTTCTTAAGTTGTCCCTTAGTAGTCCTAAAGCTACTGATTCACATGTAAGTTGTGTTCAAATGCTCCATCTCCATGGAAAAATGCAGTTTTAGCAAAGAATTTTTAATTGTTTTGGTGTGGGTTTTTTCCTAAGAAACTCTTGCTTTTCCAGCAAAGCTTTCTGTTCTTGCAGGTCCCAAAGGGAACTGCAGTTATTCAGGATCAAATATTGTTCGATTATTCAGAATCTAATATTGTTCTGTTGACAAGAGATGGAACTCTTGCCAGCAGTTAGAAGATTTATACTGAAACTAAACTGAACAGAGGCGCCATGCAAGTGTATTATTGGAAAGCTCATCAGACAGTAGATTAAATGCTGCACAAATTCTCATGCAGGCTGTAATAACTACTGGTAAAAGCACAGAGGAAGTTGCAAATTTTGTTATGGATACCAAACACTGATTTAAGTCAATTTTAGAGTATTCTCAAAGGACTGCTTCCTCTTAAAAATAATTTCAGAAAGTTACTAACAGTGTTTGAAATGAGAGCAAAGATAAATAAATATATGCTGAACATCTGGGAAGCAAAGCATTTAGTCTTTAATAGGGATGATCTTGCTGATAAAATATGTCTGAGTACTTGTACAGACACAAGCACTTCATGGTGTTGAGTAGATATGAAGTTTTTTGACTAACAGAGGGGGACAACAAGCAGTTCTTAAAAAAGATTGCAAAAATGTTTTTACTTTGACCTGTAGATACCTAAGCTGTGAGCATCTTATATGTAAAAAGATTCATGACACTTGAGCAGCATCATTAAAACACACAAACAATAATAGGAGCATAAAAAACCCCTGTGATATTACAGAACATTCATGTTTTAATAAACCTGAGACTTGCAGATTTATCAACTTGAATCATAGCTGCTAATGATGTGTCATGCTGGTTCTGCCAATTAAACAATATTTCAGAGCTGCCGTGTTGGCTGTTTTGAAAGTGTTGTTCAGGTGTTTAATGGGACTTCTCTTTATTAGGTTTGCTGGTTTGAAAGCCAGTGAATGGGGTTGGGGAGGTCAGGAACACATTTGTAGCATATATTGAATTTATAGGAAAAAGCTAAAGTGCTGACTAGCTGATTGTGACAAAAGTACTAGCTTCAATAGAAATAGAACTGCCTATTTTAGCTTATTTCTCCAGATTACTTTAAGCATTTGATTACTTTCCATTCACTTGTCACTACAAGTTCATTTCCACAAATACATAACAGAGACTCATACAGTCTACCACCACTAATTCTTCACCCTTCAGAGAACCTATGCCTAATTCAGGGAACATTGAAGCTGTGGAATACTTTTCTAGTGATGGTCCTATTTGGAGTATTTTCAGTAATTAGTACTAGCTATAAAGGGCATTGCAGAGGTCAGTGATTGATTCCTCACTTCATGGTTTCAGAGCTTTGTATGTAACTCAGCTCGGTGTTATGAAAAAGCAGCTGTTGACAGTATTTCTGCATTAATTACACTTTGGAGTACTTAATTGCAGCTAAGGACAAGCATGTGCAATCAGTCTTTTTTCCCATGCTCACAGCCTCTCTCTCTTGCCAGTGAGCTCCACTTTTGTCTTGTGAGCCTGCTGTGCCTTTAGTCCAGATGTTTCCGTGCCAAGAATTTGAAAATCAGTAACATTGCAAATCCAGATTTAGTCAAAAGAAAAGTTAGAGATGTGGAAAGAGCACATTGAAGGCATTTTAGTTAAAATATGTTTTTCTTCTATGTGGACTTCAGATTCTGGTAGGATGGAAATGACTGAGATGAATCATGTGGAGTTTTGCATGTTAGATGAGGGATGGGAAGTTTGTGAGAAGAAACTGCAAAACTGCAGGGAGCTGTTTGTTTCTGCAGAGCCTGTAAGGTGCCTTGCAGTCAGGCAGTAGCATGAAAGGCTGTCAGTCTACTGAAAATGAGCTTGAACACTTTGCTTTGGCCTGGATGCAAATAATGATCAATGTACACCTTCAGTCTGCTCTTAGGGAGGCCTAGAAGCAGAGAGATGGGAGGCATGTCCTATAGAATAGTCCTAGAAAGATCTTCAGTGCCTTACATAGAGTGGTTTTATGCTGACATCTCAAAGTGGTGTCTGTGTACACTACTACATGGAGAAGAATCTCATGATTCCTGAATTCTGGTGATGTACTTTTGCTACTGTTTTTTAAAACTTAGGAACTTTGTTTCATGACCTTTACCCTCAAAGTGCTGCAGCTCTTAACACACTTTGCTGTTGACTGACTGGTGTGAGGAATTTTAATGTTACGGGATTGATTTCTTATGTTTAGCATTTGTCAATCTTTTTTGCTTTTCAAATCATGTTCTGATGAGACAAAAAAGTCAGGTACTGCAAAATTAGTTGAGGGATCTCTACATGTCTGAAATGAAATCTGGTACTCAAAAATAGAGTAACAGGGAAAAATCTTCAGTACTTGGAGCAATATAAGTAATTTTTGTTAAATAATAGTTTATATATCTTGTATTGATATTTTTGTAGTGTTACCAGTTTTAAGATATTCAACATTAAATCCGTCTTTAATCAGCTGGTGCCAATTGTTTGACAGTGTATGGGATAAATCAAATTACTGAGCATTGTGTATAATAGACTGATGTCCCCAGTGCTCTAGGAGTGTCTTTATTCTAGTCAGCTCTGGGAAGTGTACCAGCTGAGCTGCCCCTTGACTGACAGGGCAGGGCTTGTGCCTCTGGAGCTGCCTGCTCTGCACTTAGGCTGCAAGGAGCGAGCTTCAGTTTTCCAGAGCACTTCAAATTAGCAGCAAATTAGCATACTGCTAAAACTTGTGAAGGAAGAAAGGAGTATGTGAGAGGATTTGAAGGGAAGTCTTACTCTAGAAGAATATGTATCATGGGAAATTCAGTAATCCTGATCTTCCTAGTTAGAAGATAGGGTAGGCAGCCAGGGGGGATTTTACTGCTCATATTCCATAGGTACTACAAAGCTGTCATCTGCCAGGCGTGGGCCCCTGGATCTGTTTGCTACTCTGGTTCACCACGAGGCCACACAAACACTCCTGTGAACACAGCTGGTACCCAGGCAGCTTGGGGCAGATGAGTAAAGGAAGACACTGGCCAAGTGCTACCTCCCCTCCTGGCTACCCAGGCCCTCCCTTGATTGCATATCAAGTCATGGTCTAATATCCTCAGTGGAACTTAGGGCAAAAGAAGGGGCCCTGCCATTGCAGTCATTTGGTGCTTGCTGTGATTGTGTGGTCTGCTGCACAGCTGTGCTTGTTAAAAGTATATTGTGACAAATGCAGCCATTTCTGATCTGTAGATGAATAGAATCTGGATGAATGTTAACAGAAGCACTACAAACACTGTCACACGTGTCTGATACTCTTTGTCAGCGAATCATTGGAAGCTGCCTGCTGTCCAACATAGCTCCTCCAGAGCAGGCTGTGGATCAGCCCCTCTGCAAGTGGGGTCTTACCAGTGCTGCTTGTACTGGACTCTCAGATGCAGATTTGTGTGCATTTAATCGGAAATGAGTCTGATATTTGTTAACAGATAAGCTATTGAATTGATTTTAAAATGTACAGAGATCTATGTAAGCTTTACAGCTGAGCACCTTCGTATGTGTGGGCAGCCGTGGTGTCGAACAATACTGACATTCAGTGGTTGATTATACTTGCCACCCTTGTGTGACTGTCAAGGAGATTTTGGAAGGCTTTAATGTTCAGTACTGGCTAAATTCAGAACATGTTTACTAGAGCTGGATTAAAGCAATTGTGTCAAGGCTCCTTTATAAAAATCCTGTGCTCACAGTATTAAAATTTGCTGTTTTTTTAACAAACTAAATTAGAGATTAATTTGGTCCAGGAGAGAGATAGTAGAAACATGCAATAGCACTTTGTACCTTTGTTTCCTTTCCCACTGTTAAGCAAATTTGCAATCACAGTTTCTAAAAGAACTTCCCTTTACATTCCCTATTGGCTTAGATGAATATTTTTGTCCACCTTTTGGCTATTGGGGTTTTTTTGTCAGCTACCAAAGACAGCATGCTCTTGGCAGGAGGTATCTGAGACCTGGCATGGCCCCAGTGAAGATGAGCACGTTGCTGTCATGGTTGTGAAGGAGCAGCTGGAGTTTAGAATTTGAAAAGCTGGATCTTGGCTCTCTTCCCACATCTGCTGACTTAGGTGGAGGGAAATATCATGCTGACAACCTTCCTGAGCTGTCCTTTTTCACTGTCTTTGGTGAGCTTTGGGAGACATACTTTTGTTTTGTGAACATCTGGAGGGCCAGACCATTTTTCATTGCTACAAGTGTATTGGTAGATGAGTACTACTCTGGGTAGTTCAGATTCAGACATGGCAACACAAGCTCACTCTGGGTGGATCTAAGTGCTTATTCCAGTATTTTGGAATGAGATTTAGTCATACAGTGTTTATACTCTTAAAATCTCTGTGGGACTGGGCCATGTGCATCTAGATGCTTCCATGCTATTTTTAGTGTTCCATAGTTAACAGAGGAGGAGCAAATTTTATCTGTGCTTTAGGACAATATCCTGGGCAAACATAGTAACATTAATGACAGCTATGATGGGTTTTGGGTAGGTGTCTTTGGCTTCTCTTGGACATGCAGAGATCATGGTGGTCTTCCTGTTTCAAGGTGCAGACACTCAATAATTGTCTGGTCTCTTTCCAGTCATGTTTGAATTCCTTCAAAGGCTAACTTTCAATTCTGGATCTCCACTGCAGTTCTCTGCCCATTTCCACCACATGCCCTGTGCCAGCTCTAGCACTCCCTGGCAATGAAATATCTTGCATTAGGAAGCTGGTCTGACCAGCAGCTCCTTTTGCTGGGTCAATTTCTGGCTAGACTATTTTCTTAATGTAGATAATTGCAGAGCCACAGACCTACTCAAATCAATACCTGAGAGGCAGAAGGGAAGAGCAGCCAATGCCAGGAGCAGCTTCTTCAACTACAGATGAATTTATGCTTGACATTGAATACCAGGTTAACTTCACCTTCAGAAGCTGCTGGGGTTACAGTTTGGTTTGTTTTCTAAGGCCAAGTTTTAACTTATTTTTTAAGAGGATCATTATATGCAGGTCAGCCAAAGCATTGTATCTGTCTCCTGTAAAGGCTGAAGAGATAAACTCAAGTTTGCCAGCATTTGTCTCCTCTCTGGATTTGTAGATCCAGAGATAATAGTCTATTCATTTTATCAACTAATTAGTTCACTTACTATTGCATTGAAAGTTGAGAAATAGACTTGGAATTATTTTTTTAATAGGCACATAAGCTTCTCACCCCATGAATAAAATGAAGGATCAATGGCTGAGGCATGTTATTTGTAAATGTTTAAAGAGATAAGAAAAAAGTTACATTCCTTACCTGCAGTTCGTACTCCCCTTTTACGTAAGTGAGTTTTTAAGTGGAAATCATTTTATGTAAACATATTTCATGCATGCCAAGCACATTTGAAGCAATTTTATCCATTAAATCAGATTTAAATGGCTAGTTTTGTGTACTTTTAATGAATTCCAACCCTTTACCCAAGTGCAGCTTGGCATAGACCATAAGACTAATCTGCAGCAAGTAAAAAGCACTTTTCTAGTTCAACAGCTGAAAGCTGACAAGCTAAAGAGCTGTATCTTTAAGATAGAGCAATTCTAAGTTAAGGGGGCAACTGCCAGGCCAGCTGCCATGGGAAACTTCTGTACAAGTAACTCTTTCATGTCGGCAAACACGTTTGAGCAAGTGCCAGCTCATGGGAGTCAGCTTTTCTTAAATAAATAAATTGCAGATACCAGATAGGGATGAAAGTGGAAAATGAGGGTGCTTTCTTCATGCTTGCATTATGATATACATTAACAACTTAATCCAGTGGCAAATATTTTTTGTGGAATGTTCTTGTAAATAAAGAAAATGGAATTCAAAGAACAGCAACAAAGTAGATATTTTTCCTAAATTCACAGTGCATTTTAATAAAGAATAACCATCGAAAGAAAGGGAATCTGGGATATGAAATGTCAATCCACATATCCTTTTGTTTATTTTAACTTCTTTTAATGTGTTTCCAACAGAAAATGATCCACAGCCTGTTTCTTATAAACTGTTCTGGTGATATCTTCTTGGAGAAGCACTGGAAGAGCGTTGTGAGCCAGTCTGTCTGCGATTATTTCTTCGAAGCTCAGGAGAAAGCTATCGATGTTGAGAATGTGCCTCCTGTCATCTCAACTCCACACCACTACCTCATCAGCATCTATCGGGATAAAATCTTCTTTGTGTCTGTCATACAGACAGAAGTGCCACCACTCTTTGTAATTGAATTTCTGCACCGAGTAGCAGATACTTTCCAGGTCTGTCACCATTCAATGATTTTAAAATTCACTGTCTGAAGGAGGCCTGCGGGGAAGCCAAAGAGGGACTCTTCATCAGGAACTGTAGTGATAGGACAAGGAGAAATGAGTACAAACTGAAAGAGGGGAAAATTAAGCTAGATATTAGGAAAAAATTCTATTCTGTGAGGGTAGTAAAACAGTGAATGGAGCAGGTTGCCCACAGAGGTTGTGGATGCCCCAACTGTGGCAGTAGTCAGGGCCAGATTGAATGGAGCTTTGAGCAACCTGATCTAGTGGGAGGTGTCCATGCCCATGGCAGGGGGGGTTGGGACCACCCCTTAACATTCTGTGATTCTATTATTCTAAAATGACTTCAAGGGATTTTTTTTTTGCATAAACTTCTTTTAGAGAAAGGTAATAAACACTTCTGTGAGTGACTTTTCTGTCTGCAATTTTTAACTCAAGCACAGGTTTATAGAGTACAAAGGACAAAAGAGGTTTATTTTGTGCACTCACAAGCACCAGAACCCAAATCTGACTTTGCAAATGCTGGGTTTCTTTTCTGTAAGCTTTTGTACTATTAATGTTATGTAGATGGGAAGAAGGAGTATGTAGTCGGGCAGCATGCACTCTGTAGTGAGGAAAGGGCTGCAAAGAAGCCACTTCTCAACCAATTTCACAGGTACTTTATATAAAGGAAATGGCATTGAGCATTGCCAAATGATAGTACCTTTATTTTACAAGAGTCTTGTAATTGAAGATGTGTTAATGTTCACAAGTGGAAGGACCTTTGTAACATAAACAGTAGCACATCACATTACATTATTTCACGGTTCATGCTTGTATTTATTTTCAGCTAGGTGATAAATATAACATTAACAATAGGATGCTATCAGACTATAGAAATAGTCAGTTTAGGCACTAAAATGACTTCATATACTGGAGGGTTTCTGTAAGAAAAAACTGAACAAACTTCCTTTTGCAAAGCATTCTAACAGGAATAAAAATCCTCTCTTTTGTAATCTCTGAACTTGTTTAGGATTACTTCGGCGAATGTTCTGAGACGGCAATTAAGGACAATGTAGTAATTGTGTATGAACTTCTAGAAGAAATGCTAGACAATGGCTTTCCACTGGCAACAGAATCTAACATACTGAAGGAGCTGATTAAGCCTCCCACAATTTTGCGCTCTGTTGTCAACTCCATCACAGGTATGAAAATATGTAATTTCAGCAATGAGGCTGTTTTAAAAAAAAGGCCCATCATTTCTAAACTTCTAAAATTAGCTAAAAAATTATATATTGGTGTGAATCTGTAAGGTGAGGGCACTGTCCTGCCACTTCTCATCAATAGGAATTGAATGAAACAAGTGCCTCCTTATTTGCAGTTTACGCCTCGCCCCTTTGCTGTCCTCAGAGGCACTGCCTGGTTCAGCCACAGCTGCTGAAGTCCCTCAGGAGCAGCAGCTCAGGACACAGTCAGGACATACTGGAGACAGGTGCTCTGGGATTGGTACAGAGCTCACCCCAAGCCTTGAATAACTGTGGGGCACTGGAGAAGGTTAAGCATTTTATAAGAAATCCATATAGAAAGGTATATAATAGCTATGTAATAAATCCTTGATGGGTGGGAATAGATAGCATGGAGGGAAGCAAACAGCCTGTCCTCATCTCCCACCTGCCCCCAGCACTGAGCAGCACATGGATTCATATGGATTTGATTTCGCAACTGATTTCAGGCTGTTGTAAATGGGTCTGTCTTGCAGTGATGAAGCCAAATGTCTGTCAGCTGAGCTGGTGGAATCTGCTTGTCTGGCAAGCGGGTGCAAGGGAGGTGAGCCATGAGTGTCACGTGGGCAGAGAGATGCGAGACGGTCACTGGTACATTGTGTTAGAGAAGGGACTAATCAGGCTGCAGGCCACACACCTAATGCTTGGAGGAGCTGCTCTTTAGGGTAGTAGGTATGGTCTAGTCTTTGAGTATAAATCTCATCAGTTTTCATTTCTGTTATTTGGAGTTTAGATAGGTTTTTTACATGTGGATTGGAATGCTAGTATTTACACTTATGAAAATAAGTGTTTTATCTGAAACCTTATTAAAATTTCCCAGGAGCCTAAAGTGCCTGCCCAAGGCAGCCTGCATCTTGTCACTGTCAACAGTTCAGCACTGAGCAGGTGGAGACAGCAGCCTGAGAGGTCTCCTATCTACCTGGCTTTGCAGTACTACTGCAACCTGCAAGGCTGCTGAGGGACAGACAGCAACTGCTCCTCTTCAGAGATGCAGTGGGAGTGAAGAAATAACTCCCCCCTGAGTTATAGCATATACAGGGGTGGACTTTAGGAAGGGGTTTTTTTTGAGTAACTACTTCTACTAGCTCAAAGGAATTAAAACTTCTGTTTTCTGCCTGCCAGGCTAGGGCTTGCCCAAGCAGGTTTTGTGGAAATGATACCTGCTGGCCACCAGCTTCTCAGTGAAGCTGTTTCATATGGCAGGACACACTACCATGTTCATTGTGCTAAAGGGCACAAGTCAGCATGAGCTGTGGCCCTATCCCAAGACCTGCTTCTAGCAGAGGGAGTTGTTTCCACTGTGCTGGGATTCTGGCATCAGCCCCAGAAGTGATAAGATTTTTTTCTTTTTCTTTTTAAAGTATCATCAAATTACTTTATAACTCAGGAAGCCTTCTACTCATGCTGGGTGGTATTGAGAAGCAGGAGGCAAGGGTGAGAGCAAGGCAGGCAGGGACAGTGGTATCATTGGTCTGGAGCCCAGAAGTTGAGGCAACAGGTCAGGGACTGGATCAGATGATTAACAGGTCATCTACAGCTCAGTGATTGCCAGTAACATCCATCAGAATGGGACAGGTCAAGCCAGAAAATCCAGTCTGGGCCAGGGTCTGGATCGATTTGACGCGTGGTCAGGTATAGACATGGCTGTCATGTTGATGCAGGGTAGCTCAAATGGGTACCAAGGGTGAGACCCTCAGCCTAACACCAACTCCAAGCAAAGATTGTAGGAGCCCTCCCTAAGGCTTCTTACACATCTTTCTTGCTAATGACCCTTACCTGTTAATCAGCCCTGAAGTCATCCAGCTAAAACTCTTAGGAGAAGGGGGAAGCAGGCTTAAGGCCCTCACAGGGAGCTGTCTTGTCTTGAATTAGTGATGAAATTCTCCAGAAGATCTAGCCCCACATCTATTCCCACTCAAACCTCCTGCTGACTTGAGTATTGTATTTTGCTGTGCAAGATGTAGTCTGAAAGCTGTTAAGTCTGGACACATGGCTCCAGTGCCTTCATGTCACCTCACAAATAACACTGAGGGGTCCAGGCTCTAGCCAACAGTACCTGGGGCAAGGCTTGCCCTGATTTTTAATTTTGGCAGTTGAAACATTCCTTTTGTAATTAATTACTGATTTTAAGTTCCTTTTCATTTTTAAGGCAGTAGTAATGTGGGAGACACACTTCCCACTGGACAGTTATCCAACATTCCCTGGCGCAGAGCAGGAGTAAAATACACGAACAACGAGGCCTATTTTGATGTCATTGAAGAAATTGATGCAATTATAGACAAATCAGGTAAGATGCCTTGCAAACTGAAATTTGTCTCTCAAGTGTGTTTACATGTAGCTAGTGATGTTTTAGAGAGAATATAGTCCAACCTTCTTATTTTTTTGCATATGTTTTATATACATGCATTAATATCTTAGGTAGAAATATTCAATTTAAAATGATGAGCTTAAGTGTATTTCTTCAGTTCATCTTTAAACAGCATCATTCTCTGGGCTGCTTCAAGAACATCCACAAGAAGTCTGTTTTCTGTTTCTAAATTGATTATCTCATAACAAATATAAATGGGAAAAAAAGTAGTTGAAATGTGATGAGAAAATTATCTCCCATTGCTCCTGCCAACAATGTACTGTAGTCCTTGAAGGCCCTCAAGTGAGCAAGACAAAATCCTTCATTAGCTTTCTTCTGATAGCAAGCTAAACTTGGTGCAAAATAGTTGCACAATGTTGTTTTCCTTATATTTAAGGAGCCAGATATTACGAAGCATAATAATACTCCTTTCTTTTCTGTGAATGAAACATATAATTTTCAAATACAGAAGTCTTTATTCTGAGATTTAACTTTGAGGAGGAACCTGATAACTTGTATGCCAAGAGAAAGAAAAAAATAATGCAAAAAGAAAACTGCAAAGCTGAGGGCAAGAACCTTCTGTTTTGTTCAGTACTGGGGCCAGCAGTAGCAAGGGTGAAGACTGCAGGACACCTTTTTGTGGTGGTATGGGGCAGGGAGCAAACCTCTGATTATTCATTCAGTGCTGCTGTTGTAGCAGTGTCAGTGTTGGTTTGATTCTGTACACCACTTCAGCAAATGCTTTGGCCACTGTTGAAGTGGAGAGTCATAAAAAGCCATTGTGCAGCTCTTACTCTTCTCATCTTGAAGCTAAAAGAAGGTGGCCCTTACAGGGCCCTTATAGAACATTCTGATGACTGTGTTGCTGTCCTGGCTCCTTAGGATTTCCAGGAGTGGTGTGAGTGCTTAGTCTGAGAAGGTACCATGGTGAATTTCTGTGTGTATTTCAGGCCAAATCAGTGTGTACTGAGTGTTCAATTTCCTACTGAGGATCTGCTGCAGTAGTCATAGCTACTCTTTTCTGCTCTGTTCCCTTGGGGACCAGCAATGCAAGAACCCCTCTTTATAGCCTTCACCAAGACTAAGGCAGATAAGGTTGCTCCCCTAGAATAGGGAGGTTATCTTGTTTCATTAGGGATATGGTCGACTGCTTTAACCTGAAACAGGATCACTTCTTTTCAAAGGATAAAGCCACCATTTCTCCTTTCCCTTGCCTAGATAAGGCACTTTCTACCTATCTTCTAAAATTACTTTTGCATGTGGAGTTAATTAATTAGTCCAGCATCCTGCTTATGCCTTCTTATACTTAGAAGATATTTCAGGAAATGAGCATTTCCTGTGTAAAATGCTTGGTACTCTTGCTTTGGAGTTTGGGGTTTTTTGCTATAGATTTATTTAACATCAAGACGAATATTTAATTTCATTGTTAAACATCCTTTACTTGTGAAAGCCAAAGTTAGCACCAACTTACTGCATTTTGACATTAACTGTTTTGATATGCTTCAACTTCCTTGCACCACTACACCACTTGCTAGTTTTCTGGAGACCAGGGACAGGGATGAAAGAAAAGATTCAGAGTTGGTGTGTTATGAAATTCTTATTTGCTTATTGCTGGCAACCAGTTCAAGCACATCAAGTACAAGTCCTGTGTAACAGCTGGCATGAGTATCATGAACCAGTTTGGAACAGGCTGTTTGCTCTGGCTCATGTATTTTAGCAAGCTGCCCAGGACACAGGTAACTGGAATGACCTTTCCTAGCTGGGCTTGGCATGCTGTTGAGTGTTGTGCAAATCTGTGCCCTCTAGCTGCACTTCACCACATCTGTTAAGCCTTTCATAATAATGTTAAGTCAAGTGTCTTGTTTTTCTCTGCAGGTTCCACAGTCTTTGCAGAAATCCAAGGTGTTATTGATTCGTGTATTAAGCTCTCAGGAATGCCAGATCTTTCTCTCTCTTTCATGGTAAATTCAGCCTATATTTGGGAATCTTAATTGCTCAGGATTTATTTTTCTTAAGGATCAGAGTTAAACAACTTTAAGATCACTATCACCATTTCATGTGCTACTCATATGAAGTAACAAGTTATATTGTAGAAGCTGTATTGTTCAGTAGTTGGAATGGCTTTTGTGTGTACATAAAAATACCTCATAGGAGCTGCTGTACTAGGTCAGGTCAGAAATCCATCTAGCACAGTAACATGTCTGATAATGGCTACTCAGAGTCTAAGAAACATGGGTAGAGTCAGTAGCTGGCTCAAACTGCTGGTACTTGATGAGATTCCACTTACCATTGTGGCACTCCTTCCAGAACCCACGGCTGCTGGATGACGTCAGCTTCCATCCGTGTATCCGCTTCAAGCGCTGGGAGTCTGAGCGGGTCCTGTCCTTTATTCCTCCCGATGGCAACTTCAGGCTCATCTCCTACCGCGTCAGTTCCCAGAAGTGCGTTTCCATCCAGGCACTGCTGCTTTCCACCTGAGGAACACATTCCTCCTTGTAAAGGGGGAATTTGCATTGTTCTGAAATGTGTGTGCTCAGGTTTTGTCTCAGCTGTTGCTCTGTCCCTACTCAAAGAAGAAAACCATTTTTCATTGACCTGCAGATACTCAGCAATAGTTTTTCAGGGGACTAAATCACACATGATATAGGGCTATTCAATTCTAGTAACTCTTGTTGGTGCTAGATGCTTTATGAGTAAGTCTCTGTGTACATGGAGGACTTTGAGCCTCATGAAGAGATTAAAGCAAAAAAGTCCAAACTGCAGATTTTGAAAACTAAAGCGTGATTTGACTAGTGGCTCTTCTGAGATTTGGTTCAGTGAGATTACTTTAAAAAAAAACCAAAACAGCAACCAGATGAAGAGAGAATAGGACAAGGTATTTGGACGAAAAGAAAGAAAATATTTTTTTCCTGTTATTCTCTGCTGATAAAATCATTTCAGCAATGATGCTGAAGACCAAAGTATCACTGCATTTATCACTTCTGAAACAAACTAGTTCTAACTTGAACACCTTCCAGAAACACAAGACCCATTTATGAGAAAGTGCTTTGATTTCTCAAGCAGAGAAGTAGCCAGGATGCATTCAACTACTGTCTTCTCTTTTCAGCTTGGTGGCAATTCCTGTATATGTGAAGCACATGATCAGTTTTAAGGAAAATACTTCTTCAGGAAGATTTGATGTTACCATTGGACCAAAACAGAATATGGGGAAAACAGTAGAAGGAGTAGTCATGACAGTTCACATGCCAAAGGCCGTGCTTAACATGAACCTCACTGCTACACAAGGCAGCTATACATTTGACCCAGTTACTAAAGTAAGTCATGAATTTTTATTTATTTAAATATTGAAGATGGCATTACTAAAGTCACCCCCATTGCAGAATACTGGAATAGTGTTCCACACCTGTCAGAGAGCTCTGTTCAGCATATGTTTATGGATTAAAAATTTACCTTTAAAATTTGCTTTTTCAAACTTAGATACACACCAGCTCTGATTTCTGACTTTGATAGTATTCTTTTCATTCCCTTCCCTCTCTTTTCACCCTGCTCTTTCACCCACTAATAGCTTTCCTTAGTGGATGCAGCACTATTTTGCCAATAGTTTCAGCCATGCTATATTTTGCATATATGTTGTGGAAACATATTTTTCTAAAGAAAATGCACTAGCCTTGAAAATGGGCAGACAGAAAAACTGAGAGTAGGAGATGAAAAAAAAATTTCTTACAAAAGATCTGCCTAAAGACACACAGGAAAATAAAGTGTCTGAAAAAACATGTGTTGGGCTCCTGATTCCTTGCCTCTGAGCTGGGGTTTGAGACATAAATTTCATAAAGCTCCTGAAGCCTTTTAGTACCCAGGAGCCATTTTGCTGCAAAGCAGTTTGAGCCAAACCATTCTGCTGGCTCTAATACCCTGCTCTGAGCTTTCTGCTGCCCTTGGAATATCTCAGTCAGCAATTCATTAAAATTGTTAGGGCAAGGTCTCCAAGAAGCATTTTGTTTCAAAAACAATAGACCTTCATCTTTTTAAAAGAAAAGCACCAACAAAAAAAACTCTCTGCAGAAATAAATTTTACTGTGTTTTTATCAAGAGTTGGGATAACTAGATGAATTGAAACTGCAAAAATTTTTAAAAGCACAGAGAATTGGGGTCTTTCTGCATTTATGACTTTATGGTAAGAACAAACGAACCGCCTCGTGTGAGTGAGTAAAGGACCTGCTTGGTTCCACATTTCTCCAATGAGTGTAGGAATCAATGGCAAACAAGTGAGCCTTGAGAAAGTTAGTCTGGCTTAGACAATCTCCTTTGGTCCAGTGCCTTGCTCCTACCCTCCTCATTCTTGTGTTTAAGTTTCTATGGTCCCTGTGCTGGTTACTGTCTTGGTTTCATGGATCCAGCTGACCCAAACAGACATCAGGATCAGTTATCCTTAGCAAAGGGAACAAGATGTTCTCAGTGCACAGACCCACACTGACAGGGTGAGAAAAAAGACCCCATATCTACAGGAGCCCTCTCCCAGCCAGTGAGGTAATTCTCAGGGCTCCCAGGCTACTGTTGGTACCCAGCCTGCAAACGAAAAGCCGGACATGAACTTGACCTCATAGGTTGTTTCCTAGAATGCTACTACTACTATTCTCTCCTTCCTGACAAGGTGCTAACATGGGATGTGGGCAAAATTACCCCTCAAAAGCTACCAAACCTGAAGGGTATAGTGAACCTGCAGTCTGGAGCCCCCAAGCCAGAGGAGAACCCAAGTTTGAACATCCAGTTTAAGATACAACAGCTTGCAATTTCAGGTGAGTGGGGGATATTACATGAATTGGTGCTGGCAGAATGAGCTGGTGTAGGAAATGAAGTGGGAAACTGTTAATCATTTAATTGGAGGTGCAATCTGAAGTCAGCTTCATCAAAATTATAAAGTCTGATTTACCCAAACCTGACAGTTACCCTTGATGGAAGATTTCTTTGCTGGGAATTGTGAATTCCCAATTGTTTTGCTCCAGAAAGACTGGGAGAAGTATACAGAAGAATGGATTTTTCTTTGTTGACTGGTGCATTCAACATGCAAACATATCCTTTTAGTGAAGATTGATGCATGATGATTTAGTGTGCTGCTCCTGACATGCTTTAGCCTTGTACCACTAAAGCTCTTTCTAGTGGTCATAAGAATGCATTAATTTTGAAGAATGCCCTTCTTATTCTTTCCTTCTGGAGCTGGTTAGTTTTTCATCTTTGAAACAATTTGCAAGTAAAAGCAGAATGAATTCTATAGGGTAAGTGCAAAAGTAAATTTAAAGCAGACAAGGCCTCAGTCTGCAAACACTTAAATCATGTGAGTTGTCCCTGTGTAAAGTGCTTCTCCAAGCAAGCTTTGCAGGATTAAGGCTCTAACAATGCAAGAACTCACATTCAGAGAGGCAGAGGAGAATGACTGAAGACAGTTGATGAGAGTTGGTGGTAGTAGATGTGGTACCTCTCTGGATAGGTACCAAGCTATGGTCTTTTTGGCCCCTAGACTATTTGGAGTAAACAACAGCTCCTGTGTAAGAACAGAATCCTGCAGTTTGCTCCTGAACTAGTTTAAATCTTACAAGATACAGCTGCTCCAGTGGCTGGACACCAAAGATAATAGACCTGTGAGAAAGCACAGAACAGCCTGAAGCTGTAGGTATTTAATAGCTACTGGCCTTCCTCAAGGAATAGCAGAGGCATTGCTGGTCCTTGCAGTTATGACTTGGAGTGAAAAGAATTCTAAAACTTGTCCTTTGCTTCATCTCCACGATTGGAAAGGAGTGCAGTGTTCAGGAGCTGTGGAAGATAGACTCAGTTGTTCCATAGTTCATCTCTTGGAAGGAGGATGTTGGCATATGGAGTAGAAGAGAACAAGGTGCTGCCCTGCCAAGACAGCTATGATTAGGTGACAAGAACGTTCTCATCTGCCACTCCAAACCAGATGAACTTGTGAAAGAAAGGAAAATGAGCTTCCTAACCAATCCTAATGTGCTTTCAAGACAGCTGGGTTTCTGCTGTGATTCCTGGCATTCTGCTTTTAACTTTGTATTTGTCTCTGTCTTTTTTCAGGATTGAAAGTGAATCGCCTAGACATGTATGGAGAAAAATACAAGCCTTTTAAAGGTGTCAAATACATTACAAAAGCAGGAAAATTCCAAGTCAGGACATGAGAAGATGCTAAGAGGAAATTCCCCTTAAAAAAACTTGACTGCTTAGTGACTTATGTTGGTTAGGTGCCAATTAATTAATAGACACTGATTAGTTTGGGATCAAAGCATTTGTGCACAGCAGCTCTTAAAAAGAAAGCATAGCTTAGTTTTTCTTAATATGGCTTTAAAATAAGGTACTTTTTTTCTATTACACTTTCACTCTTTTTTTACTGAATTGTTGTGCTGGTGAATAGTTTGATATGGGCAACCCACAGAATGTTGCAAACACTACACTGCCAGTCAGATACCAAAGCCCTGAGGTCAAGCACATTCTGAAGGCCAGACAGGCCACTGGAAAAGTCTTCTGGTGGCATGTTTTGCTGCTGCAGGCACCTGCAAAGAAAGCTCAGTTCCATCCACAGCCAGCTGCGAGCTGGCATTCCACAAAGCAACATGTAATCCCTTCAGAAACAGAGAGCAGCAGTGAGAGGGGCAGGGGTCCCCCCCAGGGCCTGGGACATTGCAAGTGTCACTCCAGAAAAAGCTTCTGATGAAGTAAAAAATAATTTCTGTCTTGTTTACAAGAAATCGCCTTTCTTAAGAAGCATTTGCCTTAATCAGCTTTCATTTCTGCCAGCTGCAGATGAGCTGATAAAAATAATATCCTGCATTAAATCTGGGAGGTGATTGTTGCTTCAGTAATCCACTTTCTTTCCATTCAATCCCATCATCCCCATCATTTTTTTTAAGAATACAGTTGCAGAGAGCAAGATCTATTTTTTATGTGAAGCCTTTGCTTTGATTTAATGTTCCACTTGTTTGAAGTGGATGCCACCAGGTCTGTGCAGTGTGTACCTTTGAGCGTAGCTTTTTAGATAGCACAGTAGAAGTGTCAAGTGTATTTAATGGTTGTGTGCTTTAATGTTCTGAAATAAAGGGAACTCCACTGCAAATACGTCTCACCTTATGAAATGTTCATGCTCTTGTAAACAATTCATGGTGCTCTTCAACAGGAGGCATCTGATACACTATTAATCAATGACTATTTGCTATATCTTTACTGAACTTGAGCACTGTGCAGCTGCTTAAGAGTTTTAAAAGGCTGTTAATAGCACAATAGGGAAGGTCCCTTTCATAGTTCTTATTTTTAAATGGAGGACAGATATTTATTTATGATATTTCAAAGGCTCAACAGTCAGAGCAAAGCTGACTGAACTTCTTGTTATACACCAACAAAACCATCTCTCTAAACCAATACATACTCCAGAGTAGCTATCAGGTTCCAAACCATGCATTTGGTCAGTATTAATTAAGGATGGGATACTGGAGACCCTTTGTTTGTCTAACCTGTTTGGCTTACAAATTAATGAGTAGGTTCCGGCTTTGGTTCCTACTCTTCATCTGAAGCAAAGTCACTTAGTCAAAATTTCAAATACTGGGACAAAAATGATCAGTCTGGAAAGAGGAGGGGAAATCCATCTGAACCCTGGCAGCAAGTCAGTAAGGAAAGAAATGGGCATACAGTCTCTATCTGTAACTTCAGTAATATCATTAGAGTAAACTTGGCCATAAACAACCATTTTGAATTTCTAAAATTACAGTAGATAAAACAGCACTATGAAGAACCAGTGTTCTGTGTTTCAGCAAATGGCATCCTTCAGTTACTGTACTTGTAGAAGAAATCTTGTTTTTAGAGCTGACAGGTAACAGCCCAAGCTGACATCTGAGCAGCTGGACGTGCTCTCTGCATTAGCAGCCTGGAAATGCTGTCCCATGGCCTTTCAGAGCTGACACCTTTCCTGAGCTAGGACATACAGAAGTGTCAGAGCTCCAGTCCTGACCCCAGCACTGCCTCCCACGTGTGACTGAAGAAGCCCTGCCCACCCCAGGACCTCAGGCACCAGGGAGGCTCCCACAGCAGGGGAAAGGCAGCTCATCACCACGACTCACTGTCAGCAAGAACCGCACTCACCTTTAGGAAACCAGTCTAGGCATGCAGATGTGTTTTGTCAAGGAAATGGCTGCAGGTGTGTGAGGCCAGAACCTTTCTTGTACATGTGCTGGTGCCCTCTGCATCTCCAAACACAAGATGCTCAACTGCAAAAGGGGGCCTGTGTTCCTGTTCTGTTTGAAAAAAATAATGTACCAGCACTTCTCTGAAGAGCAGAGTTTAGGGAATCAGACAGAATCATTAGCAAGGAATTACACTGCAAAGTCTTGATCTCCCCTTCTCCTCATGTCCAGCTCTGGGAGTGCTGACAAAGGTGGTTGTCTGTCAGGGTCTCATCTTCTTTCAGATATGGAGAGAACTGTGAAAAGTACAAAACTCTGAATTTTACCAATTATTACTAAATACCCTGGGACTATGAGGCTGTGTTTGGTCCTACAGTACCAATAAAACATTGGTTCCAACAAGTCAGAACACTGTGTGCTGGTAGAAATTTATAGTAAGAAAAAATGTTTATAAGATGTTCTTACAGTGATGGAGTGAAGGAAATACAACAGTGGTTTCATATTCACCACCCCTGCATTCACTTTATGAAGTAAAATTCACAATAACAAGATGCTGGTCAGAGTAGCAGTTCTTCCCTTGACAGGACCAGGCCAACCCCATTTTAAGTTTTCACAATACAGCAGATCACTGTCAGGTCTCAGGAAATCTCCTGTTCTCTCCCACTAAACATAGCTTCCAGTAAATGCTTCAATTACTAGGTTGGACAGGCACAAAAGACAAAAAAAACCTTTGTTTAATCTTCTCCTGTTTGAGAAACTTTGCACTTCCTTTCTGTTCAGAACATGTAGAAACAACTGTTCTTTTGCTTTAGCTTTTTGTTCTTCTTGTTACAGCATCATCCACTGCTGTTATCATTAACACTCAGAAGCTGATTTTTGTACAAATGCATTTTTATTGTTTTAACAGAACCAAAGAAAGGTTGAAAACATTAGACTATACAATACATTTTGGTTTATAAACAAAGTTTTATAGTGGTAAAACATTTCTAAGTGACATTCATGGTCTTGTTCAAATTTTTGCTGCACATCAGGTCTGAAGACCAGTAGTGTTCAAAAATGCAGAAATTGCATAAGGTGGTCAAGTATCTCGGCTTCTATAAATAGTTCGAGAACTTAGAGCAAACATTCTGAAGAATATCAAAGGCAACCATGATTCCTAATTCTCCTGCAAACATTCCTCAAGAAACAAAAAGTGATCTTTGGCATAAACAATTATGTATTAAAGGCATTAGTAATATTGCATTAATATCATTCAAGCAACTAAACAGTGATGCTAAAATAATAATAATTAAAAAAAAAATCTCACAGAGAAGCCTGGATGGCAGGAGCAGGATGAGGGGATGTGAGGAGCATTGAAAAGAATACAGGAAGACTATTTAGAAAATCCCTTTAAAATAATCCCTACATATTCAGTGTTATGTACTATTAAATAGAAATTACTACATTAAAATTATACTAAAGATCTGATATAAACCAACCAAATGCATCCAGGTTAAGGCTCTGGCACCCCTTCCTTCCTCTTCCTGTTGCAGGTAACTGCAAGAAGAAAGTACTAAGGAAAGATCCTAAGTACCAAATATTTCATGATACCCAGACACAAGGAGCAAATTGAAGAACAACACACGCCTTCTCTTGCTGAGGTCAGTTTGAGACAGTTGTATTATCAACAGTTTAACTTCCCTTTTTAGATAACAGTGCAATGAAGGGGGTGGAGGGGACAAGGTCCAAGCACAGAATAACTGTGGCAGGCAGGTAGAGGACAGCTGAGTGCACTGTGTCTCTTCCTTTGAGCTGTTAAGACTGAAAAGTTTTTCCCCAAGGACACTTCTATTCAAGGTGGTTTGATCGTCCAACAATTCTCAGCAAATTAAGAGGGTATTATGAGGTCAGTGCTGATTTGGGCAAAAGTCTGCAAGTATTTCTTGCAAATGTAGAAACTCATTTTCAAACAAGTTTTCCTGTCCATTAAATGAACAGGTATGAATATATGTGTATATATATATATGAAGGCAGATTCAACTATGGAAGGATAAAACATCATAAGTCTGTTTTAGTAAGGGGAGGCAGTTTGAGGGGGGTTTTATTGTGGTCATTTTATTTGGAATTTTTTTTAAAGATATAATAACACTTTGTTCAATTCACTTGAAAAAAAGATTTTGAGACTCCTAACTCCACAAGCAGTAAAAATAATGAGGTATGTGCAGCATTAGGAACCACCATTTGCTGGTAGGCACCAGCTTACCTAAAGAGGGTTTCATGCCCCTGCAGAGCTCAGGTTTCAAGAAGCTTATACATTGTTAGAAAGAAGAGCAGTGAGGCTAAAGGTACTTATAAACTGAATATCTTTATCTTTTAATTTTCACCTTGAGTGGCTGGAATAACATTAGATGGAGGGATGAGGGAAATAAGATTAATTGCATGTGCTCATTTGGTTTTCAAAAAAAAAGAGCCAGCATGTGGCATCTTCTGGTCCTGGACATGCAGCTAAGTTAACAGAACCAAGATTTTTCAGCTCAAGACATTGCTGAATTGAGCAAGGAAAGAGTTCCATGATTTAAGGTCTCCAGCCGTAAGGCTCAAGCTGTCAACAGTGTGCCACTAATAAAATCTGCAAAACCTTTCAGTACAGTACAAGAGTTCTGGAATGCCTACCTACAGGGTGACAGGAGGGGAACAGAGACAGCTCCAGTTTCTGGTAAAGTACTGTTGCCAGGCAAGAATCAAAAGCAAAAAGCATTTCAGACATGGAACTTTAATCCTCAGTTTACAACTGTTCTGCTGCCTCACCTTCCCTCTTTTAATGAAAAACCCCACACCTTCCATCATTTCTGCATGGTTTTAGAATAGCCAGATAAAGTCCTGTTGAGAAGTTGAATGTTTGTGTGTCAATGATTGTCCCTAAAAAACTGCCAAGTAACCAAGTGTCCTAAACTCTCAAGACAAGCTTATAGTGAGGTCCATGTTTTATATCATTACATGGAAGTTACTGGAACATACAGTGCATAAATTAAATGTGCTTCTGGGAGTACAGAATTCACTAAGAGAATGTTGAAAAGGAAAAAAAAAGGAAAAAAATTAAATATAAGAACTGTCTACTGTTGGCAGCAAATTAGAGGTGTTGGATATCAAATGTGTTTCAAAGACACTTGAAATGCATTATCTTATAATTCATACCCTTAGAATGGGGCATTAGCATAAGCTAATCTTAAGCTCATGTATACAGCACCTTCTGCTGTTAACATATCTCTTGTGTTTCCAAAAAAAGGCATTTTATGTTACAGAAAACAATACTAATGTGGCAAGTATTTACTGATACCATGGGGTCTTTCTGACCCAGCGAAGAGTGAATCCAGCATCTGTTCTTATCTTAATGGATGCTGCTTCAGCTTCTCTCACAGTTTCCTTCACAGACTGCATGAGATTCTGGGCGTTATGAACCAACATCTCAGTTGCCTGTCAAGAAAAAGAATTTCCAATATATCAGTAAATACCATGATTAGGACAGTAGCATGTAAACTCTTTGGGCACAAGAACTCCCTGTACAAATATTTCAAGTCTGCTGCCTGAAACTATGAAAATACAAGTGAAGTAACTGTCTCTGGGAACCAGCATTATCCTGACTCAAAACAAAACTTTTCCATTCCTCACTGCCTATTTGTGCAAAATCTTAATACAACCTTCATGTCTCTAAGTAGAATAACCTCCCTCAGAAGCCAAAGCTGCGAGATTTCTCCTGAAAAGATGCATTTGGAAGGTAACTGAGCTGCAGGGGACTCGAGATAATGCTGGAAAATAAACGTTTCCCCTGGAATCCACCCGAGGGCGCCCCTGCCCCTCCCAGGTCCAGTGTGCGGTGGCGAGTCCTTCCCTCCGCTTTTTACTGGGCAAAGCAGGAGATGACCAAGTTGTTTGTCACAAAATTGGAAGCCGAGTAGCTTTTTGACTTGTTCCTCTATTAAACTGTAGCGTTTGAGCCAGAAACCAAGGTCCTGTACTAAATTATCCTCCCTAAACAGCTGAGGTGAGCTTCAACATCAAGTTCCTAAAACACATCTGACAGAACAAGTTGCATATTTGTCCCCATAAAAGTGATCAACAATTCCATGTTACCGTCAGTCTTTACACCTCTTACCTGTTCCGACTCTTCATCACTGATATTAGTTCTGCCCAGCATGGTAGCTTTGACAGTGGAGAGAATTTTCAGTTGCGTACTGATGGTTGGGATTCGCTCACAGACCTAAGTAATAGGGATAAAAACCACTTCATATTGTAAATTGAACCAATACATTAAAAGGTTTTATTTTCCTTTACTATTAGAATATGAATGAGCATAGAGGTGATCCTACACCTTCAAGACTATCTGATAAATATTGGTAGAATATCTGAATCTTATTTTACTTGCTTCAGGAGTATTTAGGATGGAGACAACATTCTTCTGTTCTTCCTTTCCTTTCAAATGTCTGCTTGGTTAAGAATAGCATTTTATTTTTTTTTTTTTTGCCTGACACTGAAAAACTTTAAATTGTTGCATTTCTGGCACTATTCTTTGACACAAAGGAATGAATAAATGAAATACAAAAAAATGCTGACTTAGGACAGATCAGTATTTGTAGCACAGTATTTTTCAAAAGTTCTTTTGACATGAAATTCTAACTTTACAGAATATATGCTCACATAAATATATATATGTATGTATGAATGTATATATATATATTCCCATGGGATCTAAAAACACAGACCTCGACAAAACTTTACAAGCCAAGGGAAGGCACCCATGATTTCCTGGCACAATGCCTGTGCTCACCCCCGCTGAGAGAGGCCCAGCAGAAGCAGCATTGAGCAGCTCCCTGGTTACCTGCAGAAGGTTGGTTCTGATGCGCTTGTCCGTGCACTGCTTGGCCACCTCCTTGGCGAGCCGGGTGACCTCGTCGGAGGCCTTGGCGATGTCCTTGGCGCACTGGATGAGGGCGCGCTTGTTGCCGCTGCCGCCTCGCACCAGGCGCGACATCTCGGCCATGAGCAGCGCCATGCGCTTCGCCGCCGCGATGATGTCGTTGCCCTGCACGGAATGACACGGTCACTGCTCCTGCCAGCACGGCACTGCTCAGCAGAAACACTCAAAGAAGTTAAGGATGGAAGAACCACTTGTGAACACAGAAGGGGTTTCTTCAAGGAACAGGGAAGATCTCTACTAACTACTCATTTCTGACATTTTTTTTTAACGCTCAGAGAAAAAAGCTTACTTCAAAACTGAAAAAGAAGTTGTAAAGTGTTAGTTTGTCCATGGAATGAGTTACTGCTCTGATGACTAGATTTTAGGATAAAGCATGTTATTAGCATTTGAAACTCCAGATTTTCCCCCAAAAAAAGACTTCTTATAAAGTTAAAAAAATGTGCTAAACAACCTGTTAAACCAGTTGTTGTCATAACAGTTGAGCATGGGATTTTCAGTGGCATCTGAAACTGAAGTTGGTAAAGCAACAGCTATGCTGCTAATAATGCCAAAGGATAAATGGAAGAGAATCCAACACATAACTCTTGTCACCAGTAAGGTGGAAGTGAGAAGCAACTTGTATTTTTTAAAAATTATTCCTTGAAAATAAATCTTGTTTGATACAATCTCTCTCTTTAAAATAAAGCCTCCGGGAGAGAAGAACATGGATTATCAAAAGATAATCCAGTCATACTTCTTATATTAAAATCAAGATTTCTTGTACATCAAAATTTACAGTCACAGCAATACATCTGAGAAATATTTGATATGTGAATTAATTGCGACCAAGGCAAACCCATTCCTTATACACTGTTCCAAAGAGAAACCTAGTGCAAGGGAAAGCAGACCTAACTGATTGATTGTTAGTAGTCTGTCAGTACATTTAGTGTATTTACCTTATTCCCTTTCATAGAAAGTTGTTAGTCACAAGAGAACTATTTCATGCTTTGAAGCATTCCTACTGTGTGGATGAAATAGCAGCAGAGTGAGTTTAAGTATTAGTACACCATTCCCCTGGAATAATCCCACAGATAATGACCGATGAAGTTCAGAGCAAGGAGTACACAGTGAGAGCCCAGCTAAGCCAAGGTATCCTGTACCCTGTGCACACACTTCTGTGACTCACTATGAGCAAGTTCAAGATGATATCCCAGGCATTTTACAGATACAGTGACCCAAACAGCTGAACTATTCATTACCATGGCCTATTAGCTAAACAGTTTGCTACTATAACCAGTTAGGATATAAATGACATAACACAAAGTTTTCCCATGTTTTCACGTAGAAGGATCAGTGTCTAACAAGTTATCCAAGCACCAGAATCTGAAAAGGACAAGAACATTTTTAAAGCCCTTTTGATTAAAATGGTTTAGTATAACTATGTAAGTATACACACACACGTACATATGCACACTCCCCTATAACTTTTGTTTGTTATGGGACACCAACCTTATTTTTTGCAGCATGCTATGAAAAGTGCCCAGTCTTGCAAACATTTGTGCTTAGACAGAAGACAGACTACTTGTGAATGTCTGAACCTCGTTAGATTTCCACTGGTTTCATATAGACAGGATCTCAATTCAACAGCTAACAGCATTCAGTGCAGCTTCTTCAGAAAAGAATTCTCTCAAGACCAGCATTTGCAATACAGCCCAGTGCAAGCCAGCAGTCAGGCAGTCTCTTCCACAAACACTGCCATACAAAGCCATTCCTTGTTGGAAGGGATGTTAATTGGCGGCATCAATTGAGGCCAAGCACAATAGACACCTTAAATGACTTCTTGAATTCTGTAACTCTGCTGTATCTGGAAGTCATTAGGAAACCATTAACCACGGCTTCCCAGGTAGCCCATGTGAATGGAAAAAGGAACCAAAGGGGAGGAAGACAATCCCTATTAAAATTTGAAAACTGCCATAACAAAGAAGACCAGGCAGATGCAAAGAAAGAGGAAGTCTTTGAATATTAATAAGTGACCCCAATCAAGCTTCAATCCGGCACTGACAAACAGATCTAGCAAACTTGTGAAGCCACTCTCAGTCCTTAAAATGAAGTGCAGACACACTTATTCATTCAGGATGGCGGGGCCCAGCAGGGATCAGGAGTGATGCAAATGTGTCAGCGTTCCAAGTGGCCGGATGCACGCGGATCAGTCCCGGGACTCAGGAGTACCTTACTAGACCACTTGGTTGCTTCCCGGTGTAGAGACTGAGCAGCAGCCAGAATGGGCTGGTTAACGGGCTGATTGGTTGGCATTAACAGCAGCTCAGGCTCGTAATCATCTTCAATGTCATAGGGGAGAGTGAATTCAACATCTGCATCATCCTCCTCATCTACATCTACACCAGCCTCAGCCGCTTCATTAATCACAGTCACATCAGGCTTTGCAGGTGGCAGCAAGGGTGGAGAAACAGGGGACAGTTAGTACAAGAAGCAGAATTTGGTAGAAGAGCACAAACTGAGCAGTTTTAGTGACCAAAACATCCTCTTGGCCTCTCAGGATCTGACAAGGCAGCTCTAGGATCAGGTCAAGGGAAGGAGGGGAAGGAATATAAAATTAGCAGAAGAAAACCAACAGTTCACCTGTGAACCAAAGTTACCAAAAATATTAAAAAGTTACAATTCAGATATGCAGCAACATTTTCCATCTGAGCATTCAGCTTCTGTAGACAGAGGCTGACCCACAGAACAACAATTTACTGGCAGGTCAACAATGAAATGAATGGCTCTTCTGTCTCAATGGAAGCTGTTCTGACTGCACAGGAGCAGGCACAGCAGCAGATGACTGTGGTATTTGTGCAGATACAAAGCTTTGTATGGAAGCCCATTCATATGTGTGATAAGAGCAGATACCAGCAGAAAAGCCACTGACATTGCTTGCTGTAGAGTAAAAAGAGATGGGATGGAAGACACTGTAGAAGCAAATACTGAGGTACCACACAGAACATGTAAAAGAGCAACGCAGGGTTTGAAATAGAAGAGGTGATGTTGAATGCCATGAATACTGTGAATATGACAGTTCTTAAAGAAGATTGAAATGGAATTAATTAAAAAAAGAGGATTATGAAGCATATGATACTATTTTGCCACAGTATGTTGTATCCATTACCTTCAAAAAGAAAAAAAAGAAAGGGGGTTTCAAGTGAATTACATTAGAGATGTTCTCAAGGAAGAGGTGAGAGTTATAACAATATAGGCATTAATAAGACAGCAATATTTCAATACAAAAGTAGTCTACAAGTTAACTGTATTTCTTCAACTAAAGCCAAGTGTGATAAAAGTAAAGGTACCCTTACCAAAAACTGTGCATTTGCAACTGTGTTTTGCTTAGAGATAGTCTTTTATAGGAAAAAAAAAAGGTCTTGGTCAACAACAACATACAGGAATTTTGGATTGTGATTTGTTGATTTGTAAGGCCAAATCAACTTGCCTTCAAAGGCAGCTCTTATATAAGTCTTAATCTAATGAAAAGTATCCAAATATCCCTCATTTTCTGATTTATCCAAATGAGGGGGGAGCCAGGGAAATTAAAGCAGTAGACATTGTGCAGCTGGTGTTCCATGAGAAAAATGGAGCACATGAAAACTTAGAACTCACTCAGTGAAAAACAGCTTTTGTAAAGAAGGAAAAAAAAAACCAGATATTCATTCTTAGAAGAATGAACAATGTTATCAACATATTTTAAAGATTAAGTACTTGTTCACCCACCTCCCCCACTTTACTAGAGGTAAAATACAAGTAGACAGTGATCAGCAAAAAGGCAAAAGACAGTTGACACACAGTCTGTTGGGACTTCATATAAGCAAGACCTTATAGTTCTGTTTTTCCAGGGCTAGCCCATATTCCTCAGTAGCACTGTCCATCAATCCCTCTTCCACCCAATCAAGTGAGTTCAGAGACTACAGAAGTGTTTTTAAAACTTCTTCCCCCAAAACAGACTGTGAGAATAACTGAGCTCCTATTGCTAAAATGATACTGCTTAAAAAGAATTAGAAGGACAATTGGCAGGCTGACTTACTGGTTTGTTAGTCTCAAATGAAAGCAATGAATACAGTGTTTTATAATCTTAAGTCACTGAGCTTGGAGATCTTTCAAAATCAGCAAGGAGTTTTAAGGTCTGCTGCTTGGCTCTGCACTATTTAATGTAGAATGCATATAGTATATATGCATATATATAGTATATATGGTAAAAGCATTTTGTTACCTACTCTGTATTGTTAAATTCTGGATTCCAACAGGGATCAGTTCTGGGATTCCAACATCAAAACACTTTTAGGAAACTGAAATTAAAGCTTTTAGCCTCAAAATTACCTTCTGAGATCACTAATACATTCCAGTACTGTCTCTTTAGTAATATAAAAAATGCTTGGTATATCTAGAAGTATGGGGGAAATAGAGCTTTGGATTTTAGATAAGAGACACCCAAAGAGATTTGCAGAAACTTTTTTTTTATCTGTGCTTCCAAAACAGATGTCCCTTTAGCCCAAAGCACTGAAGTTGATTCTGTAAGCTATTCAAATTTATCTCCTTACTCACCATCTAATTTAGTGCAGAAAAAGGGAGAGATTAAAAAAGCCAAATTCTGTCCCTTAAACTTACACTTGCAGAGAAGCCTAAACATCTGAAGTGCCTTCTCAGCACTCAACTTCTGCCAGAGAAAAAAATGTAGCTCTTGGGGGAAGGAGGGAGAAAAGAAAAGCAAAACAAAGTGATATTAGCATTTATGAGACCAGCAAATTCACTCTTCTTCATAGCACTGAAATGGGAGGGAAATTCAGGTTTTCAGCCTTAACAGGAAAACGTGACTCACTCCAAAAAAAGAGTGAGACCAGGCTACCAATATGTGGTCATTTTCCCCATCATAAATGCATCTGATTAACAGCAAAGTACCTTGTAGCTTCCTCCAGAATTAAGACAAACCAGTTCCCGATTTCTGCAGCTGGCATCTGCAAAATCCATATGGACTTTTGCACACAGACTTTTCAAAGTCAATTAAATATAGTAATCAGCTTGTCAGCCTGCACAAGCATGACTATTAGTGACTCTCTAGGCAATACCAGCACCAAGAATCACAAGCAGCTTGGCATAGAGAGCATATTTGTGTTCCCAGGACTATGTTAATAAAGCAGTCTAGCAATCCTAAGTATTGCCTGACTGACCCTTGTTCACTCTGATCTTGAAAGGGTTTCTAATTCCTCCTACATCAGTGTTTTTACTATTTAGTCTGTGAAAGACACTGTCTTAAGATGAGACACACTGATCCTGAAAACAAAAAGAGAATCCTTTTAGCACAAAACACTTAGAACAATTTCCTACCTTGCTGGACCATTTCCGGGCTTCATCATGCAACTGCCTTGCCGCCATCATCATGGGCTGATTGATTGCTTCTCCTGCCTTTTGCTCTGGGAACTCTTCATCCTTTTCTTCAGGTGGTGGTGGCCTGGGCGGGGGAACCTCCCCCTCTGGCAGTGGTGGTTTCGGAGGAGCGAGCTCATCAGTCAGCTGAGGGAGGCAAACATCTTATTGAGAGCAATGAAACAGAGCAAAGACTGAGCAAACAATGGTGTCATGGCAGGACACGACTGCATGACCTCAGGTCTTTTTCCTGTTTTCCAAGTGCTTCCTCTTAAAGAAAATACCATGTTTTAAACTTTCCTTTGAAAGCTGGATTGATATTTTTTAGACTTGAGGCTACTTGTATGCATGGCTGACCAGACAATACCTTTTATTTCTAAGGAAGAATAATATACTTAAGTAATTTCAGTGTAATCCACACATCAATGACAATTGTCTATTTTATTACCAACTACCTACACTTACATGAAGGTGCTCAAGGTCAGGAGGAGGAGGAGGAAAATCTGGTTCCTGAGGCTGGAAGGCTTCTCTGACTTTGGCCACAGCTCCCAGAATTTTGTAGCCAGAATCCAAGAAACTCTTCTGCAAACCTGAACAAAAATTCCAATACCAGTTTAATACCAATTTAATAGAACTTGGTAATACTTAGAACACTACACCCCCAAAAATTACTTCTCCAATGTACTGTGCCAAGTACACTTACATATGTATTTAGAAACTACCAAATTGTTTACAGCAGACCAGCATGCTTGAAATGTTAGTGTCACATGCAACATGCATACAATAAAGCCTTGGCTGAATAATAATCACTATCAATAGCCAAAGTAATTCCCTGAACAACTTTTAGAATCAAAAAAACTACATAGTATTTTCTGCTATAAAGTAGTATTACTTAAAACTAGCAACAAATGCTTCTAATTAAGAACATGAAATTGCACAACATATTAGAATGCTGAATCCTTTTCCCCTTGAATATGCCAAAGGACTTTGATTGCATTTTAGAACAGCAGGATGCAGCAGTTAATGGTGTGAGCTTGATTTCATCATTCTGAGATGTAACTGTACACCATATTTACATAAAAGGAGATACACAGCTGTATAAAAAAAATGAGCACTACTTCACATCATCTCCAGTCAATAAAAAGCCCATTTTAAATTAGCTGACAACCCTTACCAGGATCAGAAATGTTGCCTGCCACAGCTTTAGCATCCATTACCATGGGTGATATAGTTTTGCTCAGCTCATCAGAGGCTGCTTTAACAGCCTCCCGAAATTTGGGGTCTTCGGAATTTTCCACCTCCCGCTTTGCGACCAGCAGGATGCGGTTTGCTCGCCTGGCAATGCTGGTGGCACCAGCTACCAGCATCTGAGGCTGCATGTTGGCCATTGCAACTTTACATTTGTCCAGGTCCTTCTTAATGGCCTCTTCTGATGCATCCAACAGAGATTTAGTATCAATGGCTTCATCCACCAACCCTAGAATAAAAGTTCAATACATTAATATTCTAGTTTCATCCGTGCAAAGGGATATTTGGTACTCCAGAGATAGTTCAAAACCAGAAAAGTATTTTAACACTGGGGTCAGGGGAAGAGTAGAAGAGGGCATGGAAATCAGACCAAAGTACTACTGCAGTTTAACTCGTGATTCTGTTGTACCTCTGTGACAGTTACCACGGTAAGCTTGGTAATGACATCCCAAGCTCTTACTCCTCTACCATGGAATGTTGTTTCAGTCAAGAATTGTCTTACACAGAATATGCAGCAGAGATTCTTTCTTCACACCAAATTTCTTTAAGCATATTCAGTACTTTTTGTACTCTCCCATTCATTCCAAAGGAAATATCCCTCTTGCTGTGCTTTTTACATAGCGGTGATTCATAGTGACAAGGCAGTGAGATTTAAAATACCAAGGATTTAATTACTGAGATGAAGGAGGAGATAGTACAGTCAGCTGTTCAGCAGGTCAGTGCAAAGGATCTACACTTGGGAAGCACTGAAACATTTCAGTACCTCAGCAGGAGCAGTAGCTTTGTCTTATTCTCTGTATTCATTGAGCTGTTACAATATTTTCAACATATTTCCTTTCCTTCACTTAATTATCTGTCCTATTTCAACATGCCAAGATTATACAGAAGAAAACCTCAAGTTGTCACAGTGATGTACTGCTAGAGTAGCAACTGCAATAAAAAATGATGGTATTCTGATTTTCCCAAAAAAGAACTAAAGCAGAATTCGCTCCTCTCCAGCTCAGTATCAGCAGATAAGAAGCCAGCTATTTTGTATATTCTGTAACATATACATATTCCTGGGGTGAGAGAGCACATTCCCACTTCTCTTAATTTATTTTTAATCAATCATTATTCTTAGCATGTTTCATCAATCCAAACAGCATGGAGAAAAATCTATACAAGCTAGTTAGCCACAGGTAGGATCTTCAACAAAAATTCCTACTTTACCTGTCATTTTCTCTACATTATCAATCCACTGGTTTTTCATGGTCTCAAAATGTTCATAAGCAGCTTGATTTCCAGGATTTCTCAAGAGGATACGAGCTGCTGATACTACCTGCAAACAGAAGACATTTTTAATTATCAGTACACATCAACATTATGCACATTCTTGAAAATGCTCTTGTTTTTTCAGGACCAGATGTGTAGCTCCACATTTGAAAACCTAGTTCATTAATTCTAGTATCTAGCTCCTTGAAGATCTACCATACTTTGAAATTAGCTGGCATAAATACTTTTTTCTGGAACTTCAATTATGTACTAATTTCTTATAAACAACTCTTGAAAACACTAGAGTACAATACTTATTACACTACCAACATTTAGATAGAAATTTGTTTTGGAATAAAAAAGGAGCATCTTTCCCCTTACATATTTTACTAAGCCTCAAAATCATTTGGTTTCAAGTGTAAGTCACAGACACTTCTGTCCAAGTGTTGAAAAATAAAATGTGTCATTTGATCTTTTGTTCTACTTTTAGTATCATGTATAGAAATATTTGCCATTCCCCTTTTAAGAGTGTCAGCATTATGTTCTTTGTTGGTATTAACAAGCATCAATCAACAACATTCTCTTTGAGAACAGAAGCATAAGGAATATTCCCCAGAAGTCATCCCCAGTCCTTTTAACAACCCTTCAAACCCACCTGTGGGGTGAGTTCCCTTGCTGATTTCACAGTTGCCTGAATGCCCTCCACAGTAGTTTTATTGGCAGTTCCAACTGCAGCTGCTTTTTCTGCTGTAGCTCCCAGTTTAGCAGCATGGTTTTCAAAGTTTGCTGCTCTTTCATCAAATACCTAGTTGTCAAAAGAGAAAAAAACATTTAAAAAAGCCCTAACCTCCCTAACAGAGCAAATAATTTCTTCAAAGTGTCAGAAACACCTTTGTAACATCCCCACTTAACTCATCCTGAGAGGATGCAAAAGGACACAAAAGCTTTGAAGGCATTTGGTTTTTTTAATCTTTACATTACCAGACTTTCTTCTTTACTAACTCAATGGGACAACTAAGGAGATGGCTATGCACTTTATAGCTTCAAGGTATGAAGTTCAGTAATTCCTGATGACTACTGCTGCAAGAAATACTCTATTAAAACTATTTTAGCTCAGAGATTCACCTTCAAACCCATAATACAAAAGTAACTATATTTGAAAGATAAATAAGGGGGTTTACACTAAAAATTGACGGTGGAAAAAAACTGCCTCCTTTTACAGTGCTTAGATATTCAAGAAACAGAGTAGTTGGGCAAAAAGCTATCCTGCCATAAAGCTGATTTCTCCAAGGCCTTGGGAATTATTTTGATCATGTAGCCAAAAGCCAGAATAACCAAATAGAACTGCCAGACACTGCATTTTAGGTACTTCATGTGCAGCCAGTGGCTTTCAAGTACAGGAAACAATATCCAGCAAGAGAACAGATTTAGTCTGTTGATTAATTCTGGCATGAATTTGACTATTGTAATCAGCTTATGTAATGCTGGGATATAAAAATCCACCAACTAGTGTGTTAGGGATTTTTGTACAAAAATTTTGCAATGTGGTACCAGCAACATGGGGTAACATTTTTGCCATTTATGAAGTCAGGGACAACACTGTTTCCTGGGTTATACAACTCACAGTCTCCAGGAGTCTGGAGAGGTTTGCACAGTAATCTTTATGTTGTCAGAATTATTAAGCACGTACCACAAACTTGAGAAAAATTACCAATTCATTTTTCAGAGCACTGATTTATTTTTCAAAATACCAATTCAGGTAAGATTAAACAATAACTGAAGCTTTATATGGAAAGAAAAGACCACCTGGGTATACTTGCCTCATCTCTGTTGGGAGCATCAGAGGGAGCAGTGGCTGCTACAGCTAACAATTTAATAGGAGTTGTGGTGTCACTAAAAACATCAGAAACTTCCTGGGTCATTGCTTCTTGCATTCGTGCTTTAAGATCCTTAAAAAAGTGGAAAATTATTAGCATATGATAGAGGGATATTAAGTTGTAAAGGTTCAAATCCCATAAAACCTTCTCTTGCAAAAAAATGCCTGTTCCAACGGCAGATATTAAGATAAAATTACCTTAGAAGTATGACCAATTAATCACCTTTTACATAATTTGCAATATACACAGCTTACATACCACTCCTTGAAGCAGTCTACATTAAACTCTACACCTACATTTCACACCCTACATTAAACTCTTCTTGATCAGGCCTAATCTCAAGCCTAGCTCTCCTCCCAGCCGTCATAGTCAAAGCCCCCCTGTAGAGCCTACACCTATGACTGCCTAAAGCCCACGCAGATGCCCCCATTGCCGGCTCCATGCTGCTGGCAGCCCTGCTCCTAAAACTTGGAGGCCATGGTATTATACGAATCACAGTCCTATGAATGAACAGCATTATTTGACACCTTGCCCCTCAAATCTGCAATGCTGGCATATTATTTTTTTTAAGACAGACTTAAATTTTCCTTCTAAACTGTTCATCTGAAATTAACCCCCATGGCACAATAACAAGCCCTTTCTAGAAAGTCTGCTTTAGCCACCCAGCTAAAGCAGCAGGTCTGTAGCTGCACTGTTGTTTCTATGGAGGCCTCACGCACACAGGGCTGACAGAGGAGCGAGGGGTTTCAGTGCCTGCCTGCCCAGAGCAGGTCCTTACCTTGAGCGAGTCCTGGAGCTGAGCAGCAACGGCCCTGGCCTGCGGGGACTCGCCCTCGCCGCGGGCAGCCAGCTCGGCCAGCTGGGCCGAGAGCTGCTCCACACGGTCACACTTGGCCAGCAGCTCCTGCCGGTACGGGCCCATCATGACGTTGGCCAAGCGCCGGCCTTCGGCAACCAGCCCCCGGATGGCTGCCTGGCCTGCAGGGGACAGGGACAGGGCAGTGACACACGGGGGGACAAACACCAGAGCCACCAGCAAGCACCGCAAGCCTTCCTGCACACATCACAATTCCTGCGTTTTTAACAACACTCCCCTAGGTGGTAGAGAAGATCTTGTGCAGTTTATCACTTAATAATTACAGTTCAAAACCACAGAGGAATTCAACTGTCTCCAGTTTTTTTTTTGCTTAATTCAGCAACTCTGGCTAGAGATACATCCTTTTTAATTAGAATGGTCTGACAAAAAATAACCATGGCAGCTGTCAGGTATTTCCACATAACTAATCTGTTGAAACCAATGGAGCACTTACAAATTTCAAATACTGCAATTCATCCCCTCAATAGAAGATGAGCAGCAAGAGGGAAAGAAAAGACAAGTAGAAACACAACTTAAAAAGCCAAATGCCCTCTCCCAGAATTCCAGAAGCCATAAGTAAGAAGTGTCAAGTAGTCTGGATTGCAAGGGACAGTGGGGGTAGGGAACACCTTACAAAGCCTCCACAGTGTGTCAAAAGCTTTTCCATAAAAAAAAATTTATTTTTAGCATGGGTAACTTCCTTCATTCACTCACAGATGCTTCCTGCTCATTCACAAGAATGTAATTCTCCGTTCTTTCAATAATACAATAGCAGTATTCTTTTAAAAGAACTCATCATGTCTTAACTCCAAAGACCTACTGAAGAATAATTTTAAACTAATGCTAACCCATAAGTAATCCAAGTTTGTGATCAAGCTTTAAATTACCTAGGAAGTTGTGACAGCATGAGACTATCCAAGAATTACTCAGCACTGCTGGCATCTTTTATATTCTTAATTTACTTTTCTTATGAGTATACTGCCAAGTGCCAGCAACTCCTGAACCAGAGTTATATGCTCATCGAGTGTAAAATGAGATTATCAGATCCCCTTTCTCTTTAATTGTTAGCATTCTCCTCAGATAACCCAGAAACCATACAAGAAGTGATACTTCTAGGTCAGGTTTATGAGTGTTTTTCTCTTCTCAGAAGGACTTAATTACTCAATTTGCAGGAGTAGGTATAAATTCAAATTTGAGATACAATATTTGCATAATAAGGAAAGCAAGGAGCAATCTTAAGTTTGTTTTCTCTACAGCACATGTTCTTCCATTCTTTAGGAAAGAAGACAAAGAGAATCACGGGCCAGCGTAATTGCAGTCAGGACTTAGCTCTAAGTCTCCACACCAGTGAAGATTCAATGCATCCTCAGCATCTCAGGAGCAGTAGTTTCCACCACAAAAACTGGTGACGGGTTTGATTCTAAACCTGGGGGGGGAAATCATAGAGGAAACACTTACCTACTCCCCTATCAGCAACAGTGGGATTGTCTATCCACCTCTGAGCTTGTTCAATCTTGCCCTCCAAATGGACAGCTGCTTTAACTGGCCTTGTATTTGCTACAGCCCTGTTTGTTTTGGACTGTAAATTCTGAAGTGATGTAGCTATTTGCTTAGCCAAAGCACGGGCCTCAGGAGAGTCACCTTTCCCACTAAGGATTTAAAAATAAAAAAAAAAACAGTGTAGTCATAGAAAGATCATTTACAGATGATCTCAAGTTCAGCAGGAAGACACACAATAAAAAGATCTCAGTATTTTTAAATAAGGTTGAATTTGACCCTTGGGTTGAGACTCTGAGGAGCAATTCTCTGCTGTGGTACCTGGACTTCACATATGTTGAGCACAGCACTGAGGTGGGGGAAGGCATAGACTGGCATTGCCAATACGGGTGTAAGAATTGATTTCCCATTTCCATGGCTGTCTTATGAGGAACTGCAATCATGCCATACAGATTACAAGCAGAAGAGTAAGCAGCCACAGAGCAAAGGCTATATACAAACCTGACAAAAGGTAGCACATTAAGACCTACAGCAGCTAAAGTTCAATAAAAACTTGATTAAAGCATCTAACTAATGAAGCAAGAAAAACATCTATTGCTATATTGCAACCAGCCTTAGGTGAAGATGACAATTTGTACAATAACAGTTTCTTTCTCCTCTTCCATTCTCAAGCAGCCTCTTTGCAAAACTGACACAGAAATAGAATTTCTGAAAGGCTTAGCTTTTGTATAGTTTGCAGTTACAGCATAGAACACTGACCATGATGGAAGTGGTAGATATTCCACTTTGATATTTAGTAAAGTGCTTAGCAAAAACCAGTCATAACGCCCATCTGCATAAACAAACTTATATTTCCCTTTACCTTGTTGTTTCAACAGTACAAACAAGCTCACTTTTGGCTTCAGTTTCCTTCTCAAATATTACATAGGCAATAGAAAGAAAATACTTCCACGTAATACATGTCTGGTTACCTTTGTCTTAAGGAAGCTAGCGCAAGCTAGGCTTTGAGATAGAAATCACTAGGCTGAATAACTTAAAAGGGTTTATTTTAATGATCAATATTCTGATCTTGCTCAGCATTAGGAACTGCACAGGAAAGTCATTCTAAATCAATGGTGATGAAACAAACACTTACTGTCGTCGCAGATCTGACAGCTTGGCTGTCAAAGCAGATATCTCCCCCAAGGAACGAAGGATGTCATCTCTCTCTTTAGGCTCCTCACACATTTCTGCAACTTTCCTTGCCTCAGCCATAATTCCCCGAATATGCTCCTCCCCTTCAGTGCCCCCATTAGGATCTGCAAGCCAATTCTTAACAGAAAGAATGGTGTTCAAGTGAAGACAAAGTAATGTTTATTCTATACATGATTTTATAGGGAAAGAAAATACCAATAGAGCTTTCAAAACTTTATTCTACTGCTTCATAGTTTTTCTGTTTTGAAAAAAAAAGTCAAATTAGATTAAATCTACCCAAAGATTTTACATTCTCTCTCTCTCTCCTCAATATTTGCCAACAATATTTTAGAAGTAAAATTGAATCACTGCCTTTAGAAACTGATGATGTGACTTTCAGAAAAAAAATGAAAACATGCTCTTGAGCCCAGGGTGGTACACAGAGCTCTTCCTATAAAGTCCCATTACCATTTCATTTGATGCATATATAATATTAATGTATCTTTATCTATTGATAATAGACACATATACACATTTAGATAAGGTGTATTATTTAATGATAATCATAATCATCACTGGGTAAGAGACTGACCATTGAGGGATATTAAGAGTAAAAAAAATAAAGGATCAATTGAAAGAAAATGTAGTTTCATTAATATAATTTCTTTTCTGTCATTAACATACAGTTCTAAATCCCAAATTCCACTCCCAAAACAGAGGCCAAAGAAAGGGCTCTGGTTTTATCTACAAATAAGTCTGTTCAATCTAAAACTCCTCTATTCTTTTCTTTAATAAGATTCATTTATATGCAAATTTAGGGTATTCCATCATTTTAATTTAATAACCTTGAAATTTTTAGCAATGCCAAGTAAGTTACCCAAAAAGATCAACTGAAGCAAAATTCACCATATGCTGTAAATCACTAAATTTAAGATTTTTCTTTATTAAAGCAAGTATCCCCTCTATGTTCTTCCTGTCAAGTAACTGTGTTTTGTTTGGAAACAACTGCAGTAGTTCAGTATAACAGCTGTGAGAGTAGCAACGTTCTGAAGGATTTACTAATCACTGGTGGTACCTGAGCAGCATCAATCTTCTTAGCAATTGCCTGCTTGGAGTTGGTCATGGCCTCCAGCTTGCGGGCTGCATTCTCCACCTTGGCAGTGAGCAGGTCCAGCCCCTGGGACACCTGCTGGGCTTTCTGCATGGCCATGGGTGTGGCACCCTGTCCTCTGCCCGAGACAAAAAGAGCACCACAGGTTCAGCTCAGGACTGACTAAAGCTATTTTCTAAGTCAAGGAGCAACAAAACCTGTTTACGCTTATTCCCAGCATTTATTCCAAAAGATATAGAACTTAATCAGATTTGGTTTCCTCCTTAGGGAAACAAAAAATAAGTGAGGAACAGAAGTAGAGATAAAAACTAAGAACATATTTTCTCTATTCCAGAATGTGACCTTTAGCAGTCTCAGAGGAATAAGCATTTTTTAAGAGTCAAAAAGTAAAGCTATTTAAGGATACAGTTCCATTAAAGTACCCAGGACAAAGCCCCTTTTCTCTCATTTACAGACTGTTGCAGAGAGTCAAAATCTGCAGGAGTTAAAGTCTTCCTACATCTAAGTGATGACAGCAAGTAAATTAAAAAAATAACTATGAAAATAAAATGTCTTAGCTGCCTCAATCATGTGACACACAAAGTTCAATAGAATTTGCCAGTGAAGGATAAACAACAACAACCACATGTGATCTAACATCCCAAAAAACACCTAAAAAGTAGAATATCCATGTATCTTACAGTAATTGGAGTATATCCTCTTTGGAGAACAGACTTAAGAGGAGAGTTTAAAATTTCCTTTCTGCCTAATTTGGAGGAAAGTTACGTGTTAGCAAGCAAAGTCAGAATTATCTACTTGAGCAATTCTAATCATCATATTATGTAATTAACATTTCTCCTATTAAAACATATTCTCATCAGAAAAGAAGAAATTGAAGTAAAAAAGGCAAAATACAGTTCTGGCCTGCTTTTTTACAGGTTAGGAAGTGACAACTGCAGAGAAAACATTTCAATAGCACTTGGGAAGCGCCCAGCCCAAGTAGAGCTTTACCTGGCCCGGAGGTCAGCCAGCTGATCTGTCATCTGCCCCAGGGTTTTGCACGTGCCCAGGATCTCTCTGCGCTCTTTGCCCGCACACAGCTCTCCTGCTTTGCCAGCTTCATCAAGGATCTGCCTTATGGCCTGCTCACCAGCATCCCCTGAGGCACAGGGTCAGTCAGTACAGCAAACAAGACATTCTGTGACATGTATGAGAAAACTCCTGATATCACCATGTCACGTGAACTGCATTAGGTTCAGCTGGGAAAGCACATTTAACAAAAAGGGAGATATACACCAAAAAACAACAATTCACATCCAACTTTTACAACTGTATTAGTTTGGCTTTGATTTCAGAGGAAGTCCATTTAATAAGGTCTTTCAACATCCAAATGGAACAGGCCTCTATTGAGTTTTGTTTACTTGAAAGACACAAAGGTAAACAAACCCCTTATATAAGTAAAGGTGATTGCAATTAGGCATATTTATGGCAGATACTCATACTAAACATTTTATGTCAAGACTGAAAGAAAAACACTTAAAGAGATTCTGTTAGGGAAATCTCAAGTTATGAAAATTTGAAAATACAAAAGAAGGGATTTTAAATATTAGCCATGGCTACAATTAAGTACTGTTCAATTCCCAACTTTTTGGGTATACTGCTGGAATGCAAATTAAGAACATCTATGTTCCACAGAATACATATATTTTAGAAGAAGCAAAGCCTTCTAGGTCATTAGACACAACTTGTTAAATTCCCAGTATCTAAAGAAAGGAATAAATACAGGCACCTTCAGAATGATCCACTATGTAACGGTTATTAATGCTTAAAGACAAATTTGTCTTAAACAACAGAAATAATGAGACCTTCAAAAATCAAAATACTTTATGCTGTTGTTTGTGATTAAATATTACCTGGAGGTGCATTTGGATCTCTCAGCCAACCTTTTGCCTGATTCATCTTTGAATCTATTAAGGCTAAAGCTCTTTTCATGGCTTCAGTGTCCTTTACAAAAGAGAAACCAGCAAAATGATACTCAAAACAAAAATATCAAAGCACAAATAATCATTGCAACCAAAGCTGACAAAGGTTCTATAAAGCAGAGTCTACTTATAAAAACCCATTCGTATAAGCAGCTCAAAACCCATTTTCAAACTAACAGGTCAAAATTGCTTCTTTCCAGTTAGAACAGACATTTTCATTTCACTCAAAATGCAAAAATTATGCATGCAATTTTAGTGGTTTTTCTATTTCTTTATTCACTAGTGCTTTAATTTCCAAAGTTGGAGCTCTAATAAGCACGCATCTTGGAGTTAGTTCCATTTTACATCAGGGCACATAGAAGAGTTGTGATGTAATTGGAGTATCAATATCTGGTAACTGGCCAGTGAATCTTACTACTTACTTCACATAAGAGGCTGCACATCTGCATTTCTCACCTGCTCTGCTGCTTAAAGTCAAACAGTTACTGTTTACAGAGAAGTAAGACTACCAGCTAATTTCTGAAAGTCTCAGATATAGAGCTGAATGTCCTTGGAGATAGACACATGTGTTTACAGGTGATTGTTTAAAACTCTGAACTCCTCTGCCAGGATCATCAAAGAAGCTGTTTCCTTCACTATTATGCCACTACTATCCAACGCCTCAGGCTGCAGAGGAAACAACCTCCCAGTTCTGATTTCTATTCACAGTCTGCACATTGTTCATGTGCCATCTCTCCACTAGAGGCCACAAGTTTTCCATCTTACACAAATGGAAGGACAATGAAAACAGTAACACGTACCTAAGTAAGAAGTTGCGGAAAAGCCAAAATAGCTTTTTACCACACATATCATGGAAGTGATTTGAAATGCATCTAAGATCCCATGAATGGTATAGAGATGACAAAAAGAAGCCTGGCTCTCATGTAGCATCTGAATCACACTGCCCATGTCAAATGCTTTTGAAGAAAAGCCTACTACCATCAGTGATCAGTATCTTGCTATAGCATGTGCTATCCTGACAACACTAAAGAAATGCCACATTTTGTGGAGTTGTTCATTCTGCATGCTTAGTCTCAAACATACAACACTAATACTCTGGCATTTTTATTCAGGCATATTAGTCTGTCAACTATTCATAAGGTGCTATAATATAATTCAGCAAGCAATTTTGTAAAATGTCATGCAATGCAGCTGAATATTTTTAAAGGCTCTTCAATCACAGCCTGAGAGAGAGCACCAAAAGCAGAATTATTTTCACCTAGATGACTGGGTCTCAAATCTAGAAACTGGCTCTCCAAACTGAGTTTGGACCTGTTTGAAAAACCTTCCAAAAGGTCGGATATGCAGCTAGGGGTGGGAAGATGGACACATTATTTTAAAAGTTATCTTCTCTATAGCTCAATAATTGTGCATTCAATGTATGCTACGAGACAGGCAAATATTCATTGAATATTCAAATGTATATATAAATCTTACTACCTATGAAGGTAGGTGTTACTGTTTTCTGTTGTTTATGTCAGGCTGAAGCTACTTTAGCTTGAAATGCTATTTCAGGCCTGTCTCCCCAGAAATAATTTGAAACAATTAACTGAATTTTTAAAAAGGCAACAGATGTTTCTTATTGTGCCAAGGCAATGGTAGGAGTGGGTGGAGAAAAGCAGTGTTGGGAAAACTGTCTTTGCCCCTCCCTTTTTACTCTCACAGGCTTTGTGTTGTCTCAGCTGCCTGCAGAGTTGCAGTTTCAGCAGAATTATACAGAAGCCTCTGAATCTGAGGTCTAATATCTGAGGATAAAATCATAGGTGCTGCAGATTTTGCACTCATGATTTTGTAATTGCCAGCACTGCCCCAGCAGCAACAGGATCCATCTGCCCTGTCATATGGAGTTACACAACTGGATTGCTCTGCAGGGTGAGTCTGGCTATCCTGTGTTCCTCTGCATATGTCCCCTTTTCCTATTGAAAAAAGTCTGGTAAAATCCTAGCGTAGCAATTGAAGTGTTTCAAGACAACTGCTCTTAAAGCACCAATTCCCCATCTACACAGCCCAAGGAATCCCTCTCAGCTATAGCCTGATCAGGAGTTTTCATTGCAGTGAGCTGAATAATGCAACAGAAAACTAGAATGCATCCTTAACTAGGGTTGTTGGTACAGCACTTTTGTGTCGGCCAGAGCTGTGTCTGGTGTCAGATACCTGGCAAGCAAAAGGTACAGCCATACCAACCAATTCAGGCTATTAAGAAAGAAGGAAGACAAAGGCAGAAACACTCCATCTAAAAAAAACACAGCAACTTGCTCAAGGTCTCACTGCTTGAAAGTGTCTTGACAGTCCCAATTTCTCTAGCTGTTGAAATATTTTACTCCTCCCTTAAACAGCTAAATATATTTAAAATGTAACTCTTTGGGATTTGCCAATGGAATATTGTTTGCAAGAATGATTTTTTTTAATACTACTGCTCTTTTGCAAAAAAAACTTATACAATTTCATCAGCAAAAATTTATTCTTTCCCTCCTCTCCCTGCCAACAGTTCCTCTGTTACCAAAAGGAAGTTTATTAACAAAATCAGCACTATTGCATTTTCAGAAGAGGTAAACTTATTTCAGTTAATCAAATTAAACAACTAGGGCAACACTGTCTGAAGCGAAAATAGCAATCTGGATTTGTTCCAAACCAATTCCTAAAGCAAATATTATTGAATACACTTCCATGCATCATTTCTGCCACTACCAAGAATTTTGAGCTTATTCAGGGAGCAGGTAGTATTGGCTCTGCTATGCAAAAGAGCAAAATAAATCCTACACAATTCCTTGCTGGATGTAAAACACAAGCTCTGACTCAATAGAGTGGTCTAGTCTAAGGCTATCTGCATTTCATGACCAAAGAAGGCAATGCTGGAGGAAATAGGCAAAGCCAATGTTCTGGCAAGATAGATAGCTTAGTCACCATTCAGGGTTCCATACTGCAAGACATTCCATATCTCTCAGCTTCTTACAACTGTTAACTCCCTCCAATTCCATGGAAATGAAAGATGTTTGGATTGAGTACTACTTGAAATTCATTTTAAAATAAACACTAACAATACACAAGAGAAAATTAAATTCCTCTGAAAAGCAAAAAAATCAAGGAAAAAAGTTCAAAGCTATGAATGAAAAAATAGATACAATTGTTTTCCCCAGAATTCAGTCCAAGAATAGTATTTCAGTTCTAAAGCACCATACTATTTTTAAAATCCAGTGTAAACAGAGATTATTGCAATCCAGTAATAGTAATGTGCAGAGTCCAGAAAGACCAACAAAATAGTTTACCTACAGCTACAACTCCTACAAAACCTACAACTTTGGCTCCATACCTTGTTCATTCTCCACTATTTCTAGACAGATTGTGATAACTCAAGGTATTTTATGTTTATTATTATATCTTGAGTTATTTATGAAGTCCAACATCAGCAATAGCATGCACTATACAGAAAAAAATTCAAGGCTTGGCATCCCCAAACACCTTTACTTTATTCCAGAAAAGCATGGGGAAAATCTTTTCTTTCACCACCAGGCACAAAATGCATGCAACAGTGACCTCAGCTACAACTAAAGAGCTCCTTCATCTCCCTCCTAGCAAAATAACAAGTGAATTCTTAGATATGTGTGCAAATACAGGATAATGTCTGTGATAGGTGGCTATTAGCAAACTAGTTTCTGCTTCTTCATCCCACTGCATTTTTCAATTCAAATGCTTTGTCATCACTTTTTGATTAATACCCAGTGCTACAGTTCCAAATCATTAGGATATCTTAATTCAAAAACAAAATACAATTAAAAAATTCTCAGTTCAGAACAGAATGATACTTTGATTATACTAATCCATACAACATATTTATGCATTAAGCATAATGACCAATGTTTTCCATTAGGAAATACTGCTAATACACCAACTGTTTTCTTAATTAAATCCTTTATTAATCTGCCTCACCAGCAGTATGAATAAGAGTTTCCTAAGCCAAAATTGCCAAGTCCTTGCAATAGACATTTTTCTTTACCACAAAAAATTTCCACATTTGTTGTGTAAAATAAAATAGTATCCATATTTCATAAAATACAGGAAAGCTTAAATCAAAAAATAAAACTGAATTGAAAAAGTGCCCATGCAAGACTGCAGTTTTATGCCTAGACCTAAAGAACATGAACCATCTGAAATGAAAGAAGGCTATGGGTAAAACACTATGGAAGAGACAAAATTCCTGACTTAATAAAGCTTTCTGGCCATGCAGAAAGCTGATTCCTGCATGACTGGACCCTTTATTTGTCACTAGAGAGACTCATAAATTAACATAAAAGCATTCAGCAAGAATGTGCTGTAAAATCTTGCCCTAACTCTAATCAGATTCAGAAAGAGTCTTGATGCAGATCAGCTTGCAATTACCATTCTCAGTGACAGCCAATGCTACACACAGCTAGACAGAGCTATTATGATCTTTTTAAAACTGTGTTTATATCCATAAGTATAAATGCCAGTGCCACAGCTGGCACTCAGAGAAGTTGCACAGCACACAGTCTACACACAGCACAAAATCCCACAGACATGCTTTTTTTGGGTTTAGTACAAGGTAGAGGTGGAGGGTGTGGAAGAAAGCTTACCTTCTAAAGGTGAGAAAAGGGTAAGAAACAGGACAACAAAAACAGAGATGCATACAGTAATCATAATAAGGAAGTGATAGTGACCAAATAAATCAAGAGGCAAACTAAGGGTCAAGTGCCAAACAACATAGGCCAAAGTGATTTTATATCTTGGTTACATCAATGTTAGATTTCCTGCTAGACTCTGCTTACTAACCAGTCTGGCTTCAGGTCTCAGTAAGTTTTCCATGACATTTATGCTTATTTGTTGCTCATATTGTTAACCTTTAAAAAAGTATCCTCAGCAATTTACCTCCAAGTACTCAAAAATAACTTGGCAGGAATTTCAGTTATGCAGCTGCATTTATTTGTAAGCCCAGAACACTTATGGTTCTGTCTGTCAGACCTGCTTTACAGTCTTCTAGACACTTCAGCATCACTTCAGAGCAGCAATTAGCTCCAGGTTAAGTGGTTGCAGTCACTCACACAGCTCAACACTGAGGTGTAAGAACCAATCCTGTCCATAAGCCACTTTCACAGGCATCAAACTTACCCAGAAAGCCTCTTCAATCTAACAGATTTCTTTTTGAGATAAGACAAAAACCTGAAATTTACTCTCATGTCCAGACTAAAAATGGGGCAGGGAGAAACAGGGCAAGTGTTCAAGGAGGAATTCCCCAAAATTGACTAAAATTTCTCCATTCCAAGCCTTTTGCACAAGGAATACAACAGCAGGATCTTTTCTATCTTTTCTGGCAGGATCTAGAAGGAAGAGACCAGCTAAATGAACAGTAACTTTTATACCTAACTATCCTATGTCAAAAATTATTATGTAGGGTAATTATAGATAGGGAAAATATCCTTCTCTGAGTGGAATATACAATATTCCAGGACTTCCTAATGATGCTGAAACTAAAGCACGAATAAATCTGTCTTCTGTTACACCACTGAGTTGCAGTAAACGATTGAACTACTTTCACATGCCACACTAGTTAAATTTTGCTTATTGAGAGAAAGCTAAATATTTCATATTTCAGTGGTCTCAGAAGCACAAGTTTAAAAGGGTAAAACACAGTAGACAAAAACTAGACTTCTACATAGAAATGTTGATATGAAAATACCTTGCTTGCCCAGGCATCTTCATCCCAGGAAGTGAGTTGCAATACACGAATTATTTCGTTTATCTCAGCACTCATTTTCTCTACTGTGAAATTGCGATTTTTCAAGGCCTCTTCTATTCCCTGGCTTTTAGAATTTTTTGTGGTTACAAAAATCTTCATAGCTGTGGAAATACAAGAGATTAGAAAAAGGTATATGCAAGACCAATCATTGGTCAAGTTGACCTTCTACTGTATTTATATGGAACATTTCCTTTTGCTTGGACCATTTCATCTCAAAGTAATTGAAGTTTTAATACAAGAAGCACAGTTACTTGCAATAGATTACAGTAACTCAGAATGGTATTAAAGAACAAAGCAAAACATACCTGAAATAAGTACTGGCAATAGCTCCTTGACTGTATTCATGGAGTTTACCAGCATAACCCTATGTTCCTGATGAGTTAATTCCTGTTGTCGCTCGTCAATCATTTTGGCCATCTTTGTCATTCCTAAAGATTGAAGTAATTGAACATTAAAACACTTGAGATTTTGAAACAAGAATAAGGCATAATGATTGATGAAAACTATAATGAAGTTTAAAACTTTTATTTACTTTGAACACATTCCAGATACTTCAGAGAAGTCACCTATTCAAAACCTAGCCACTTTGTGCCAAAACAGAAAGACTACTCAAAATTTTTGATTTAAAAGCCTATCAATAAAATAGGAAAATACTTGAAATTACAGGTTTAGGACAAAGTCACTTAATGAACACTGAAAGCTGATTAAAGGGGCAGGAGGAGGGTGTCATCTTTTCTGTTAAGATTTGATCCATGGCTTAAGTGAAGGACAGAAAAAGGAAATGTCAGGATTTTGTTTGCTTGCTTGGAGGTTCTACCAGAGGTCAAGAACTTATTTATTTACACTTCATATTTGCTAGAAATACTTCAGTACCCTAGAAGCCTGTAAAGAATTACATTTATTCTAGAGCAATAGCTAAGACTTGTGAGGTTTATCACACAGTACATGTGGAAACTTCAGACACAGCTTCACAAAAACTTAAGATTATTTAAATTGGTGCTGTAGTGCTCCTACTCTTTCTCCTCCAGGGAACAAAACTGGAAGGAAGCTGTATATTCTTTGGCTGAATTACCTTTCTGCTGGTTAGCATCTTAGGCATCTTAATACTGTTTCATGACATCACTGAAAGTAGTAGGATCCTCACACTGAGGGCACAGAGAAGCAAGCTGTGCAGAACCACATTTCCTTTTAAATGACAAAAGCCTTAATAGGTAATCATGTTCCCCCTCTCTAGTTCCAGCATAAACCCCATAAGCACTTCCTTGACTAAGTGCACCTGCTGATACTCCTGTTATTTACATGGTACTCACATGAATGGTTAAGTTCAAATGCCCATTAATATAACTGCAAGGACTCTGGGCTTTACATTTTGTGGGCATGGGCTGCAGATGTTGAGCAGCAGCCAGCTCAGACAAAGACAGAGCTTCTACAGCATTCCAGAAGCACAAGGCTCACTATTTGTTCAGAATACCATGAGTTTAGAGAAGATTATTTACAATAAAGATAACAAGCCTATACTTCACTCTAAGAAACTAAGACATTTACCCAAGACCTCTGTCATACATATGTAACAGCAAATTATGTGAGGTTCAGTGAAAAGAGCCAAATACTTGTAACTGAGCCCAACAGAGCAAACTGAATTTAGGGAAAACTTCCATTTCAAAGATATGTAAAACAATAACCACAGAGAAACTAAATGTGTATATACCAAGTTGAAGAAAAAGTTTCAGGGAAAGAGAAGATTCCCCTTTTGTTTTATCATTTCCTCTTCAAAACAAGGCAAAAACTATTTAATTGAAGGCAACTTCTGATGGGAAATAAAAGTTTAGAGAACACTATACCTCCATATGGAACTTCAAAGTTTTTCCACATCTAGAAACAAGGTCAAGTATACACGTGTTAAATAAAAACAGGATAATCTACAAACATGCTCTGTGCCATGACAGCTCTTAGTCATTTCATTTATCACCTAGCCACATTACACAAGTATTTATAAATATAAAGCACTAACTAAATTCCTGCTGGTTTTATATAAGCATTCTTTGGTTCAGTGTAATTTTAATTCCAACATCTTCCTACACTACCACCACCACATTTTGATTTTACAGAATGCATTTGTTAAATACTTTAGCTACTTCATGCTGAAGCTAAAGCATTTGAACTAGCAGATGACATAGATTAATGGTAGGTTTCCTCTAGAGCAATAGAGAGATAGAGACAGCAGCTCCTCACTTACCCATCACTTCCACCACTCAAAGTGTGAGTTAACACAGTGAAGTAACAAGTAGAGAAGGAGCATCAAAGAGCAAACAGAGAATTTCTGTAACAGCTGGGCTTTTGTATCATACTTCAAGACAGCTATTTCTGCAACCTCATTAAGATGCTAACATATGACATGTAGCATATATTATTCCAAGAAATTCCTTCTGGGCTTAAGTATCTCAGCCAGTGCAGACATTTTATCAGCTTAATGGATTTTCTATCTGTGAGTGCTTAGTTACACAGCTTTTTCAATTTTTTTTTTATCCTTACTAATGCATGCTTACTTCCTTCACAGTACAGGAAAAGTACAGTACATATCATTCACGCGCACATCTCATTTACCAACATCTTCTGCATTCTTAAAAGAGACCGTGAAGAAGAAAGTCATTCTTCCCAATAGAAACTTCTAAAGCAACTGCTTTACCATTGTCCCAGTGTTCAAAACTTGGGTGAGGGAGATGTTGGCAGGAGAACAAAGCAGTAGAAAAGACTATACTTAATATATTTATGAAAGACTGGAGCAAATCAAACCTGGCCCTAAATTCTTTGTGTAAGTCACCAGATCCTCCATTGTCTCTACCACTTCTGCCACAGTCAAATATTCCAATATTCCTTTGCAGACACGGATGATTTTACGGACCTAAGAGAGAAACATCCCATTATTTCTTAGCTCAAGCTAAGATACACTTGCATTAGAAATGCAAATCTGTTATTAGAACAGTTTAGTTACAGCACTTGCTAACAGGACAAATGGGCAATTATAAAGGTCTGAGATGCTGAATAAGTTACCCAAATTCCATTAGTCAAGTGCTGTAGTGGCAAGCCAATATTTAATCAGCTTTCCACTACTCAGCAATGCAAAATCCTACTTCCAATGTTTTCACTTTGTATGATATACGAAGGATAGCATTGAGAAAATGGGTTAGAAAGAGCTTCATCTATGTATGCTGTCATGCTTGAAGCGTTTCATTGCAATTTCATCAATAAAATATTTAACTTAAATAACAAAGCAAAGCTACATAGAAAGCAGACTTCAGGCTTTCAGAGGAAGTATCATTTACATACAGCTTTACATATGGATACAGCATTACCCAGCATTCCAGCAGGGAAGATAGATCTAACATCTTAAACTTTCCAGAAAAATCTGTGAAGGCTGTATTTCATTTACCTCTGGACCTCTGCCTCAGCTTAACTTCTTTCAGTCTACATTTGATTCCCAAACAGTTCTGTCAGTAAATATCCTAACCTCTGAACCACATTACTTCTGACATCACTACATACAATTATGTAAGAACGAGTTAATTGACATTTAATTTGTATCAACCACATGCAGTGTTTAGCACCTAGAAAAGACCAAAGCTTCCTCTGAAACTCATTTCAGTTTGTCCCAATGTTAGTTTATATTGAAACTTAGCACAGACGTGTGCCAACTTAAGTACTTGTAAAAATCAATCATTCCTGACTAATGGCATTCTTTTCATTAACAAGGAGTTGTCAGGTGAGTCCCACAAAGCATTAAATTCACAAAAGTCAATTCATTTCCTAAATACTAGAAAGAGAGATTAAAAGCTATTAACTTCCTTGAAAGCCCCATAACACTTCTATTAAAAACCATTTCAGAGGAACATGCTAACATTGCCATGAGATGGTTAAATGAGACAAAGATACCATGTTAGATTACTCAGAACAGCAAGACGAGCCACACAATTCCATAGGTTAACAAATTGTGGCAGAATTAGGATTGACATCAGTATTTCTAACAGCATGATCTTTCTTATTCAGAAATAAGCAAGACTGTACATCCCCAGAAAGAGCATCAAAACTTTGATTTGTAACAAAAAAAAATTCAAACATGAGACATTTACATTTCCTTGCAACTATGGTTTGGTGGGGTTTTTTTTTGTACATATGAGGATAGACAAACAGCACTTCTGAGTCAGCTTCTGGCTAGTGCAACAGCCAAAACGTAGCAACTGTTAGATTTATCAGAATACATCTTCTGATGCCTGACTAGCCAGACAGTCCAAATTTGCATTACCTCCCATGCCACAAGGCCAATTAAATTGCCAGAGCGATTGAGCCAGACAAACATGTTAGAAAATGGCCCAGGGCTTCTCAATGAAGGGATACAGAAAATATAAGGATCAGTAATGGGTAAAGTGAAGGGAATACAGCAAAGCATCAGGAAGGTATCAGACAGTTGAAGAGATCTGGCCTTCCTGAGCAATAATCACCTTGAGTTTAGGCAGCACCTAAACATTATGTCATGCAAAAATGCTCATAACAAAACAGAGCAAAAAGTCTTAAGCTCCGTCAGACAGAAAGGAATGCAAAATATGTTTCCAATCAAACTGAAACGGTCAAAACCTCATTAATCTATTTAATAGTTTGGTTTAGCTACTTTAGTTAGGGGGACATTTTCATTAATAACACTGTTGTGCAGGCACTTATGACAGTCAGGCTGGGATTCCTACCTCTGCTTCATCGAATGTCAGGAGCAAGTCTGATGTTCCAGAAAGGATTCCTCTTGAGCCATCAATGAGATAATCTCGAGCTGGGACTGAGTAAGGGTCTGCCTGCAGCATCTGGGCTGCCCGCACCAGCTTGGTGCAGGCGTTCTCCACTCTGTGGGAAGCCAGCAGACAACAATTGCTGGTTAGCTCCTGTCTGTGTGACCACAGGCTTGAGAAAATGCTGGATTTATTTTTAACTTTACCATTTGAGGCACCACCAACAAACTGATCATTCTACACCTTTATAGTTAAAAAGGCAAGAGTATTTATTGTATTTTTTCTAACAAAAAGTCACCAGCAACCATACAATCTAGTTTTTCAGAAGTCACACAACCTTCCCACATAGGGAAGGTCTGAAGTACCCCTTACAGAGCACATAGTACAGTGTCATTAAGGAGAGCTCCCAACCCAGCAAAATACCTTACATTCTTCATGACAAGGGCAGGGAACAAAACAATGATTCTTTTAGGACTTCACAATCAAAGTAACTGTTAACTTTTATCAGCCTTGTATAGGCATTGTTATTCAAGTAGCAATTGCTATTAATAAATATTAAATGACAGCTACACGAGGACAAAATAACAGTTTTAAGAAAGACACTGTGCTCTGGTCATTGAAGCTGTAATCCAGGTCTTCAGAATGTTAACACTCATAGAAAGAGCATTTTAAATAACCACAAAATGCAGTGGTAAGGTACAATGTTCAAATGCAGCAGGCAATTCCAGACATAAAAGCAGAAAGAAGATTTTGCAAGATATTACAGTATGTAAATACAGTAACACAAAAGCTACTTAGAATAAGAAGATAAGCTCTGAAATTAGATTCCATCAAATCATTTATATAACAATTTTAAAATATCAAAAATTGGAAGACTGAAAATGTTTTGATTTTATTCTTTGTAATTATTTTGTGATGGCTTTGGAGAATAAAAAATTCAGACTTCCCTGCCATGTTAGCTATGGTACTCATGACTGCACTTTCCTCCATTGTCTCCCACTTCATTTAAGTGTAGTGTAACACATAATGCTCTGTGCATGTGAATGCCATGTGCTCATTCGATAACATGAGGTTCCAACAAACATAAAATGCTTTTACTACAGCAATGCTACCTCTTATGACCACTTCTGCATGCTTGTCACATAGCCCATTTTCTACTGACCACTTGGGCACATTCTTTTACCGATTGTCTTAAAGTGCTTTTGGAAAGTTATAGTTAACCCATTTCCTCCTCCCCCCATGTTCTTTGCTAACACAAATATTAGAACTTAATGGTTACATCTAAATTTAACAAGTATAAATAAGACATCCACTACAGGAAAACTCATTTTTGTCCAGAAAGTAAAGTTCTCAGCTAATAGCTCCCTAGAATAGATCACATTGGAGCAGCTACATTATCATAACCAGCTCTTTTTGGGAGACATCTGCTCAGTGTATCAGATGGCAGAGGCTCCTAACTGAGCAAGAAAATGCCAAAGGATTTCAAGGCAGTAAGTGGAAATGGTCTGCTCATCACTATGCAATGCACTTAGTTGTGTTATCAAAGTCAACTGACTTCACTAAATTACACTTCCGTGCCTGCTTCTCACATTTATTCTTTTCAACTCTGCCAAGAAAGGGATTAAACAAATCACCTATTCAGCAGCTCAGAGCTATAGGCTCAGAAATACTTAATTTCCTACAGTTTAATTTCATGGTTGTCTGTTTAATACTGATAATTATCTCAAGGCTGCCTTTCTCATTTGTTAGGACAAGAATTAACATAAATGCATGTTACACCCGAAGCCACCATAATTAATGAAAATAGTGTTTCTAAAGATTTAAAGTTTTCTTTTACAGTTTTTAGGGTTGAACCTCTTAAAGGCAAATGAGAATTTCAATAGTATAATGCCTATTTTGTATTAATTTCCCAATGCACTTAAAATGCTTCAGCAGTGTAAGCTGTGTACAAGAAAATCATAGTGGTGTTTGAAAATCAGGCACATTTCATCCAAAGCACACCTGCTAGGGAGCAAAAGATTAGGATTCATTTACTTCCAAGAAAAAACCAACCAACCAAAACAACACAAATGACCAAAGCCCCTAAAAATGTAATGAACCACTTGTTCTATCACAACAATCAACCACATTCAGAAGTTGGTGAAATGCTATGGTGAAATTCCTAATCTCTGTATTATATTGCAACTTAAAAAACCCAACAACGTATCTTAATAAAAAAGTATACTTATTTTTGAGGCATAATTACAATAAAGCTATCTTAACACCAGCCAAATTCTTTGTGGGGAAGACACTGGTCACAATATTTCTAACCATACTACTTTGGGTAGCCAATCTACTTAATCGCTGTTAAATGTATTCCTTACAAAACATGAGGGGAAAAAAGTAGCTTATGCTAAAATATCATTCTAGTTTTTAGGTTTCAGGATTGACCTCTGCTTTTCCCTGAGTTTGTTTTCCAGTTTAACCACTACAGTTTAGATTACTCGCAGTTCTAGAAATATAAAGTAAAAAGCAAATCTTTTACGTTAACAATAATTTGTTAATACAGACACCAGCAGTGCAGCTACAGCTCGGCTACCAAAATAACATTAACATAGAATAGCATTGATGCTTGATTTGTTAAATGAGCATGAAAGTTAACAATTTTTATTCTCAGTGTAAACAAATAGTGTAACCCTATTCTTTGCCTAGAGACTGCAGTTCTTCACTTCTTTACAAGAGAAGCTTAACAAGTAATAGGAACACATTGCAAAACATCTGATGTAAATTATATGCATTAGTTATACTCCCTGGTGATTAAGACAATTAAGATAAAGAACTCAGCATTTTTTAGCTCTAAGTCAACAGTTCCAATGTGGTTTATGTCTGTAGCAAGTGAAGGGATGCATGGTAGCTTTTCAGCAGCCAGCAAGTTATTTTGCTGCTCAATCACACTCCTACTGAAAAGCTTTACAGATTACCATAATATATATTTATTATGAACCTTCTATGCCTCTATCAAGTCTTTCAAAATAATAAACACACCTCTCCATCCTCCAGGACTGGTGATCCCTTTAAATGGAGGAAATACAAACAGGGAATGCAGTGCTAGCACATGTGTACTGCTTCTTACCCATCATCCATGCACCAGTACAAACTCTGCCAGAGCACTCCCTTAAAAAGGAATGCCAATTCCTGAACTAATGCTTCAGAAATAAAAACTCCCTCTCAGGAAAACAAAACCAAAAAAAAGACTCTCATCTGTCTCAATTCTTGCATCTAAATTCTGTCCTTTACAGCAGTAGAGATAAGGCTCCCTTTGTACCTCACCTGTGACTGTGATTGGTCCCCCACAACCAAGATACCCAGGACAATATACTCCCCATGTTAACAAGAAACTGTTAACTTCTACTAATTCTTTTTTATATAAACTCTAGATTAACAAAAACCCACAAATGGAACATGGTATCATTCGTAAAATCCATTGACAATTCCTAACTCATGTTACTGCATCTAGGACAGTAAGTACTCTGTGGAGTGGGTGTCCTTACTCTGACAGATACCTTTGGTTCCCATTTTACATTGTATCACAGCTCATGCAGTCATGAATTGCTGCAGAAAAAGTTCTTGCAGCCAGCATAAACTGGCACCATTCAGCAGTACTTGTGTCACATTTCTACAGTAATTTAATTATTCAAGTCATGCACAGTTTGCTACATTTTGATCAAAGGCTTAATACAGTATAGCAATTTGAAAAATCTCCTTTCCTTAATCCTTTACTCATCTAGGTGAAGAAGAAGCTGGAAATAAACTAAAAATTCCACATATCCCAGAAAATGAGCACAATAAAAATTACACATTTGCATACAATCACTCAAGAAGTTAGAAAAACAGTTTAATCTCATTTCATGAAATAAACACTCCCCTCAAAAACTCAAACCCCCCTACAGCCACACAAGATCGCACACCAGGCACACAGCATGATAAATACTGCAGTGGATTGTATCAAAGGCCCATTTAGCTCAGCATCCTGTCTCCAATAGTAAAAGCCTAAGGAAGGTTAAAAGCAGGATAAGCATTTATCATGCTTCCTCTAGGCACTCTCCCATCCTTCAACTATTTTCAGTTCTTGGGACTTCCTGCAGTTTGTGTATTTGACCCAGAATGGATCCCTCTAAGTCCTTAGCTATTAACCTCCAAACCCACATGAAGAGTTTTCACAGTACACAACTAGCTGTACAAAGAATCTCTCTCTACTGTTGGCTTACAAACTGCTAGCTTAAAGCAATTCCCCCATCAAGTTCTGCACAAGAAAAACACAAGTTTTCACCTTCTCCATGCAACTCCTCCTTCCTTAGACATTGTCAGGGCCTCAATCCCCTCTGTCACTTTTCCCACTTTCAGTCTACTCAGCTTTGCATTATAGAGAATAACTCTATGCCTTTGTTCTCCAAGCCCTTCTATGAGCTTTTCCAGTCCTACTACAACCTTTTGAAACTTGTGTGACTACCAGGACATGCAGTATTCAAGCTGCAGAATAAAGCTGTATTGTGACATTTTTACCTCTCATTCTTTGATGATAAACATAATGTTTACTTTTACATTATGAACAGGTAAGACTGCTCTCACCAGTCTTTGCTCACTATTGGTAATGGTCAGTTCAATCATTCTATCTGCCACCAGACCTGCTGCTCTCCCAAGCATGCATAATTTCAGATACTTAGAAGTAATTTAATCCACACTTAACATTAAGTCACTTCAATTAATAAGGTACTGTAATTTCCCAGAGTCATCCATTAACCTCTCTGGCCTGCATAAGACTTGTACTTTTCACTAAGGACTTTTGCCTCCCAAATCAGCCTGGTCTCCAGAGCACTTATTAACATGGTGAAAAGCACAATCCCAACCAAGAGCTCCACAGTTCTACTGATTTTCTTCTGCCATTGTCAGGGTTAACCATATAATCTTTTCTTCCACTTTCAATTTCCCTTCTCATACAAAATTTTTCTAACTACCCTGCAGCTACTTCACCTTCTCAAAAGCCTTCACCTTCACCTGCCAAGTTTGGAAATCAGTGTGTACTGTATTAGCTGGACGACCCTTTCCCCTGTTGGCAATATTTCTAAGAATACCAATAGATTTATAAGGCAGAATTTCCCTCCACAGAAACTGTCAATTCACCCAAAGCACACTATACATAGGTGAGGTCTCTCTGTTCTCTAATACAGATTTTCTAATAATTTATTCCAAAAGTACACCAGACCTATACATCTCCTGTTCCCCGGATTTCCCTACAAAGTTTCTCAGGCTGTAGCATCACTTTGATAGACATACTGGTGGTCTCAAGTGACAGACTACTTCACTAATAATTCAGCTATTTCATTCTTGAACTCATATGCTAATACCACCTGGTCCTAAGCATTATTTTAATAATGCATTTTGTCACCCTACAATGCAATAAACTAAATCCTTATTCACTGCCTACCATAAAGTATCTCCTTAGACATCACCTCCCTTCTCCCTTTTATTATTTTCCAGTTGTCTCAATGCTTTCTTGTTTTGACTATCTGCCTGTTTGGTGTTTGGAAATAACAGTAAAATACTCAGAAATTCTGTATACACTGGACAATGCTAACAAAGAGGTTCCTATAGGTAGTAGAAAAAAGCTACTTCAACAGAGGTCTGTCAGGTGGCAATAAGCAGCTTGGAAATTCCACAACAAGGTGTGATGGATCATTTTTAAGGTTTAAGGTAACAGAAGGAGAAAGTCAGTTGTCCTTTATACCAAGACATGGAATTAAGAATGTCTGCTGTAAGGGGACTGTCTACTACACTGTCTGCAGTAAGTAAGCTCTTCAAATGTCTTAGATTTCCAGGCAGTTATGCTATCAGCTGCCTATACTGACAAATTCACATTTTCCCATCAGCCAAATAAAGAGAAAAATATTGAGTCACCACATTGTCTCTGACACTTTAGGCAAACCAACAGGAGCACACAGCTAAGTACCATTGTTACCCTGATTAATTTTTGTAACTATTTTTAAAGGAAGAAACACCATATATATGGACTTATATATACAGAATGTAACAAGACAAATCCCTACTGCCAAAGAGGTTGTTCCTGACATTAGAACAGGTTTCCTGTACACACAATACAAGATTTAAAATAAAATTAGTTTACTTGATAAATGCTGGTGGCATATCCCTTTTCAAGATCTGGTCTTCTGTTGTCTGCACAGTCTCTTTTCCAACCTGCAGAAGAAAACAGACATACTTAAAAATCAAAATTTCAATGTCAAGGCCAGATAAAAGCAAATAGTGAAATAAAAAAAAGGCACTTTGTACTAATGACAGCTCCTTTCACCAGGTTCCTGTTGCTGTGTTTACTTTTGAGATCACTATATACTGTGGTCAACTTAATGCTTCAGAAATCCTAAGTTGTTTCCTATCAACATCTCTACTAAATCAAATGAGGACACACCAAGACACTTCTCCCTCTTCCCACTCTCCACAGAAACAATACTGTTTTTTTCCTGCACTTAGTTGTAAAAATTTAATCTCTGAAGGGTTAAATTTAAAAAAATTTAAAAATTAAACTCTGTCCTGATCTCCACAAGTCAGAAATCAAATTCAAAGATAAAAAAATTTACCCCCCTTTTGCTGGCAACTTAGTCTATTAGAAAAATGTAGTTAATTACTGAGAATGCACCCCACATCCACACCATCCTTTAGGGAAAAAATAATTATGCAGAAGCCAATAAAGAAGAGAGTAAGATCTGGAGCTTTCTATACACTAGCTCTTGTGTTACACAATACAAGTCTTTATAATTGGTAGCTGACTCTCTGAACTGTGAGATCACCAACTTGACAAAATATTTCCAGCTCCTTTGTTCGCTGTATTTTCCAGCTGAATAAGCTATTCAGAAAGGCATCACAAAGCAGAAGGTCTTTAAATCAGACACCACTTTGTGTTAAGAGTTGCCAGACCTGCTCAAGCTAGACAAGATAGCCCTGAAAATCCCTGATCAGCTGGTGCTTAAAGATTCACTGGCTTTGGACAGAAGATGCAGTGTGTCAGTATGCACAGCACTTGCCAATTCCAATGCTGTACAGCCTTCCAGAACCACTGGAAGGCTCTTTGTTTCCTTGCAAATTTTTGCTGCTTGCCAAAAACCCTCTCCCTGGTCTGCTCCTTTTCAGAGGAACTTCACAGAAGTCCATTGGCCTAGTATTTTATTTGCTTCAAAGACATTGAGCCTAGCCTGCTTCTTTTTTTTTTTTCATCTATTAGTACTACAATCACAATTAGTCACACGGATATTTAAAAGTAATGAAAGCGCAAAAAAAGTTAAGGATCTTGAATTTTATGGTAGGTTTCTGTCTCTTGTGTTCACAGCAGGTTTACAAACAGTCATGCACTGTCCTGGTGCACAGCACTGCAGTGTTGCTTTGGCTACTGAACCTCATGGCAATGCCTCAAGATCATAATTCTAAATGTATCTCATGGCCCACCAGAGAGTATGCCTGCTTTGTTCTACTTATTTCCATTGCACTCAGGAAACACATCCTTTATATTTCCCACAAGCTTGCATGGATAAGTGCATGAACATGATAACACAAAAAATTGAGTAGTTCTCAGTAACTCAGTAATCTCTGGATTACACGTTGTTAGACAGAAGATGAAAATGAAGGTGAAAATGAAGAACAATACTGTACTTACAAGAACCATGCCTTCAAGATTATTTCCTGCAGCTGTACCAACCTGCATTCAGTTGAGTATACTGGAAAAAGTATAACTTTAAAGAATGCAAAAAAATAAAACAGTGTGGGGGGCACTTCAAGTTGACAGTCATTTCAGCAACTGTTATTTTATATTGGCCAGGTATATTAGACCATACAAAAAGCATTTAATCACTCAATCTAGAAAGGACAAGTCTCTTCTATAAAAGGCTAGATCTAGGTTCAGGAATCAAAGAAGCATATCAACTACTTATAGGCAGATGTATATCTACTTTATATGTCTAGAGATGCACATATATATATATATATATATATATATATATATACACTTTTCTGCTATAGCTAGCAAAGTAGCTATATAGCCATCATTAATCTTCAAATAGAAGTAACATATAGGATAAAAGTCAACTCCTCTTCTGTTGTTTGGGGGTTTTCTGTGGAGATTTTTGTCCTCAAAAAAACTGTCCTAAACTCCAGTGACATTTCTCTTCCAAGTCCATCCATATCCTCAGCACTGTATACCACAGAAGGCACACAAGATTTCAAGGAGCTTCAATGATGCATCAATTAAAAATGTCCACTACCTTTCTAGTAAAAAGGACTTTCAACCTTGTTTTAAGCACCAACATAGAATGTACTCCTGAACTTGTTTAAATAGAAAACCTTGTTTGCTAACCTTTCCATTAACTGCTCTTTGCAGTTGTTGCCAAGGTATAGAAATGGCATGTAAAAAACAAATGCACTCCACATAACACTTCACAGGAAAAGTCTCAAAACATAAAGACATATTAATGAGTGAAAATATACATCCTCAAAAAAGTTTAGTGGGTTTGCCGTTCTAGCTTTGTGGTTAGAGGTTTCTGTTGCTTTGTTTCCTACTTAGTTTTCACAAGATCCTGGTTTTTTTCAGATTGAACTTTACATGGCCTAAGCAAGTTTTGGACACATTGCAGTGTAACACAAGGTTAACAAATACCCTCCTCACAGTCCAATACCAACAAAATGAGGATTTTTTTTCTCCTTGAAGATGTAGTATCTACATTCCTTATTTCAGACAGGTAGCTTGTCCAGCTTCATGCGAATATAAAACAATCATCTGAGAAACACATTTTATTTCTAGCCAACAGTACACATGATTCCTGCTTGGGTTTTGGATACTCTTACCTCCTAAGATGATCTTTCCTTATCTTACTGAGAAGTGACAGACAGATACAGAAGCTTCTGCTATTACAGTGTTGGAGTGGCACTTAGTCACAGTTCCAAAGAAACTGCCCTGACTAACACACTAAAATAACCATAATTTCAACACTGCACATTACAGAGTAAGGGGAACTCTCAAGCAAACCTGACCAAGACAGTTTCCTAGTTACAACTTCTACCCCATATTCATTTCCCAACTCTGCAATTTGGAGATTACAGACAAATCAGATGAATAAAGAGTGAGCTACTTTCCTTCATGCTCCCAGCTCAAAAAGCAGGGAACAAGAGGCAGACAAGTCAAGAAATTTAAAGGAAATGGGACACACAAAGGTCAAAGGGCATATATATATATATATATATGGCCACTGAAAAACTTTCTAGGAATGTAGCTTTAAGCAGGAGGAAGAGATTGTGATTTCCTGCTCCTGCTTTTAACCTTGTTTGCCAGTCTCCTGCAAGTCCTATTTGCCACTGATCAGTACAAACCCAGCATGCTTTAGGCTTTCTGATGTGGAGAATTTTCTTCATGGAAAAGAAAGAAAAGGTTTTCTGGCCAAGTTTCTTCCTTATGAGCAGTTTTGCAGTTTTTTGTCATTTCTGCTTCTACTGCAGGAAAAATAAGACAAGGTCCCTTGTCCAACCTTCTTAGCCTGCTAGACATAGCAAACAACAGCTGCTCAGTGAGAAGGAGAAATAACTTCATCTTCTGTAATTCTATGAGAGTTTGTTTAAGCAGACAGGCACCCAGTAATATCCAGCCCTTTTTACTTGTGCAGTTTGAAAGTAAAAACTGCACATATCACATCAAATAAACCACAAAAATAATTAAGATGGGAGTCCAAAGTTTATTGTTTAAGGGTAATTTTATTTATTTTTTAAACAAAGATTCCTCTGAATGCCTCTGTTGACAATACTAGTTTGACAATTTGCCAAATGCTGCAAGAGACATTTTCCTCATAGCTTATATGATTTCCTCTGTTAAAAGGGAAGATGACCTTAGAAGAATTAGTTCTTGCAATGTTCCAGAAGTTTAATTTAAAACATCTGTCATTTTAGCAAGGAGCCTTAAAATATTCCTTCACCATCACCCAGTGAACACAGAACAGCCCTGGCTGTTACCCCCATGGCTCCTCCAAGAAATAAGCTGCAGTATGAGTTTTGCTTGACAAACCCAAGTGCCACACAAAGGGATCTAAGCTTGTATGCTGTAAAAGCAGCTTTATCAGAGGACAACTCAATAAAAATCCACTCCCTGGTTTATGCATTAGTCCATGTCTTGCTTTCAGAAAGGACTGTGACAATAGTAGGAGCATTAAATCTCAAATAAAAAAAATTTTATTCACCAGCTCAGTCCTATCAAGTTCCCTGCAACTTCTTCTCAAATTTCTTTAGATGTCTATCCTGAAAAAATAAAATTAAGTATTTGCTTTAATTCTACAGTTACAACCGTCCCTACATTGCACAGCCACATCTATAATCCATCTCAGAATTGAATTAACCAGTACTTTCCACACATCCTGCATCTTCAATCAACCTAGGTATCATGACTAGGAACAAAGAATCAAGTTGAGCTAGAAGCAAGCCAAAGTCACACCAAATTTATTCTAACTCCTTGCTGGCATAGATGAAATATATTTCAGTCTGGACTGAAAAAATAAAATGTGGGCAGAGAGAAATAAATCCTCACGACAGAATTTTCAATTCAGGTTCCATATTGAGAGGTCTTACTCACACAAGACAACATAAGGAAAATGATGACTGAAATTTATGATATCCAGTTGTGAATCCTATACCTTTCAGAGTTCATTCCTTGTACAAGGCTTGTCCACTGAAGGCCTAGAAAGGAGGCCCTTTATCACACACTGATTCAGAGACCAGTTTGTCTCAGTAACTTCAGAAGTGGCAAGGGCTCAGTAAGTACTTTGCAATTGTTCAGTTTTCCTTTTGTGAAACCAGTCATCAGAGCCCAATTACATGGAAAGTTTTTTGGAAGAAGCTCTAGCAGGAAAGAGAATCAAAACAGGACTTGGCTGTTTACCTTTGCTCTTACCAGTCACAGGATTTTGATTGCAACCCCCACTGGCATTACATACACTGTCAAGAAGATCCAGTTGTTGGTATTCCTTCTATCTCAGCTCTTTTAGAAATACAGGTGTTGGAGTCAATGTTATCATGCCCTAACCCCTAGCTGCCATAATCCATGTGGTAAACCAGTCAAGACAGGATTGTATACATCCTGGCATAGCAGCATAGCACCAAACTTTGTCAGACACAAGTCAAACAGCTTTGGGGTGTATCACAAAATTACTTATCTGAATTTACAAGTCACTCAAAAATTGTCATATACAACCAGCTTCCAGTAAAGACAGGACTTTTACAAACTCCGAACAGAAAAGTCAAGCAATGGTAAAGTGTTTTTAGAAAAATAAAAGTGAACAGGTTTACAGGTCACTCCTCACAATCTCATCCTTCTCATTTAATACAACTGAAAAAGTGAGTCTTAAGCTACAACTATTTTTTTCGACACAAACTTTTGTTTTTCCTTCAAAGGCTCTCAGAAGCCTTTAAAAAAAGCAAATTTCCAATCTCTTCATCATTCCACTCATCTTGCTTTGAATTATAAATAGGATTGATATGTCAATTGCAATTAGTGAATTTACCACTGCTTTAAGAAACTTTAGAGTTTTCTACTTCTCTGTAGGTGAACAGGCCTATATCATTAGAGATGGAAAGAAGTCCAAAGAAATGTGCAGCTAAATTCTCCTCCTGCCTTTAGTTTACACCAAATGAACACTATGCACATATCCCAGCAGTGAGCCAGTCCCGAGTCTGGCTTGAAGCCAGGCCCAATGCTAAGGAGACTGGTGAATCAGAGCCTATCCCCTGTCCTTTCAGCCAGCATGGAAGCTGTGTCCTCGCTCCTGGTTTTCTCATGATTGCCCTGCAGACTGCATTCCACCCATAGCAGGGTACAATTCCAAAGTCATCTGGCAAGCAAATTAGAACACACCAGCCATCTGGTCCCCAGCAGCAGCAAACTGACCTACCTGTCTGCACTGATGGTTAAGAAAAATTTAACTGGCTTAAGGCTAAGGAAATCCTGCTGTCCACTTAAAATACAGAACTATGAAACAAGAAGCATATGGAAAACAGAGAGCAACATCATTTGGATACCAAAAAACTTCTTCATGCTGCTAGTACCTACTAACTCTGTTACCAGTACAGAGCTGAGGCCCGGATGGTTTGGCAAATTACAGGATTAACTTCACAGAAGTTAAGTAAGCACATACTGATTATGTGATATTTTTAACAGAACTATTATAATTTGGAAATTAATTCTTTCATGAAAAGAAGAGTTTCTTTTTCCAAACCAATACTTCAAATTAAAATTACTTTAGGACATTATAACTCTATTTCAGCCAAATAACATAATTCATGTAAGTAACCTCTAACCCTTGGGCATTTACAAAACTCACCAGGAAAAATAAGATACAGCAACTGTAGTCTAGAAATTACATTGAGAGCTGCTAACAGCTACCTTCACAAGAAAATCTAAAGACAACACCACATACCAAACAGCACTGCAGATTCCAAAAGCTCTTCCAGCTCATTTCCATGTACTCACATCTGTGATAAAGAATTTCAGAGCACCTCTTAACACAAATCCTGCTGCATGTGTATACACATATTAGGACTGTACTAAAAGATAATTTAGCTCCAAAATCATGTTTTCTCATTATTCAGATGCTTGTCTGAAAAACAAGAAACCAAACACCATGATTCTGTTGGTAGATTTACACCATCTTTGACAATGTGCTAATATCTGCATGCTGCAGAGGATTTGGTGGATGAGGAACTCCATCATGCCCCAGAAACTCAGATGTATCCTGTCCTCCCAGCATTTCAAGTGTTAAGTCAAGGAGAAGCATCCAGAAAGTTTACTAATCTTAAAGCTTTTTGGCCCTGTTGGCAAGAGAGTAATAGTAAGAAGTGTCATCATAAGAAGTGTGCAGATCATATCAAATGGAAGGCAGATTTGGCTCCAGATACAGCAGGGCTGCCTATAACAATCTGTGATTGTGATACAGATAAATATTGTACTGCAGCATCTCTAAACCAACCCAAGTTATAGCTACACATAGATAATAACTGAGTCCACCCAGTTTGTTTTTTCCTTCATCAGAAGGACAAACTAACTTATTATTGTTCTCAGATCACAACATAAGTTAGTATTCCACTTACCCAGATGCTGGCACAGATATTCAAGAAGCAAAAAAAAAGCAAAGACAAAATGTGTTTTCTATTACTTATTGAGTAACTTTCAAATGTAGAACAATACTGCAGTTTCTTTCTCTACTGTCCTGCATCTGAAAACTACTGATGTAGTAACTGACTGTATCAGCTACAAGGCAGATATCCAATAGAAGTGCCTAATTTCCCTTAGCCATTTAATTAACTACAAAATGTGTTGTTACCTTTTATAACCCATTTTACTTTTTGAAAACACTGCTGATTTGACAGGTATTGCTACCTAAATGAGACATTTAAAAATGCCACAGCTGATAATGTAGGATGGCTACCAGGCCCTGAATTTTAGGATCATCCAGTTGTTATGCTTGTACTGACTTCTGAAAACCAACTACTAAAACCAAACACTGATTTTCCCGCTTGCACAGAAAGAGTGGTACCACTTCCCTTATCAGCTCTGTCCTAGAGGATCAGTGGTTCCAGAGAACAGATTTTTTTTTCCTCTAAGTTCATGGCAGAAATGGTTCCCTGCAGGAAAACAGAATAAGAAAAAAAAACCCACTGATCTAGAATTCCTTTATTGATAAAGTAATATTTTTCACTATGTCTTTAATACATTGAAAATATCTTCACGTGCTCACTAATATACGACTCAAGCAACAGAAATTCACAGCATTAAATCTTTTGTCATAAGCTCCACAACAGCAAATGTATCTTGACCAGCAAGATTCATGCTACACAGGGTTCTATAGCAATTATCCACCTTCTGTAGCACACTGGATAATTTGTCTTTTATAAGTCTCACTTTACTTGTCTAACAGCTATTTCTAGTGTACAGAGTTCATGGTGTAAATTATTGCTCACATTTTAAATGAAATCTTCTAATTAGCTACAACAGTATCTAGTTACATTAAAGAGAAATTAAAGAAATGCCATGCTATTATAGTTTTTTTTACTCAGAGAAAAACTGAAGTGAAACCTACCTAAAATTTACTGAGGTTCCTGTTTACCATGCTTTGACTTTCTTGAGGAAAAGGGAGCATTTTATAGGTGTGGCAAAGACTCAAAGACCACGTCACTTGCTACAGTTAAGCCAGTGGTTTGGCAACTACTAGGCCTTCACAATCCATTTTTTGTCATTGTATTGTATTTAGAGCAAGCTAAATAAATAGTGACCTTCTTGCTACTACTGCCTAGTTCCAGAGAGACCCCATTTATTTGTTTCTGTTATTCAGCACAACTATTGTGCTGCAAAAGCTGCAAAGACAGCTATGCTCGTGAAAGTGATTATTACTGTAGTCCAAACATTAGTCAGTTATTGTTAGCTCACCTAAAAACCTGTAAGGGTTATGCAGTAATTTGAAAAAGCAATACTTGGAAGAAAACTTCTTATAAAGTGTAAAACCAGAAGCTTTTGAAGACTTAGCTGAAGGGCAAACAGACACCTGTATACACACTCAGAGGCTGAAATGTGAAGCACCTTTTGTGATTTATCTTGACCAAAGTTACAAAAACCCTTAGGATTTTAAGAACAAACAGGCACACCAAAACAAGTTAAACTTCCAGTAACTTCCATCCGGGTGCTTGATGCATCCGTTTTTTTCTTGTGATAACTCTTTAGATAAATATTCAGTGCATCACATAGCTCAGAATTAAAAACCTCCTCTAATCAACTACACGAATGTCTGTTAGCAACTTACAAGGTTTTTCACTCAGTTATGTATTACTACATCCCATTTTGCACTGAAGAGCTTAACCATTCCTTGCCCATGAACAGACAGGTATCATACACATTTAAAACAAGTCCCTTTGTTCTAACTGTAAGCTTGTGGTCACCAGGAACCAAATCCACCCCAAAATGCTCACAGCTCACAACATATCCGTGTCTCACATGTACTGACTACCAGTCTAGTCAAAGTCAGTTTCTGCTCCTTCTGGCAAGTATTTGTACAGGTGAACAAAACAAAACCTGCATAAAAGAAGGAAACTTTATTAATGCTTCCCTCCTCTAAAACAGTTGCAATGTGCAGCCTCTTGAAAATTCAGGAAAAGTTTGGAAGCCAGGAGAAGCAGCAACCCAGCTGAAATAAGTTCTAGATGACAGCTTCTAACAGCTCCCCTGCTTGACAGGAAGAGTCAGACTTCTGACACTGAAGAGCTGATACATGGCAAATAGATGAAAGATGAGAATGGGCAAGAAGTTGATATTTGATATGGACTTTCCTGGCTCAGCCTTCAATAAGCTTCCATTTTGATGCACCCATTCAAAAAGAAAGGCTGAGAACATTCATTAGTTTCCCATGACACAATGACTTAACTAAGGTGACCAGAGTGCCTCTCATCTGTTCAGGGGTGAGAACACACAACCATTTCTCATACTGCTACTACAGCACTTCTGTGACTATACTCATTTATGAAATTAATGGCCATAGCTCTTTTCTTGCATGCTTTTCAGCATTTAAGGAGGGGCAGGCTTGTGTTCTAGCTCATTCTAAGGTTCAGCTACTAAAATGAAGTTCAAATTGAATATCATTGTATTTTACTATTCCGACAAACACATGTTAAACATTGAGCAATGAGACCAGAACAGCTGCAACATACCCAAACATTTTAAGCTGCATACACAAAGATATCTGAACATAAAGCTTGTCAAGTTCACCAAAGCAGTACTTTCTCAGCTCTGCTATTCACCATTTTATTTATGTACCATATGTATCTTAGGTCAAAGATTAAGCATGATACTTGCTGAAATGAAACCTTCTTAAGCCATCCCAAAAACTCAGTTTAGTATGAAAACTGCTTGCCTATACTTTTCCTCTCACAGACTATAAGCTCTAATTATCTTTCACTGGTAGACACAGACTGAGGAGCTGAAGGCAGGAAGTGCTTTGCTGTTAGAAACAGGAAAGAATTGATTGGGAATGCCAATGACAGGTGGAGTAACCATTAAATGGTAGAATTTCGAATCCTGAAAGGAAAAAACTAGACAAATCAGAGCTTGAGCTTCAGAACCAACTTTAGCCTCTTCAGGGACCTAACTGGAGAAATCACATAGAATACAGTCCTAGAAAGAGCAATTCTGGAGAGCTGGTTCATCCTGATGAGCAGGAAGACAAGCCCAAGTGGCAGGAGGCCTGCCTGAATGAACAGTGCTCCTGCTCTAGCTGAGCACACAGGGATGGGGTCCAGCCCAAAGTGTATCCAGAGCTGAACCTAGTAAGGAGCATGAAAAACAAAAAATGCTTGTGTAAACACAGCAGCAAAATAAGGACTAGGTAAAATATGGGCCCACTGTGGGATAGGTGTGGATGTCTGACCACAACACAAAAAATTAATGTACTCAAAAACTTACTTACCTCTATCTTTTCTGAGACTATCTGCCTTCAGCAACCTCAGGTCCCTAAAATAATCTGAGAGTTTGGCACAAGGAAAATTTACATTTGCTATTCTGTGGGTGTAACCATTGATTTAAAATGCAATGCAACATTATTACAATAGGTCTCTTCATAAGTATCCTAGGCCAACACCAACAGAAACAGCTTGTTTCTTTCTCCATTCTTCACTGGAGAAACCCAACATGAATCATCAGTTTCCTACCCTACCCATGAAGTCAGAATACTAGGAAACTGTTCCAACACTTGTTTTTTCAGTGAGACAAAGTTGATGATGATGAAATCTAACCCTAAGAGTCAGCAAGCTGACAGTTTCAGAAACTCTGGAATGGCTTTGATAATGAAGAGGTTTTTGGTTTTTTGCTTTTGTCCCCCTTCATTAGCTACTATTGCTATCTATTGTTCATTATTCATGTTGTAAATAGCTCTCCTGAAGCATCAGAACACCACTGACTCCTGAATAGAAGATATGTTACAAAGTAAGTTGTTCAATTATATTTTGACACAAATGTTTGGTTCTAGTCTCAGGATATGGACAAGTTATACCTCGGTACACTTTAATTATTAGGCAAAGAAAGCAAAGGAAAGGTTTGTGCCCTCTATTGTTTTGAGTCAGTTATTCATATCCCCACAGAAACACTAGGGCCTGATTTACTCCAGGGACAAACTAGACCCACTTCCAAGCACTGTGCATGTAGAGTCATGCCCCCATTCTCCCCCCTCCCAGCTCAGTTTTGAGCTGCTGGGATGCTCAGCTCATGTTTGAAGAAATCCTTAGAGGTGAAATATCTGTAACTGAAAAGAAGATCCAGCCTTCATTTGAATATTTCATCTGCCCATGCAGCAAGTCATCTTGTACCCACCAAGCATCTTCAGAAATAAAGGTAGCTGCAATATTCATTCATCTGGTCTATTTCCAGATGGTTCAATGCAAGTTGTTACTCTAGACTCCAAGTACAGGACAATATTAAGAGTTAATTCTCTCTCACCTCTTGTCATAAAAATTAAGGAAGAAATTATACATCTAAATATTACAATTAACCTAGTGGATAAAATTTAACAACTGTACAGTTAGCAAAATAAGACACTTCACTGTTCAAATTCAATAACAACAATACTGCCATGGCTGTGTTTAAAGAAATGTCAGGAAGGCTATCAGTTTGCAAAAATTAAGAACTGTGGCTGCAGTGAAGTTCTGTATCAAGAACTGCTTGTCAGCATTTGAATGAGCAAGTGATAGAATATAATTAGTGTCACTAAAGGAAAAAAAATATTATATTGCAATACTTGTAAATTACTCTGTGTTTCTGAAGGTACATATTTCTGACCCATGTTTTGTTTGGTTAATTTATTAACCTCTAAAAGGAATTCCACATACACAGTCCAATATCACTATGTGGAGAGAAGTATTTTCTTGTTTCAAAATACAAAGCAAAACTACATCACTCTCTAAAGTTACAAAACATCAGGAAGAATAAATGGCTAAAAAACACTGGTCCTTAACATGGGTTTAACTCTTCCCACACTGGTGTATTTGACTTATGCAGAAAAAAGCTTTTACTAAGTTTTTCAAAGCAGGAGTGGTATTCACCAGATTCTTGGCATATGGAACTTTTTAATCCAACTGCCACTTAAAGACTATCCATGCCACAATAATAGTCTCAGTTTTTATGGCCAAAAAAGCAAGCTGCATATGAGGACACATTTAACCATCTCTATGTACATTTAAAGGAAGAGAGAACAAAAGATTGCTTTTAAAGCTGATGGAGGAGACTGGAATAAATTAAGTATCCAAACACAATAACAGAACAAAGATTATTCTGTTCAAATCAGAAACTAATTAATCACTTACATAAAGATGATTCCTAACAGATAAAAGCAAGAAAGAAGTTCATTATGTGCTTTTGTTATTACAAAGTTGCTTTCTGTCTGATTAATCACTCTTCTCCTAGCTCCTCCCATACACACACCCTGATGGGGTTTATCCACTTTCTCAGAGCATATGGCCACAGTTCCCAGAATGGTAAATGATCCCTGAAGAAATTGCTGTGCACTGAAGAAGGATGTTCTAATAAAAAGAAAAAGGGAAATGATTATTATTATTTGTAAAACACTAATCTCAGTTTTCTACTACTCACAGGTAAGACCTAGAAAGCTGTAGTGAAAAGACATTCTCTCATGAGATCTTCAAGCTTATTCTAGTGTTCATTCACTTGTCATTAATTTTGAGCTGTGTAGAGTTCAGATTATCTGCTCTTTTGACCATTTCTTTCAGCTTCAAAACATAACATAATAAACTGGAAATAGGGAGCATAGATCTATACATATCCCATGGCAAGTTACAAACATCAAGGAAAAATGCAAAAACCACAACCTCCTTGAGAGTCATCTTTTGTGCCATGTAGAAATTCTGCAAGGCAAAAAGCTTACATTTTCCTTTCTTCTCCATCCTTTTCCAAGATATATAAACATATTGCAAGCTAATTTTTCCCCTCAAAAAAGAGAAACACTAAGCTGCTCACAACAGCTCACTCCCGTCTTTGTAGCCTGAGTTACGGGCAAGTCAGCTATGCCAAAAGAAAACCTAGGATGATAAAGCTGTTTTACCATCCACTCTCCTCAACAGTCAGAGCACTTCTCCTCATTCCAGGTGTTACCTGTGTATTTGACTTTTGCTGCTGGAATCATGGCAAGGATTTCAAGGCAGGCTGCATTCTTCACAATTTCATTTAAACAGGTGATTTCCAAGCTGGTGGTTTGCAGGTATCAGTAGACAATTTACAGCCTGGCCAGGGAAGATGGATAGCCCTTTCCAAATGGCCCTACAACCCCAGGCAACTTCTCACCTGTCAGAGGCCCTGGATGCAGGCAGAACATGCCAGTGGCTTCAGGTGATAGCTGCTTCTTCCTCTGCTGAGACAGGACAGCTGCTATAGCTACAGTAAATGCAACACTCCCACTGTTAACTCTTTTGTTTAGTTTAAACTTTATTTCTCTGCCAAAGAACTGGTATTAATTCCATCCATTTTAAGAGCTATCTGGGTAGTTTTAGTTGTGCCTAGATGGGGTGGGATTCAGCTGGTGGTAGGTTAAGGAGGCCAACCTCACAACTTTACGAAGTCACAAAAACCTTTGACACACGTCACTTTGACCCAGCAGTACAGGGTCTTGTTCCCATGAAGTACAATCTCCAGTCAAGCTTAATCTTACTCTAGACTGCTTTTATTTACATTTTAAAATAGTACTTGGCCCAGACCTACTTAAAGGAAACATCTGATAAACTCTGACTATGAGACAGAAGATTTATTATCTAAGAGAGCCTTCCTGATGATTAGCCTGACCTAGTCAGGCCTGACCTGGCTAGTTATAGTTAGTAGCTGAGATACAGAAAGGTGTCAGTAGTGTTTCATAAGCCTCCAAACCTCAGTAAGTAAATAAAGTCATATCACAGCATCCAACAATAACATCTTCTTGAGAAATGTGGCCATCAGCAATTTAATAGCAAGTAAAGCATTTTTTTCCCCATTAAAAATAATCTATTAGAAACTGGAAGCATATAGACACTTGTGAAGCAGACTCATATAAAAAAGGACAACACAGACGATGGAATGGCAGAAGTTGCATCATCAAATAGACAAGCACTGTTTTTTCAGAGCAGATCTCTGTTATGAAAGATCTCAGTCACTTTACTTGTACCATTAGTGTCTTAAATCTTCTATTATGAGATTTCATAGGACTATCACTTTGCTCAGATGGCCCAAGCTCTATGAAAAGGAAGGACATGAAAACAGGGTAAATCTCAAGCAACTGGTCTCAGACAAAGCAGGTCTTTTAGGCCATTGACCTCATTCAACAGCCCAGACTCTGAAAAGCCAACACCTCCTTGAGCTGCTGCGCCTGCTCCAATATTTTAAATTGTGTGCTTCCCAAGTCCCTTCTACTACCTTAATTTTCATGCAGAGAATTACAACCCAATCTGTCAAACTCAGCAGCTTCACCCATGGTATTGTTGGCACTTGGCAGAGCAACAGCAACACTGCTCTGAGGCAGCTCTGTCTGAAACAGCAGAGAGAAGTGACCAGAGCGGGCTCTGCCTGTACTGACAGAATGCCAGGAGCCATACAAAGCACTGGAGCTTACAACATCAGGGTAGAATTTGCTTTCTCTGTTTGGCAATAATATAACATTGGTCTGAACATAAATGCTTGTAAATTCACTACTGCCAAGTAGCAGGGTTTTTTTCTCCTCCATGAAATAAAATCATATATATAATGTGTGTGATTGGTTCACCATTCCTGCATTATCATCAGCCATTCTTGATAAAAATCCCTATTTTTAAAATAGGCTAAAAGTCTGGTGAAGTATAAAAAAAACAAACCAAAACAAAAAAAAAAAAAAAAACCTATCAAGAAAATCAAACAATAAGGAGGAAAAAAAAAAGCCTGAAACAACTAGAAAATCACCACATGGTTAATTTCCTCCCTGGTTAATTTTGACTAAAACTCAAAATTTCATTTCACTCTCCTCTAAACTAATAGGATATTTAGCAAGCTCAAAATTATTCCATACCTATTAGGCAGCCTTGACTATTACCCACCACTTCTGCTGACTTACAGTGTCACATCTTTTAGATAAAAGAAATACCAAATGCCGACCTTCCTTCCCATAAGAGGCACACATCCACTACAAATATAAGCCAATACAAACATGAAGATTTTCAGTTAAAAGAAGGACCAATTTAGTACATTCATAGTCCTGTGGTATCTGAAGCCTCTCCCTCAAATTCCTGGCTCCAGTCAAAGTTGATTCCCATGCAAAAAAGCTTCTGATGTTACCCCCACCTTACATTTTTGCACGGGCAACAAGGACTTCACCCCACAATTAAGAAATTTCATCAAAATGCTTCAAAACAATTTGAGAATTATTGTGCAAAAGCTACTCCCAAAATAATCAAGATACAGTAGAAGCAAACTGTCACATATTGGAAACATAATACCGAGTCTTTCTTTGGTATTTTAATACAGCAATGACTAACTTGTAAAAGATTTAGTTATTTCATTAACTTCAACAATGACTTGGACTATCTCTTCTCCAGGATTACTTTACAATTAGTTCTGACAAGGCAGTATCTCTAGGATAGGTCCACTTGAGTGTGCAAACTTTACATTAAAAAGGCATGTAATTTAAGATGGCTTCAGGCAAACCTTGAAATACAGCATAACCGTTAATGACAGAAAATACAGAAATGCATGCCAAAGGAAAAGTTCTCTTATAGAGGTCTCCATAAGGGTATTTAGGAGGAGGACCCCCTTTTGACTCATCTAATAGACCTAAGGTAAGACTCTCCTATCTGTCAATCTCTATTCCACCTTGAATAGTGTATTGTGCTAGCTCCATCTCAGGAATATTCAAGTTACTGCACATAGGACCTTCCTTATAGGCATATAGTCTTTTCCTAGCCCATTTCCCCTCACAGTACATCTTCTAGGCCTTCAACAAGAATGGGTCTCAAAACTTCAAACACTGCTACCAACAATTACACAGAGACATAAGTTAGATCAATTAAATATTGCATTTTCCAAATGCAAAATCCCTACTATAGGCTGGGTAGCTGGAGAGTAATGCTGCTGTATATGAAAATTTATCACTAAAAAACTCCCTGCTCCTCAGTACTTTTCTTCATGTACATTGCAATACTCACACTAAGAACCCTGAGCAGACATCAAGCAACACAACGAGCCAGCACCACATTACTCTCTTGGTTGCACTGATAACTCCATCTTTGCTGTCACCTGGGAAGCCACCAGAAGGCTCGTAATTCAAGAACCTGTCTGCACAAATTCTCCTGCTCCTGTCAAACTGCTGTTTCATAAATCACCTTTACACTTCAGAGCAATGCACTGAAAACAGAGATTCAGATAGGAATGAGAACTTTAATTCTGTACTTTTCCTAATATAGACAAATCTGTATTTTCACCGATCAGGGCATCCTCCTGGTAATGACCACCTCAGATTACACCACTTTTACTAGCTCTTTGTGAATAAACACAGAAAAAATAATTCAACAATCAAACTTTTATCAAACTAGCAGGCAAGAAAAGAAAAACAGAGGCTTCCAAAACAGTCCAAAATGAAAGAAGATCTAGCATTAGCAAGCTGCAGAAGGAAACTAAATCTGTTCCTGTATTTCTCTAATAAATGAAATTTTATCAGATCAAGTTTCTTTTGAGAGAAAGGTGGGGCGAAGAAAATAGTCATACAACCCAGTGTTACAGGGTTAGCTCAGAGAAGCCAAGCATTATTCCAACGTCTTCCTTTCAAGGAAAAGTATTTCATACACACAGGCTTCGCACCCTTACAGCCAAAACACCTATTACATCAGTGAACTGCTGCAGAACAACTGTTCTTCATAAAGAGATGAGTGTCTGCTATAGTCAGCAAGAAGCACAAGTATTCTAGACAGTCTGTAATATTTATAGTCATGGCGACCAAGAGACCTAGTTACACTGTAGTAAACTGCAAAACCTCCAAGTGGCAAGTTATTCTAGCAGCAGCCAGTAGTACAGGCCAAAAATGATTAACACATCACATACATTAGTCATCTTGACAGCTTCTTATGCCCACAAGTCTCATGATTTCAGTGCACGCAAACACTGGTTAACAGTGACACAGTTTTTAACTTGCATAGCTATTCATTTTAAGGCAAAGAGGCAGCAAGAGGTGCCTTTCCATTTATTAATTTACTGGCAAGAGGCATTTTTTGCTAGGAATTACTTCAGAATTAAGAGGATTCAAAATGAGCAAGGAACGTGTACTCAGTATTTGTAAACAAGCTTAGCAAAGGTGCAAGGGAAGTATTACCAGGTAATTCTTAATGCAGTAGAAGGTTAAGCAATGTCACAGTACTTTCCATATCAAAGAAAGTATTCTGCTTTGCAACAGTTCGTTATTCTTTTGTTTATTATAAAAGTGTTAATAGGACTGAAACATTTCAAATGTATCAGTCACTTGCACTTCTCACGCTGCAGTGTCCATACTGCAAGTACTCAGATCTTAAAGAGACAAGCTATGCATAACCCCTTTCATGAAGTCGAAAGAGTCAGGCCAAATTTCCGTCACCTTTAGCTCACCACAAGCAAACAGTAACTCACACTCGAGGCTAAGTAACAATTTACAGCTCCAGACTTTGCCTGGAAGCCACAGGTCTGTCCCGCCTCAACTTCTGCACTGATAAGGAACGGCCAGCCCTCACCGATTTAAAAATGAAACCCAACTGCCTGGGAGGTTTGGACTTTATTATTGGTTGGGTTTGGGATTTTTTGGATAGGCTCACGCCAAGTAAGTATTTTGCCTTTTATAGCGCATACACTTAAAATAGGAGTTTCCTAGGCAGCAAAGAACCACGCAGCGTATCAGAGCCATCTGTGAAGCGTTTCGGGGTGGGTATGAAAGCAGCAACTACCGCGCTTTACTGCACTTTAATGGGATGCCGCTCCTCAGGTGGGCAAAGGCTTCTCTTCGCTCCGAGACGGCAAGCAACTCACTCTTGGGACAACTCAATGCTCCGCTGCACGGCTCCTCCGCTGGCCGGAGCGGGAACAAACGACGGCGGCTTCCAGGCGGGAGCCGCAGAGGTGCGGACAACCATCCAACTTAACCCTTTCCTAGGCCCCAGCACCGCGCCCAGCCGGTCCTCACGGGGCGGGGGCCAGGACACCTGTCCGCGACAGCCCGGGCCGGGCGGGCGCCGCCAGACTCCCAAGCTGGCCGCAGCGGCTAAAGTCGCTCCCAGGAGAAGGCGCGGAGGAGGCGGACCAGCCGCCGCTACTCACCCGCACCAGGTTGCTGACAGCGGCCTGCACGGCCGACACGGGGGCGGTGAGGTCCGGGATGGCCTTTCCGTCCACCTCCCCCTCCTCGTGCATGATGACCAGGTGGGAGATCTGCTGGGCCACCGGCTCCAGGATGCTCTCGATGGTGCGCGTGTGGAAGACGGGCATGGCGGCGGCGGGGTAGGGGGGGGCCGGGGCCCGAACTCAGCACAAACTCCTGGCAAACTCTGTCCCTGCGGGCGGGCGCCCCACAGAGAAAGCCGCGGCCTCCGCGCAAAGAGGAAAAGAAGGAAGAATAAGAAACCAAAAGCCCACTCCAAGCTCCCCTCGCCCCGGAGCGGAGTGCGGCACACGGAGAAGCAGCTGCCGGCTCAGACTCGCGGAGGCGGGACTCGAACTCACTGCCCTCCTACCACCCGCTGGTAGTGCCCACCCCACACTGGCGCCGCTCCTCAGCCAGGCGGCGGCTTTTCAAGCGCCACAACCCGCCCCGCCCGCGGCTCCCGCCCCTGGCCGCCTTGCCCAATGGCCGAGCCGGAGCCGCCGCTCCCAGTGGCGCAACGCCGCGTCCATCAACATTCCAGAGCCTCCTTCCCCTCCATCCCCCGCCTTTCCCGCACCACCCGCCTTCCCAACCAAGCTTGGTTGCGCGGGCGCTGGTTTCCCAGCGTCGAGATGACGTCAGACATTCTGGTGTCCATATAAGGAGACGATTAATGCCAGGGTGCCGGGATCGCGGGGGGCGAGGGTGGTGGGGTTCCTGTGCCACGCCCGCCGCCGGAGCGAGTTCGCTGCTTTGGGCTGAGGCGGAGCGTGACCGCCTGGCCGGGCGCGTGGGGCTGGGCACCGCTAGGACGGGAGTGGCCGAGGAGAGGCGGCGATCCTGGCCGGACCCGCTGTCCCCAGACTGCCTGGGGTGCACCGCTTCGTGCGGAGTGTGCGTTCTCTCCGCAGCCGGCTCTGCGCGGCCCGCCCTGGGCGCGGCCCTAAGCGCTTCCGCCCACACTGAGGAAAAGTGGCGAGAGGCTGCGGGCGCCGATTCTCGACCGCGCTCCGCTTCGGGTGGGGAGGGCTGTCCCTGCCGTCCCGCTCCCCGCGCGCCGCCCCTCAGTGGCTGAGGGGAGACGGCGGGACAGCGCTGAGGCGGCGGCGGCCCTGCGGCACGTACCGGGAGCGTGAACCTCGGCTCGGGTTTTACCGCTATGACTGGTGGTAGCCGTGGGAGCTTGTTTAAATACACTTAGGTGAGCGGTATGGTGTTGGGAGAAGGAGTACAAACCGTAGTCAGAGAGGAAGATAAATCCCCACTTTCCGTAGCTCCCGTGTGGGGAGCGCGCCTGTCGGTCCCAGCACGGCTCGGGGTGAGCGCTGCCCGCCCTCCGGCGTGTCCCGGGCACGGTCTCTTGTGGCACTGGCAGCACTTGTGGTAATAAAATAAAACGTGGGTAAGGAGTTACGCTCTACACTTCCTACTTTCTTTGATAAAAGAGCGCAGGTTCAGATTTGGAAAGTTATTGCTGCCTTGTGTGTGGTTTTATCCTTGCGCTGCTATTTTAAGCTATAAATCAATGTCCCTATCAGACTAGGTTGCACTCTGAAGTGGTCCAGAGCAAACAATGTGTTTTCTGTGCAGTGTTTGAACACAGCCACTCCTACCAGAAGACACAGGGACGTATAGAAAGAGCAGTTAAATCAGTAAGGCTGGTGTGAGCTCAAGGATCTCTTTGTAACTTGTACTGGTGTTGTCACTGTTGGAACTACTGAGACAGCTACAAGTTGTAGGCCTAAAAAGCTATGAAAAACAGGTTTTGTGCAGGGTTAAAACATCTTAGCAACACCTTTAGCTCAGAGGTTTTCTTTTTGTTTTGGTTTGTTTACTGTTCTCTTTTTAGTATGATGGAAATTGTATTTCTTTGTGTTTATTGAATCTCCAGTAGTAGAAACCATAGTACTAACTTCCATGTTGTACAAGTCTACTTGGTTTGGGAAGAGTACCTGTAGGCTCAGTAACAGATAATCAAATAATGCTATTGGCATGTAAAACATAATTACAGTATCAGTCTTTCAGCAGTAAGCAGTGTTTTAAGTTACTTGAACTGTGTCCTGTAAGAGTAGCTTATGTTGATTGCTATTGACTGTATAGCAGGTGCCATTTTTAGCGTATGCGTGCCTAGCAGTACCTCTTTCACATACTGTGGACCAGTAATAATGAGAATAGATAAAATCCTTCTGGACAGCAGTGTGCAGGATCTGGAAGTTGCAAAAAGCAATTAGTCCATGTGTGATAATGTGCTAAATTCTGTTTTATAGAAGTATGCAAACTTAATAAATCCTATTTATTTAGTCATTTGTGGGACTTGCACATTAGGGAACCTCTTTGAGTAAAAATAATTGCTTTAGATTTAGGATTGTGTGTACTGACTTATGGCTGAAATATGCATGTTTATGTATATGACTTTAAGGAAAAAGTGTTATCTGATCATTATAAAAGGCTGATCTGATAGCTCAAATAGGTCCACTTACTACAGGCAAATTAAAATACAGAACAGATGGAAATTTTTGGTGGTGGCCTCCTGGAACTTTTCCTGCCTACAGGACCAAAACCTATACTTGTATTTGGGATGTATTGGTATTAAGAGTTTGTTTCACTATTTCACCTATATTGGTGTAATTTTTGCCCATAAAAATTGAAATTTTATTCTTTGCATTATTTGACTGTACTGCATGTGCATTGCTGAAATTTCCTCCATGCTGTTGGTGTGGATGCCTAATTTTTGAAGCCACATCCAAGCAAAATTCCATGCAATTAACAGCAATAAATGCAACACTGCTTTTCTGGTTGTTGGGGTTTTTTTTCTTTTGGAGTATGAAATTTACAAAGTTTTCTCTTTCCTTTGCAGTATTCGCAGCTGTCACATTGATGTCATATGAGTAACAGCTTTGAGGCAGGTACTTTTTTCAAAAATTTCTGTTTCTTACTGTGATGTTGTTTCCCCAGGTTCTACATTAGTTATTAATTCATTGGGTCCTAGTAGATTGTTAGAAAGTAATGATAGATTTGATATTTTCTGTTTATAAAACCCAGGATGGAAACATGTGATTTCTTTTGTCCTCTTCCAATATGGTATTGCATATCAAACAAAACAAACAAAGGGATGCAAAATCTCCTTTCTACACACTCAAATTGTTAGTGTTATTAAGAAGTAGTATCTGTTATTAGTATGACAATGGTGACCAGCATCTCAAATAAGTTAATGTGCTTAGAGTGAAAGGATTAGCTTTTAAGGCATTCTTTCTGTGGGGGGATAGAATGTAAGAAAATAAAGATAGTGCAGAAGGTAGTCTCACCCCTGAGGAGTTGCAGCTGTACTAATCACCAAAGATTAGGAACAGGCCTGCCCTTAATAGGCCACAGCTGTGTCCAATAAGAAGACGAGTGCTACAAAAGAGTGGGTTAGCTGGGTGAGGAGAGAGCTGGAGTTGGTTGTCTGTGCTGTGAAGAGAGCTGGAGTTGGTTGTCTGTGCTGTGAGGAGCTGCCCATGAGAAATCACTGAGAAGGTATGGAAGATTTGAAATAAGATGCTAACATCTTTCCATGTCTTTTATTATGTCATACAGACTCAGGTGAGTCCAGTTAAACCCAGTTCTGCAGAAAACCTGATGTCAGCAGACTCTTCTGCTTACAGAAATCTCCATTGTTGTTTGGGATATACTATCTCTGTGACCCAAATGAGCAAATAAAGTCTTCCTTCTCCACAGGTCTTTTAATAAAGCAAAGAAATTCTCTCTTTACTTCCACTGAGGTGAGATGCATGAATACAGAAGCAATAGGTGGAAAAAGGCTTAGGTGGAGAAAGGGAGGACCCTGTGTGCTTACAAAATGTGTCGCTGCAATGCAGCCTCTGCTACAGTGTCTTATGGAGAGTTCTGTATCCCATTCTCAGGGTACATGGCACTGCAGCTGCAGGTGGTGGGAGCAGTGGAACTGAGCTATTTGCAAAGAGCTTCATGAACCTGCAGTTGTCTGCAGTTATAAGGTATTGTGCTAGTATTAATACTTAATGGAAGTGAATGTGTCTGATTAGCTCAAAGCACTAGCCTCCATTTTACAGTAGTTATTTTCAGTATTAGGTACCACAGCAGAGAACAATTATGCTTTCTAGGCAAATACACTTGTCTGTGATTAATCACTTTTCCCTGGAATCATCTGATCTTGTTCCTTTACTGCACCAGTTTCTAACTTTTCTGAGTAAAAACTAATTAGTTAGCTACCTGAAGAAATTTACAGAAATGTTATTTTCATAAATTGCATAAACTGGATTGTATAAATGTCTTGATCCTATGAAGATTTAAGCATATGTTGAAATTTAGAGTCTATCTTATCAGTTTCTGGAGAATTGGAGGCTGCTGTCAATCAGTGGACATTCTGCATTTCCCTCTTATCAAGCATTCACTGGGTAATCTAAGGAGTAAGCAATGGATGACTGAATTTTAAGTTAAAAGGTTTTTTTTTCTTTCTGTGGTAATGTCTACCTTAAACATAAATTTTAAATTTGTCGTGAGTTTGTTGTAGAACGGTATTACTGCATTGATAGCTCTAGTGTGTAAGTGACTGGCACAGGAGGAATAAATTTCATGCCTAATAAATTACAACCTTGGAGAAAGAAGAGCAGATTACTAAGGTGTTTGACAGTGTAACTTCACCACAATGGCCTGTCAATGTGCTTTGCCATTATTTAGATAACTTTTGCCATGAAACCAGGTTAGGTTCTGTTTAGTTCTGCGTCTTGGCTGGCTGTGTTTTACGAACTGCAATGACACCAACACTTCAGAATTTTTATACACTGACTCACTATCTGAGCTAGATGGGAGCAGCCTATTACAACTGGAAAATTTACATCACAGTTGTCATCCAGCTCCATAATACAAACTTTGTTTCATCATACAACACCACTTGGTTCCCGGCTGCCCTTCTATAGCTGTGTTCTGTTGCTGTGCTGACATAGTGGGGCTTAGGTCAGCAGAGAAGGCTGCTACCAATTCCCTGTCTCCTGCAAAGGGTTTCATGCTAGAAGTTCTGCTGGGAAAGCGAGTGCAAATGTAGTTAATTTTTTTCATCTTCTCAGTCACTGTGTCAACTGCACTGAATCCAAAACTTTTTTCTAACTACACCACATTCTGAAGTGGTTTATTGTGGAGTAAGAATCACAACAATTGTAACAACAAAATTCAAGGAATGCTTTTAAGAACATGAAACATGTAGAAAAGAAAGGTAAGCATAATAAATACATATTTTTGTGTATTTATTCTAGAAATTGCTAACTAGGGATGAGGTTCAAAAAAGCATTTTTCAACTTTTCTTCTAAAAAATTGCAGGTGAAAATATTATGTACATGCAAAGAACACATGATAGTGTATGTGCAGTTAAAATTATACAGTCTCTTCCCAGTAAATGCAAATAAAAAGTCTTTCTACTCTTGTGCTAACGTTACTATTAACCTACAGCAGACTTTGGTGTTTCATAGAGAAGCAGGTGGTTTTCAGGAGCTTGACTCCTATACTGGCTCAGAGCTTGTCAGTATAATTGACTACCTGTAAAAAATCCAAGTGCTTTATTTACAGTGGGTGACCATTTTAATGGTCTAAGCATCCATTTTGCAAATAGGGATTTTGGCTAATATTTATGGTCATTTCTACACACAGACACAAGGAAGTTGAGGCAAATAAACCGAAGATGTCAAATGTGTTTAAGTTAATACTATTAAACATGGTGTGGATGTTCTTGTTTGGCTTTAAATGGCCTTTGCTGCTCCGTGATTCCTTTTCAAGAACAGGCTTTGTGAGAGCAGTTAACTCAGCTGTCATCAGGCAGTTAACTCAGCTGCTGCATCTACCAGCTGAGATGTGGCAACCAACTTCTTGTATGGGCTTGGTGTACTTCCTTTAAAAGAGAAGGCTGTTTTAAATTACTCCTGTTGATCAGTTTAAGCCTCCCCTGTTGTGCTTTGCTCTGAAAAGGACAGATATCTCAGGTGAGATGCCAACAGTTAAGTTCTCAAATTTTATCTGCCTTGCAAGAACACATATTGATACTTAATCCTTGATTAAGTATTTTTGTGTGCAGATAGGTTCAATTTCATTTCAAAGACCTCTGTATCCAAGTCAGCCTCCAAGATGATCTAAGCAATACTTGATTTTTTTGGGAGCAGGGGTTCATGTTCATCAGTGCCTCTGCAGACTTTTTCCTGCTTTCTAATGTTGCGTGCTTCTATGTATCAACTTCTTTCCTAGTGGTTCCTTGTGTTGGATTTGACTTACTCAAGTATTAAAGCATTTGTGTGTTGGGAAGTGTAAGTTTGGTCTGAAATTTTAAGTGTTCTGCTGCTTTCTCGTAAGTTCTTTATTTCCCTACTACAGGATTAACAGGCTCAGGGAGTTCTGCAATTCTGTGTGTGTTCAAATTCACCACGAAGTCAAAGCCTTTAGACTGGGCAATGCTTCTTGAAAAGCCACTGGCTGAAATTAAGAACTACTACATGGAGTAATAATGAACTCTTTCTATATATGCCTGCATGTGATTGGTTTTTAACTGCATAATTGTAGAATTATTTTCGTAGATTATGGCTTATATAATAATCTTGTTTAGTGTGCAAGCTAAAGATTTGTATCCATATATTAGTAGATATAAGAGTTTACTGATATCAACAAATACCTCCATATACAGTGGAGATAGAAATCTACAGAATAAATATACTTTTTTGATGTACTTTGGAGTTTATCTGTGTTGTATTCAGTAATACATCTTAACTAAAACTCTTCCAAATGTCTCAGAAGAGCTTCAAGTAATTACAATAGAGAAAGACAACCTAATGCAAAAATACTTCCGTCTTCCTGCCTCCTGATCCTGAACTTGCAGTTATTTTCGTATAATTGGACCTTGTACTTGGGAAAAATTCAGTGGGACTCATTGTAAGATTGCTTTGTGAACCTTTTTCTTCCCTGGTCCACCTAAAGTGCAGTGGCATTACAGAAAGACAGTGTGTATTCAACATTGGCACTCATGATTTTAAAGATCATTAGGACTGTAGTGAGAGTTTTATCCCACTGCAAAGGGAAGAATCCAAAATGACATAGATTCATGCTGGGCCTGAAAAATCTGTTGTCATGGCATGTGATTTGTTTTAGAATCTCTTCAGTCTACTGAAAACATGATCATCTTTCTTTTAGTCTCCTCTATAGCTAGATTCCTAGCTATTAAATATCAAACTGTGACTCTTTTATCCATAGGGAAAATCCCTGTGCTGTGCCTTGCTTTCCTGTAGGTGTCAAGTGTTAGTGGCATTTTGCCCCATACCACAGGTGACATTGCCATGTCAATATTCAGAGCTAGGAGTGAGAGGTTCATAAATCCTGTCCTAAAGGGGCTTGTCTGTAAACTATTAGTTCTGGTAAAATGTCTCAAAATAATTCCTATTTAAGGCATTATATGCAATACAATATTATATATTCAGTGTACTTAGAAAAGGTAACAGTTGATTAATAAAATTTTTAATGTTTTTTGAAATTAGGAGCTATTTGGGTTCTGCTGTCTTGAAGCTGCTGGAGGATGAGAAGCAAAAATTATAGGCTATTAAGTTTGCTACAAATGCCCTAAAATGCCAGGGGTGAAATTAAATTCCTGTTTTGGTTTTGGGCTTTGTGTATAGAAAAATGTCCCTGATGCCAGGCAATAATATTTTCCATGTGAGTTCTCCACTGTTGCATACTGTGTCAGCACTGCCAACTCAGTGGTAAAGTTTGTGCAAACTGATGCTGAAAGAGGGGCCACAGCCTCAGCAATGTCCCACTGTGCAAAGCATGCTGTGCTTGTGAAACATTGCCTCCTGAGACAAACTTTCTGCCTTCATCACAGTTCCCCTTGCAAAGCAGTTAGCCAAGCCTAGACTCACATTTTTCACTCATACTGTATTTGATTTACATCAGCTGAAGGAAATGGTAATGTGCAACAGTGACTCTGGAATTTAAACAGAAACCCACAGGGGATCTCCATGCTGAAGGCCAACTTCCAAATATGGGAGAAGAGAAGCAGCAGTAGAGTAGCCTGGGAAGACATCCTTAGAACAGCAAGGGACAAAATAGTTGGAACTATGTGAGCTTTTTGGAATTTGTTCAGAAAGGTAACTGCTGTCATGTTTTAGTCAGAGTGATGGAATGAAATTCAAATACTGTGATTGCAGAAGGAAGCACAGTTTATGTTAACTGTCTAGGGCCTGAACAACAGAAGTGCAGCTATTTTTTTAAATTCTATTTTTAAGTATGTAATAGTGCACTTGCTCCAGATCCAAATGTGTATCTAAACTCTGCCAATATCAATCTGTTAGGATCACAGTTTAATCAGGAAAACCCTGAAGAAAAATTTGTGAGGAAATTAGTGGGGCTCAGTGCCAGGTCTGGTTGAAATTCTGCCAGAACATTTTCTCTCAATAAAAATAAATTCACCAATGTTTATACCCCACATTCTGCAAATTCTGATTCAAAGGCTTGAGAAGAGCTTTTAATATACATATAGCCCCAAAAATGTAAAGGCTCAACAGATTCTAATTGCTGGTCGAGTGCCTTGTATTTAGCTGTTGCAGGTTTTTGGGGTTTCTCATTTCTATGAGCAGCAGCAGCTGTGTGTCAGCCAGGCACATAGAGAAGCAGTGACCTACAGGCCAAAAGAGCACAGGGACAAAGCAGCAAGAGCAACTGACAGAGTAGGGGAGTGCAGTGTGGTTCACATTTCTACTGGGCTGCTGTTTACAGAATTCTCTGTAAGTGTTACCTTTGTTCACTGCATTATAGACGTAGCTTAGAAGCTTTTGTTAGCATGAGGATAGATCTGGCTTTTAGAAACAAACAAGGGGAATTAAGCCAAGGTCTTACAAATTGAAATGCTATTAAAACCTACCTTTAGGGATGGGGGCTTCTTATTGTCAAGGTGAAGGTGGAGCCATAGATTCTGTTTTTCTTTTTAAACTCCTTAAAGCAACTGTCCTGTGGTCTGTCAGAAAATGAGAATTGATTGCAGTGTGTTTCAAATTTCTTGAACTGACTCTGCTGTCTAAACAATGAGTGAATTTGAGTTTTTTGAGGTCATATGGTGGTCCATATAAGAGTATATTATTTATATGTCATTAGGTAAAAGCATCAACACTTTTCAGGTTGATGAAAAGTGCAAGTTGTAGTGGAAAGGGCTCCTAAATTTCAAGTCAAAGTCTCTCAAATTAGGATTGTATGTTAAAATTGAGTCATTGTGATTCTGCTACTGTCCCATCAGTGAAAGATTTAGCAGGAGTGCTACTAAATGACACCCTTATCTTTCAGAGCTGTTCAAAATAGGAATGTAGCAACTTGGATAAAGTTGTTTCTGCCTACCTGAAGAGATTTTGGGACATTATTCTGTAAGAAGACATCCTTCTTACAGGTGTAGCTGCTGTTTGGCAGATATATTTTATGCCTCAAAAGTCTTAAACCCTAATGCCTGATCTGTTTCTTTTCAGCCTCCATTCCTGTACATAATCATTGAGTCTAAAAATTATTTTGCGATGTTAAAGATTCCTCCTCCCAGTACATGCTAAAAACTGCTCAGACTTTAGTTGAAGAATTAAAAAAAGAAGTGCTACATATAGCTGTAAATTATAAAATAAAGGGTTCTGAATGTTAAGTGCTTATAACTTCAGTAGAGATATATTTTCACTATATCATCATCAAAAAAAGTTACTGATTCCAAAAGCTTTATGAAAAAAAATTCAAAAGCCATTTTTACAAATTAACAAATAGACCCATCAGAGACTATTAAATACATAGACACACTGTTTTTAGTTCAAATCCCCAGCTTTAGATTTTTCAGCTGAACATATGTACTTGGGGAATTGTTATTTTATTCTTTCCCCCTCTTTTTTACTCTTTCATAGACATTTGCTCTTGACCAACATCAGAGTCAGGATACTGTGCTAGATGACACACATGGCCTGACTGGGCATCTTCATGTTGTTCCTGGGAAAGGGTTACTCATGAAAGAAGGACCAAAATTTGTGTCAGGGTAATAAGAAACTTCAGGGTGATAATGTGTGATATGAAAGTAACTTCTTATCTGCTGTTGCCCTTACATCCTCTTTTCTGTGACTGAGCTTTTCCTCTCCTAGAGTTGACTTGTCTCTGTTGCAACAAAGATATATATTGTATAAACACAGTACTGTTGCCATTTGATAATTAGTGATACTGTGAGGAAAAACAGTGTGTGCTGTGTCATCCCATCCTGGCACTGTGGACAACCATGGGCACAGTGATATGAAAAGCACAGCTGTGGATCAGGTCATGGAGTGGGCTTGCATCTAGTCATGTGGCAGGAACTACTTGTGAACAAACTTTTAAATGCCATGCGTGCTTTTATCACATAAAACACGAGCTGTAAGAAAAGAATTGTACGTATATTAAATATATGCACATTATATATTAAATATATGTACATAAATACTTGTATTAATGTATGTACTCCCATGCACCTAGTTAACATGCTTATCATAAAATGGGTAAGGTTGGGAAGGGATCATGGGTGAGGTCAGCTGGTTCAACCTCTCTGCTCAAGCAGGGCACATTGCACAGGATTGCATCCAAATAGTTCTTAAATATTTCCAGTGTGGGAGACTCCACAGCCTCTCTGTGCATTCTGTTACAGTGCTTGGTCTCCTGCACAGTAAAGTTCTTCCTCGTGTTCAGGTGGAACTTCCTGTGTATCAATTTCTGCCTGTTGCTTCTTGTCCTGTTGCCCAGCACTGCCGAGCAGAGCCTGGATCCATCCTTTCAACACCCTCCCTTCAGACACTTTCAGACATGGATGAGATCCCCTCTCAGTGGTCTCTGCTCGAGGCTGATCAGGCCCAGCTCCCTCAGCCTTTCCTCATTAGAGAGATGATCCAGTCCCTTAATCATCTCTGTCACCTTGTGCTGGACCTGTGCCAGGAGCTCCATGTCTCTCATGTGTTGGGGAGCCCAGAACAGGACACAATGCTTCAGCTGCCCCTCATTAGGACTGAGCAGAGGGGCAGGATCATGTCCCTCAGCCTGCTGGCAATGCTCTTCCCAAGGCACCTCATGATACCTTTGGCTTTCTTGTCCACAAGGGCACACTGCTGGCTCATGAACAGCTTGTTGTCCACCATGACCCCTGAGATCCTTCCCTGCAGAGTTACTTTCCAGCAGATAAGCCCCCCAGTTGACAGCATTTATGGCACTCAGTGTGAAATATTTTCCTTGCACCTCCTTTATGTAAGTTGCGAGTAAGCTTGTAGCATCTGTCTCCTAAAAAAGAAGTCTAGAAACAACTTCCCATGGCTTCATGCAAGCCTATTTTCAATCAAAATGTCTCTAACTAATATAGGCTAAAAATGCCATGTGTCTTTAATTAGGTTTGCATTTCTCTTGGAGACTGGGAGCGAAGGCAGAGAGAATATAATGCAATAGAATCCCTGGGAAAATTAGATCTGAAAGTGAGGTAAAGAAAACAGATTCTGAACACAGGACTGAGACAGAAAATTTATTTTGGGAACATTATTTAGGCTTTCTACTGACAGAACTGCTTTGACAAGCTGAGAGATTTCATGAAAGGAGATTTTGTTTTGTCCATGAAATCAGAGTGAACATAGGAAACATGCTTTCTATATTTTCATTTCAAATTAATGATAAAGGAGAGGAAAAGCATGGGTCAAAACTGAGGCAAACATTTTAAGAAGTTACACACACACACACACACACATATCTGAGTACATACAGTTCATGTGTCCACAACAGAAACCCCTTGGGGTTGTCAACTTCCTTCTGCTGCTGTAGGAAACCAGAACTTCTATAACTTTCAGGAAGAGTTTAAAATAATATCGCTAAGTGTATTTCCAAATGTGAGTTTGAGCAGGGAAGGCCAGCTGCACTAGCTGTTGTCAGGAAAGCTCTGTACTGCATTTCTGAAGACTAACTGGGGTCCTTGATGGTTATGAAGAGAATCACTGTGGCACAGCTACTTTCCAAATCTTGCAGCTGAGACAATCCTGGGACAAACACAGCAACCTTCACCACTGCACACTGAAGTCTGGTTCTCCTTTTAACTGTCTTGTTGCAAAATACAAGAGTGTTAGTTAAATAGCTGAAGTACAAAGAGAATCATAGTTTGTGGATTTGTGAGGCTCAAACCCTAAGAGCAAGTGCCCTTCAAGTGGCTATAGAAAGGGCTCCAATATTATGGGGAACCCTTTGATTGCATGTCAAATGTACAGTGACAAGATGAGATATAAAAATCAATTGCCACATGTTATGATAGGGAATAAACCTGCCAATGAAAGAGCAGTTGTCCTTGTGTGAGGTCTGTCTTACATGGAATAGGAAAGAGATTATTATGTCCATGACATTGATCACAGCTGCACAATAGATAACAAGGTAATTGAATTTGTGCGTTTGGGGTTAGGTTGTAAGAAAATTTAAGTCCTATTCCACTCTAGCAAACAAATGTCGTTAGTCTTCTTAAAACCAACAAGAAAAGTGAATACAAAAAGAACATGAATATATTTTTTAAGAAACAATAATATCACAGATGCAAAAATCCCAATCAGATATACTGATTTTATAGTTGTGAGAGATGTCCTTTTTTCACAAAGCCTCTAGTGGGTGCAAGTGGGTGCACACAGAGATGCTGTGTGAGTGGGGGGCCATGGCCTTTGCACTGAAATCCAGCAGATCACAGGGAACCATGCAGCAAGCTACACCAAAGAGGAGGAAGAGTAAACACTGCATCCTGACTGCTGCCATGTGCTCTTTCTGCCCACAAAATAGGAAGGAGTGGAGTTGCAACTCAGAACTGTGTCTCTAAGAGAACATTAAGAAAACATCAAGAAAAGAGCAAAGAAATCTAAAACCAAAAAAATATGTATGCCCCCAAATACCCCAAACCCACGTACAAAACCCTCCCTTCAAACCCAACACACAAACAAACAAAAAAAGCTAGGTCCCCCTGACCCACAAACAGCCCAACAGGCTGAATCTGCATGGCTTAGATTCTGCTCAGGGTCTCTCCAGGCCAGGGTGGGAACTGTAGGACATGCATAAAGGCAAGAACTTGGGAGGTCCAGGAGTAGAAAAACAGGGAGTGTAAACATGCAGAGAGAGAAATCCTTAATAAATGCAGGACTAGAAGAACAGCAGCTGCCAGAGGCCAAGGGTTGAGGTGCCTTGCCCCAGAAAAGCTATGTAAAGAATCTTGCCCAGCACCTGTCCGTAGTGTCCCAGGCTCCATAATTTTGTGATAACATCTAAAGCTGCTGCTATATATTGGGGGGGGGGGGGGGGGGAAGATAAATCAAGAAAAAACAAGAAAAAAATAAAAGCAAATAAAGGGTAAAAAGGTTAAAAAAAAAAAAGGACAGCAATGATAATGATGACATTCATTTGGAAAGAGTAATTTAGAAAAGATTCAACTCTGGCACAAGCTGAGAACAAAAAGGAGACCTAAGGAGAGGAGTAGTCTTTATGATAAAATAATTTGGTTTTTTTACTGATAACAAAACAATTTAAAAGTGCATGCAAACATAAACTGAGTTATATTCAAAGTGGTGATAATTGTCTCCAATGAGCTTTGAGCCTGCTATAAACTGTTAAATACTCTTAAGTTATGGATTACATTGAGTGCATTTGAATATACAGACACTGTAGGAGCATCCCAGGGAATTAACCATGCAGCTGATAAAAATTATTGAATGGAGAAGTGTGCTGCTTCTTTGCTCCATATCTAGGGTGTGGCTCTTCCACCACACCTTCGATCAAAGGAGTTTTGTTTCTTTCTACTTTACTGTTTCTTTTTACTTTCACCTTCTGTTCTCTGTATACTGAATTTCAACCAGGTCAATACATGGGAAATAAGGTGCCGCTGCCCCCTTGGTCTGCAAAATCCAACAGATGGCAGCTGACACCTTAGAAATGTGTTCTCTCACAGGTACCATGGCCAGAAGATGGCTTCTGTGGGGAGAAGAGGTAATTTGGTACTACTGCTGGTGCTACTGCAAATGTATGATCTATGAATATGTATGTGTATGGAATGTTCCAGAGCTTCATGAAAATCTCCAGGCTGTTTCTCTTTTCTCTTTCCCAGCTAGCATCCTACAGCCACACTGAGTTCAGACTTCTTAGTATTCCAAAAGCAGAGAAAGATCTCTTCATTTGAGATGAGAAATAGAAAGTCCTTCCTCTGTACATTTTCCTAGGAGCACAAATACTTCCACAGGCATTCCACAGGAAGGCAGCAGTTGTCACAGCTCAGACCACTAACCCCTCCAAGTTCAGTCTGTGGCCAGTGCCTGACACTTTCAGAGGAAGGTTTAAGAAACCCCACTTCAGAATTCCCGCCCATGGTAGGAGACTCTGGGTGTTCTTTTCACCCCAATAATGTGGCAGTGAATTCTTACTGTTACTTTTGTTGTAACCTGAAGATAAAGCAAACTCCTTTTGGATGTGAAATAGTGCTGAATTCAGAATTTAGATACATTCATTCCCCTACACATTAAAATCCCATTAGGGTGGGATTTCACCGGCTGCATGATTCACATACTGGCAAAATGACATTCATAAGTATGTGGATTTACAAAACTGATCAGCTCACAAAATTCCCATTGTAATCTGCAAGAAATACAGATACAACATAATGATTTGAGATTATGAACAGTAAACACTCCTATCTTTTTGCTGTCAAAATTTACAGTTATTAAGAAACTGGAAGTATTGCTTAGTAGTAATAATAATATCTATTTATCTGCTGGTAGATTATTCTCCATGGTTGTGGATTATCTGTTTTCTCTGCAAGTAATGGTATTGCTTATCTCTACTGGTATGCTTTGCAAGTTCATTCATCACTGTATTTTTCAAAGGATAGTTTAGATATTAGCTAATTGTGGTACTCTCTTCTGAGGTTGGCATGGGCCATTCTTATTTTAGAAAAGAAGGAACTGAGACTTTTTAAAAATAAACAATTTTTCCTTCTTTAGTAGTGCCTGAAATTGCTAAGTCATATTTTTAGGCTTGTCTGTACTGCCTCTTTTTGGAATACTTGGGAGCACTGTCTCTGTGCTTTTATTTTACATAATTTGACATGAACAGGGTAATTACACATCCGACTCAGAGGTGTCAAGAAGTGGTCTCAGAATTAAATCCTATTATGGGTTTTAGCCAATGGTCTTGGATACATCTGTGAATAAGCACCTGAGTTACAACACCCCAAGGTGTTCAACACTGTTAGTTCTAGTCTCCAATTCTGGGTATTTTAAGCTAATTCTTTTGACCTCTCTGGCTCCAGTAATATACATGCTGAGAATCCATTCTCTTAAATTCTTAGCTATAGGTGTTAGATTTCAGTTAGAGATTATGTGATACTACTTATGCCTTGGCGGTGTCTTTTTCTCTGAGCTCCCATTCTTGAAATGTTTGGCATAGTTAAAGCTTTCTTACATGGGGGGGGGCGGTATTTACTCTGTGTAAATTATACTCTTGTAAGACTTCTGCATATCTCTCAATATGTTATATGAACATTTGAACATGTGGAAGAGTACTTAATATAAGCTACCAACTTTATATATATTCAAACAAGACAAAAAAAGTGCAGCTTATACCTCAGTCTTCTGTAATTTCTGCATAAGCCATTATTTGACCCAGATTTCCTTAGTACTTAGCCCAACTTTGCAAAATTTTATCCAAGTCCTAAGCACCCAAGGAAATATCTTTACTGAAATCCTCATGTCACTGAATTAAGTAATAGAATGCACACATACTGTTATAGAGCAAGGAATTTACCCCTGAATTTCAAAGGACTTCTGTGACCAGGAAAAAAAAAATCCAGAGACTATTTCCCTGTTATAACATTACCAGAACTAATGGAACAGAATAATATTTTTAGGTATGTGCACATTATTCCCGAACATATTCAGTCTAGATTTAAACACTCTTGACAGTCCAGAGATGCTCCTGGGTATTGCAGAGGGAGCTGTGAAGCAGAGCAGGAGCTGCCCTTGGACTGTGTACATAAACACTTTGAATGTTACTTAGTCTGGTTAAAACTAAATCCAGCTTCTTGAACCAAATAAATTTCTTCTTCTTCTGTCGAAGTTGCAGGTAGTAGTTCAGCAATAGATAAGGTCAGGAAGGAATAAGTGATGTCTAGGAGGCTTTATAGCTGTGGATGGAAGTTGGGGAATATCCATTCAGTCATGAGTGTTGCTGGTGAGTTTTAACATCTTCCGGAATATCTCCAGGCGTCTGCAAAGCTTTCAGACACTCTGGGAGATGACAAGCAGCTCACATAGGACTCTCAGACAGAATTTTTATAGTCTGTGACATTCCAACATGCTTTTTGGTAACAATTGTCTATTACTGTTACAAAACTGCTATTATCATTTTTCTGAAAAGTGAACATATCCCCTTACTTATCCCTGACAGGAGCAGCAGTTGAGGGCAATGCAGCTCATTTGCTAACGATTATCCCAACATGCAGAGTAGAACTGTAAACTTTTCCTGGCAGACCGTTTATGCCATCTCCCCTAGTAATTCTAGGAATAGTCTGCCCACTTCATGTGGGACAATATTAATTTTTTCTTTGCTGAAGAACTGGACATACCAAGTAGCACACAGAAGACCAGCAGAAACACAGATATTCTTGCAGTGGAAATTGTATCGAGTTACTATCAAAACAGTCAGTAAGGTGGTGTAAACATGTATTTTACTTATGTGTTGTCATCTGTAAAGACACAAGGGCCTTGCCTTTGTTTGGAATTTGGCCTGCCGACACTGAGGTAGAGGAAACAGTACAACTTCCAGTTCTGTAAGAGAGAAAGCAAACAGGTGCTTTTCTCCATCCTGGAGTCATCTCTGTTCACCTTATTTTTTGTCCTTGTTTCTTGGGAGTTTACCCTGTGCAGAAACTGTAACTGTGGTTTACAGACCAAACAGCGCCCTAGATTTCAAATGATCTGCAGTGTTGCAACAATGTGAGCTGTGACAAGGTCAAGTTTTTGAAGAGCAGCACCCCAGGGTGTGCAATTCATTGTGAATGAGACAAGAGTTCTCACTTCAAAGTATTTATATGAAGCAAAGACTTTTAAAAAGAAGTAAAAATAATTCATGTGCATAAAAGCTAGTTTAAAATCCCCTTTAAAAACAGATCACCCTTAATCTGTTCAGAAATGCAGTTCATAACTCTTTCAGTGACAGGCTTTCTTCACACCCTGTGTATCATCACTCCCATCTAACCCATTGACTAATCTTCTTGTTAATAGCTCACAGTCTGAAACAAATTCATCACCCACATCTGTATTGCTTAGGCTGTAGCTTTGTCCTGGACCTGACACTGGTGATGCAAAAGAGGCATTGAAACTGAATACTAATGCAGAGAACTCTTCACACCCACAAAGTCCGTGGTCAGCTAGGCAAGCTTAAAATGAATTCCCCTGTGTCTGCACTGTCTTCAGATACTCAGTAGTGCCTTTTGTTTAATGGCTGGAGTGTTGTTGTCAGGATTTTGTTTTGAGAGGCACAATTTTGTCTGATTGATTATTATCTGATGAAAAATCTGCTTTCATTACATCAATTTAGGTAATTTTCTCATCTCAGCTAATTTAACATTAAGATTTTCTGGCTACAATTTCAGTTTTTGTCTTAGCATTTGTATTACTACTAATTGAACACTAGTTTTTGAGTTTTCTAATTATTTAATATGTTTTCTAATTATTTAATATTTCTAAAATTAATATGCCTAATTTCTGTATCTCATCTGGGGAGAAAAGCTCAGGAATGGGGCACTCTAATTCTAAAACCCCAGAGAGTAGTTCGAGCCATAACCCTTAATTAAAAGACTACTCTTAATTACAATACTACATGACTTTTCAGGATCCAACTTACTTTCTGTTGTCCCCATTAAATGTGGTAGTTCATTACTGTATTTACTTTGCATTGGGCTTATCTTTATTAGTGGCCAGCACCAGCCCAGCAAGAGATTTAGAATTTTCTTCTATTTAATGTCAAATATTTTTGTACTGTAGATTATGTCTATAAATCTATTGCAAAGAAAGTTACTGGTAATCTGGTGCCTTCTGAGACTTAATGATCTCACAGATGGTGACTCCTAAAACATTATTATTACAGCTTGGGAAATGAGCTTTTCAGTGCAGAATGCTGGAGTTCATAAATATGAATTCTACTTCTGCAGAAGTTCCTGGTTTCTGTTGGGGCCTTCAAGGTCCTCCAGTGCTTCTGTAACAAATACTGTCAGGGAAGCTGTATTAGCTTCTCCAGCTTAAAGCTGTGTGGTGGCTAAATAGCTAAACTTGTATAGAATATATCAGTCATCTTTATGATGGCGTTTGGAAATACTTCTTTGAAGTGTCAGGCCATTTGATGGTTGAAGAGAGTTCATACTTTTAAAATGACTGTTTTATAGTGCAGTTCAAGTCTCAGAAGGAATTATGGAGTGGCTTTGGAATGCTCTCCATTTCCACATTGGTACCTACCTCAAATCTTATCTGCTTATAAATAAAATGCTATTTTTGACAGCTACTCCTACATATTTTGATTGGATAGTGAAAGCCAAGAAAAGTTTTCTTCTTGTTCATTAATTCCTTGCAGTAAAGAACTCAAGTTAGGAACCGAGATTTGGAAAGACCCAATGTGAGAACCCTTGTAAAGACTGTGTTTGCCGTCCTGGTATTCAATCAGGAGCCAGAATAAAGAGCACATTCTCTGAGTGGCATATGATGTGCAGGTACTATAGGAATAAAAGATTCCAGCTTTTTTCACTAGTGTTCATAGGTCTGGTTAGGAATAGTCCTTAAAAAACAAAGCAAACCAAACAACCAAACCCCCACACCCCTCACACCCTCTCCAAAACACCCACCCACACCCACACACACACGGGTTTTATTGTCTCTTTTCTGCTCCACCTGTGATATCTGTCTATTTTCAGACAAATCTGAGCCTCCATGGCTGAAACAGGTTTAGTATTTACACAGCTCAGAGCAATGAGTCACAACTTGGTTCTGTTCAGTAAAGCACATAGAGTTCATAATGAAATACAAAGTTATTTCCAGACAGGGCCCCTCTCTGAAAAATGTTAACAGGTGGAAGCCCTAGTAGATAACTTAATGTCTGCTCTTCAAGAGAGGGTTATTTTTACCACCAGCCTGAGTTTGGTGAGTGCAAGTGTACCATGCAATGATATACAGAAAGCATTTATAGCTGGAATGCTCTGGAGTGCCATGTCCCTCCCCATTTTTAAAGCAGAAGAGGCAAACAGTCTGATAATGTCTATGCATTTGTGCATTCATAACACCTACATGAGGACATGATTTGATTTCTAGGCACAGAATTAATTTGATCACTTTGAGAACTGGCTAATGAATAGAGAGTACCTGCTATCGAGTCCATAGATGCTTTGATAAAAAACAGTGTACAAAAATATTTTTCATTAAAATGCAGCTTATCTTTTTGAGGTTACTGGTCACAGTAAGTTTACAGCCATGTAAACATTTCTAGAATTTCATATGCTTATATATAAGAAGTCATCTGAGAAAAAAGGTAATTTTCTCCCTCCATTCATTTTTTGCTTGAGGAATGACTATTAATTTGTAGCTTCTCTGAAAATTTTGCTTTTTTCCCAGTGTCTAGCTTTGTTTTTTAACACTTGAAGAAATGCATGCCTACAAAACTGAGGAACTTTATGAAGAAATTTGAGCTGGTACTGAGTGCAAAAGTCTTGTCTGATGGCTGCTTAGCTGAGGAAGAAGAGATTTGATCACTTGTGGAATTCCCCTGCCTCAGCCCACGTGGATGGGCAGTGACCTGCATTCTCCCCCTGGCTTGGCAGCTCTGGTCCAGACTCATCACAGTGACTTCAGTGCCTTTGTCAGCAGTGTCTGCTGAAGTACTTGAGGCCCATCAGTGTCCCCTGTGAATGTGGGACAGCAGTGTCTTATAAAAGCATAATGCATTCCCAGTGTGCTCCTGAGAGAAAGGAGTCCAGCTTTGCTCAGGTCCAGCTCTGTGGGGAAGGGCTGTAGAAAAGAATGCCCTCGGCAGCAATGTAAAATGGTAAGCCCCATTGTGGTGTAAACAGAGTTTAGGTTTAGAAATGCAAAATTCAGTGGTGAATCACATGAACTCTCCTTCCCACTTACTGAATACATTACAAGTTTTTAGAAAAATCTGCATTAGTAATACTATAAAAATCTGCTTTTATTGGATTATGGATTGCATTGCATATCCTCAATTGAAAAAAAGGAGGTTGTGCCCCCCACCATGCTTCTAGCTAGGCCACTAATATATCTTATTGTAAGAGAACTCCTCTGTGTATTTTCATTTCTTTGTCTTTTCTGAAGCACCCAGTTTGCCAGAATGCCAAATAGAGGCATGTTTTTGATGAGTATCTTTTCTTTAGAAACTGGGCTGAGAGCCACAGACTTGCTTCCAGTGAACCACCAAAGATTCTTTTAATTTGATGACTTCAGTAACTGTTGTATTTAGATGAACCCAGACAAGTTTATATGTGAAAGTGTCTGTCTTTCATTGCTAATCCTTTGAGCTATTCAGTCTTTTTAAATCCTTGTCTTTTTAGGCTTAAGAGGGTTACATCCCTATCCAAACGCTTAAAATATTCTGGTTTTAGGACTTAAAAAAGCATTTCAAGGCTTCAAGGCTCTTCCTGTATTTAAGATTATACTGATAACTGTAAAGAATTTTTTTAAAGCAAAGATTTTTGCAACATCATCCAGCATACATTAGTATTTTTTTCAGGTATAGATGTGCTTAATAACTAAAGAATATTATTGCTTGCATAGATTTAAATCATCTTTTCTAGGAAAAGACATAAAGCATGGAGTCAGGTTATCTGATGTGTTGCTTAAAAGAATTCTGCACTTATAAAACATGGACTGAACATAGGCTTGCAGAATGTCCTTTCAACAAAGGAGAAATGATTTAATGGTTTTCAAGGTTACATAACTAGAGACTGGGATACTGGACAATAGCAATGAAATGGATAAGGTGTCTGCCTTCAGAATAGTCAGGGCTTCATATAAACAGGCTTTGAGATGGTGGAAGAAAGTTTTGTGCCACGGGCTCTCAGATGTTCAGCAGACTTTGGCACTGCAGTCTTCCTTCCAGACCTGGGCAATCAAAGTGGCCACTGTTTCTGTACTATCACACTGCAGAAAAGTGAGAGTTGCCAGCACCAAGCTACTTCAAGCTCTAAGTGTCTATCTAAACTTCTCAAAAATTGCTTCTCCTTTATGATTTGCTTTTTTTCTATTTTCAGTTCTTATTTTGTTTCAGCTTGAAACCAAGACCTTTGATGATTTCAACAGCCAAAAAAGTATAAATAAAGAAAGTGTAAGTATGGTTGTTAAGTCTGGGGAGTTCTACAGTTTCAGTGATACTAAAGATGTTCTAGCAAGTGTCCACATCTTTATCTTAAAGCTTACTGAATCAAGATGCTGATCATTAATTCAGCTGAATTTAAAGATAGATAGTGACATGAAAGGGATTATTTTCTTCCTTTTTTTTCTTGCGTTTAGTGAAAATCCAGAGCATCACAGAACATAATATATGTTTTCATGAAGTTCTCAACAGCAGAAGTTGCCATCTTTTACTGAACAAATTACAACTTTCAGCTACTCATGGAAATTGCTCCTAGAATACTCTTTTAAGGTCATGGAGAGCTAAAAGTAATCAATTATGCTGGAAATGGTATCTGAGAGAATCTGAAATTACCTGAACTTGTCAGCATAAGAGACTCTGCTTGCTTAGTGAGAAATAAAAATATTCACAGCTACCATGAACAGTATGAGATGCAAGATACTTAATTTTTTTCTAAACTTCATGAAGTGTTTTAAAGCACTCATATAGTTGCTGTACTCTAGTAAGGTGGCCTGTTGGTAGCATCTACTTCTTAATCTGCTTCTAAATTCCTAGGTAAACACATCCTATGCCTTATCAGATATTAAAAACGTATCCGCAAATATCAAAAATAGAGAGGTGGTTCAGCCTTCAATACAGTAGGTGCATTTTTCTGTGGTGGAATACAAGGGTTCAAAGGAATAACCCTTAACCTTTTGGGTTCTAGAAAGAACTGCACCGAACATGGACTTGCTTTAGTTTTAAATCCCTTGACAACTGCCTCTCCTCCTGCAGTACACAATGATGCATACAGGTCCAAAAGCTACAATAGCCTTTAAATCCTGAAACAATCCTCTGTGCTTGCTGTTGGCTCTATCATGGAGATGGATGCTAAAAACTTGGCACTTTCCTCTCTGTGAAACACAGTATTTTGAATTAAAGAGAATAGTTCAGTTTAAGGTTTGCTAACAGATGCAAACAAATTCCTGAGAAGCAGAGCCTGACCTCTCTAGTGTGATTTTTTTTCTTCCTGTATCTTACTCCCAAACTTTGAGAAAAAGCTTCCACTTATCGCAAAGCCTCCCTTGTCCAGAAAGAGGGAATGCCCTCGTTTCCATGCGCCCTGAGGGCTTCCTGAAACACCCCTGTGTTGCCCTGTCTCGCTCGTGCCCTGGGGGCAGCCCGACTAAGCAGAACATCGGATTGGTTCCAGGCACTGCTGCCTGCCAGCACATTGTAGGACTAACTTGCAAGGAATGTTCCCCTTGGCAGGCAGCCGCCTCCTGGCATCAGTGCCAAATGATATCAACCATAATTGTTACTATTTATGATTTTTCTTGTTGCTTTTATGAATCATTGCTAAGACAGCTAGGTTATTCCAAAGCTTTGAATAACTTGTACAGTGGAAAACCTGATAATAGGTAGAGGGTTGTATGAATTATTTTGAATTGAGTCTACAATTTTTTGAGCTGAGAGATAAAAGCATATTCTTCTTGAGCTGGGAGCTCCAAATAAAAGAAATGCTGAGTCTTAGTACTCCAGCATTGACACTGTCTTGCTGCGTGCCCTGGAGAAGTTTCTTGAATGTCTCTCTTTGTTTTCTTTTCCTTATACTTTTCTCTATATTCTGTTAATTTGCACTTTTTCCCAGCTGATTTTAAACTAATATAAGCAAGCAGGTCCACATGTAAGTAAATATTTCAGCACTGAGAATAGCATCATCTGGATGCAATGCATCTGACTGTGTACTGAACGTTTTGGTGTGTGGATGAAATATACAGATAAAAATGGTAATTCTATTTTTACCTGAAAGTAACACACAATTAAACATATAACAACTCTGTCCTGTTTTGCTTTTTCCAAGTAAGCAAAATGCAAATATATATGAAATTCCCAGGGTGAACAATGCTGTAACTGCCCAACAGCTCTGATTCAGGTTTGCACTTCCAGAAACCCTGGGCCTGCTGTCACAGGCATTCTGGAAAATGTTGAGGGAAACAGCTATGCATGCACAGTAATTCTGGCATGTCCTAAAAGCAGGTGACTACTGTCAAGTACAGTGTCATATGAATGCAGGCAGTTTTTATCAGGAACTCCCAAGCAGAAATTTGTTTGTCCTTTTCTATATGACATGACTAAAGCAGACACAAAAATCCATTTTCTGTAAAAGAGAGAACATTGTATGCAAGGTGCTCTGGGGGTGGGTGGGTTTGGATGCCCACTGTTAACAGCAGAGGAAAATAAGTCTAGTTTTTGGTGCTGAAGAATAATTTTCTGTGGCACACATGGGCTAGTAGAGACTTCTGTGGTAGGATGCTTTGAAGGTTGCTCTAAGTTCTAAACAAGGATGTTTGTAAGTGTTTTAATCCACTTCTTGTGATTGAGGGAAAATACAGTACCCACCTCTTGTTCCATTTCTAGTGTGTTTAATGCCTCTGCAATGATGTTATGTAAATAATATTGCTTTTTAAACTTCCAAACTGTTGCTGAGTGTCAGTCATACTCAGGACAGAGTTTGAGCTTTTTATTGCTTTTAGTTATTATTATGTATTTAATTCTAAATGCAGTAATACATATTTTATTTTGCAAATGAGAAGTACCTATCAAACATCACTATTTATGCTGGCAAGCTTATGAAATATATTATTCAAGCAAAATACAATGTTTTTTAAAATTTGAGATATCACAGGAGTGCACATGCTAATGTGGGCATATAATGCAACTGCATATATCCCCAAATATTTGTGTTTTCATCAGGCTAAGCTCCATGAGGAAATGGGCTGTTAGCCAGTGTAACAGACAGACCACAAATATGAAGCATCTGGAGACCCAAGGAAGGCAGCACAGCTACATTATGCCATCAGAGGGCATGACACTTGTACAGAAATAGAAGAGCTGGTGGCTCGGAGACAAGAGGCAGAAGGTTTGAGCTGATTAGGGATGCCCTGCCCCTGCCAGTTCTTCTTGCCTTCAGACAGGCATTATGGCAGAGCAGGCACAATGCTTATCCTGTGTAGAAAAACAGGATATTTCTTAGTACAAGGCATGGAGAGAAGTGGAAAAACGAGGTACACTGTGTAGGTCACTTACTCCAAGGAAAGGAGAGGGTAATTTTTTCAGTGTCTCAAATCAAAGACTGAACTGTGGGGAAGTCTCTAAAATGCTCTGAATGCCTACATTGGGGCAGCAAGCAAACCCTCTCCATCAGCATTAGAGAGGGCACCCTCACTCCTGGTGCCCAGCACAGCAGTCTCCAGCTCACATTGCCAGTTCTTTACTCTCCTGACCCAAGCCCAAAAATGCACAGAAATATTTTTCATATCTTGTTTACTTTATTCTAAACTCTACTTAGTGCAAAACTCTGAAAACACAGTTTTGTGGACAACCAGTGAGATGCTTTATTATGATGCAGTTTCAGAGTCAAGAATCAAAGGATTTGATTCCAAGTCACCCTGCCTTGAAAAAGTTGTAATACAACTGGGAAATGTTGATGTTTTGTAAACATGAATTACAGAAACCAGAACCACTACATTGAGGCCATTCCGAATGAATGGTTCTAGACATGCTGGCATTTTAAGTACAAACACAAACTTGGTTTTAGTTGTTCAGGTTCCCCTTTCTTTTTTTAATCTTTGTAATTCTTAGAAAACAGAATGCAGCCAGGGGAAGGATGGCAGGGAAGTGGTGGTTCATTTGGTCAGTGCTACACTGAAATGTTTTTTCCACATATGTTAATTTTCAGCAGTCATCTGGCCCACCCAGGAATGTGAGTCTTGCATTTTCCTACTGCTAACATCTTAGAACTAAAACTCTTCCATGTTTTAGCTACACTATCAAAGTATATTTGTAGTGTCTCAACTGCAAATCTATCAAAGTGTCAGCCATTTCATTATGACTGGTTCTGATTTATTAATTGTTACTGGAAAAAAATTAATTTTCCATTAACTTTCCTCTGCCCTGAAGACAACAGGCCCCAGATTGCAAGGTGTTGGCTGTGTGACGTTATGTACAGTCTGTTCAGGTGTCTCTTTTTCCCTAATAAAAAGAGTCTTTCTGCTGCTTTAGCCCTTGGATGTTGTCTGCTGATGACTGAGACAGTTTTGAACCAACCAGGAGGGCAGTGGCCAGAGCAGCAATTTTGTTTTAATGGTGTATTTCTCAAAAGCCATCCAAATGCCATAGTGATGGACAGCTTTGAAATACATATTTAGCTTATAAATTTTAAATTAAGAGCCTGTCTGTTGTACCAGAGAAAGAAAAAAGCTTTAGAAATCAATTGTAGCAAAGCAAAAGGTTTGATTTATTGGTCTTTCTCACTTCTGCCTCTCATATGTTGTTCCTAGTGACCACAATGTAACAGAACATAACATTCTTTTTTATTATTTTGTTTTTTCTTGAGCTATAATGTTCTTTATAGAACTCTGACTGTATCCTTTTCCTAACCTTTTTCATTAGTGTAATTTCTCTTTGCATAGTGTTTCATTTTACTATAAAATTATTTGCATCAGAAGTGCAACACTTGTATTAGTTACTGATGCAGGCCACAGCACTGCTTTTTGTTTCCATCTCACAACCAAGTGAACAGAAATAAAAGGGGAATAGGCAGGACACAAACTAGTCAAAATTTCTTAGGTTTCTATTCAAAGTTGTATTTGGAATCCTTATTGTGACAAGCACTGCTGAAATTAGGTGGGTTTACTGTGATGATGGGCAACTGGCATCGTTCTGTTGCACGTGGTTGCCATAAATTGTAGCTTTTTATAATACAACACCTTTGCAAATTGTACTGGTAATGGTGCTGGGCTGTCAGGGGCACTTTGCAAATAACATCTGCTGGAGTCTCAACAGGATGTAACACGTGGCCTTGTGATCACTATCTAGCAGTTTTTAACAACCTACCTGACTACATTTTGCTCTGTAGGAATGTATGTTTAAATGGACATCTTTTTAAATTAATGATAACGTCTTTCCTTGCTCTTGATGATTTAGGTACTTTCTGCACTTTAAAATTTCAAACTATTGTCTAGCAGGTAACGACAGCAGTTAAATACAGCATTTTTAGAGCACACATTACAAGGCACAGAATTCCAGCCTGGAACATCTGGCTGATAAATTAGGTTGTGCACTAATCAGCATGTCATGGTGGTCAATGGCTAGGCAACTCTAAAGCAAATATATCACTATTTCTCTCTCCAACCAGAGACCTATCTGTACAGTAATTTGCTTAGCACCCAGTAAGCTGTAATTTCCTAGTTATCTAGAGAAAGATACAATAGGGAGAGTGCTTCTGAGGGGAGAAATCTGAGTGTGCTTGGACAGTGTAAGCTGAAAAATTTCAAAATAATATTCATAGTTTGGGAAATACATTTTTCTTGACTATGTGATACTGTTTTTCACATTGATGAATCAGCACCATAATTCTAAGTGACATTGTCCTCCAGATCCTCAGAATCAAGTTGTGATGTGCTTGTTAGTCTGATTAGAGGCTTGGTGCTTGTAGAAGGAGCTCTACTTCCATTTCATACAGAAAGGCAAGCATGAAACAGCAAAAAAGTGTGTGTGTGTGTGTGTAGCACTTGTACACGAGAGATGTGCCTGTACATAAATGTCAGATTAAAGTAGATAGATAGGATCAGTAAAGGAAACTAAAAAAAAAAAAACAAACTAGCAGTGAAGCAGAGCTGCTGTTTGTTGTTTTTCTTCATGATTTTTTTGCTCACCAATGGCTAAAGATTTCGTGTGCAAGGTGTTAGTCCTGGCAAAAAAGAATAGAGTTGATATAGCTCTTTAGTTGTTGGGTGCTCTTATAGTACTGATGCACCTCATGACCTGTAGAATATATATTTCAATTCTGATTGCAGGAAAAATTCAGATTCTATTTGTCAGCTCTGATTTTATATATTGTCTGGTAATGAGCCATTGTGTTTTTCAGCCACTCAGCAGTGTAATGCTAATTCTGGATGACTGATGAGCAATGCTAGCTCATCTGGCTAAGTTTACAATGACTTTATGCTGAGCTGGGGCTTTCTAGGCACCAGCAGAACTCCTTTTTGTTGCTGCCTTGTGTACATGCTGCTAGGCAGCAGCTGCACCAAATTTCAGGTCTAAAGCTCTTCAGACTGAAGCACAAGTGAGGAGTAGAAGTCTAAAAGAAGGAATGTTTCAGCCTTTGAGAAACTTTACTACTTCCTTCAATGACCAATTAGATAAACTTGTTTTTCTATTGGTTCTGAAAATTGCTGCAAAATCTTCTGTTATGTGGATCTATCCTGTTGGTAAGACACAAGCTTGGAAGGAAGTGACTAAGCCATATGGTGGCTGGGTGATTGCTGTGGTTAGAGATGGTGCTGGGTGTATGGGAAGTGCAGCACACAGCTGAGCCCCTCGTGGATGGGACTTAAAGTCAAGGGTAATGTGTGTCAGTCTGCTGAAGGAAGTGGAATGAAGGCATGTTCATGAGATATACTGTGCTTCTAAAAAGGAATCATAATTGACATTTTATTTGTCTAGCCTTGCCTTCCTCTTGAAATCTTTCTGTCACAATGAATGGAGACTCCCAGTAAAATCCACTCCCTAATCCTCGACTCATGTAGATTTTTTTTAGATTTTCTGACTTTTTGCTTGTGCTGCCTTAAACCTGAATCCACAAGCAATAGCTACACCATGGCAGTGGAGGACAGAAAATGAATGCACTTCAACAGAAAAGAATACTGGCCCTATAAGAATTTTCTTATTTAGGTTCGAGTCACATCACATTGACAAAATTACTTGCTCCTCTCAGTGGTTCAGCTGCTATTATGTCTGATTTTGAGTGTGCATGTGTTGCAATGTCTAATTTAGGGGGGAATAAAAGCATTACACTCACTTATATGTAGAAAATTATTTATGAGGTAATGATACTATGGAGCCTGATTTGAGCTTTCAGGAACACTGACTTCAAGGACTACAAACATTTGCAAATGTAGTTACTAAAAATTATTTGGAAACATAGATGGCGATGAGACAAAGAAGCAGTATAAAATTTACTCCAAATCAAGATTCTACCTCTGAATTTGCTAAGACTCTCCTTAAATCTATGTCCATGAAATTGATATTGTCTCTCTCCTAGGGATCTTCAGCGATCCCAAGGGATTACTTCAGGGTGAGCTAAAAAATATTCTTGCATTATTTACCAATGACTCATATGTAACCATCTGCCACTCCTCTTCCTTGAGTAAATATTGGCAAATGTTATTGCTGCCAAAACAACAGTCAGCTTTACATCACAGCTTTCTCAGATACTGACACAATGGCTGTGCCAGGATAAGGCAAAGTGCTTTTCTGAAAGCTGTAAAAACCATCTGGGGCTTTCTCATAATCCTGGTTAGACTAACCCTAAAACTGTGCCATCTGATGAGGGGAAAATCATGGCTGAGGTCAGGAAATCACAAAGAATCTATTCCTTACTTGTTGCAGTCGTGCCAGAGGGCTTGATCTGTTTTACCTTGGCAAGGAACAGTTTTGTGGCTGGAAGAATAGAGCACGGACAGATGATGGTTCTGTGGAATCCATCTGGGTCCTCACCTCTTGGAGAAGTTTTTGGAGGCTGATGGTGCAGAGTGTTCTTCCTTTCTTCTGCAGGGCCACAAACAAGGAAAGACCCCTCATGTACATTATTTTCATGCTGTGAGATGCAGTTGCGTTTAATTTCTATGTTTTCAGCTTCTACTTCATCTTCATTGTGGAATTGTGAAATTCTTTGTGATCTGATGCTGTATATAAATTACTCAAAAATTGGCATCTTGGTATAAAACAGCAAACTGCTTTTTGCTATTTTTAAGAATTTGCCTGTTTTTTAAAAAAATGACAAGAATATTTTTGCTGCATTCTTACTCAGTGATCTAAAGTTATATCTTCATTGATTTGGCACTTACCAGCTTTCCAAATAAGACATTACAAGATCCTTAATGGATGTACTTTTGTGGCTTAGTAGCAGACTGGCTGCTGCTGTTTGCTTTCAAGGTAACCCTTCATGTTTGTTACATTTTTAGAATACTTTGACTATGTGCCCAAAACCACCAAAGATGTTCATCCTGCCCCATCTAACTGAAAAGGCTATTTCAGCCACTCTCATGAGCAAGTGAGGTTGTTGTAAGAGGAAGATTTGTCTAAGTGTTTTTTTTTCTCTCATAACTGGTACTTACTCAATGCACACCAGATCCTGTGCCTTGCTGCATGGAGGTGCCCTGCTAGACCTGGGCAATGTAGCTTGGCTGCTGGAAGCAGTGCAGTTATATGAATGTGTATGTCTTCACTCTGGCTAAAATTCTCGACTTTCTGCTCAGCCTGGCCATTCTGAATACAGTGTCAGTCAAGTGAAATGCTGCCTAGCCAAAAAGAGGAAAGAAAATACATTATTCTTTCATATTTTCATGTGTTATCCTGGTAGATTCTGGTGATTAGGTATTGGGTCTTTCCAAGCTGGCATTTCAATGAAGAAGAAATCACTGATGTGGAAGTCTACTGCATCCTCCTTGCTACATACAAGCCTAGAAAAGCTTTTCTTCTAGGACTTAAAACTTGCTTCCACATGAAAAAAAAAGATTCTTAAAAGGCAGCGGTAATATTGCTGAGTAATATGTAGACCTAGTGTGTGGAAATTAGTTCTTCAGTACAATTACTGGTTAATGTGAACATTCTTAGAAATAGGCAGGAGATATTTAAAGACTGAATTAAAGCCTGCTGTTGGCTACAGTTTGAAAAGTAGGGCTACAGACATGGTGTGTGAAAAAGCCCATTTAAACCACACTCTACCATATTTAGAATCGTGTAGGATGAAAATTCACAGTAAATATTCATAATCTATATTCAAATATTAGAGCAGGAATTTAGATTGTCCTGAACCCTTGTGTTGTTGCAAAAGAATGGAAATTATTTTCCTGCTACCATTGTAAAGGGAAAATAATTTTGAAAGATTCTGCAAGGCAGAATTAAATATGCTGGTCTTGTTCTGTGTTTTTTTCATTTTGGTCAGCATGTGAAAGTGAAATGCAAATGTTAGCAATCTTAGAGCCGTTCAGATTTGTCTTCTGTTTGCTTAGGCTTCCCTGTGGATGATCTTTAAAATACACTGCATCACAAATACAGTTATACAGGATTCACGGATGGTAATTTTGTGTGCAAATCTCTCCTCTCCCCTTCCCCACCATCCTGTAAAATCATGGGCTTCTTTTGTGTGATCCATTGGTCTTTTTCACTTATTTCTTTCTGTTGTTTAAGGAAACATCTGAGTCATGATTTTCCTTTTTCTCTCTAGCCATGAGGAATGCAATTTTTCTTGTGAGTGAAAGCTTTAATCCTTTGACTCTGGGATCTGAGTTAAACAACAATTTTCATTAGAAGTTCTCATAGCTTTTCTTATTCCACTTTGAATGAGTGGTATCATTTCTAATTAAAGACCCCATTAAATACCAGTGGTAATTCACAGAAAGCCTATTTAGCTTGTTCTGCAGTACAGGATCCTTGTTGACTGGGCTGCTTGTTTTCAATCAAGTCTTATCTCTGGCCATGAAAGATGCTGAGGTGAAGGAGGACAGAACATTGCAGGTTCAAAATGGGAACCTAATTTTATTTCCTATACTTGACACACAAGCACCAGGTGACAAACACAATTCAGTTGATTTATTTGCTGTGCCATGATCTTTCCCAGTATGATAATAAGCATTTAGCAGCTTGGTGACACCCTCACAAAGTTATGTTAGGAAGGACTCTAAGGTATCCTTTGTCAGGGTCAGGGATGCAGAAACACCCTTTCACTTCTTTGTATACAGACAATAAAAAAAAAAAAAACCACGTCTGCTGCACATCATCTTCTGGCATCGTTTGCCTTCCTGTCATCATGTAGGTTTGCATCATAGCTGTTTCCAAAAGCTGTTGTTACCCTAAGTCCACTGAGATCAATGTCTGCTGAAGGAAAGTGAGGACAGCTTTCACACTCAGAGCTTGCTTTGATTGTTGGTATAAAGTCTTGTAGTCCCAACACAAGAATAACCACTCATGAAATCTAAGTACCTCATTCCTTTTGGTTTATATATGTTTTATCTGCTTTTTTTAAACTAAAAAAAAATTACTTACGGCTAACCATGAGTGTCAGAATGTCTTTATATTAATATCTATCTTCACAATCAATATGTCATTTTTAATGCTTTAACTGCCCTTACAGATTCCAAATGAAGATTCATCTCCTGCACATTTCCTTATTGTTGGAATTACCTGTTTTAGTGAGTTTTCTGTCTTCATACAGCACTAAGCTTCATTTCCTTCTGAACATACAAGCAACCAGCCAGGTACAGAATTGATTACTAGTGCAGCTTTTGCAGGAAATTCAATCAAGGCATCAATTTTAGACTGTGATGATGATAATAAATTCCCTATTTAACAGAATTTATGCTTTCATGCTTTTTGACAAGACATTTTAATTAATCAGTGTAAGTGCTAATGAAATAATGAAGTGGTTTGAACCATAGAAAATTATTGTTGTCTGCTAAGTACCATGTGAGAAACAATAGCAGGACTTACCAGATGGACGCATAAATTAATGTGGCTTCCCTGAGTTTATGGTTTTCAGCTTTTTTTATTTTGTATTTCCATTTGTGCTAGGAATGCGTCACAAAATGAAGTAACCTACAACATGAAAGCCCAGTGCAGAAAGTTAATGCTTAAGTTGTGTAATTACAGTCAGTAAAGGATGTGATTTATAAGTATAATTAGTTCTTACTGAATAGTCTTCCACTATGCCTTGAAATGGGAGTCTAGTTCAAATGGGAATACAGATGAGAACCTACACAAGGTACAGCCTTTTGATTCAGTAATGGCTTTGAGAAACAGAGAAGATGAGTTATCTGGCTTTTCATGATGTGCAGGGCTTCCAATCTCATTCACTCTCAGAAGTAAAGCTGGAGCCACAGACATTCCTCCCTCAGCGTTTGAGCTCCATTTGTTGCTTGGAGCAGAGGAAAGTTACAGTCTAGTTGTTGACTTGTTACCAGTCCCCATGAATCTGGCAATGTTGGCTGTTTGCTTCTCGTAGATTCCACTTGAGTGCAAGCACAGTCTAATTAGCCATGAAGAGATTTGTTTAATTCTATTCCCTTTGCTCACTCGGTCACTGCTCTGAGCAGGAATCTCTCAGCAGATATTGCCACTGACTCATGGGACTCCAGCTGATGAGGGATTGTGAGCTTTGTGGATCTGGTGTGCTCAAGGTCGTGTCACGGGTTCATGTGTTTGTGGGAAAGCACATAGCTGCAGGCAGCTGCCCAGAAAATGTGCACTGCTGCCTCGTCTGCTCCTTCTGAAACACCACGGACAAGGCACAGCAAAGAGGAGAATCCCAGCCCTGCAAATGCACGGAATGCAGACTGAGGCAGAGGTGTGAAAGTGCCTAAGCTGAGGTCTGACGGAGAGAGTCATCACTCGGAGCAATGAGCCCTGTCACGTCTCAGTGAGGAAAGGCCCGGAGGGGCTCTTCAGAGAGAGAACACTATTGCTACCACAGTTCAGTTCCTTGTCAGCCTCTTGCTAGAGCTGCAGCCTAGCCTTGGAACTATGACTTGCAAATGTTTGCAAAAATAAACTGCATAAGAAATTCATACTTGGGCATTTTGTAGTTCTGAATCTCTTGTCTTTGCAGGAGTTCGATTTTGCTGCAGTATATTTCTATTTCACGGCAAACTGGACTTTAGGGTAAAAGCAAGTTGCCAGATTCTGCTTCTGGAATGAGTGCATGGTTCCTGGCAGATTCTGTGGGAGCTGCTGGCATTGAGGTGAGGGCTGAATATTTGGGATTGACCCTGAAGAACAATTTCAAGTCCTGCTGTTTTATTCATTGGGACATAATCTAGACAAACAGGATTTGCAGAGGATTTTATTTTTTATTTCATGTGAGATTCTTTAGGATGTATTTTATATTTGGTAAAATAGTTGTTTGAAAAATGATGCAACATAAATACCATTTCTGAATTTGTCTCCAGCTGAAAAAGACACATGCAGAGGAGATGGGAAAAAAAAAGCATAATGGGAAATCTGATCTTAAGCTACTCCCTTGCTGGGTTCATGCTTTTTAACTCAAGAGATAACCATAAGTAATAGAATTTTTAAAACTAACATTTTTTAAAAACTTAAATAATCAATGCATTTGAATAAACATGTTTAGCCATTTCTTTGCAACTTACATCTGCCATAGTATTTGGTTCCCCAACATTGCTGTTAAAGCAATTGTGGGCTAATTTATTTTACACCTACCTGAGTCTTGTCAGTTCTGAGAAGTCAAGCAAGTTGACAGCTTAGTTTTTATTCATTTCCTGTCACAGAGGCAGAGAAATAGCCCTGCTGCTGGGCTTGGTCAAAGATGAAATTGCTCTGGAGCCTCATTAGAAAAGTGAATCAATATGTTCTCCTGAACTGGCATGTTTTATGTACTTAGTCTCTCTTCCCCAGGAAGACACTATTATTTAGGAATCAAATCTATCCGGCAAACTAAAATTAAGCAATTTTCTCCCTCTCTTTATATATTTTTCTAGCTAAAAAGTATTCCAAGCAGCATTCTAAATTATTCAAAACTCTCTAGTCTGTGGAATTTTCAATCTGATGGAAACAGCTGAAAAATAAAAACCACATGCTCCACTGGCTCTGCATACAAGAGTCTGCATTTTAATCCAGAGCTGCTGCATATGCTGTAGCATGTGCCTCTATCATTTGGTGTTGACATATGCATTATGATGAGAGGAATTATTCAAAGCTAAATTGCTATTCTGGATGGTAGTGTGAAACAATGAAAATGAGATTGCTAGAGGGGAAAATATATGCAACAGTTTGTATAGTTAGGGAAGAAAATTGGATTCATTTGCTGAAGCACTGCTTTCCTATTTAGCAGACTTTAACCCCTTTACAACAGCTAAAATAAAGCTGTGACATGTTTCATTACAAAATTCAAATACTTTTTCAACTGATATAGTTGTAATATTTATGGACCAAATCAGAAAATGTCCTATAAGTAGGAAATACTTTGTTTAGACACACATCTATACTTTGTTGGAACAGTGGGAATAATTTGCATGAAAAAGTAAAATACAAGCAAAGAATTACTACCTTTCCTTTTATTTTATTAAGCTGTGAATGCACTGATTTTCCTTTTTTTTTTGTTGTGAAAGGAAAAGCTTTTCCTTCAGCGTGGATCTTGGGTGAACTGAGCCCATGCATTGTGAATATTCTGCCATTTCCTGTGTTGGTGTGCTTCATGGCACAAGCTCAGGATATTAATTTCTTTCCCTAAAATAGTTTTCTTCCATAGCTAACCCAGACAGTCTGACTAATCAATACTGAAATACAGTATAGAAGTGGTTGGTTTCTACAAATTTGTGCTGGTCTATACCTCTTTTAGAAGTAGAGTCACAATGTTCTTCAGCTATTCAGAAGTCCTAATAAAACTTTTGGAAAGTCATCCTTGCCCTGTACTCTGCAGAGAGGTTATAGATTCTTCCTATACTTAAAAATTATCTATGATAGCAATAAATTAAAGAGTTTCTCTGTAAATTTGGGTCAGAATTCCAGCTTTGCCCATCACATCTCACAAAATAAGATGTTTAGAGCTTACCATTGTTTTATAACTCCTTGGCAGAGCAAAATTTCCACCCATTCTTGAAAGGTTTTTGGCAAAGTGTAGCTCTATCCTAATTGCTGCCTCTGAATCCCCCTCCTTTTTCTTACATTGTCTGTCCAGTTATTTCACAAGGGACATCAGTACGTCAGGTCTGGGAGGTGACAGTGTTCCCATTTAATTTCTTTACTTCTTGAACTGTGTGCCAGACTAAACACTGGCATTTGAACTGGTTGCTAAATAAGCAATAGACACTTGTCTAACTCCTTGAGAGTTGTTTGCTTACCTGCAGTTTAACTTCACTTATGTGTCCTCTAACTGGTTGCAGTAACATCCTTTATGTGTGATTACAAGAGATCACAAAATTCCTTACTGACAGAGAGTAAGGATGAGACAGAGATAATTTTAAAGAGACAATAAAGAACTGGAAATTCAGATTTAGACCTGGGACAAAGTGAATAATGGTTTTAAGGCTGGCTTTATTTTTATTAATTTAGATTTTTTAATATTTTGAGTCTTCATTTATAGAAACAAAACCCCCTGACTTGAGTTGTTTCTTTTCCAGCAAGAATGATGGGTTTTATCAATGTACATTTTCAACAGAAGAAATAAAGCAATTGTTACAATTTTATGATTACTTGAGAAAGAATTATAATGAGCTATTGAGGGGGTGGGGGGAGAGGAGGGCTGGGCTGGGCTGTGATAAAAGGAAAAGACAGAAAATGACCAGATTTTTTAAGATCCTCTATTCATGCTGTGTAGCACTTTTCTTCTAGTGGAATTCTGCACTTTCTTTGGAATTTTGTAGCTTTCTTGCAAGGGGAAGCAGAAGGACAGGTGCTGATCTCTTCTCTCTGGCTGCCAGTGATGAGACCCAAGGCAGTGGCATGAAATTGTGTCAGGGAAGATTTGGGTTGGGTACTAGGGAAAGGTTTTTCACCCACGGGGTGGTTGGGCACTGGAACAACTCCCCAGGGCAGTGGTCAGAGCACCAAACCTGCCAAAGTTCAAGAAGTGCTTAGACAACACTCTTGGGCACATGGTGTGATTGTTGGTGCTGTCCTGTGCAGGGCCAGGAGCTGGACTTTGATGATCCTTGTAGGTCCCTTCCAACTCAGACTATTCTGTGATTCTATGATTATAGTAAGAAAATCTGTTCTATATATATTTGCATAATATGCCTCCTTATGTAAGGTGGACATACCCAGTGAATAGAGAAATGTTGCAACTATTAAAATCTATTTTTAGAGAAGGACAAGCACAGAAACAGAAAAGGAACACACAAGTTAGAGTAGGGTTTGTGGTGAAGAGACCAGGAGTACACTCCAAAGAGTGCAGGAAATTCACTCCAGGCTCTTGAAGTGTCTGTAACTACTCTTAGACTGAACATCTGATGTTGAGATTTGAGAACTGAATGTTTGATAGCTGAAGAGTGATGTATCTGCACCGTGTTCCAAAAGATCTGAAGAAGTTATCAGCTGTGTTCATGCTTTGAAAGGCTCAATAAGCTTTGGTGTTAGAGAATTAAAAAATCAGGAACTGCCCATGATGCATGACACTGGTAGAAGAAATAAGTTATGCAAGCCAAGAAGGGTGTTTGCACGAAGGTGCACAATTCTGTGTTCATACATATGCTAGAAGATATCAGTTCTCTGGACCGTGTTTATCCAGTGACACAGGTTAAGTATCTGCCATTGCTGGGGCTTTAATAACCTTCCTGCAGATGCTGGGGGGCTGCCACACAGAGTGCAGCCCAGGCAGTAACAGCAGGAGCTGCTTCATTAGACTCCCTTCTTCAGCAGAGCCTGGGAATGATGGTGACTTAATTTCCATTTTTGCATGAGAGACATCTTTCCTGTGTAATGCAATCTTGAATTTATATAGCATGTGTTAATAGGTCACACGAATCTTGTTGAGGAAATTTATTACTTGATGGATAGTGTTCATTTAATTCATAACTGAATTTTCTAGAAAGACTTCTATGCTGAATTATCTTCACATTCTCAGGTAGAATGTAGCCCTTAAAAAAAAAGGCAAAGCTATTTACTTACCCTTGGCATTTAAATCACCAATTTTTGCAAAAGATATAAATTCTAGAAATATTTTTTTAATCACTGAAGATTATGACAATTATTTGCCTCTTCCTTTAACTTCTGAATCAATACCGGTTGCCACAGCTTGGTTACATTTGCTGTCAAAACACAGTACATCATATATCTGTAGCAGAAATAGCTCTAAAAGGAATGGAGGGTTTGGCATCATTTCAGAACTTAAGTGATGCATAAAGAAGATCAATAGTAACCTAAAAACTGGGTAATTCTTATGTGCTGTGCTCTTGTAATAGTCTAACAGAGTAAGTAACAAACCTATTTAAATGTTACAAAACCTGTTTCTAATGAGGGTGACTAATTTGTGAGAAATGCAGAATATCTCAGCATTCTGACTGATGTCATGTTTGTTTGCCAACTGCAGAATGAGATGAAATAATTGTTTGGTTTTTTTTAATTTGCTTTTTTAAGCAATAATGAGTTCTGTTCATGTGTAAAGAAGAAAATAATATTTGAAGTAATTTTTTAATCTTTAATGGAATGATGAATTAGGATTCTTAATATTTGCCTTACGTATTTCTTAAAAATGTGTTAATTTGATAATTCAGAGCCTGAAAAAGTTTCTTAATCTTAAAATGTTCCAGTCATGGAAGCTTTAACAGTTTCTTGTTTCCAAGGTCCAGAATGATAGTGTTTGGGTCATGGGCTTCCTAAAATTTGGTAACAAGTCATAACACAAATCAGACAACTGTAGCAAAGGGGTGTGCAGACTTATTTATTAAACACATTCAAATGCTCTCTGGCTGGATGCTCTGTTAATCTTTGTGTTACACCTGTTTTGATATTGTAATGCTATTCGTGATTTCAGAACAGGACAACTTCTTGAAGAAATTGATAAGATTTTTCATTTTAGCTGTGCACTGATGCCTGAATAGATCACAATAATTAGTCAATGTAAGATCAGTTGGGTTCTGATAATGTTGATGCAGCTTCCAGTGGCAGCATATTGTCAGAAATCACTTGACCATACTTAGCTTCCATGTCTGAACGTGTCAGATGTGAAGACTCATGAAAAGTAAATTGTAAACAAACTTTTTGCCTATTATCTGAGTGTGTTTGCACTACCTTAAGAAAGCAGTTAAGGGCTGAGTAGAAATTTTGTGGGTGTTGTCTTGAAGTTAAAATTTCAAACGTCCAAAACCCAGGAGATTAAACCAATTCAAAGCAAATTGTGTTGTTCTAACTGGGGGACAGCAAAGTACTTGTCTCTGTGTGTAGCAAGTGACAGAAGTGATCTGGAGAAGAGTCAGCATCTCTCAAGCCAGAGCAGCGAGTTGGCTCCTACTTAGACGTGGCCACACGGCCTGAAGTTAGTATTCTTATAAAAATATGGGAATTACTACCTTCATAGGCGGGGTTACAGCCTCGCACCACTGCGGGTGCCCGGGATGTCCCTTGGGTAGGGCACCATCCGCTCTCCACGGCGTTTGTATGAGAGCACGCACAGCTGCCGCAGTCTGCGCCGCCCGGCTCTGTCTTCGCACGCCCCGCTGGCCGGGGCCTTCCTGCAGCCGCCGTCCCGGCCCCGCCGTCCCCATCCCGCTGTCCCCATCCCACTGTCCCCATCCCGCCTTGTCCATCCCCCGTGCCCATCCCCCGTGCCCATCCCGCCGTGCCCATCCTGCTGTCCCGGCCCCGCCGTGCCCATTCCCCGTGCCCATCCCTCCGTGCCCATCCCGCCGTCCCTATCCCGCCGTGCCCATCCCGCCGTGCCCATCCCGCCGTCCCTATCCCGCCGTGCCCATCCCGCCGTGCCCATCCCGCCGTCCCTATCCCGCCGTGTCCATCCCCCGTGCCCATCCCCCGTGCCCATCCCGCCGTGCCCATCCTGCTGTCCCGGCCCCGCCGTGCCCATTCCCCGTGCCCATCCCGCCGTGCCCACCCCGCTGTCCCTATCCCGCCGTGCCCATCCCGCCGTGCCGGCCCCGCCGCCGCGGGGCACGGGCGCCCCCAGCGGAGGCGGCAGCGTGGCGGCGGCGGGAGATGCTCTCAGCAGATGCTCTCAGGCGGCTGCGGTTGGCGGGCACGTTTTAATGATCCAGAGCTTTGGAGCGGCTCAGGGAGGATCACTGTCAGCGCTCCCACTCAACACAATTATAACTGTTACTCTTCTTAGGTAAGACTTAGTACTGCCGCGTTTGCTTGTGCTTTGTTTGCCAGATTATCTCTGGCTGTGCTATTTCAGTCGAGCTTGTGCTTTGTTGGAGGAAAATGGTTATGGGGTGTAGTATGCTTTTGCAGGTTCTTCTTAAACACTTTTCCCGCTGTTTCCATGCCTTCCACGACTTCCTGTGGACGTGACATGAAATAATTGCTTTTATTTGGTTTTGATTAGTTTTGGTTTTGGTTGTTGGGGTGTTTTGGGTTTTGTTTTTGTTTTGTTTGTTTATGTTTTGTTCGCGAAGTAACTGTCTTTGTTGTGGCAAGGCGTTCTCATAAGGAGAGCGTTCTGGCCATTCTGCTGCTGTAGAGGTTGCTAGCATTACCTGAAGTCTAGATAGATCAGGAAAATGCAGGATTATAAATGTCAGTGAGGAGTCACAGACTTGTCTGGCAGGATCATAGTTAGAAGTGACAAGTTGTATACTTAAATGGCTGAGTAACTACTGTTTGTCCTATGCTTACCTTTTTATAAGTACTGGGGTGGAAGGGGGACAAAGGTTATTCTATAAATAAAACCACTTCCCTGTGATTTACGTGCTCAAGGAATGGCCTGAGCATTGGCTGCGAGCGACAGCGTCTCCTTTTCCGAGGCTGCTCCCCCATCTAGCGGCAGGTCTGTGCCTTGGCTGCCGGTACAGGGATGGAGATGCTGCTCGCCGTAGGCACCCAGCTTATTCATGGATTTGATCAGCAGCAAGTGCGGCAACCATCAAAGTTGGAGTCTATCTAGACCAATCAATAAAAGACGTACTTAATTTTTCTGCAGATGTTCATAAAACTTGTAATAGAGAAAAATGGGATTTAAATCAGGGAAACCACCTTGTCTGCTGTGAGCTTTGTAGGTGTGAGATTATTTCATGTAAAATGAGAGATGAGGCTGGCCAAACACTTAGTACTAAATCTGGAGATAAGAATTCAGTCACTCTTGTAGATCGTTCGGTATTAAAGGTGTGCTTGTCAGTGCTATATTTACATTCTCCCTTTAAAATATTCTTTTTCTAATAGCTCACAAGTCTCCAAATGGATATGATTACCTGTATCCTTGAGCTGAAGACTTTTACATTTCTTTTCTGTAAAGCTTAATGTATAATCTCTGTCTTGATGTATCTTTGTTTCCATTCCAAGATTCTGTTAATAAAAATACAACACTAAAAGCTCTGTTTGGCAGTGGGTTTGTAATCAATAAAAATTAGCCATTGGCTCCTGTGCAGTGATACCAATAACATGGTTGGGTTACTGGTAACCTTTTATGAGAGAAAGCTCCTACAGAAATGCTCTTTGCCATTGGAGACTGTAATGTTAATGGTAGTGCTCAGGCAAGTTTAACAGATACCAGACAAAGCAAACCCAATAATTAAATAGCATCTAATCTTGATTGTCCCTATAGAAACTAGAATATACCAGCAGATATAGCTCTTTTCTCATTCAGGTTTAATGCAGGAGCTCAGATGCTGGAGATTTATGGGATTCTTTGGGATTAAGTCAGTAAAATACATTACATATATATAAAAACTTCAGCCCTTGACATAAGAGAGTTCTTTAAACATTGCTTTCTCCTGGCATTTTCAATATATTAATAATGCATCTTTTTATTATTATTGCAGGTTTGTTGATATAAAAGACTGCTGACATAGATCACAGTCAGGTGACAAACTTTGTTTTTAAGCTATGCAGTTCAAAGCACTCATAAATTTGGGAGGTTGAAATCCCTTGTTTCCTTATCTTCTTCTACCCCTTATCATCTCATGTGTTTGACAGCCATGTTGCCTCTGAACATTTTTCCTGGCCATATAATTTTTTCTGTGCTTAAGGAGGACATATGTGTATTTTATGTCTAGAATAGGATTGTAAAAATAACAACTGATCCAAATTTTTAAGAGTAAAGCTTGTGGCTGGTATAATTTTCCCTGTGAATGTTTTAAAATCCCTTTAATTTAGTTATAAGGCTGAGTCAAGTTGACCATCAGAAAACATTTCTGTAACCTGGTTTCAGCTACAGAATGTTAAAAAATTCTGATTTGTCTCTCCAGGTAATAAACACAAGATCTCTTGATGTTGTGTGTATTAAAACATTGTAAATAGAGGATACAGTTATTGTAAGACAGAGTGATCTTAGAGGGCAAAAGATTTAATATGTAAGATAAACCTAATTGCAGTTATTTTAGATGGAACTCAGTTGTTCTGGAAAAATATTTCTAATTTATCTGTGCATGTCTAATTTGAAATTAAATTAGCAATTGCTTGTTCTTTAAGAGAATGTGATGTCTTTAGTCAAATACACTGCTCCCAAATACAAGATGTCTAAGGAAAATAATTTCTGAGATAAATCAATTCAGTTTGAATGGCAGCAGCTACTTAAACTCCTTTGCTGTCCTGTAGTGTTAGCTCAGGTATGGTCTAGCAAGTTCTAGAGCAAAATTTGACTGAGATGGTCACAGGCAACTGTTTAAGGCAATCCTTCATGTGGCTGGGGCTGCTCTTAACACAGCACGTAAGCATGTTTAAAAATAAAAATATTATCCAACCACACAAATTTGCAATGTGTCAGACTTTGCAGGTGCATTTGAAGATGAAGGAGTTGGAACGTTAGTGAAGACTTTTTTATCATGGGTGCTAGCATGCTGTAGTAATGCCAAGTACATGCTGTGATCTTCATGGAACAGCTGCAATTTCAACAGCTGTAGTGATGTTCTGGTTTATCTCACTTGGGCATGCTTTCTTTTAACTTAGGCTAAAGTTTTGTGCCACAAGGCAAGAAAATTTAGGGAAGAATTTGTGGTAAGTAATTCTTAACTACTACTGCTGATGTTATGAATTTACTGCACTTGGAACATCCCAGCAGTGACTAGCAGAGTTCATTGGTTCAATTCTAATAAATGTGAAGCTGCTTGTGGATGTGTAAATGTGTCCATCTGGTTTTCTGGAATTATACTGTCACCAAACAGGTACCAAGTCCCAAAATGCACAAGTCTGTGACTAGCAAAGTCTCATGGTTGCCTGTAATTTTCATCTTCGTCCATGATTGCCTCTTACAATAATATTGAGCTTTGGGAGATTTTATCATACACCCAGAGGCCTCTAGCTCAAAGCATACTGAGGTAATTCATGTGTATGATGCCAAGTCACAGCATTACTTACAAACCACTTTTCAGTTACTCAGTAGAAAAAATAACATTTCCACTATCCAATGGGGGATAATAATTTTACTCTCTTGCCAGTTGCACATGTTATTCATTGGCATTATTTTGTCCAGTGGGACATGGAAACAATTTGATTCTAGTCCTTTCTAGAATATTATTTTGTTAAGAGTCACTGAAAGGTTTGCTCAAAACTCTTTATAGTTATTAGTCTAGCATTAAGAGGTTTGCCTTTAACTGGTAATTCAGAAATCCAGACTTTTTTCTTTCGTAGACCCATTTCTTAAAGCCGCTTTTTTAAAGATGGGTAAATTGTGTAATATGATTTCTAAATCTGCCTGCAATGTCTTTATTTTCATGTAGTCATCTCAGTCACTGAGCATGTTCTTTGATTTCATAATAAAGCAGGGAACCGGAGGTTAGATGATTTCTCAAAATACCTTTCAGTTGCATTGCAAGAATCCAAACCAACTATTTTATTTCTGTTTAAATTTTTCTTAAAAATTCCAGTGACTGAGGCTCAGCACCACTCAATTCCATTTATTTCATGCTTCACTACTCTTACTAGTAGAGTAATTTCATAATAATTCAGTTCAGTTTCCCTCCCTGCAAACAAGATTATTGTTTTTCACCCCAACTCCAGAAGATGCAGAGAACAGTTTATTCCCTTCTCTGCTTCAGCCTTTTCTCTTTTGAAGAAAGTGTCCCTCGTAGATTTTGCTTCTCTGGAATGTTTTCAGTCTTTTCTCCTTGTCATGTTCTTGACCACTGATTACTGTTGTCTTCTCATCAAGAAGAATGACACTCAAAACGAAACACAGTGCAGTGTTTGCCTTGTCCTGATGTTTACAAACTGTGCTCTTAGGTACGTGTCAGTATGTTTACAGTTTCTTACTCAACACTGTTGACTTAAATCCAGCCTGTGATCTGCAATGCTTTCTGGATCTGTTTTAATACCAGTCATCACTCATCTCCTTCTGTGCATTTGGTTATTCCTCTTTGTCTTCATTATCTTGTTCATTTTCGATGACTCTGGATTGCTGCATTCACTCTGGATTCTGTTTGGATGCTGGTATTCTCACAGCCCTTTCCAGCTTCAAAGATCATTAGTGTATCCTACCAGGCAGATGCTGCCTAAATCCCAATGAATCAACTTGTTGGCTGTAGCTATGGAGCTGCACACAGGAGCTGAGCATACTGCTCATGTGGGTCTGCATCTCATTTTGCTGTTCATTCAGTACATAGCCCTTGTGCCTTCAAATGCACAAGTTTCCATTTCTCATAGTTCCATTTCATTCACTTGCCAAAAGGTTAAACAGCACAGCCCACATTCTGTTCAGATTGCCCACTTCTATGAGATGTGATGGATTTGGAAGGGTTATTCCAGACCAAGTTTGAACCCAGATTTTTTCTTCAATGAATATGTAGTGTTTCAAATATGTCACTTTTTTAACTTCAGCTTAAGATGGAGATATCTGAAACCTGAAATTACAAGACTGATGGATGCTTGTTGATTCTCTTTTTATGGATTTGATTCTCTTTTTATGGATGAATTCTGTGCTTGTTAGGCCTAAAACAAGAGCTGTGGTTAGGTGTCAGAAGTGAGCCAAAGGCTTAGTGACCAAATAATTATGTTGGGTTTTTAGTTCAGGTTTCAATATGCACAAGCAAAATACTCTCATGCATACAATTCGACGTGGAAGTGGTATAACAAATGGATGATGATGTGTTACATTTCCTCATCCCTTAGTTTTTTTTATAACAGATTTTATTTTTAAGTGCTTTGAGTCACATTTTAGTTTCACTTCCATGAAGAAAGCTTCAGCTATATAAGGTCAAGTGGTCTGTTCGTTCAGGATGCATCACTTCCTCCTAAGAGCTGACAGGTTAAACAAGCTTCCTCTGTGCTCTGGATACATTGGATACTGCTTTTTCCTCTTTATTTGATGTCTTTCTTCTGTGGGAGGATTGAAGATAAGTAGGAACTTGAGATCATGTTAGTCATGCTTCTAAGGCTTCCAAGAGTATGATCTCTTCACTTGGGCTGATGCCCACCTCTGAGCTGCTTCTAAATACTTGTTGGACTCCTATTCTGTTCCTCTCTAGTGACAGCAAGTACCTGAAGTCAATGAACCATATTAACTACGAGTAGCTTTATGATACCAAATTTTGTCTTGCATGTATGTTTGTACCCAGCAGATATCTAATATCTTCCAAAACCATCCTTTCTCTGGTCATGCTCCTGTCATTCTGCAGGGGTTTTTGCCAGCCTCTATGCAGAGTTCTCTGGGCTGTTTCCATCTTCACCAGCACCTCAACCTGGATCAACACCTGCTCACTCTCTGTAACATGGAAAGAGAGTCTTTCCTGTGGATTCTGTTGCAGGAAGAGGATGTTTTGCCAAACTGTGCTCTCATCTTTGCCCTTCATTTTTCCAGGCTCTGATAACTAGCCAGGCAGCTGATAGTGTAGCTGTGGGGCCAAAGAACATTGAAGGAGATTACATAAAATGGTATAGCAGCCAGAGCAGATGTGTATGTATAGTGTATGTTTGTCTAAAAATTTAAATTTTGTTGGAATAACTTATCCAATATAAACTAAACAAATAAGATGCACACCCAAACAGCATCTAAATGCTCTCTGCTTTCAAGATCCTGTCTTTATTTATAGTTCACCTAGAGTTCCCTAGTCTTCAGACTGAAGGACACCTAAATGCAAGTTTGATTTTTCACTCCTTTTTCATTCTTACTTATATACATAATCATGGAAAGAAGTTGAAATTTAAATTATATCTCTGCATAGAAAAAGCCTAGAGAAATTGATGATAAATGTGCTGTTCATCGCAATGAAAATCATATGCAATGGCCATGAAGGTATTTATATTTCTCCACCCAGTTGAAGATTCACTGATTTAAGTATTTTGCTAAGTATTAAAGTGGAATAGTAAAGGAAAAAATGTGTAGCATGCCAAAAGACATGCTTAAAACCTAGAATATTTTTGTCTAAAACTGTATTACCATTGCTTACTTTGGGCATGAAGCATTCTCTGCCAGCACTGATCAAGCGGCCCTGGTAGCTGCTGTCAAAAGAAGCAGTGAAGAGGAACTTTTCTCCAGTCTCCTGTCTCACAGAGATCTCTAACTCCAGAAACAATGCAATTGTAACCAGCTCCCTGCACAAACTTGAATCAGGAGTCCACAAACTTGCCCCAAATAGCTTTACCACAAGCAGTGGTAAACTCCACTAATAAACTTAGTTGCAGATCCTAACCACAAATTGTATTGCCTAACAGATTGCAATCCAGCAGTGCCAGTAATCATTTCATGTTTCAGCAGTGCTTGGTGTCCCTGTCCACCACTGGGCTGTCAGGGCATTAGTCCCAGTACAGTCACACAGTTGTCAACTCTCACTCCTGACAGCTCAGAGCCAGGCACAGCTGTGGGAAAGGGGAAGTATTGTCCCACCCCTTTTAGAGGGAGGGGACTGAAGTCTAAGGACACATGACGACAAGAACAGCACTGCAAAGAGTGGAGATGCTACTGAGTTCAGTCTTGAGTCTTAAGGACCAGACTTCATCAAGGTTCTTCTTCCTATCATTCCATCACCAATGTGCAAGGTTCATGTACCCAGACTACATGAAGCTACAGCTGGAGTAGCCTTTTCACAGACAGCCTATGTGCATTTTGGAAAAAGATAATTTAGCTTATGCATATCAAATTCTTCACTAATATTTATGCTTTACTAAGGAAGATTACAGTGAGATTAGAACTTAATAATGACAATTCTCTTTTGAGTCACCCTTCTATTTTCCAGAGAGGAGAAACACACATAAGAAGAAAGTTTTTTTAATGATAGTTAACATCCATAATACAAACAATAAGTTAAACACAGTAAAAATAATTTAAATAAAGTTTGAGGTTCCAGCCCTCATGCAAATAATCCAAATCTACAAAACAAAGACAAGTTTAAAAATAAACCCAGAATAAGTCTCTGAGAAAAAAAAAATCACTTCCATATAATATCAGTTAAATGAATGGAAATAAATTTCTGACTTTTGATGCCTGCAGCATTTGACAAATGCCAAGTCCTTAAATCTTCTCCAGGGTGTATAGATAGATGTAGAAGTTGCATAATCAGACTTTCCAGGGGACACCTTCACACATGACCTGGAAGCAAGTTTCCAACTCGACACGTTGCAGCACAATTCTTAAGTTAAATACATTACCAGTTTGTAATGCTACTACTTTTTTTCCCCCCAACTTTTTGATGCCAAGTCGGATCACTCTCTCAGTAGGGGTCTTAACAAGCTAGGTTTGTGGGACTTGAGACTTAGTATTATTCAGTACAATCAGGGGAGATTTTAGACTCAGGTCATGTATAAAATGAATACTTGAGTAAGTTAGTTGAAACTGTATCAATATTTCCAGAACAAATGCTGGTTCATAAATTGAGTAGACAGCTAACTTGCTATGCATAGTATCATGCATGGGAATAGTCATTTAAATGTTAAATATTTTAGCTTCCCACTGAGTGGTTTCCAAGTAACTCAGAGTAGTAAGATAAAATATCAACCCTCTCTCTACCTCGTGCCTCAGGAACACTCATCTGAGTGACTGACCACACAAGCATTCAAAATGAAAGCCTCTTATGACATTCAGGTCTTCACTGTCCTGGTGTCAGTATAGGCAAAATTTTGTTCATTTCAGTCCAGCTGTCTAAGCCAGATCACTTTGGTTCAGGAAGAAAACGACTCTTGGCAGCTAACCCATTCATGCTGGAGTCAATCCAGTTAAGGTATTGAGTAACTCTGGTGTAAACACCAGGCTTGTTTTCCTTTGCACAGCCATCTCCCCAGCTGACAATGCCATAAACCATCATCCTGCCATTGTGCTCACAGACCATGGGACCACCGGAATCTCCCTGACAACAGAAAGAGAACATATTAGGTCATTGCAGATGGAAGCTGTGATTGTTTTTCTAGAGTTAAGCAAGCTAGTGAGGACCTATGAGCTAAAGCTTTGATCTTTGAAAACATTGCTTAGATGGAACAGAAGGTTTCGCATCTGCTGTGACTTGAACAGTCTCTAAAGCTGAGATCTCTAGTTCCCCTTGTCAGGATACCAGGAGAATAGTTACCTTGGAAAATAACCTTCCATCCCCATCCCAAGTTTATAAACATATATATTAGACTAGTGATACAAGGTCAAGGCCAACATGCCCTATTCTTCATCACAGAATCACCTGTCTCCCTGTCCAAAGACACTCTTACACTTGAGGATGCTTGTTCTTTTCAGTGGCTCCTATGGTCACTCTGCCCATTAAGGTGCAGCGAAATAAATCTAGTTTTGAGGAACCTGGAGGCGCTCAGTGTCCCCTTAATCTACCCTTGCAAAGCTATAGTTAATGTGCAAACTGAGATTAGAACAGTTGCTATAGAGCTCTGATGGATATCTATCAGCTATTGTTTGAATAGATTGAAAATAAGGTCTTGAGGAAAAACAGTAGCTAAGATACTGCACTTGCACCTCCAAAGGAAGACCTGGAGGGGATAAAACCTAACTCTGGATTCCAACTTTATTCCAGATATTTGGCCACACGACAGGTCAACTCCACTTGACATAGTAATTTCTAGTTACATTAGAGACTCTAGTGACTAGTAGAGTTACAAGATGCTGCCAACTGATCCATATAGTAGTGTACATGTATTTGAAGTTATTTAGAAAATAAACCAAACCAATTTTACCTTGCAGGCATCAATCTGCCATGTGGGATCCCCAGCACAGACCATGTTGTCAGTAACTCTAATATTGTCATAGTATTCATATTTGCATTTTCTCTGTGATATTAAGTTCACAGTGGCTGACATCAGTCTTTGAGCATAGAAGATGTCATCTGCAAAAACAAAAAGTATTTCATTGTTCTTACTCTCCAAGAAACAAAAAGCAGCAAGAAACCCCCCATAAGACAATTACTGCACTAAAATTAGCATAACCATTCCAATTCTCCATTGAGGTTTTTACTTCCACCTTATACTTCCACCTTTGCTTTTACTGTTCATAAAAAGGTTTCAAAGAGAAAAACAAATGGTCCAAACACAAAATACAAAGTTTAGTTTTTAGAAGGAAAGAGTTTAATAATTTTTGATGGACATTCTGCACAAACACAATCCCTTGCTAATCCTCCTACACAACTTAATTTTTCTTCTCCTCCTCATCACATCAGGAACAATAAAAATTGTGGTTTATATTTTGCCTTACTTTGTATGGTTGATATGAGAGAGAAGCATCAGATAGGAAATGCCATAGACAACTAGAGAAGATGATAGCAAAGGTCATTCAAGAGATGCACATGGAATACATACAATGGAAAGGAATCCTTTTTTAACACTTCACAGATCATGGAGTAAAAATCACCTCATTCCCACCATTGTGGAAGACCAACTTCGGAAAGAGAAGTCATTTACTTACAAAAATCTTGTTTTCCATAGCCAGCTATTTCACAGTGTGTATTTTCCTTTAAGGAGAGGTCCCTCTCTGGCAAGCAGACTGTTCTGACATACTTGGATTCTACTGCACACTGTCCAGAAGTTGTTCTTATCCTTATCAAAGCTATGAAACCAAGTCAGAAAAGATACAGTTAGATTTGTAAAGTTTTCCCATCAAGTTCTGACAATAGCAGTACTTGGTACCGTTAATGGGAATAGCTGCAATTATATTTAGTTCTGGTTCCAGACGGCTCCCCTCATTGCTTTTGGAATGAGTCATTACTTAATAACAACAACATTAGTTTCCCAACACTAAAATTGACAAGTGTTCCAGCTTGCTTCCTCAAAGGATAGGGGCTGATACTCTTGCAGAAGACTCTTTTGCCTGAGCTATCTTTAGATGTTTTAAAAGATCAACTTCCTGACTGGCTGTAGAGGGCAGTACCCACTATCCTGAATGGCTTACAAAGATATTCTTGGATTTTCTTTACTTCAGCAGCAGCAGGAATCTGGAAGGGGTGGTAGAGAGTTCTAAATGTCAAGAGCAAGAGTGAGAAGTCTGGTCTCTTCAAGTCACAAAAACCCATCTCTGACATAGTTGCTTTAGGAACAGGCTTGTGAAACCCAGACTTTTATGAATGTCTGAATTAATTCAGGATAATCTTCAGCTAATAAGGTGGCTGATATGGCATTCCCATGCTATATGATGAAACCTACTGCGCATGCATTTTTTCATCTTTTACTATACATACAGTCTGATCTTTAGACACATAATAAAATGGCAGAAATGCAATGCTGCCACCAGTGCTTATGGAAAAGCCATGTCTTCCACAGGTCCAGAAACTGCTTTTCAGGTAATGCACCAGATATGCACCACAACCAAAACTTAACAAGTGCAAAACCTGTCAGCACAGGCTTAGTTTTCAGACTGTTCCTGCTCCCCTTCTTCCCATCTCTGGTTCTACTTCTTTTGAATGTATGCCACAATTATGCAGCCTTCACCTATCCCAGTGTTTTAAAGACTTATATTAAGACAACACTTACCAATATCATTCTCATTGCCACCTGTTTCATCTGTAAAGTCAGGGTGAGAGATTATCTCATCAACCATGAATACTTGTTCTTTATCATCAGTAACATTCAGTATGGACTTTCCAAGGAAAACTTTGTAAACAGATTTGTTTATTGGTCTTCTTGACCTGAGTGAGAGTAGAGAGACTGATGAGGACTACTGATTTCTGAAAGTAAGGTCTACAGCTGAGATCCAGTCCAGGTCTCTTTCACATTTATTTTAATGCTGATAAGAAAAAGTAAACTTTAGTTTGCTTTGAAAGTTGATCCAATATTCTGAAGAAAAGCATCCTAATTTTCCATTTGAGGGGATTAAATAGGTACTCAGACATTCTGAAACATGCCTAACTAGTTGCTACTAATGAAAGGCGTTGGCCTTAAGAATCCCCTGCAGGATGCCAAAAGGATCAGCTTTCCATAGAAAAGTCAACAAAAAGCAGCCATAGATGTATTACACAGCTCATCATCAGTACAACTATTACATTTAGGGAAGGGCTGAGGTAAAAATGAAATCCTGGCACCAATATACACTGAATTGTTAAAATTGCATCCCACCCAGCCATCCACATCTTGCTAGTTCATTCTGCTAGATGTGGGCTCCCAGAGGCTTAATGTTTCTTTTGCTGCTCTTGTTTTGTTCAATCAAAGGAACATTCTTACTCTGGTGCATTCCAAAGGGTTGCTCAGGGAGCATCACACCAAGAAATCAGTTGAAGAAAGTGTCAACTAAGAAGGCCATGGAACTGGAAACTTACGGAGTGTGGAAACAGTGTGCTGCTGTGAGCACCCAGCAAGGGTCGATGAGGCTGCCACCACACAGGAAGTGCTCCATGCCCCTTATGGTTTGGAAGATGCCTGCTATCCAAGGCTGAGACTCAACCTCTGCCTGCTTTCCACCAACAATCTTGAACATCTTACTGATGCTCCTTTGACCACATGTAGGCCCTGTGAAAAGAAAAATTTCATTCAGATGTTCTTACAAATAAACTCCAAACTTGTGCTATTAAAAATAAAATTAAAAAAAACAAACAAAACCCCAATTGTGTTGAAACTAATATTACTTACCACACTTCTCTATGTTGCAAAGTGTTTCTCGAATGGCAGATCCCTTTTTGGTGTAACACCAGGGTCCGCTCCTTCCATTTGGGTTTCTGAAAGATAAAAAGAGTGTTCTTTTCATAAAGACAGTCATAGTATTTTAAAACTTCCAAGTGTTTTGGAAAAAACAAAAATATTTTGTTGTAATATATGCCAAGGGAAATAATGCTTCAGAAACTCACATTCCAAATATTTTTAGTCAATAATTCAGCTCTGTAATGTTATTTTTTAAAAGCATGTTTCTCAGTGAAGTATCTCTGGGGCTGTGATAATCAAAGTTTTCACAAGATGAGTGCTGCTTTTCTTACCTGCAGTAGCTGTGTTTGCCCAGCCCAAGCTGCAAAGCATTCTCTGAGTAAGCGTGGTAACGACCCCTCCTGATTAGTGAGGGCAAGTTCCATGGCAGACATTTGTCTTCTGTTGCCATCCCTCTGTAGCTCTCCCCATTTTCAGTATAGCATGTGCTGTCAGTGTCTGAGAAAATAAATATTTTATTAGCAGCATGCTCTTGCTTACAATTGTTCTGTGACAGACATGGACAAATCCTTCAAATGAGGAAAAAAGTTCTTGCATTACACTCAAAATCAGATGCAAAATCCAGACTGATTAGATACTGTTATTAAATTTGCTCTGTATGGACTTTGAGCATCAAGTATCTTACACTTTAAAGCATGCATATTAATTCGTTAACAGTTTAAGTGAATTTATTAAGTCTAATAAGTTCTTCTGCTTCTGACCACCAACAAATTAGTTCATTTTTTCCACCCCAATCTAAAAGTAAGGTTGAGGTAAGCAACCTTAATGAGGAGGCAGGGACAAAGAAATTAGAGATCCTGATTTTCTTACACCAGCATTTTCTTACTTCTCCTCGTTTAGTCTGCTAGTACAAACTGCTAAATGCTATCCAGTCATATCTCTGGATAATGCTTTCATCACTTGGCATTTCATATGAATTCTTTGACTATCTTTTAGACCTTTCCAATCAATTTAGTTAGCATTGAGGAAGACAGAAACTCTACCTAGTTCACAGTGAAGCCCAGTGTATCCATCTGGACATATGCAACGACCAATTCCACTGAAGAGGTAATAGGTAATGCATGTTCCTCCATTCAAACAAGGGCATTCTGTAAGTCAAAGACATCACTGATTATAGGCAAAACATTTGAATGTGGAGATGAAATGTAATTGAAAATTAGGTTTTAGGTGTTTCGGTCTCATTAAGGGTCTTTCTTCTTGTACAAGTACAGGATAATAAGTTGTTTTTAGGTTCAAATAGAACAGGTAGATGCTTACCCTTGTGTTCTGATCTGCGTTTATATTGCTTGTAGTATTTCCAGCTATAAATCTACAGGAAAAGAAAAAAAAGGATTTTTAAGAAGGCAGTTCCTTTTATGTGGTTTGATCATCTTTTCCCTACTGCACACCTTCAACTGTTTAGTTTTTTGCATGTAGCTACCTGCTGAACCTACTCTGTGGAATCTGGATATGAACGAGAAGTGCAGCTCTAATTAAGCTAAGCAGAATGGGGAATAAAAACTAATCCCATGTCATGCAAACAAAAACCACCGAAAAAAACCCCAAAAATGCCAGGATCAGAAAAGCCCCACTGAGCTGTGCCACTGCATCAGGTCAACATTGCAATTATTCATGCTGTAGGAACATAAGCAGCTCTTAATGGTCATTGTCCCTAAAACGGGAAGGAAACTTCACCCTCTCCACCAAGCAGTGCAGCAAAGATGCAACATTCATCAATTGCCCCTATCATTTTGCTGACCTTGGTGCTTCACATTTGTGCCAGAAAACGAAAGCCAGAAAATTTATTCAACAAAAGATTCTTGTTCTGTCCTTCAGGGTTTTTCCTGCTTTGCAGGCTGGGTCTGCCTTTCTCCATTAAATAAGATTAGGTTTTGATATACTTAAAACTTACAGACTCTAGTCCCGTGACAAGGGCACCCAACGTTACTGTGAGGAAGATGAGTAACTTCATGTTGTTAGTTAACTTCTCCCTTTTTCTTCTTCTTCTATCTGTATTATTTAATTCTGAAAATAAAAGAGGAATTTAGTGTCATGCTGTAGCCTGCAGTGCCAGTTTTCTTGCTTCTGTTGTCTTCAGTTACAACACAACAACACAACTGATGAAGAAGCTTTTACTTGCAGCAGGATATCTGCTTATTATTTCCATATATTAAATTAGAGGTTATACTTTGAAGCTTTTTTTGTACAGGCAGCAATAAAATGAGATTTTTTTTTTTTGAGAGTGTAATTGAAGCAGGGAAAGAGAAATTGGAAAAATCCATACTCCATTTTTGCAGTACAGACTAAGTTGGAAATTGGCAGACGTACTTAGCTGCTGCCCAACTGTTTTTACCTATTGAACTGACCATTGCTACCTTCAACGAAAGCACTGAGCATGCACCTTCAGGGTACGAAAGGGAAAGCTCCGTTTTTCAGTCCCTCTGTAGTTATCAGCTGCATTTTGTTGCTGCTCAGCACTTAGGTAAACCTGGCCACCTGACCAAGAGCCTCTGACCACTGCTACCTCTTAAAAGTCTGCTGGTGATGTTGCCTCACTTATTTTCAGTGTTAGAGGTTTACAACATAGTCTGTCTCAACTTCTTATATACAGCTGGATCTTGTAGCCAAGCAGGTATAGCAATCTTTCCAAAAGCAAATAATTATCATGTAATAACAATGAGGGCACAATAAAGTCCCATATGTCTTTTCCCTCTTTTTAAATTGCAAAAAAAGTCATGAGAGGTTTTTTTTTTAAGCTCTGACTCTTTTAGTGGTCTCTCACTTCTAGAAAACTATAAAACTTGATTTTTAAGAGATTCCATGGGAATCATAGCTATATTTATATTAGCAAAAAAAAAAGCAATGCAGTAGAAGAGGATGCACAACTGAGCTGTACACTGTACCTGCTTCAGGTTTCTATAGTGGACTAATTCCAGTTTGGTCCTGTAGATTGAATGCCTGCTGATGTGTGGATTGCACCTTCTAGTTTTACTTCATTTGGAAGAAATGGAGTGCAAGTACTTTATAGCTCATTATTGAACACTCCTAACACATGTTCACACACTCAGTGGTGTGGACCAAAACACAGGGTAAAGAGAAGATCACTAGATTCATTTGGAAAATAGACACAATGCAAATGAAAATGCTAATGCAGATGCAACCTTTGCTGGTAAGCAGGTGTCATAATGCAAGAAAGCAAATCATGCCTCAGATACTTGGCTGTGCATGCTTTTCAGATTCAGATGAAACGTTAGCAGATATACTTCCCTTAGACATTATTATGACATTTTTCGCATTTTTGGCAGAAATGAAAGTAATTTATTCTTTGCGACTATAACTAGTTTCTCAGGCCCAGCCTCCACACCATAAACGGCAGTACTGCTGATTCCCTTAAAAATTCTGCTATACTGTGGCAACTAGACCTGACCTTCCCCGCACCTGCGATACTGCACCGCAGTAGCATTTCTCTTTTTTAATTTCCATGCAATTTTAAGAGTAATCGTTTCATCCCGATCGATTTAGACGCGGCGCGGGTGCCTTTAGCTGCCGACTGGGTTCCAAAGGCACGGCACTTACCGGCGGCGGCGGCGGTGCCGGGCTGGCGGAGCTGCGGCGGCTGCCGGGGCGCTGCCCGCTGCGGGCTCTATAAAGGCCGGCCCGGGGCGGGGCCGCCGCCGCCGCTCCGCCCCGCGGCGCTCCAGCGAGCTGCGGCCGGAGCTGCGGCGTGACTCAAGGGGGGAATTTTCTATGCTGCTTTTTAGTTTCGAGGAAGGGAGTACGGTCAGGGCGAGTAAACGGCTTTGTATGGGGTAGGATTTCTGGAAGGGGCTCCTTGGCCTCCCTGCGGCAGTCAGCAATTCCTTAGGGACAGTTATAAAATCAAAAGAGAAATGTGAGTGCGAGCTATGAAAGGAATGACTAGAAACATGCCTGGAGACTTGACAGAATGATAACAATGATAACATGTATGTATGTATGCATTATCAATAAACATAAAATGACTGTGAAACATACCTGGAGATACATGCAAATGTGGTGTGTTATTCATATGGTACTACCCATAATGAGAGAAGCACAAGTGATTTTTTAACTAATAGAGGATTAAACTCTTTCAGGTGTGGATAAAACAGCCCGCTGGGAGGGAGTATTGGGTCAGAATGCACTTGAAGCACTGGGTGTGTTTTCAGAGAGCTGTCTTCAGCTGAAACACACAACATCGGGGTGAGCAGGGTGCAGTTCTCATGCCAGCTGGAATGTGTTAGGACTCGGGGCTTACAGCAGGTGCTAAACTCATCTCCTCCAAATTACTTATGCTCCCTTGGGCCTGAGCAATCATGAGAAAGTGGTCATGGTTTTCTTATAATTTCTGCCTCCCAAAGAAGTATTCAAAGCAGCTCATTTCATGAGAACGAGGATGGAAATTTGAAGTGCCAGATGTCTAAGAATGCAGACCCAGCACGACAGATAGTCTTTCCTGGCCCAGTTAAATGTGATTTTGTTCACATTATGCTGTGATGTTATAGCAATGCGGTGAATAACAGCAAACCAATACATAATATTTGTGTGTGTATTTGTAGGGTCTAGCTTCAGGTAGTGCTGGTGACTAAGGTGAGGTAGGTGTCCACAGGCTGTGTAGCTGATGAAGAGCAGTTTCTTTAGAGGTCAGGTCAGAGAAGTAGCTGACCTGAAATTCCCTCAAGAGAAATGTTTTCATAACTTGACAATTCAGAGCTTAAGGAGACCACCTTTCTATGTTTGCCTTGTAACAACTGGTGTGACTATGGCTCAGCTTTCTTCTTCCCTCCCCATTTTCTATCTGTGTCAAGTCTGTGGTATAACCATACCTTTATTTAGCTACTGTCTGCTTACATGCTCTACTTCTTTCTGTTCGCATCTTCAGGCTCACATCAGAACAGATCTCACGTTTGCAGAAAGCACATGGAGTTCACTTCACTGAATGGCAGGAACAGAGTCAAGAGAAACAGCTCAAGCTGGAAGTCCATAAGTCAGCATAGGTAAGCAATAAGCCTTTCTGAATTTCAGGAGAGAAATGTGGCTCACATTTTGTGGTGACTTAATATAACATCACAAGTAATTAGACCCTCTAAGAAACAGGGCAGCAAGTATGAGGGTAAAATCCCCATGGCACTCTTTATTTCAGAGGAGTGGCTGTCAACTAAACTTATCTTAGGGAATCAATTCTGCAGAGGGGGAAATAATCCAGATTTTAACAGCAGTCTGGAACATTTACCCAATTAATTTTAATACACCAACCTTACACATAATAAATTAAGAAATAGGTCATAGTTTGATTCAACAGGAAGAGCAGAGAGAAGCTTGGATGCAGGAAGAGGAGGCCTGGGCAGCACCTCTCCTTCCTCCTCCATGCTCCCAGGGAAGAGTCTCTAGGCCTTCCTCAAACTATCCTTCTGGGAAAAACCCCTAGAGCAACTGTTTCCTCTTTGATATTTTTGTTTCCTGAGAAGTGTGATCAGTTATCCTCTCCCTGAACCTTTGACCAAGCTTTGCAGATGCCCCTGTTCCTAATTTTCTCTCTAAAACCTGCAGGTTCATACTTGTTTTCCAGATCCAAGAACCAAAAACTTTTGTTGTCTTCACTCTGACACAAGATACAGCAAGATTCAAATCTCCCTTTTTCTGCCAGTTGTGATATACTCAGGTTTTATTGAAATCCTGTACTTAAGTACATCTAGAAGGCCCCCAGGAGAAGTGACTTGGGCTGAGGTGTCACTGTCTTTCAATCAGACTTGTGACAGCTATGATCAGAAATTCTGATGTGTTTGCAGTGCTGCTTTAAAGCTATCCAATTCCTTTGGTCTAAATATTTGTACTACCTAGATAGGTAAATGAGTTATAGTTGGCACTGGACTCCACTGAACTGACAATATGGTTTAATAGAAAGATATCCAAGCCAACTGAAAATAAGTTTGTTTTGGTGTTCCAAGTAACCTCACAGCTGCACTATCTCTATGAGCATTAAATGACTCTTAGGGAAGCAGAGATGCAGGAGATAATTTCCAGTGCCTGGATTCACTGAGCTGGCTGATGGCTGGCACAACAAGAGCTGAAGTGAAGTTTCAGGTAAAATAAATCCTTGGAACCTTGTCACGTGCCCTGCCTTAAGGCAGAGACCTTGGAAAATCTGTAGCATGGCACTTCTGCCGTGTCCTCCATCTGACCTCAGAGCTGGACCTGCCAGCACAGATGGGAAATGCACATGCTCAGGGAGTGGGAGGGATGAAGCAGGACCGGTTCTGCTACCAAGGGATTTTTGGTAGCTTCAGGGTCAGCATTTGTTCTCCACTGCATGTCTCAAGAGTTTAGAAGGGCCTGGTTACAGGCCATGTCTTCTGTCCAGGACAAGACTGTGATAGGACAGAGGAAAAGCAGGTCTTTATAACTCAAAAGCAAAGTTGTTTGGGAAAAACAGTGAATAAAGTTAAATGCCTACTGCAAGACTCTCAGTGGAAGTGGAACTTACTTGCTCAGTTGATACTGATTATGAGAAGTCATGAGGCTTAAGAGAGAAACACTTGTACAGACTCGTGAACAAGTTTTGTATTTTGAGAGCCACATTGTGCTCTCCACAGTTTATTTCCTTTTCCTTTTACCTGTGCGTGGTTTCATCACTTTGATCTCTTACCGAAATTTGGCTGAGGTGTAGGCAGGATGGAAGGAGAAAAGACTTCTAAAGAAAGAGGTAATAAAGGAAGTGCTAGAGTGACCTTGTAAAAGGTACTTTACCTGCTTAGTAGGAGTACAGCATCTACATGAGAAAAAACTACTCACAAAATCTCAAGTCATTTGCTTATTTTTTTAGTTAGGGCTGTTAATAATAGCGCTTTATATATTTCTCTTGTGTCCACCTGGATTATATCACAGAGTAAAGAAAATGTATACACCTATTATGAGCTCCTAATGTGATTTCAGTCTGCAGTCATATAGCACTTCTCTAAAATAGAAGTCAGATGCAGTGGATCTAACCCTGAAGAACAAGTAGTATCAGAGCCACAGCCAGACAGTTCTTGGCTTACTGTGATTTTATGTTTCAGTTTTCAGTTCCAAATAAAAATCTTGCTGATTCTTTTAATTTATTGTTGAAGTAACTTGAATGTTTCAGACTAGTTGGCCAGCCTGACTTAGCAAATTTAGGAAAGATAACATTCCATTCCAGCTAGATGAGAACCCTGACCCTCAGAGAAATACAGGGGTTTTATCTCATGGTGGTGTACTGAAAGAGATTGTGAGGTTTGCATTGTTCTGCAGAAGTTGCTGTGGTGGAGGTATTATTGGTAACAGTGTTCATTTTCACAGCTGATGATAAAATATTAAAACTCAAGAGAAATACCATCCACCATATATTGACTCTGATGGTCCATCAGTAAACCCCAAAAGGCTAGAACTTTTCAGGGAATTAAATAACTCTGTAAATATTAGTAGCAAGAACTGCTACAGAAGTGCTGTTCTACAAGGAAAATTTAGGCCTGAGGCTTTTTATTGCCTGAAGTCTGATGGTCATGTGGTGCATGTTCTGGTTTATATCCAGCATAAGTAACATCTAAATTAGTCCTTTGACTAGTAAAATGTGTGCTTTGCCAACGGGAATTTCAAGTCCTCTCTACTCGTGTTACATTATGAATGGAGAAGTTTAAATTTGCATAAAAGCAGTTATATGTGCTTAAACCTCTGTCATCTCAAATGAAAGAGCAGGGTTAAACCACACAGTGAGTATTTACTTAGTGATTAAGAATACAAAAGTTAAGAAAACACCTAGAAGTCATGACAAAAGATTGACGTGACTTGTCATCTCTGTAACAATGATGGCTTGTTGTTGTCAGTTTTGTTAAAGAAATTAGTTTGTCATTGAATTAAGTAGCCCTAGCTATGGGTATAGAATTTACAGAACACAGCTATATTTACCATTTCTTTGTGTATTGGAGTGTAGCTTCAAACTCGAACTGTGTTTGGTTACAGTTAATTTGGGATTAGGGTAGAAAGGATTTTACGTCAGTCAGAAAGTGTGTCACGAGTTTAAGGGAAATTTTCCAGTATAAAGTTGATTTAGATTATTTTGTCTTCATCTTGAAAAACATGGGTACTTTTACACTAAAACACTTTGTATTCTCTCTCTGATGTTATCCAAGTTAAATTTTTTAATCAGTTTGCTTCTAGCTCTTGAGATAATAACTGGAATTACTGAATAAACCATTAGATTTTGAAATGTAAACAACTAGATTTCAAATGTTATGTTATCGCTATTCAGAAAGTTAAAAATATACAGCTCACTCTTTAATCTTATTTTCTCAAATTACTGTTTGTATGAGTCCCAGGAATTTCCAGAGTAGCTGATTTTAAGTTGAATGTGATTCATAAAAATTCTTGTACTTTAATGACTCTTGATTACTTGTCAGTTGTTTGTGGTTGGAATCTGAAGCAAGTGGTGATATCATTTCCTTTAGGTACAATTCAGCTACTCAGGTTTCTTTATTTAATTTTTCTTTCCTTTTCCTTGCTGCCTACTGCTTTTCCTCTTATCTCTGTTATCCGTGTGTGCAGAAGTAGCAGAGCATTCTCACTTGGGGGCCACTGGGCTCTCTGGGATGCGCTGCTTGTGGCTTTGCAGGCAGAGGGAGCAGCCAGGCTTTATCTCTGGCCTGAGGCAGTGTCACCTTGAGCGCCTGTGCAATCCCGGCCACCAGCCTCGCATTCAAGCCAGGGAGCAGCTGCCCCACGAGTGCTCTTCTTGCTGTATACAATGATTTGTTGTTTCAGTGAGCTGTCCGGATACGGGTGTTTTTCAGATCAGCGATGATCACATCTGAGGATTTCTTCATCAGCTTGATATGCACCTGCTTTTAAACTATGCTTTGTATCTCATTTAGCAGTTATGAAAATTCATTGATTATGAAAATCAGCAATCTCTCTGATATTTGATCAAATTGCTCATTTGGGGCAGCTAATATCTAAAATTTAAATATTAGTTGAGCTACAGATCTTGCATCCAGATCATAAATACTTGAATATCATGTTTGTGTATAGGTCTAGGCCTGTTTTTAGTTGAAATCAAAGTGCTGATAGCACTGGGGAAAACATAAAAAAGATTTCTGAGTCTGAAAGTAGAAGGCAGAAAACAATTAACAAGGGGTTTTTAGGGATTCAGTTGTGCTTCCTTTGGTGATCTTATATTTTCAAAGGAACCCTTTTTCTACCCAACCATTTACTGGTCTGGAATAGCACATTGAAATCCAACATTGGAAATTTACAGAAAGAACTGATTTTGGACTATTTTTTCTGCAGTGCATCAGTCAATCAAATGCACATTCCACAGGAAACCCAACAAACTGAAAGCATGCCAGTTAGCATATTTCTGGAGAAAAAAGATTTGCTAAAATCTTGGAAGAAAGCAGATTCTGGGGATTGACTTCTGCAAGCTGTGTCCCAGTGATGGCATATCCAAGGAAGCAGCATGCCCTAAACCCCCTATGCAGTACAGCCCCAGAGAGAAAACTGGCACTGTTCATCTCTGTGAAAGGCTGCCTGGGAAGATCATTTAGGATTCCACTCCCTCTAAAGCATTAATTATCTAAATAAATACAAGATAGAGGAAGAATATTTCTTATGTCTTGACATTAATGACATTAGTAGTGGACTGTTCTGAAGAAGCTCTGGAGGGAAAATGATGGCAGCTCTGTGAATTTATAGTTGAAGGAAAAGGTCACTAAATGCAAAAAATTGGTAGAGAGCCCATAAAGCAGTTCTGCCCAGTGTGTCAGGATGTCTCTATAGATTTGCACGTTGAACAATTCAGGGGATCAGGGGATAAAGAGTTTTAAGGAGAAAAAAGAAGCTGCTTCCTGGGTGCTGTTGAATAACTGCATTCTTCCTGCATAAGCTCATAAAGAAACTGTGCTGAAAAGAAAGGAGAAACAGATTTAACTTGGGTACTCTTGGTAATAATAGTGTGTATATCGTGTGCTCTAATAATAGCGCTTATCTTCCCCCCACCACCACTCCTGTGGATGTTTTGGCTGCATTCTTCCTTTTTTTTAGTTCACTTCCTGTAACTTATTTCTACTATGGACAATGTACTATTTTCCCTAATCTTTGTTTGCTGATTGTTGTTTCAAGTTTATAAGCTTTAAGTAAATACATCTGTAAAGAAAGTTGTGCTTATTCCTCTTATCCTGTCTATAGCAGTTGCAGATTTTATGGGCAAATGAGGTGGACCAAACAAACCCCCAAAAAATGAAGTAAAAGAGAGACTGCAGAGCCTTCTCATATATCATAAGCCCGACAGAAAAACAAAATTTTAAAAAATATGTTTTGTTTGCAAAATAGGCCTTTTTTCTTCTTTGTGCAAAGTCTTCCAGAGGGAGGTTCTGGCATAGCGTGACCTATCATCAGTTCCAGCAGGAGTATTCCTGCCAGAAAACAGAAATACTTACTTTCTGCTTCTCCCTTTTGTCTCCAAGGCTTTTTCTTGGCCCTACTTGCTACTACTTATGCCATTCTGTGATTTTGGTTAGAACGGTTGGAGATGACAATGTTTTCTTTCTTCTGAAACATATGTGGTTTTGATAAAAATTGTCTTGAGATACAACAAAGTCTCCATCATGTGGAGTTTTTGGAGTTTGTCTTCCCATTGTTCCCCAAGAGGTGTCAGGAGTATGCTCGCTTCTTTCTATGGACCAAGCAGTGAGGAAGACCATCATTTAGAGGGGAGATTAAGGCAAGGTGGAGAGCACACTCCATGCTAATAAATCTGCTGTGAGGCTCAGCATCTTGGGCTGCAAGCTGGTACTGCTGTAGTCATGATCAGAAAGATAGGAAGGGAAGTGGGGAGAAGGGGGAAGAGGCAGTGTTAAATGCCACTTGCAAGGACAAGGGCACTGCTGCAAAAAGTGGAAAGATGCTTATCCATGGACATAATATCAGAAAAATTACTATGTGGACAATGTAGGTTGGCCACATGAGTTATTCAGGAGGACTTAGCATCCAAAGAATGAGTGTGAGAGGATAGGCCTAGAGGGCATGGGTCATGAGGTGCTCTGAGAGTGAAAACAAATTATGTATGGTTGACTCAGTGAAAAACAGGCATAAGATACAGACAGGATGACTTGATCAAAGAGATGCCTTTTCAGGAGCTTGTCTGTGTGCAGACAAGAGAAACATAATTGCAATTTTCAAGGTTTCTGTCAAGCAGAAAAGTTACATTGCTTTCAAATGACAGCCAAAGAAAATAGAAGACGGTTGTTTTGGACCCAAAAGGACTAAGAAAGATGGAGCTCTGTCATAACTGAGTTAGATCTTATGAAAGGTCTTATGAAAAGGTAATACCAGAGAGATGTTTGAATTTAGTCTTTGACAGAGTTTACAGAAAGTTCACAGTAGATATGTAACATCACCCACATGGAGATGGCAAATTAGTTTGTGTTTCCAAGTGAAAAAAGAAAACCAGAAGAGAGCCATTTCAAAGTAAAAAATGTTGTGTTAGAAGAGTATGGAGAGATTCAGTGAAGAAGAGAATTGAGGAATGTGGCCAGTGATGTGTAAAGGAAGCTTCCCAAGCTCAGAAAAACAAGGACAGAACTCTGCCTCTGAGCAGTTCTGTGAGGATAGTTTGAATTCCATGTAAAGGACAGAACAAGATTGGAGGAAGCCTAAACTGGAGTTGGAGGAGAAACTCCACTGTTAAGTTTGTATTTGGTAAGCTCTAAGGAGATCACCATGTGAAGGAGTTGCAAGTATGCAGTGGGATATTGTTAAGGTAAGACTTAGTGTAGGAAAGAACTGGATTTTCCCTCATGGCGCCTGGTGATGAACATTCATGTTGCCATCCAATAGGAAAGCTTTTGTAGCCCATGTGAAACCCCCTGAGATAAATGGAAATTTCTAACACAGTCTGTGTAATACAATTCATTATATGGAACTACTTCTATGAATAAGCATTACTCAGTGGGTGTAAGGAATGTCAGGACAAATCCTAGGCTACTGTATTATGCTGTACTGAATATTACTTAAATTCACCTTGAGCTGCACTGAATATTATTTAAAATAAAAATAGCTTAGGTAGATGCTAATTTTCTGTTCATTTCAATGGAATAGGTCCAAAATACCTACTAAACCAGAGATGTGAACTCTCTTCTGAAACACATGTTTATAAGCTCAATTGCTCCATAGCATCTTTATACTACTCTAACAGGGGTCAGCATTTGGCCTGTAATAACTCTTTACTGTTTTCTTGTATCCACCAAATTATGGAAAAAGCCCACTATAGAACATATGTTCCAATGGAACAGCTTTTCCTGAAGGCTACGTGGTTATTCAAGTGTCTCTTGGGCCTCAGATATGTTTCTCTCTCTGCAGGGTTGGTCTCATCAGAAAAAGGTGGAGATTGACTCTTGCCCTAGACAACCCTTTTCACAAAAGCTAGAAATCCATGCCTTAGACTGACAAGAGCCTGGAATCCAAATATTTCCTTTCAGGGTAAGTGCAAAAAGTGAGTACTGCTACTGCCTGCTCTTTTGTCAAACTCCTGCTCTGAGAAGATAATTTCATATGCCTTGAGAAGGTGCAGGCACTGAATGCAATGATTCTACAAATATACCAGAGGACCTGTTTAATGTTTTTAGAGGATGCTCTCATGGGACATAAGGACATCAAATACCTACTCTAGGCATTCTGAACCAGGTCACGCAACTTTTTTTTGAATGCTTCAATTCCTAAGTTTGATACATACGGAAATTAAGCTGGTATTAGTGATGATTTTCACTAAATTCCAATAAAGGTAATGTAGGCTACTAGGTCACTTGCTTCAAATAGTTTTAGGTGATTAATTCCTCTATTCCTCTGCCTTTCATTCTTCCCCCTATGTGATTCATAATGAAAAAGGCATTTATCATGTCTTTCACAGTATGGTGATATATTAGTAGATGATTCCACAATAGTATTCAGTGCCAGGCAGAGGTGTTTCCTTTGACCCCAAAGCATGTTAACACATTAACATGAGATCATTCCTCAAAGTGAGGTTCATTAAACTTCCAGTGCTGCCCAGTTACAGTTTCACAGCTGTCAGTTCTGGAGCAAGATAATTTGGCACACTTGGACCTCTGTGTTTCTGTGCATTGACTTCTATAGGCATGTATGACATTTTCTCTCTAGCTGCGAGACTGATTCCTAAAAAAAAAAAAAAAAACAAAAAAACCAAAGCCAAAACACTAAAGAGGAAAGACACAATAATTTAAGGAACATAAGAAAACCACAGTCTGAGCATGTGACATTCAAGCCTGTGCAAGCATATATCAAGTACTAAAAACTGAAACAGTTTGTGTAAGTAACTTCAGGCTAGGCAATGGCAAACTTTACATTTAGCATCTTCAAAAAAACCCTATTAAACTCTTAGAATAAAAGTATAAGCTCTACTACATATGTAAATAGTATTGACAATTCAAAAGGCAAGAGAAATAGTATAAGCTATGCTTTGGTTATTAACAAATGACATGGACATTTACAGCAATTTCATTAAGTGACAATAAGAGTAGATACCTAAACATCTGGTGCAACTCATTTAGGAGACAATTTTTTCAGATGTTCATTGGACCAGTGCTATTAGAGCCAGCAGAGCCCAGGAGCTGTGACTCATCAGGAGTGCTGAGAAACCTTTGATTTGACAGGTAGTTCTCTGAATCCTGGCATGAAAATTACCTTCTGAAACAATGGAAACACTTCTTTTAAAGTCTTTCTAGAAAAAGAAGGGAGCAAAAATCTGAGCAGCTGGAAGTCAACATTGTGTTTTCTTTTTAGCTATTGATAAAAAAATATTTATAAGCACTGCTTTTAAACAGGTGATTAACAATAGGAGTGTGTCTTTATCTGTTACTCTTATTTCAAAGCCCTGGAATGGCAGATCCTATGAATGACTGAAGGAAACAGTGAACTCCTGAGTTCTTGTAAAGTATGATTGTTGTTTCATCTCTACTGAAACCTGTATTTCACAGCAGGGCAATTATTTGCAGCACAATGTTAGATTATGGCTATGGGAAATTCCACAGTAAATACTTAGAAGCTGCAGTTTCAGATGTATAGGTATATTAGGCATGCTGTGATCTGTTTGGGCTGCCTGTATGAGCTGAAATTATATTAAATTCAAAAGATTTGTTTCAATTCTTAGTGCCTGGCACATATGACACCTTAGAATTTCTGATTTGAATTTTTGAGTTTGACAGTGGTTCTTTTGTCATTCAGGTACAGAATAGGGTGTCAGTGCTGTTACTCTACTGGCAAAAGTAATGTCCTAATTCCTTGAGCACTAAATCTCAGAGAAATTGGAATGTTTTAGCATTCATGGTTATGAATGTTATTATACAGTTGCCTTCTCATTCCACTACTCTCCTTTCAGACAAGCTTCTTCAGAAATCTAGTAGTTAATTGAGGCTTGAGTAGTAATATCTTTCAGAAGGAAAAGTTACTTACTGCCCATTAAAGAAGATGTGAAATACTGGCTACTTTGGCAGACATGCAACAAGTCAGATATATTTTAAATAAGCTCTCAAGGGAGAGCTTAGAGCTGGGCTAACAATGATAAATCTAAACAGAAGGATCTATTACTTACTTAATCAGCCTGATTTCATGCATATTCCTAGGACTTGACAAACATCTAAGCACAACTTGCCAAAACTTTTGCTAATGGAAATCATAGCAGGAGTGTCACAAAACTGTAGAAGAGTGCCTAGGCTTGGCAGGGTTGCAGAAACAGCTCTGCTGTCCCATGCACAGCTGAGGTGGTTTGGACTGGCACGCAGGCATGACCTCATGATAAACTCACTGATCCTCACTAGGAATTAATCATTTGGCTACTTGTAGCCAGCAGTTTATCACCAAGAGGAAGAGACTGCTGCCTTCTGTTTGGATATCATAAGGGCAAGGATATTTATCAGCCGTGTTGACCAGAGACTTCGCAATGAATTTATGAGCTGATTTCTGCAATTTCTGATTAGAGTACCATGTAAAATTTTCCCACTAGTAATTTATTTGTTCTAAAGATTTGTAATATTACAGTGACCTAAGAGTTGCTTATTTTGGTTTTTTCTCTTTCTAAAAGTGTTGTTCAGCCAAAGATATGGAACTCTGACTCTCAGAAAGTTTGAGCTATCATTACTTCCTTGATAAGAAAAATTTATCCTAATCAATAAGATGTCCATTCTTATGAATTGTTATTCATTCTATCCGTAAGAAAATGCTTCACCATGCCATTGAAGAAGGACATAAAGCAAAAGAAACATAAAGATAGACATGATTTCTTTTGAAATAAACTCCTTATTTTATCTTCCTAAGAAAAAATATTGTATAACACTTAAAAAATGTTACTGCATTTGAATAACCTCATTCAAAGATTATGGGATGGAATAGTGCATTTTGAACAAATGTTACACAAACTCTATGTGTTTGAGATGTTATTGTCTTAAGTTGTGAGGCTGATTTTCAGCCAACCAGCCAAGCAGTCCTTGGAAATACTACAGGCAGCAGGAGTCCCGCAGGAAGTGGTATTTGTGATTCAGTCAGCGGCACCTTGCCCACTGAGTCAGTGTTGAGCCAAAGTCCAAATGCGTTTCTAGAGTGTGGAATATAAAACTGAAGTCATGACTGCTGCAGCCACTGGGAAATTCACTGAACTATTGACGAGAACAGGGATATTAACCGCAACATCCCAGATTCCAGACAGGGATAATGACAACTTTCCCCCACTTACTTCACTGGCAGAATAATTCTTCTAATTTTCTCTAAGCCTTGTACTTTTTTTCTGTACTTAACAGATCACCATCCTCTAGGCATGTTGGAAGGATGAGTGCCGCGACTCAGATGTGCAGTCTGTCTTTCTATGGGCTATGCTGGAAATACCAGGTGTGGCACCTGCAGTTTTGCAATTCCATTACTTATCCCACTTGGAGATGTCAATGGACACCATCATCATAACCTACCTGAGCTTTTCCAGCTAGTTCAGTTTTGCAGCTGAAGGGATGTGCTGAGGCATTTGCAGTACATTTCTTCTCCAATTCATGACCCACTAGATGGGCACAGTGACTCAGAACAGCCTTTTCTAAACAAAGCCTTAATTCATGGGTAGGAATTGAACAAACCTCAGCTAAGTTTTAAGCAAAGATGCTCCACATATTTGATCTCTCCTACTGGTTTTCACATGCCAAGAATTGTTCTCTACTCATTAGGTTTTCTGGTGTTTTCTTTTTTTTTTTTTTAATCCAGTTGTTATATATACTTTAAAATGTAACAAAAATAAGTCTTCAAAACAGATGTTTAATGTCATTCATCCACATACTAATTTATGTGAAGGTTTGTGGCAGTAAATTTTGGCATCCAGATTTCCAAAATAATGCCAAAAGTTGCTGTGAAAAATCACAGCTACAAATCCAAAGTTTTCCAACAGGCAGTCTAAGTGCTGTGACCCTGCATATTATTGATGATATAGTGCTTAGAATTGTAAATATTTTTCATGTCAATTGTTCACAAACATATTTTTATACTTGCCTCAATTTTAATTTTTTTGTAAATATGAAATAATATCTACCTGCTTTTGACTGAAATTTAGAGAAAATTTTTGGTAACACTTGTTTTGGACCTGCTAACATTTTTATCAGAATCATTGCTAGGTACATATAAATGAATCAAATTTTGTAGCAGGCAGATGTGGTTTCAACCATTTAGTTAGACTCTGTAAACTGTATGCAATGGCCAAATGATTTCTAGGGTTATGGAACATATTAAATACTAGGTAGCTCATTTAGCAGGGGTGTAAGTTTGTCAACACGTGAGTTTCCCCATTAATGTTGGCAATGTGTTTAAATGTTACACATATCATCTAGGCTAGAAGGGCGTCATCAGCCAGTGATGCCGTAGCTTCCAAGCAGACTAAGGGACATAAGGACACAAAATTCACTTCCCTGGACACAGCAGTACTACCTCTAGAGTAGTACACAGCAGTACTACCTGCTAGATCTGGACTTGCAGGTCCAAGCCTCTTTGTTCTTCATTCCATTGGAGTGAGGAATAGAGGGTTATTCAGTGTGAGAAACAGTGACAAGATTTCACTCTGAAACACATCGAGTTCTCATGGTGTCATATGAAGAGCACAAGGTTTATGCACAGCACACCAATCAATCCTGGTCTCTTCCCTTCTCCTTCCTTTATCTTTCCTCCACCCTTCAACACAAAAGTTTCCGCTTGGTCATGAAGGAAATGAGGGAGCCTGGATGCCACCCCAAGGGAGAAAGCTAGAGGAAGGGCTGGGTGACTTAGTCAAGCAAAGGGGAGGAGAAGGAAATGATCATTGAAAAATAAAGTTCTAAATACGGGATTAATTTGGACGAGAAATATGTGGAAACATTTCTTTAGAAGTGAGAAGTGGGAATAATATATGCAAAACAGTTTCATCATATGCAGCTAGGAAATGGAGATTTCAAAGCCTGGGGTCTTGTGTGAGACCAACTGCCAACAATGAATTAGAGTGTTGATTCTCACTATGTATTGTACCAGAAATGCCTATTTTTATGGAACTCCTGGGACCACTTTGTCCTATGAGTCTGGTTGACCACCCACATGACAGTCTGGTTGACCATAACTCCATTTTGAGTGGAATCCTTGCTGATGCCTTCATCTGTCATATCCTTGCAGCACCTTTCTTTGTGGCTTCTCTCTCTCAGATATGATGATTTAAGCTGTCTGCATTCTAACACTTAAAAAAACCACAGCAACACAAAAAACTGATAATATCATAATCCAGTTACCATATTAGTGTACTTTGCTTGTGTCTATTGGTATCTGTTTAGTTAGAAAACCAAGGAATTGTTGGTATTTATACTGTGCTACCATATATTAATGTATTTTGTGTTGGCCAGTCCTAAGGTTTTTCCCTCTTTTTCAGATCTTTCTTGGCTTAAGTGTTGTTTTTAAGGTATTTGTTCAACTAGCACTTCTCTCATAGTTCTCTGAGCATCTATAGGAGCCAGCCAAGCTGCTTGTGAGCATGCTGGGGTTTTGTAAGTGTATTGCTCTCATTTTATAATGCTGAAAAGACTTGCATAGTGCAGAAAATGAAAAACTTTTAAAAGTTCTTCAGTCAGAAATGCTGGTATCCTACACCTGTATTGCCATAGCATGGAAGCTCACAGCTGACAAGAGCTGTGTGATCACAGACAGTGGAGTGCCTTTGTAAGCACACAGGCTTCCTGAAAAATTCTGCTCTTAAGGGCTGGCAGAAAAGAAGTGAAAAAATAGTAACAGTTTTAGATTTTATGACTTGACTACCTCTTTCCTATCCTGAACTTCCTTTTGGATATCCTTTCACATCCTGGGCTGCATCAAAAGCAGAATGGGCAGGAAGCCGAGGATGTGAATGCCCCCTTCTCGTCCACTCTGGTGAGACCCACCTGGAGTGCTGTGTCCAGCTCTGGGGTCCCCAGAGAGGACATGGATCTGTTGGAGCAAGTCCAGAGGAGGGACACCAAGCTCATTAGAGGGATGAAGTGCCTACAAGACAAGGCAGAGAGAACTGGGATTGTTTAGCTCCAAAAGAGAAGACTTTGGGATGACCTAGTTGTGCCCTTCCAGTACCTGAAGGGGGTAAATAAGAAACATAGAGAGAGACTTTTTCAAGAGTATGTAGTGACAGAACAAGGGGGAATGACCTCAAGCTGAAAGAGAGTAGATTTAGATTAGACATCTGGAAGAAATTCTTTGCTGTGAGGCTGGTGAGGCACTGGAACAGGTTACCCAGAGGAGCTGTGGAGGCCCCATCTCTGATAGTGTTCAAGGCCGGGTTGGATGGGGCTCTGAGCCCTGATCTAGTGATGTGTGTCTCAGCCCATGACAGATGGGGTTGAAACAAGATGATTTTAAGGTCCTTTCCAACCCAAACCATTATAGAATGGTTCCTAGCCTTTGGGGAACTCTGAAGATATCAATACATGCTGAAGTAGTTAGTTCAAGTTGCAAGGAAGGGTTAGTAGTTGAAGACATATTGGAAAGATCTTGCATTGCCAAGTAGCTAAGGCAGCTCAATCACCTTAGGAAGGTTTTTTACAGTGTATCAGTATAAAGTCATTGAGTGAACAAAGTGCATTGTCCTTTCCTGTACTAAGCCAGGTTTATGAATAGGATTTTTGTCCCTTCCTGCACTCTGCTATTTCTGAGCCTCGTGGTATTGTGAACAGGAAAATGTTATCTGCTTAAGAGTTGAAAGGGCAGAATTATTTCACCCTCTGCTTTGAAATGCAGGTTGAAGGTAAAATGGTTAGAGTATACAAGATGAACAGCTGGCACCACTCCTTGATGGCTGTTATCATTGTGCTTATAAAACTCCCTGGCTTACAGTGGACCTCTTCGCTTTATCCAGCCCTGATCAGCAAGGAGAAATTAGGTGCTGTATCCCCTAACTGTAAGCTTATTAGCCAGGGTACACACAGCTCTCTGGAATGAAGATTAAGAGACTAAAAGTCAAATACTGAAAAGAAATATGTCTGTCACCCACAAATTTTTTTAGGTACATTGGGGCAACTTCCCCATTTCCTTCAGACACATAAACAAGAACACAATGTTTAGTGGCACAGGAAATTTCTGTTTCTTTCACTTCTGGGAAAGTACTTTTCTTGACTTTTTTTTTTCCCTGTAGTGAAAAAAGCTCTGCTAGCAGATTCTTCTCCAGGTTCAGCCTGCTGACAAATGATTGACAGTTCATTCCTTGAAAGCAGCTAATGGAGTTGTTTCCAGGTGCAGGAAGATGATACATTTTCACAAGTCCCTTTCTAGCTGTGAGATTTCATTCTTAAGTGTGTGGCAGTAGGAGTAGCCTCCAGATGAAGACCTCTGTCAGATGCAGGCCTCAGTACACCTGCCTGTTACTTGTCAGCTGAAGATGCTCATATCTTGCCTGTCTCTGCCTCACATATTCATTTGCCTCAACTTCTTACCTATAAGTGCAGGGGGAAGGTAAAGCAAATTTTTCAAGGTCGTAAGAATTCAGACTGAAGAGTAGGACAGAGACCTGGCCATTATTATAGTGCTTGAATTTTAAGCCTGAGGTTTCCCCAGCTATTGCCTGAAGAGATCTAGGTTATTATTTACTACAAGTCCCCATTCTGCTATTTCCAGTGATCTGAAAAAAACCCAGACTCTTTGACACCTAGCAATGTGAGAAAAAGATAAGCTCAACCATCTCCCCTCCAAGCCTTCCAGGGAGAAGTAATTTTCAGGGTGAATGTACTCATCAACAATTTTCAGGAGTACCACAGACAGCAAACCTGGTGCTGGAAACAGGTGCTGGAAACAACCATATCTTTAACATTACAGCCATTTATTCATACCAATGACTGCACTTCTCTACTACTTTTTTGAGTTTCCATGGCTTGCTAGGGAGGTTATGAATGTAAATGAGAGGTGGGCATATGTTTGCAGCTATGAAAGGAAGTAATGTAGGGCAAGCTCCCTGTTGAGGTGTGATGCACTTGATCAGGATATTTCTGAAGAGTTTTTGCCTGTGTTTCATGGACAAAAAGTCAAATACCTTAGAATAGATGATATTAAAACTTAAGGCAAGTTCATTGTCTCTGATGGAACTTCATGCAAATTTAGTTCCTTTTCCCTGTTCTTGTTTCAAAATAAAAATGTTAGAAATGAAAGTCCAGGCTTAACTCTTTTTCTCTGACTTGTCAGAATTGAGTTCTGTTTCCAAGTTGTGTTTTTAAATGCTTATGAACTATCAGCTTTAAAACAGGAGAACAAAAGTTGATAGTTTTGACCTTGCAAGAACTAGGATGTAGCAGACATCCTGAAGCCCATTTAATTTTTGAGGTAATGAGACAGGAATTAATTTCACATTGTGAAATTAGTTTGCTTCAATTCAACTAGTAAGATTACTTTTTTGGCTGCACAATTAATAATTTCCATTTCTTTAATTAAAACATCAGTCCTTTCATGGAAATAATTTCATGAAGGTCTTCTAAGAAAAACAAATATTTTTAATGCAGCTGCTTGCCTCAAAAGTAGCAGAATGTTTCATAAAGTATTATTTTATGAAGATCAAAAGCATCTTCCCCACCTGGAAAAGATGTAAAGAGAAACAGTTTCATGGAGGAAGGCTAGAGATCATCTTTCCACTGCACTGGACTGGTAGGATAGGAACTAAACCTATTGCCAGTAGGATCTTTTTGGGAGGAAGCATCTTTTCTCAGAATTCCAGGCTGATCAAAAAACCAGTTTCACCTGACAGTAAGGTGTAGCTGGATATAACCACTCAAGCAGCAATAAATGAAAGAAGTTTATCTTTCCCATATTAATTCTAAAATTTATCTGACATGATAGAGTGGTGGGTTGAAATGACATCATGTCCTCACAAGGAAGAAATTCTGTGCTACTCCAAAGATATGCAGAAAGTAAGGTTTCTGTAATATGTTTAAAAGTAGTCTGTGATAACATAATGAAAGAAATTGTCAAACTCTAAAGCAAGGGGCTTAATTCCTGACGTTGTGTTAAAAAGCATATTATCTTCTGTCCTGTTACGGAAACTGTTTATTTTCACTATTCCAAATAAGCCAAAATTTGCAAATATATATGTTTCAGGAGATGCTAGCAGTATGAGTTTCTCAATGCAGTGTCTTTTGTGTTCTTACTGCTGATCTGCAACATCTCAGAACTTACCAGTGCATCCTGCTGCGTGACATTGCATGGGCATTTGGTCATGTTACATTTGAACTGATTTGGGATAAACAAGAGGGGGCTGTACAGTTTTGTTTAGATTTTCAAGATTTTTAAAGTATGATAAGAATAGTCCAGTGTGTTGAAATAAATGCCTTGTGGAGTTCAAAGTCATTGCTCATTTATCTTGTAATCTAGAATTAATCCTGACAAGAAGTATGTAAACACAGCTGAAATTGATTAAGATATCTTCTTGGGTAAAAAAAGAAAGAACAGGCTTTTTATTTTTGAAATAAAATAGTAGTGAACAAAAGAGTTCTTAAAACTATTTAATTATTACCTGAATAACCAAAGTGACCATTTAAATATAGGAAGATTGAGGCAAGTAAATTCTTTATTATTGTGAAAAGTAATAAAACAAGCAGGCTTTGGAAGAAAGATTTGTAGCTGCCACATGCTATGTCCAGTTCTTGCTAGATTTGAACTAAAAACACATTAAGGAACATAGCTATTTTAGGACACAACCTAAAAAGAACTATATAACTCCCTGCAAACTGTATCTGGAACTTCCTGAAATCCAGGTGTGAAGTAGAGTTACTATTGGTATTCCTGAGGCAGCTTTACACTTGCTAGCTTATCTCCATCTAGTAGAGCTGCAGGGACAGGGAGGTTCCAGTGTTAGGCCTGGAGTCCCTTCTGGCCATGTAGAGCTCAGGCTGCCCCAGCTATGCTGGCAGCAGTGAAGAACTTGTGCTAAAAGCTTTTGGGATATGTTTACACAAGTTGTATTGCCACTGGATTGCCCTCTAGACAGATCAAAAGTGTGAAGCCCACTCAAATCTCTTCTGCACATCCAGCCAAGTTACAACCATTTCCAGGCTGCTTTTCTGTGACATCCACCACTGTCTCAAATCCACAGAGCAAATCTCATTGATCTCCAGTTCTCTTGCAACTCTTTTTGCCAAGGCTCACAGACAGATCTCTGAGCAGCACTATCCTGCTGCCCACTCAAGTGCCAACTCGGTGATGATCCAGCCTCCAGGCATAAAGGCAGTAAGACAAATTATGTTCTCACCTAAAGTATGTGTTTCCTTGTCCTATGTAATTTTTGTATCTTAGTTCTGAAGCTGTATGTGCTTCTGCCATTCAGTTTGCTGCGGTGCATGAAACATACTGTACTGAGGACGTTTGTCATAAAATTGTTTGTTGACTTTGCACTTGAGTGCAGGAAGCTCTTCATTGAATCACTAACCCAGAAGAGGAAAAGCAAGGTAATATGACCAAAGTAGCTGACTGATGGAGGACCATGAATTAGTCATATTTACTGTAGTATGTCATATTTACAGTAGGATGTGTTCCTAAGATAGATGAGGGTACTCTGAGAAATTTGTGTGAAAGGTATCAGTGACTTGTCCATTTTCCTCCTACCTCCATCCTGTGCTCTGTCTTACCACGTTCAACTATTTTCCCCAAGTATCTCATGAGGGGCAATCTTTCCCTGAGCAGGCCAGAGTATCCTCCCACAAAGCTACCCTTGTACCATCAGAGGCATGTCCAGTGGGAACCATTATTCTGTCAGCTCCTCACACCTCTTGGGGTTTTGCTTACCTCCTCTCATCAGATTGTTTGCTGTTTGAGGCAGTCATGTGGTTATTGAAACAGGTTGTTTTTCTGGTCTGAGTGCTGTGTGGAGTCCTTTACTTATTTTTTACCTGTATGTAAATGCTGCTGATTTGACTATGCGTCCCACCAATTTATTCACAGAAGAGAGAGACTACAAGAGTGAGGGGTTCACAAATTGCAAGTAGCCTGGTTTTGTAAGTCAAGTTGCTGTTTTCTCCTAAATTACAAAAGAATTTGAAATTTAAAGCTTCCTATTCATCTTGGTTTCCATCTATGTCTGAGCATTTCTATCTGATGATAACTACACAGTCAATAACCAGTGTAGTTCTCTCAAATATGTATCATAAGAACTCTTGCTGCTGTTTTTTAACTGCTGAGGTAGAAGTGAAACTCAGAAATTGCTCACATTAACATCTGGGCCGAAAACTCAGGAACACCAAAGTACTGAGTCCCCAGATAGGATTTCAGTGAAAAATCAGTATTCACAGATGGACTAAAGAAACTGTCACAATGTCTTCACTCTCAAATTCTTTCACAGACTTGACTAATACTTGTGATTAGAAGTACATAAACATCTTCCCATTTTAACTTTCAGGTGTTTCAAAAAAACTCAGGCTGTTCTATCTGCAAGTCCCTGTTTATTGTTTCCCATGGGCAAACATACAGCCTAGAGCTGTGCACTCTTGACACCTGACAGCAATTTTGCAAAGATACTGTGGTACTACCAGATATTGTGCTTGTCACACTGTGTTTTAAAAGAAAAGTATTCAGTGCATATAGGAAGAAAGCAGCCTTGCATTTTTGTTACTAATGTATGAATACTACTTAAATAATTAGAAAAATTTCTGAAAAACGGTAAACATCTTACACTGTGATGAAGTAGCTCAGTTTCGGACTGGTCACTATACTGATCATTTACAAATAGTGAGTCAAAATATGTCCCAAGCCACACCCTTAAAATGCCACTGACGTCACAGTTTGTGACCTTCAAACAGTTGTATTCAGTGTTTTCAATGATGCATTTAGGAAATGTAATGATGGTGGTATTGTATGTTACTTTTACAGAATCTTTAGTTGTAATAGTGAGAGCTCTGGTACAATTAGTAGGAGGAAGTAGCACAAGTAGTCACAGCAAGCAAATACTTCTCTGTGTTGCTTTTGGTCAACAGGTGTTCCATTTTTCTTTCTTTTTTTTTTTTTTCAATAAGGAAGAGGGCCAACTATTTTTAGTCACTTGATATGAACTGGGGAGAAGGGCATCCAATTTTCAAGCCAGCTTTCCCTCAGTCCTTAAATTCTTACTAAAATATTTACTATTCTTACTAAAGATAGAAGTAAAAGTAGAATTTTATTTGCCTTTCTCATTAAACAAAATTTAAAGTGTTTAAATGCTTCCTAGCTAGCAGATCAGCCCTTTTTAAGAACAAAAGACAAAATTAAACCAATGTCTGTAAAAATGGCAAATACAGTTTAAAAATGGAAGAGAGATCAACTTGTGTTTTTTCCTGCTCTCCAGCGTAGGTGAGAGGTAGAAGAAAAGCTGTGGCAGAAGCTATGGCTAAGGGTACATATTCCACCAATTGCCAGCTGGAGCTGTCATCTCCCACACCCTGATCCTTCCTGTGAAGACAATCACAGGAGCACGTTTGATTTCTTGCAGCTCTGGTCATTACTCATTTCCAGCTGTGCCCTGGAAATCACCTGCTCTGTGCAACTGCCGGCACTTCGCCTGCACCGAAACCAATCCCACACTCAAATGTAAGACAAAGTCTCCTTGCAGAGTTTTAAATTTCCCCTGAATAGTCTCAGAGTTAATTTTCCATAACACATGATCCAGATTAAAAACCCTGATAAACATTCTACCTTTCTGGGGAACACCTGCTGCAAATTGCATCTGATATTCTGCATACATGAATGCATAAATAAATGGTTTAGCTGCAGCAGGAGGCACCAAAAGTTTAAATTACATGGTTTATAGGTCAGTGGAAAAACAGGGTGCAGATTTAAGTCTTGAGTTCCATTCCAGGGCTCTATTTAGATATCTTCAAGTGAAATCATGTGAACATTGATGTGCCCTGAGGGCCGTGTGTGTGACTGTGCAGATATTTTTGGTTTCGCTATTTCCATTTTTAATGGCTCCACAGTGATAAATCCCCTCAACCATTATTTCTGTCAGATAATATTTAGAAAAGTAGCCTCCTGTTCTAGAAAACACAAGGTAGTTATGAAAAAAATCATTAATAAAAACAAACCCTTTTGAAATTAAGACCTTTCCTGATGCCCACGTTTCTCTGACTCCTATACCAGACTTTCCTTGAAAATTACAACCTTATGATTTAAAATAAATGATAAATATTTGTGTTTTTATTTTGTTGCATAATCCACATTCTTTCTTAGCATTTAGTGTGTTCCAGTTTATAAATACAAGCTATTACAGGAATCCTTAGTACTTACTAATTGGAACAGCTTTGTTTATTCATTGAGTTTGAATTAAAGTGGCCTGTCAGCCAAAGTATCCTCTTCTTCCCGCAGCACTTGGGACATTGCATTTGCTCCCACATCTGATGCCTCTGATGGAGTCAAAGGAGCTCTGGGTCATTCATGGTACATTAGTTTAGTTTGGGTGTGGAGTAGTTTTTAAGATTACGTAAGGACCTCAATTTGTGTGTTCTATATTTAGAAATAAGAACCTAGCCAAAGTCACGTGCCATACTAGCAAGGGGTTCACGTCCATAAGGTGTATGCAATTACCTTGAGTACGTTGAAGTGCTGAGGGGTTTTTTAAAAATGTGGCTCCTTCAGTTCACCTTTTTAATGATTTTTGGAGTTTGCACTTAACTTCGATGTTGACTTAAGTATCTTAAGCTGACCACCCCAAAACTTTGTTTTCAGGTATTTTTTGAAATCTCTCGCAATCTATACATATTTTCTTTATTAGTCCTTCAAAAGCCTACAGTAGAATAAGATTTTGTGGTTTTAAGCATTTTATAGATGCATAGAAAGTCGTGTTCTAAAATAAATTTGCAACTCAACTTATATACCATTATTTGGTAGAAAAGGAAATGAGAAACTAAGTTATGGGAAGTTCAGCTGGCAGAGCAAGATAATAAAATTGAAGTACAGAAAAAGGCATCAATGACACTAAAATAAAGATTTCCCAAATAATTTCCATCAACTGCAAAGTCAATTCCTGTGTATCTCTGTCCTTTTAACTCATAGACATATGCCCATCTAATAGATATCACAAATATTGACAAACTGCAATCTTCAGTCTTAAAGATGATATGTCTATCACAAGCAGTCTTTGCTATGGTATGATTGGAGGTAATTTTTGTGGAGATTAGGGGTTTGTGTTTGCGTTCCTCCATTTGAGACATAGTAAATCAAGAATTGTTTACTTTCCAATGATACATGGTATTGGCATTCCAGCTGGAATGTTTACTGGCAGCCAAAAATGTGTTTATATGCTAGTTCTTTAAAGAACAGAGCACTTGAGAAGTGAAACTTCAGACTTTTAAAAACAATATATGCATACTTAACAGCAGCAGTCCCATCTGCTTCTTCCCAGCTTTAGCGCTATTATCAGCCATTGTCTGTCAATTCCTGGAATTAATTTCTCCACCAGAAGAAAATCTGGCTTATTGTTCTTTGAACTACCATCAGTCAGTACTGATAATGTTGCACTTTTCTAAGTATGATATTTTACAAATCCTGCATTTTTCAAGCAAAATGTTGTTAATTTAAGTTGAAGTGTTAAAAAAAAAAGAGAGCACCGTAAGGAAAAACAGTTTTCTGTGTGAAAGACAGAGTCCAACAGCTGGTAATGGTAACAGTATCTTAATCTGATTACTGTGAAATGATGAACAAATCTAAAACTGGAACTGTTTGGAATAAGGACTGCAACAGAACACAGATGTTAGAGTAACCAAGGCCCATTTTTTAAAAAGAAAATGACAAGCATCTTCATGTGCTGGTTTATGATGATAGATGTCATGAGTCAGTACCAAAAAACCCTGAACTTCTGTAGAATTCCTGTCTCAAGACTGGAAAGATGGTTAAAGAACTTTATCCTGCATATAAATTTATATCATTACACCCTTAAACCTAGAGGAAGTTAATTCAGCAAAGATCTCTCATGTGCCAAATATCCAAAGGGATGAATAAATTTCAACAATTCTTCTGCCATAAGTCCCTTATTTTTAGATGTCTTGGAAGGGAAGGAGAAAAGGCTAAGGGTCTGCTTGCCCTCGAAGTGTGAATGACGGAAGATTGCCCTTTAGCTAATTTGATACTAATAGGAAATACTAAATTAACTTCAACATCTTTTTCCTTAAGAAGAAAACACACTTCCCCAGGCACTTAACAAGGGTAATGCAAGGATAATTAGGAGATATAAAGTGAGCAGTTTTCCTCTGCTCTACGTACTCAAAGATTTCTCAAAGTCAATGGGGATTAAGATGGGCATGTTGGAAAAGGCAAATATCATTCTGCTGGGACAAGTGGACGTGCAATAGAGATGCTAGTGCCTGCTAGAAAGAGTAGAGAAGTATGTTTGGGGCCTGCTGGGAGGAAATATTTTAATTTTAATAAAAACAGCATCATTCTGAAGTCTGGATGAATTTTCAAACCTTTTGGACCATGGAGGTTAAGTACTGACTTCCAGAATCTTTATGATTTTGCCAGGATTAAGTTAAACATAAATTGAAATTATGCTATCTGCTTTCCTCCTTAGAAGCCATACCATGTGACTTCTTCTCAGGTGTCACCTTATCTGAACTTGAGGCCACACAGGAGGATAGGCCACATGCTTGCAACCCATATGACTCATCCCTCAGATCCAACATAAAACTAACCTTTCTTTGCATGTTCAGTGTTTCTGATGGCAAGGAACAATTTTTAGATATACCTGCCCCTTTGTAACTTTGCTGATCCCCACAGGGGTGAAAGGATTGCAATAGCATGAGCAAGAGGACTGCCTAACATCAGTCAGGTTTTCAACATCTTTTTCAGCTGCTTCCTTTATTTACGCTATTGTAAATAAGTTTATGCAATTGTGACTTGACGCTAAGTCTCTCTTGCTTTACATAACTGTGGGCTGCCTTTCCTGACAAAGTAGGATGTGACTTAAGTAGCCTTTTAGACTGAATAGACTGTCAGCCTTGTAGGGTCATCTTTGTTCATTTCCTCTGCACAGATACTGCATTCCGTACATTGAGGACTCTCTTGGTCTGTTACGTGCAGTGTGTTAATGACTCCTAACCACCAGCCAAATTGCTTTTTTTTTCCTTTGACTTTACATCTCAGGCCTTGACTGATCTATCCACATTCCTTCACGAATTTTGTGATTTTGTTTCAGGTTTTTTCCCCTCTGGCCTGCCTTTTTTGGTGCCCCACTTCTATGACATGGATTATTTGACACTTGTGCTGTTTCAGAGTGTCATTGCATTGGTACGATGGATCATATTTGATCCTGTATCCATGTGTGCTCAATTTCAGTTAATTTAAATTCCTTTAAAAGGAACTGGAGCAAAAAAACAGAAGTTTGAAAAAAACATTTGCTCCATTCAATTCCAAAGAATTGTTTTGGCTACAAGGCGAGGTTTGAAAACCCATTAAAGCCACACAGCAGCCTTTGATGGATGAAATCAGTAAATTACAAATACAAATTGAAATACAAATTTTTTCAGGGATAAAGAGGTAAAATATTACAGATAATTAAGAAAAGGGTTAATGCTGTAAAATCAAACGAAAGAATACTGTGCCAGCTTAAGTTTATTGGGAAAGAGAAGGCAGTGGTTTGGTTAGCCGAGAGGATCACGAGATGTTAGGAAACATGAGGAAATGTAGACAATTGCTGTGACTGCAAACCAACTTTCTGTATCTATCTTCTCTGTTAATTTTGGAGTTGCACCTGTCTTAGACATGCTTTCTCCTTGTAATGTACATTAAAAAAGAGATATCCAAAAGAGGGGTGCCTGATCAAACCTGTAGTTCAGAAAGAAGTAGTGCTGTTAGGAGGTAAGCAGTATCTCAAGCTTCTGAATTGACTTTAATTTGAAGTACAAGAATGTTAAAAACCATGCTGCTCCTCAATTAAAATTGCTGCTGCTGAGGATTAGAATTCATAATAGTGCTCTTGTGTTAAAAAAATATTCCAAGGTTAACTCAGTGTTTTATACCACAAAACCTTACCTTTATTCTCAACAATTTTTTGAACCTGTAGCTGCAATAGAGAGAATGTTGGAAGATGATGTTCTCAAAGTAAGACAGAAAACAGGTTTTGCAAGGGTAAGTCTTCTCTTATTTGACCATGTCAGTATAATGAGGAATGAATATGAATGAGATTATTTAGTTTTATGTTTTAGAATTTTGATTTTAATATGCTAAAGAACTCAAATAATCTTGTGGTAAGAACCAAAAAAAATTTGGAATGGAGTAAAATAAGTAACTTTTTGGACCTTCTGTTGTTTTTCCTGCATATTGGCATGGCTACTCTGATGGCACTGATGTGGAACTAAACCATGATTATACTGGTTTGTTCTGTAATGGAAATAGTCTTTCAGATCTGGCTTCAGCTGTTGTTTTTCTGATAATTGCTTATGGAATTCATGGCAAAGCTGCATAATTCAGGGACATGTTCAGAAACTTAGCCCAACCTAGGAAGTAAAATAATCCTCCCATAAATTATGAGTATATGGAGAAAGCTGTCACATTGTTTTCCTGACTAGTTTTAAAAGCTCAATAGTATTGATCAGACAGGACTTCTTCTTTTTTATATTAGATACAGTGTGATAGTTTGAAGTACCTTGAGTGCAGTTCTGGCACTATGCAATGTAAATGTATTGTGATAACACTATGCTAGAGAAAAAATATGTTGAAAAGGACAAATGGAGTTTGGTAAATCAACATTGCAAATACTGTAAGACATAGAAGCACAATCGTTTGTGAGATTTCATTCAAATAGTTTTCAGATACTTGTGAAAATATTATGTTCACATGACCCAGTTACTAGAAATGAAGAAATCAGAAGTGACTCATGAAGTATTTGCAAATCAAAGAAGCCTTCAGTGTGAATGTTAAAACCAAACCCATTTACAGTGCAGTCTGTCCTTTATGGGGCTGTAACAGACTTTTTGTTGTATGCAAAACCATAGGATTTTTGGGGTAGCCATTGATACAGTTACTATGATAAATCCCCCTGTAGCATCTTTTGTTACCAGATACCAGTGATATACTGGAAAAATAGAAGTTTCAGACCTTTTCCATTGAATTCAGGAATACTCTGTCAAAAGTTAAGGTATGCTCTTAAAATTCTGAGACGAATCTGAATTTTACTAGTTGAATTCCTGTGCAAGTGAAGCAACTTTTCCTTGCCTTTGTCAAATGAACCTGAGTTTAGTGAATCTCAAGAGGCACAAATGGCATTCTGGGATGAAGCTGACATGCTTATAAGTTACTTGTCTTCATCTTAGTTCAGCCACGTTAACCAGTTCTATATTTCCTAAACTCGGTTCCTTCTTGTCTGAGATTGCCCGAGAATCATTTATATAACCCCAAGGGGCTTTTTAAAAGGAGTCTATAAAGTCTCCAAGTCTGTCTTTTCTGCAGGATATAATGCAGATGTGCAGTGGTTTAGTCAGGGTTTTAAAGACCTCTCTATGAGTCAGTGTCCCCAGTATTGTTCTTGGCCCTTTTTTCAGAGCTGAGGTTGCTGGGTCCATCCTCTGTAACCTCTGGTTTTCTGTGGTTTATTACTTTGGAGGCCTCGATTAGAAAACCATTCCTGTTTGACAATTTGTCTATTAAAATAATGTTGCCTTTAAGATCTTAGCATATCTTTGAAATTTCTTTTATGTTAACAAATTCTGTCAAATCACGAGAGGCAGATAGGAAAGTTCATTCTGAGTGATTATGTCAGATGCAGAAAGGGGAGCAAGAGCCATTGTGTTACCATACCAGTATTTTGTGTCTTACAAGTGTCTTCATCAAATTGAATGAAGGATAATTGCCTTTTCAGACAGATTTTTACAGGCAGTAAAAGCTCTATGCTGGTTGTCTCTCTTATCCAGCCAAGAACCCAAGATTTCCCTGGCTGCAGGATTGTGTCCATGTTCTCTATCAGAATCCAAGTTCTCCTACTGCTTGTAGTGCTTGCACTGTGTAAATCTAGTTCCTTAGCAGATGGTGGGGATGTCTATTTTTTTCTCTTTTGTAGCCTACTCTTTGCAGGATTGTAATCAGGACATGAGGTTCAATCCCTTGATCCATGTATCCTAACCCCTGAGTATGGATGAGATTTATGAATACTTTATTTATCTCTTATTTTGAATCCTCAGTCATCATAAAAATGCTCTCATAAGGATTTTCATTATAGTAATACTTCCACCTGGGAAAACAGATCTTTAATTTCAGATGTTCTCATGAAGAAAATGTATTTATTGAATCTAGATACCTCTTACCTTCTGTGAGTCATTGAAGATCTTTTAGCAATTACAGAAGCCATTTCTTAAAATGAAAGAAAGTTAGGATTGTGTTTTTTCCTGGTTTTTGGATCTTTTTGAAATTTTATGGCTACTGGAGGCATCTTCCAAATAATACCAAATAAAATACTGTTAATTTTAAAAGCTGTGTGTATTAGGATTAGTTTATATGCTTTCTAGGCAACATACTACTTAACCTAGTCTCTATTTTGTTATGTATTGACAAGGAAAATAATGTTTTGAGTATATTGTGAAAATATACTTTTATGTAGAAAAGTACATAAAACAGACCTTTATGTATAAAAATCACTGCTTAGTGACTTTTTTTGACAGTCATGCTTTTAAGCTTTAATATTCCCAGGAAATAAAAACTGAGGCTTAGGGAAATTAAATAAACCTGCAGTCATAGCAAATTAAATTGTTTAACTAATTCCTGGGCTTCTGGAGGCACCGTGTCTCACTGAGGCTTTGGGCTGTGTGATGGATTATAATGTTGGGCAAGGAATTAATTTATGGAAGGAATAATGTTTGTTAGAAAGATTTGAGGTTAGTGTGTCAAAGGCTTAACCATTTCCATAATAGGCATAAATCAGAGAATAGGTTTTTTTATTGTTGGACAGAGAAGGAACTTGTGTTAAAGAGGAAGAGAATGATTTCCTTGAGGTTCTTTTTTTGCCATGTTAGTATTTTTGTTTCTACATATCATAACAGGAATTGGTGACATTCACATCCACATGGTCTTGAGAAGGATGTCATCTGAGAGGCAGAGAGTTGTACATAAATTTTTAGATTTGTTTTATTTTATAGTCTTAAGTTCAGGAATGATCCATCTGCAATAAATTATTAAGAGATAAAAATTAATTCTATTAAATTATAAAAATCATATTCAGAGGAACCTTGGGTTCATCCCTCTGTCCAAAAGCAGGGTCATTCTATCTGTGACATTGTTTCACCTGCTTTAAAAAACCTATGCTAACAGAGGCAGTAAATGCTCCTCATCAATTTATTCTGATGAAAATCAGGCACTGCAACTGGAATCCATTAGCTTTTGTCCTGTCTACCATGGGCATTTAAACATTTTATTTCTAGATTCCTGATGTACAGTAAGACTTGTATGGCCCCCACCTCTTGCTGCCTGGTGCAGTGTGTCTGATCTCTGCCCACAGGCAGCATTTCCTGAGCCCCTGAATGCATTACTTGGGTTCCTTCTGTCTCCTGCTGGTGTGTGCCCTTCTTGGCACTTAGAGCCACACTCAGTGCTGCAGCTGAGGCTTTACAAGTGCCCAAGGGGATAGTGAAGTGGGATTATTTCCTGTGCTGTTCAGGCCATACTCCAGTGTAGACAATCAGTACAGTCCCTGCTGTTTTCACAATGCCATGATGTTGTTGATTCATCTGCGAATGATTATAACCCTGGGATCTCTTCCCACAGACCTGCTGCTGGCACAGCAGGGTTCCAGCCAGTGCCATCTTTTCGTTGAAGCTCATTTTCTTGTACTTGCCAAAAGGGATTAGCATTTTTTAAAAATTGTTTTTCTAGTTTGCCTAAATTTCCAAAATTATAACCTGATCTTCACCCTATTATTTGATCTTCACCCTCATACCCTACTATTTGAGTCTTACATGTTGAATAATGATAATCTCTATTCTACCCTTCTTGCTGTTTTGAAAACATTAAACAGTCCTAGGTCAAAGACAAACTAGTTTTTAAAACCCCATCCAGTGAAACCCCAACCCATATCTACCCTATGGTAATTAAAACAAAACCAAAAAAAAGCAGGTTTCTCCGGTTTGCTCTGAAGAACATTTAGTGTGCCAGGATAAAAATCTGGTACTTGTTGATCATGCAGGCCAGCCTGCAGGGGCTGTGCTATCTATGACTGAGAAAAGGAATGTGAAGAGCAGCCTCCCTGCACGAAAGGAAATTGAGGTGTGGCTCTAGATGGCCACTGCATGGCCCTGCTCTTCAGGGTGGGCAGGCTGAGTGACAAAGGTTGACACCGAGTCACGTATTCTTTCACAGGCCCCACAAGGGCACATTCTCTATCCATAATCCCTATTAAAAAGTGGGACTGTTTAACATTGTTATTCCAGTTGATCTGATGTTCAGTACCATTAAGTTACCAGTCTTAACACTTAATATATGAGGGACAAAAAGGAGGAGGAGGGAGCTGGGAGTTTCCCTGATGGTTTTAGGAATGCATACCAATTTGCTCAGTGCTGTGTGCATAGCAGGGATTTCTCTTATAGAGAGATATTGAAATCCAATTTTGTGTTCTGTCTTGGCTCTTTCAAGACTTTCTCAGTTTAGGGAAGTTAATACTTCTGTGCTTTTTTTTTTTTTCTCTGACTAAAATGATCCAGAAATGTGAAAATGAAAGGGAGGTTTGAGAGGTCATGTAACCTCCCTACTGACGGAGGTTATACATTAGTTATAAATTCCTACATTATTAGGGAGGTTATACATTAGTTATAAATTCCTACATTACATAAATTCCTAGTTATAAATAACTACATTAGTTATAAATTCCTGAGACATATTTGTGTTCAAACCTCCTGTGAATGGGACTTAAAACCTCCACAGCTATCTTCTTCAAGAGCTTTTTCTTTAGTAATGCAGTGTTTGTACTAAACCTCAGCTTCCACATATTATACTTCTTGTTTTCCCTACCATTAAAGCTGGAGAAAAGTGCATCGCTATTCTTCTAATAACATCTTTTCTTATCTTACAAACCTTAGACCTGGCTTTTTCCTCATGGTCCTTCAGGGTTATATCTTTTCCAGATGCTGTCACCCCAATTTCTTCAACCTTTTCTTTGAGGCCATGCTGTTTAGTTGAGTCTGCATTCATATTGCCCTTCTCTGGTCTTTGTCCAGATCTCTGCCTTCATCTTTATTTTGCTTGTCTTCAAAGCAATACATATTGTTCTTCACAAGCATTCAGAAGCACTGTAGTTTCACCTCCATTGTCTAATCCACAATGAAACTGTAAATTTTGAATAAGTTGAGATTTACCTTTTTTGTATCCATCTTGATGTAATTACTTTATAATCAGGTCAGTATGGTAGGAGAGCACTTTGTAATTAAAATGTAAATTGTCTTGATTCAAGAAATCATTTCTTGTGAGATCTGTGTGTAAGTCACATATGGTGGAAATGAAAAATCTGCTTAAATGCATTTCTTAACCAGAGTTCATGAAATTGAAGTATTTTAATTGGAAGAAAAATATCTGTGGTGTTTATACTTCATCATGATACTGTGTAACCCTGGCAGTTTTCTAAATTTCTCCTCAAATTCTTGTTTATGACATACTGACTGTGGTAGACTGGAAATAATATGTTTATTTTTAGCAGCTTGCCCACACAATCCTGCAAATCTAGAGGATAAAGTTGTCAAAACTTCTAAACATAAATACCATGGAGTTGATTCTGCAGCAGATGGAAAAGTGCTGGAACTGCCACTGACATGAAGGCAGCCTGACATTCGGGGTGAAAGTAATTTATTGTAGAGTGGTTACAATGCAGTGAATAGAGGGTTTGCATTTGGGGAAATTGGTGTTGTCTTCTTCCATATTTCCCTCTCACAGGCATGACAGCTAAACAAAAACAGGAGGTGAGACAATAAAACAGCTTAATGAAGGATGGATAAGATTTTTCTGGTTTAAGTTCATGTTCAAGTTTTTTTATTCATAGGTCACATTTAGAAAAAAACACTTTTCACTTTCCTGCCACCCTTTCCTTTGAGAATAGACATTGTATCATCAATGACTTATTTCCAAATATTGCTCCACCACCTTTTCACAGTGGACATTGTCTATATCTTGATCTCCTTAGTCACAGGCTGTCACTTCTTTTCACAGAAATGAGGAGGAAGACATCAAATCACAACACATTTGAACCCCCTCCCCATCCCCCAAGGACATATTTTTACAGAAAGAGCTGGCAGTATTTCAGAATTTGTAGAATTTTTCCTTTCCCTATGGGTTGAATCAGACCTTGGCCAAGAAAACCCAGTCATTAAAAACAAGCCATTGTAATAGCAGTGCAGCTGTCAGATGTAACATTGGGCTGTGAGTGGTGTTGTAGGTGGTGCTTCTAAGTAATTGTTTCGTTATTTCATTGTTAGTGAAGAGCTTAGGGATAAGGCTGAGAGAACATGACCCTTAAGAGACCATGTGTCCTCCCATGTACAAGTCTCAGAGAATGTGCCAAATTTGCTTGCCCTGAGTTTCGTCATCCAAACCATGATGCAGGCACTGTTGGTCACTGAGCACTGTTCCTGAGAGGAATCCATGTCCTGCCGGCCTTGCGCCACCCAGTGCGGAGATGTGTGAATGCTGCCCTCCGTGACCGTGCGCTGGAGCAAAACTGAGGGACAACCTGGTACCAACCAATGCAGGCAAGCTCAGAGTAGCTCCAAAGGATGTTGCATTTTAATGGTTTGTGGGGCTTGGGTTTTTTCTTTCCAGAAGTGAATGTTACAGTGATGGACCTATTTTAGTGCAGGTAATTTGCCTGGGAAGCAGATAGAGTGGTGAAAACGGAGAAGAGCCAGCATGGCAGAGCAGGATATTGAAGAGCTCTGATGTCAAGAGGAAGTGTTCCATCCCACAGTCTGCCCAAGTGGGCGCTCCAACCAAAGCATGTCTCAGACACCATTTCCTGGTGTTAATAAGTTAATAAGTGGAAGTGGTCTGCAGGGGAAGTGACATGTCTGTCACAAGTTTGAAAGTCCAAGGATTTGACTAGAAGAGTTTGAGGACAGCTATCAGGACTGCAGCTGTCAGTTCAGAGCCATTCCGTAAAATTCAATTTTTAATTCACCACATTGCTGAGAATACCTTTTTCGTTGTTGTTGGGGGTTTGTTTGTTTGGTTTGTTTTGTTTTTGCTCTTTACCTTCTGAGCATGTCATAATTCTTACTTGCATAAGAAAGGCAGAGGTGCTGAACCCAAACCCACTTATAAGGCACTAGGTAAAGGAGTAAACAAATTAAATCAGCCACAATAAAGTCATGCAAGCCACACCTTTCTCCTGAGGCTGAATATAAGGAATTTGAAGAATTCCTAAAGTTAGCTGCCCAGCAATGTTGCAGCCTCACCTCCACCCCAGCAGCACAGATTCAGGGAACACTACAAGGAGGAAAAACCTAGAGTCATTTCAGATATTACGAAAGTTTCAATAAAGAACGCAGAAAAATTCAAGAATTTTGAGTTCATGCTGGTCATGTTTAGTAAATTCATGGAAACATTTGAGGTGTTACATAGACACCATGTCACAAAGTGGACCCAAAGGAGTCTGTGTAATAACTCTGTTTCCTTGCCTGGCTGGTTGCTCCTATGAGCTAATTATAAGGGAGCTGCAAGCCACTCTTGTTTGTCAGTATTGCCAAATTTCACAATTTCATGGCAAGACTTTCTGCAGTTGCTTTAATACTTCAAGGTTGCCTGGTGTATCAAAGCAGTGGAGAATGTGAGCTACCTTTTTATACCGTCCTGATTATTGGAAAAAAGAATTGAAGCACAGGAGCATGGATTTCATAGAGGAAATCATAGGACCCACAAAATATTGTATTTTGAAAATGTCATTAATTGAAGCAAAATCTTTCCTTAAAGCATTTGAGGTGATAATTTTTCTTCTTGCAGTCATTATCAGACTCCCAGTTGATGCAGTATGTGATACATGTATTACAGCTGGGTTCTAAATACAGAACCCAGAGCCATGGTTCTAAACATAGAGCCATGTCGAGATAAAGTAATGATGCAAACTCTTATCCACTGAAGATTTCAAGCTCAAGCTGGTGGCTTGTCTTCCTCTCCTGGCCACTGATCAGTAGAGCCAAAAAATGAGATGACAGGGATAAATCTGCTTTTCTATGGATTTTGGTTAATTTTTGTGTATTCCATCTCAAATTCAAACCCACCAACTTCATGCAACTATATTGTGTGAAGTCCTGGCCTCTGCAGCAAGGTTTTTAAAGAACAGGCATCCAGTGAAATGTTTATAATCAGCAGGCACCGTAGTGAGTCACTGGTATGAGTCACTGACCTAGTTGTAGTGCACGGGATTGTGAAAATGGGGTCAGACTTCCCTCTGCCACTCAGACTGGCATCTGCACTGTGCCAAAGTGAGGATGTGGCCCTGCATGGTGGGTACTGGTAGGATCACAGAGCATGTCCTAAAAAGTCTCTCCACAGGTTGAAGTTAAATGCCATATCAACTTTAAATTAGAGATTGCCACCAGCAGCAACAAAATCTTTACAGTCCTGAGCACACTGACCAGTGCTCTATCACCACCAACAGTGTTCTCCTGGTGTTTTCCAAGTTAAGGACAGTTATGAACACAGCCAGAGGGGGCTGTCAGGCAGGTTGTATGGTTGTGGTTCAACCAGCTGTCCATCTACTGAGCTATACTGAGCAATATACTGAGCTACTTACCATACGGAGGGAGAGAGCAGCCTAGGTCAGCTATCAAAATGGCAGGCTCACCCTTGTGTATAGGTCACTTTCTTCCTGACCCATCACTTCCCCTTGTAAATATTTCTCAAATGATGGACAAGCATTTTGTCAGTTGCAGACATATGTTTGGTGTTGGTAGAAGTTTGATGTAAACCAGAAGGTTGTTATAAAGGGTTGATTACATTCTGTTTACTTGTCTCTAAGCTCATTTCCCACTGGGAATTGGGTGAAATGTATTTCACAAACACTGTGGCAAGATCACAGTTCCAGGCATCTTTCCATGAAAATGTTCAATGAAAAAGAGCAATGTGGAAACTTGCAGTGAGAATGTATGCACCGCACAGGCCATGTACCAGAAGCTGCACAGCACCCTGGTGTGGGAGAGACCATGAAAGAGATGAGACTGGCCGATAGCAAGGGGCTTACAGAAAAGAAGAGACCACGGAAAAGAAAGGGCTTAGTTGCAAAACCAGTCAAAGGCTGAATGTTATGGTGTGGTGCCCATTCACAGAGCGGCTGCCCTCAGCTTGACCACCAAATTGCTAGACAGTGAACTCAGTGAATCTCACAGATTGGACCAACCAGATGTCATAATAATTAATTCCAACTGTCCACTAATTGAACACAGCATAGAGACAGCAATTTCTTGTTGACAACATTAATAGGAAATCATTAGTTGGAAAAGGCTCAGGTTTTATAATTTTGAATAATGCAAAAGGAAAGAATAGCATTCTGGGTTCTAAGATAGGCTTTGCTAGTAGTGTTTGCATCTCTCAGAAGAGACTTGTTCAGCAGCCATAAATCTAAAATATGCCTTTCAAAGCTGCTGTCTGTGTGTAAGGCAGGGCTTCTTCACAGGTATGCATCTGTCCATTAAGAAGCAATAATTTCAAATAATATTTCATAAAATTCTTTGGAATTTTATAAAGGATTTCCTAAAACTTTACCATAGGAGTGTTTTGCTTCTTTAGTGTCAGTTCTAACTTTACTGCATAGTGTAATTATCCTTGAAGTAAATTATTCTTAGGCTGATTTTTTTCTTATTTAAACATGATATTTTAATGTGTATTTTTGGCTGAGGATTTAAATGCCCAAATTGCATTGAAATGCTTTAGGGCCAGAGCACACAGTTCCTGTAAAAACTGTTGCCTCTATTAGTAACTCCAATGTTCAAAAGATCCAAAGTGAAGCTTCTTGCCTGCATATTCCTGTTCTGTTTCTCATTTTATTTGAAGGGTGTTTAAAATGAGGAAGGCAAAGGTTGTGCTTGTTGGTATACATAACAGTGCATGAAGAGTGCTGGACTTTCTCTTTTTTAGGATGAAAGACTGTAAAGTAATATGGCAGTCATTTGCATCTGATCGATAATGTTCAGGTCTTTTAATTGACTAACAAATTATGGTCTCAGGATACCACAGGAACTTAATTAAGCAGAGCTATTTTGTTTACATGGTGCAAATGGGAGCAAAATTTACCTGCAGCTGAGACATGATTGAGATTTATGTATTACATCAGAAAAATATTGCTATCACTTCTAAGATTTTATATATATATATTTAAGAACACTATCACTTCTAAGATTTGTATGTCATTAATTGTTGATAGTTTAAGAAATTGTTCATTAAAGAATTCACATATAATTGTTGCAATTACACTCTTTTATACTGCCTAGTACTTTAAATGGAAATCTCAGAACTTGGTTTTACAGTTGTTTGCTACAAGGAAGTGAAGAAATGAAACAGATAAATAATTAAGGCATTAGCTTTAATGGAGGCTTAGGAGTTTGGTTAATTGTTTGGGTTTTTTCAGTACAATTGATACTTGGTATTATAAAAAACCTCAAGAACGAACCAGCCAAAACCAACCAAAAAAATGCAAACAACCGTCTAGCACTTAGTGTCTTTAACACAATAACAAACATTTCTACAGTTCAGCACTTGTGAGCAACCCTAGAATAGCAAACCTGTGCAAACAACTCAGATCTTCTGAGAAACTTTGAAGTAAAAAATTATTTTGTGCAAAACTCATCACTTTGTGACCATTCAGATAATGGTAAACCAATGTTCTCATCTCAGAACTTGCCTGCTTTTCTGCAATAATATGCCAGTGTGAATGTATGACAGAAAAAAACACCAAAAACCAAAAAGCCAAACACTTCAAGATTTCTTTCCCAAGTTCATATAGAGTAAGAATAGATTTGGTCATTTATAAATGTGTTTTATAATATACAGAATCAAGTGTAAAGGGATATACCTGGAATTTCGATATTCTGGAATACTTGTAGTTAGTACAGGAAAATGTGATTTTTTTTCCTCTTTACCAGAATCCTGAGACAACATTAAAGAGGGGTGAGCTAGGTTGGAATAACTGATGAGCTGAGATTAAGTATTTGTTCCATTTCACAGAAACTTCAGGTAATTCTACTGTTCACCCTGATGCTTCCAGGGTGCCTTTCTGGCTTTTAGCAGTGTGCTGCAGGAAACCATTTCAGTGTGTGCTGTGGGTGTAGCTCTGTGGCACGGACAGCTGGACAAACTGCTCCAATCTACAGAGCTGGCTTCCATCCCCATTCTCTTCCTGGTCAGAAACATGACTGCCCTTTTCCCATATTCTCTCTGTTTCTGACTCATTCACTGTTTCTTTTTATATACAGAAAGGAATTGTGCAGGAGAGTCAGAGAGTTCTGCAGCTTTGTGCTGCTCATTCAAAGGCAATATCTGGATACCTCTCTCTCACATAGTGCTCTGCGAGCCTGGGGGATCAAGTATCTGGCTCACAGTAGACTTTTTTCCTACAATCTCCTCTGTATGTGTCATCTCCTGGTGGCAGTGGAGGAGGGGAGGGAGAACAGAGCAGCTGGATTGGCATTTGTCACGTGGCAGTAAAAATAGCAAATCACCATTACAATTTTGGCCTGAGTTATATGAGATCCAAAGATTTTTTCATGATGGTTATGAAAGTGACCTTTAACAAATGTTTTGTGGTCAAATAAACATGAAACTTAGGGAAAAGGAAAGTCCAATTGCGTACAGAATATTCTCAGCTCTTACATAGAACTAGGAATCTAACAATTAGATTACTGATGAACCATAATAGTCAGAACATGTTTCACAAACTGGAATTGGTCTGTGGACTATTTATCATGGATTTAATCAGAAAAAGTCTGGAAATTCATCTGCAGCACAAGCAGCCTTTGTTCAGCAAACTGCTGACATGTTCCTTCAGGCAAATTTTTCCTTTGGCTGGATTAGTTAAGCAAATAACTATGCAGAGTGCTTAGTCCTGGGTTTTCAATTCTGAAGGAAATTTATCTCCTTTTCGGGTGCACTGAATATATGAATATGTCAAAAAAAGATCAAAGTCACAGTCTTTGGGACTAAGTTTTGATTCAGTAAAGTTCAGGTCCTTTGAAACAAAGGAGAACTCTGGTTCTGAGTTATCAGCAGGAATGCTGGTAGTGATCACCAGGTGGTTAAGAAACACTTTTGATACCACTGAAGTCCTGTTCATATTTTTGTGCCCTTTTAAACAAGGAAACAAGATTGAAATCAGGTATTCTGATTCTAGACTCCTGAGGAAAGATGCTAGCAAGCTAGAGGGCACTTGGCTGTACCAAGTAATTCATGAATACACACCAGTTGTCCCATAACTGTAAGATAATGGCCATTTAAGAATATGGCTTTGGAGAGTCCTCTAATAGTAAAAGATAAAGTTTATAATTTAGAAATCCTTTAATAGACAATTCAGAGAAAGAGAACTCTGCATGTGCAAGTGCTTGGTAGTGAGCTAGCTCCTGTACAGCCAGAGTAAAAAAAGCCAAATACTTTTCTTGGGGAAAATAATGTAATTCTCTCTGTATGCCTTTTAGGAGTTTGCTAGGGAATGTCAACATCAGTAGAGATGATGTAGACATTCTCCTGAAATATGGCATTAGCACTACCTGAGAGATCAGTTTTGTCCGAAGGTGTCCAGTGGTGTCTTCACCTAAGTCTTAAAGTACAGTCCACAAGTATTTGGCAAATGGTTAAAGTATGTTTTTCTTTTTTGGCTAAGGTCCATATTTTCACTTAACCCAAGACACTGTGTTAATTTTTTAATGACTGCTACACTACTATAGAGACTTTTTCAATTGTGTACCAGCTGTGTGCTCTTTTTCTGAGAGTGTCCTGCATACTTGATTTTTTTTCACATGTTTCACAAACTGATTAACTCAATCCCACCTCCTTTGCCATTAAGAAATTTGAATTGCCATTCTGTGACCACTACAGACTTGCCTGCAGCTGCTTTTGGACTTTGGCAACACCCAATTGTTGTTCATAGGCCTGAGTGATGCTCTGACTTGACTGGGCCTGTGTCTTGTTCTGCAACATGTAAGTTGTGCTTGTATTCTGCAGCTCATTGCCCCACTTTACTTCTCCTGAATTCCCTTCCCCACTGCCTTTTGTGGCTCAGAGTGGCAGAGCTGAAATCAATGAGACTGTCTGAGGCAGGAACTGGTCACATCTGCCTTTCCTGTTGAGCTTTTTCCCTTTTACAGTTTTAGTAGCCCTACTAACACATGAAGGAGTTGTTCCTCCTACAGAGTACTGTACACTGTAGTGGAGACATCTCCTAACACACCCTCCCTGTGGGTAGAAGGGAAATGTGAAAGCATGCCTGGGTCTTATGAGGGGGTCTGAGCATCACAAGCCAAAGTCCACATTAAGGTACACAGGGAATGCCAGAGATGCCAGATCTTTCAGAAACCATTTTGAAAATCAGGAACAAAACAGGAAAGCAAACAATAAGATAATGAGAACATACTCATGCAGACATGCCCTGCACCCAGGTGAGAGAAGTTAACAAAAAAGCCAGGGTGAGCTTCCAGGAAAGACTACTCAAAGGCTCTATGTGGGAGCTGAAGAGGTTTGGGAATCTGAAACATCCTGAGAGTATGAACAGAGGAAATGTAGAGGGCTGTGATGGAAGCAGAGTTTGGTGTTGCATACATGAAATAGGACAGAAGTTTGCAGAAAGCTGCTTGTGTAATTTTGAATATAAACACACCAGCCAGCCCCTAAAGAGAGTGTGGAGAGACAGGAGTGTGCCTCTCCCACAGCTAGATTACCCATCAAAAAGGGAAATGGTCTTATCCTGTCTTGCTCTACAGACACTTCAATATGTTTTTCCAGTTTATTGTCTCTTGTACTCTGCCTTTCAGGAGCACCCACATCCTTCTCAGTTGTATGGAAGGATCATGCAAACAGACAAGGCATGGCTGGGGAAACGACAAATGAGCTGGGATTCACAGCCAAGAGAGAGAAAGTTCACCTTCCTCTATTTCTGTTGTATCTTACTCTTTTACACCTGCTCTTCAATGGGTTTGTTTCCTACTGCATGCAGCTCTTCCCAAGCTGCAGCTGCCTTTTAGCAGATCTGTCCCAGATGCCACATTGCTCGGTCTGTCTGACCAAGCTGATATTTGATAGTGGCAACATCCAAGCCAGCACTTTTAATATAAATTGCTCACTATCTTTAGCTGTATCTCTGTGTTGAGAACTGAGATTACAGGGTTTGGGGGAGAAGAAAATGGCAACATAATGGAAACTAGACAGAATCCCCACCTTCTTTCTTGAAACATCTCGACAACCTGTTGAGATTGTAGCTCTTCTTCCAACTCTGGCTGTCTGTGGAAGGCCCCCCAGCAAAGAGAATGCAGTTCTGACTTTTTGGCTGTCTGCCTTGTGTTCTGAAATCTTGCTAAAGGAGAAACCTTATAATCTGCTCTCTCTTTGCAGTGTAGAGTATTGCAGCTCTTTGGAGAATATTTGTTTCTTTCCCTTGGTTATTGGAGGTTTATTGGCTGTTCAGTTGGAAAAAGCTCAAACAAGCAGATGTGTTAAGGTGGGTGTTGTTCTTTCATTCAATGCACAGGCTTTTCTAACCTGTTGAGGACTGGCCTTCTTATTAAATGTGTGAGACAGCAGAAGCTGTCTGGCTTGACTCATGGGTTTGACAGAGGAGTTAGTAAGTTTACCTGAGGACATTCTGAAACATCATGAGACTGGTAGTAGCTAAATATAAGGCAAGTCTGTTGGTGCCACCCTGGGAAACAGAGCTCATGGGTGTGTGGCACAGAGATAGCAGAGCCTGCTGTGCAGAGGCAGACAGGCTGTCCCACTGACCACTTGCAAGGTGTCAAGGCAGTCAGACTCACATTTGTAGAGCTGTGGCTGGGGCTAATAATACCCAATACCTGTAGGACGTTAGGGAGGGAAGAAGAAATTATAAAAAGATACAAGAATTAATAGGACAAGGAGTGCAGATAGTTAAAAACTGAGAGTTTCAAGGGATTCCAGATTCTAGGATTTTGCATCTTTGAACATGGAAAGATTCTCACCTAAACTAAACATGTACCAAAATAGCCAGAAAATAGACATCTGCTGCTTTTCTTTGGACTGCATATTGATTTGACCTGCTACCCTACAGCAACTATGCTGTAATACACATGGGCCCAGTTTTCTAATAATAAAACTGTAGCTTGCTAACACTTAAGGAGGAAAGAGGCTGGGTCTTCTTCAGGAAGAGAATGGTGTGTGCTGCTTAATGCAGCTGGAGAGAGTTAACCAGCCAGAGAATTTGCTGTACAGAATAAGCCAGTCTCAGCACCAAACAGCAGTCTCCAACCCCAGGTACTATATTAAGCTTCTCTTTGTCACAGGTATAAGAGACCTGTTCTGATTTTAACCTGCCCAGATCTGGCTTCCAGTTATGGATGTGGAAGGACTGTGTTTTGGAACTTGACTCTCTCTCTCTCTCTCTCACTGAATAGTTCAAGAATTTAACTAGATTACCTAACTCTGAAGGTCTTGCCATGCATGTGTAGTTCTTGAAACTTAATGTCTTCTCAAACTGATTCTCAGCTCTCAAATCAGGCTACCAGCACCTCCCTTCGCCCACTACTCTCTTTGCTTTTTCTTTCTTAGAACCTGAAATCTTTGTGGTTTATGATCTTAGGGCATAGCACTTCAGCTTCTCATTAGTACTACTTAAGGGAAGAAACAGAAACAGGAGCATGTGTGTGGGTACAAGCCCATGGTCAGTGAAGGGTCACAAAGCAAGGTTTGCTCTTTCAATGACTCCAGAAAAGACATGACCATCACAGCTTGCAGGTGGGACTGTCACCAAAAGAGAATAAGAATTAAATTGCCATGTATTTGTAACACCTGATCACTGATCTGTATGAAAAAGTCACACAGAAAGCAGCTACCATAGTGGATGTTAAAGCATACTAACTTCCAAAATCTGAAAAATGTAGGTTTTATTATCTTTTGGTCCAGACTAAGGGAGATATCTTGAAAAGAAGTTAAAAAAAATCAACTCACTGTCTCAAGGATCATGTGACATATATTTTCAGCAAGCAGCCAGAGGGTGGGGAAACTCCCAAGTTAGCAATCCCATGAAAATTAAAATATTCATTAGCAGCACCCACAGAATGTCCATGTCCCTGTAGAAACTGGTTTTGCTGCTACAAGCACATTCATGTTTAGACTATTATCTACTCAACAGTTCTTGATCCTTGTACTTCAGAGGAAATGCTATATCTGTTTTGAAGGTGGATGACAGAGATTGTGAAGACTGACTTTATATACAGGTAATTTAAAGCAACATTGCCCATTTATTTTGAACTAGAACACCAGCAGAATTCATATATACCATCTTACACCAGAACCACTCTCCCTAGCCCTTTGGGATTTAAAAGAATATTACAGACATAAAGGATAGAATGACACTCTTCTATAATTTTCCTATATTTCTATGATAGAAATAAATATTTTAGAACAACTTATTCAGGACTAGTCATATCTACAGACTTTTCTTATTCTCCAGATCTTGCTATGTGAATAACAGTCCCAAGTCTTTCTATTCTGGGTACAAACAGGTTTCAAAGGTGTTTTCAGCCTAAAGTTCCAGGCAGTGTTATTTTTTCAGCTTCATTCTGCCTGACCATTTCTAAACAACTTGTTTAGAAGAGAGCTGTAATTTTTTGTTAATACAAAGACCCAGAAAATTTTCTTATTATGTATACATCTAGAAGACAGAGGAAGCACATAACAATAAAAGGCCAGCATGCAAATTATCCTCAGCATGCTCAGCACCTTCCTTTGCACTGAAGCAGACATTTATCAAGTGTCACTACTCACAGGGAAGCAAAATTTCAGCTCTTGCCTCTCGTACTCTGGACAGATCCTCAGAAATTCTATTCACAATTGCATGTCCTGTAGCAATGTTCTACCCAAAATATGTGAGGCCTTTGACACCTGTTTTGTTACTAAATATGTGAAATTTCTTACCTTTTTCCAGGTACATATATGAAACACCATTAGATGTAACTCTTAGCCCTCTGCAAGCAATGCAGAGCCGTCAAATAGACAAGGCACTCAGATAATGATCACTGATAGCATCCAGGTGCTTCACAGGGAAGTTGCAGCAAAGTTTATTATCTCTTGCTTACCTTTAAGGTTTTGCCTGGAGGCCAGTGCTGAAATCAGACTTCCAGCCTGCCAGAAAATTTACAAGTACTTGCTAAGTCACCCTCCTTGCCCTGAAGACTTTCTATTCTAAAAAGTCCCCTTTCTATAGATAGAAAGGTGAGGCATAAACCAAATCCAGACTCATATTTTGCAGCAGGTTGACAATGATTTTCTTGATGTCTTACCATGAGACAATCAGGACTGTTTTCTGGGAATGCCCTGAGTTTCAGCCCTGTGTCTTTCCTCACCAACCTCTGTTACATGCCAGAAAGACAGGGAATAGCATGTGAGTGAAGGATTTAAGTCACCCTATTCAGTGGGGGCACTAATGGTTATGGAAAACATCCAAAATTTCTGATAAAATGGATATGCAAAACCCCACTCAGGTCCTATAGAAATGTATATTCTACCAAAAACTATGTTTTCAACAGAGATCAAATCAGAGCTAATTCTGTGGGTTTTGTTTTTGTTTTTAAGTCTTCTCATGGAAAATAATAGAGTTTATTTCATCTGTGTGAGAAAGGGCAGGATGTTTTGCTGGTTATTTCATCATGTGTGAGAAATAAAATGTTGCCAAAACCTACATTGAACATACTTCCTCAAGAAAAGCAGGTTAAATTACATTAAGCCTCAAGGGGTTTTAGTCACTGTAGAAAAATCAGTCTGTAGTTTCTACTATACTAGCAGGTTGGAATGCCCATACTTGCCCGGGATATCACTTCTCTATTATACCACCTTCTGAATTTTATTTAACATACTAATGTCTAAATACAGGTGGCTTTTCACACATTTTTTCTATATGTGAGATTTTGGAAACTCATATAAAATCCTTTGAGATAACATTTTCTCTTTTTCTCTACATATATCACAGCTTGAGCCAGAATTCCTTAAATCTGAAATATCGTACATGAAAGGAACAGATAGTGTTGAACTGGAAAAATGCAGAAGTCTGATAGCATCTCAATTAGTTCTCATATCTTTATGTTGCTGGGACATGAAGCATGAAATGGAACTTAAAACAAGTTAGGCAATTGAAGTCCATGTTTGCCACTCAAGTTGTTTAAAGCTTTTATCAGCTCTCTGAATGCCTGTTTAAGAGATGTAACTGCTCATCTTGCACTCAATGATACATTGTTCTCAGTAAATGTACTTAGCTTAGAAGAACGGTGCTTGCTTTTGCACACATTTGTATGAGTCATCCACATGATTTTACAGAAGACTTTCATGAAGCACCTGCATGAAAAAGGGTTGTCAGAATCAGTCTTTAATTCTGCAATGTATTTTCACCTTTTTTTTTTAGGATTTTGCAGGGTGGAAAAGGCTCTAAAAAGACAAATATGAGTAAGTCATCAGCAGTGAAATGTGGCAGTTGCAAGTTTTATTATTTGAATGCTGACAGGTCACTTCCCCTTTGCCTCTTGCATAGAGTGTAATATTATCACCAGTCAGCACCAGCCAACTGGCTTGTCAGCAGAAGGGCAGGGAAATCACACACTAGGCAGGGAAAGCTTCTTCTTTTCTTTCCCAGGGAAGTCCATGACAGGAAACAAAGGAATAAATTATAAACTATGATCCAATAAGATAGAATCATCTACTCAGGAATTTTGTTCTCCTTTCATTGGGTGATGAGAACAAAAGGCTCAATGTTTAGCTGCTCTGACCTCGAGAAAGCCATGTCAGTTCTCTGAGCACTGAGGCTTTAATGGTGACTAAAAGCAAATGCAGAGAATGGTTATGTTCCAAGGGGAGGACAAGTGGAGTAGATTGGGGATGGACTACACTTCTACTAGGTGTGAAAGACTGCTGAAGAATCCATCTTTGCAGAAAAATATATTGGCTAGAAATTTGGCTTTTTTTCTTGGTGCATGTCAGTCTGACCTATGAAACAAGGTGCAGCACTGCAAGTACTCAAATATGTCACCAGACCTCAACAAAGCCCTTAATTATACAGTGGTTAGGGAATTACTGCATTGCTAGGAGCATGAAATGCTCAGTAATATCCCACAGCTGTCTGAAGAAACCTTTGTGCTGCTGCCAAATAGTTTGTGAGGACATTAAAACAAATAGTGAATTCTCAGCAAAAAATTAGATTGAACTCCTTTACTTACAGAGAACAGCAGTGTTTCTGGGCTCCAAATCTGGGCAATCCTGCCTTGGTGCCTATGACAGTAAGAAAAAAGGGCTCTTAAACCTTTTCTCAGTTTCAGCTTTTGAAGAGATGTTGATACCTCCTTTATCCCTGCTTTTTATTGGTGGATCTGGGCTGTTTATGGTGTGTCTTGTCAATTTGTGTCTCTCTTTCAAATACTGTTAGCATGCTTGAGTCCTTTTAGACAGATATATAAACAGCTAGGATGTGGACCCTAAGGGAGTGATAAGTTACCAGATGCAAGGGGCACATCCTCATTGGATGTGATTTTACAATTTTTTTAAAAGCTTGAAAGTAGTGGAGACATGGAAATTTGTGACATGCAAACAATTTTTGAAATGTATGTTTTTTAATACCAGGAAGCCTGTTATTTCCAGCCTGGTCAGTGTAGAATGGGAAGATCTTACAGGTATGGAATGAAGAGAGTTACTTTTGGAAACAGAGTTGAAGAGTTCTGCTAGTTAACCTAAAAGAGTAACATCAAACAACGTAGAAAAATGTTATTGTGTAGATCTGAATTATTTGCTATCACCTTTTTGTTGCTTTAGGTGAGTCAGATTTTTTCAGTTTCTGACTGACATATCCATTTAGTGGACTATAAACCTTAGTTACTGCCCAGACATGCTGTGCAGTTTGACTAATGACTATGTGAGAAGTATGCTGTTGTCCAAGATAGATCTTACAGATATGCAAAGCCAAAAGTGTTTTTAACAGATGAGAGCCTGAACATCCACAGTACTATGGCTTGGATTTTTTTGCTTTGTAAATCTTTTTGACAAATGTGCAGATCTTCAGTCAACCATTCTGTGAAATAATTCAGAACTAAATCTAACAATTAAGGGACCAAATTTTGTAATGAAATATCCTGACACTTGTGTAAACAGCACTATCAATTACTAAGCATCAGTCCTGGGAAGGTCAGGTGGGGTTTCCTCAGGGTTCCTGTCACACAGGCCTAAAAAAAAAAAAAGAAAAAGGGCTCTGCAGGGCAGAACTGTTGTAGGAAAATAGGCTTTGATTATATGCCTCTATCCCATTTTGGCTCCATAAAGTCTTTTTCAGGCCTGCCACTCCTTGCTGACACATTACCAGGTCACCTCCGCTTCCGTCCTTTTGCTCTCTTTTTCCCAGGCAGGCCACCCGCCAGGTCTTTTTGGACAAGTGCCATTCAGTGAGCTTCTGGTCTGCAGACCAGAATTATTCTTCAGACCAGATAGAAATCTATTAGAGCTGCTGTATTTTTTAACTGCTTTTATGGGCCATCAGTACTACACTTGTTCATATCCTTTTGTGGAACAATACATATGGCTTCTTGTGAGTCAGAATGAATTTTCTTGGCAACCAACAATGTTCAGGAGGTGAATTTGCCAAACCCTATGTTATTCAGTGTCCTTCTGTCCCTGGGGCATTTTAATCTCTGCATCCATGGGGTTCTTGAAGTGTTTGTGTCAGGCAGCACTCTCATTGCATAGGAAGATGGCTTTTCTGCCTACCAGTTCTCAGTGCATTTCCTGCTCAATTCTGTGTCACTGCTTGCAGAAATAATTGGTAAAGTAGCCTTACCTTGCTTGCATAGGTTTCTGTTGTCTATGTCATGAGTACTGCTAAGAAAAGAAGTACCAAAATGCAGATGTATCTTTGGAAACTCTCTTCCAACTTTTCAAATACCTTTGCCTTCAGTTTGTTTTCTATCAAGTTTTTGCATGAGTTCCCTTGGGAACAGTAGGAGTTCAGTAGTCTCACCTTATAACGTGACTGATAATGACACTCTCAGTGACTGGGAGTGAACAGCATGGTGAATGTGTGGTTTTAGGAGGAAATGGTTCCTTGTTTCCTTTCACACTGCTTTCCAACAGGATGGTCTTACTTTCCTTCATTGTATTTATTAATAATTACAGACATCCTTTATAGGATGGCTTATCTCCTTCCTCCCTTGAATAATGTTTAACCTTCAAGGAGTTGGTTTCTTGCAAATTGGGAAGTACGCTCCTTTTCAGGACATCATGAATATAGAGTAGCAGTATATTATAATATTCTGAATATCTTGGGGTTCTCATTCTGTTCTGTGGATGGAAAACAACCAGAAGAGCGGTTCTACTCCCACCCACCTGCTGGAAAGAATGTTGGTGGGGAATATAATTGATTCTATTCCTGCAAATTGTTGATGGAGAAATTCAAGCACATCACCACTCTGTGCTTTAGCATGTCTGAAACTGAAATTTGAGCCTGAATGTTACAAGGGACAGATATCTCTGATGAGAAAAGCAATGAATGATTTCTTTTCTTCTGCAGAGACTAAGAAGCTCTGGCTGCAGGCTAGCACCTTTGTACACCACTGTCAATGTGAAGGTGAGCAGGTTTGAAGGTGCTGATTCACATGCTATGTGATATTGCTTTACAGTTTTGTTCCTGACAATGGCTTGGGTAAGTGATTCCAGAGAAACCACAATCCCCTGTGCTCAATGGATCAGCTACTTAAAGCTTTATTTACTTAATTAATTTATCTTTACACTCGTTCTCGGGCCTTGTGTTTGTGGTGAGGGTTAGTGCATTCCTATAGAACTCATGAAAGGCTATGGGTTGCTGTAAAAAAGTTGCATTTAGAAGCCACTTTGGTGTGATCAAGTAATTTTTCATACCAAAACAGCCTTTGAGAAGGAAACCCTACTTATTTGACCCACCACATGTGGATCATATTCTTAAAATGAGTGAACAATTGAAATTCTTTAATTTGTAGTGAATTGTGAAGGATTTTTCAGTTCTATTTTCTTTTTCTAAGGCAGAAGTGCCTTACAACATAGGTATGTGAAGAATATGTTCACTGCATTCAATCACTTTGAATTTATGGTGCTTCACTTTACTGCAGGGTATCTGTATTGGAAAAGGTCGGTAACCAGAGAAGTACAATTAGCTTACCTTAATGATGAACCCATTGAATAAAGCTGCTGCAGCTGCAAGTGTAAATGGATTAAGCTACTTTAAATCTGATTTATACAAAGTTAGCTTACAAGTAGCAGTTTAGCCTATAGTTAGACAAAACACAGGGACACAGATCCTATTGGAAACCTCAGAGTAGACATTAAAAATTACCCTTCAAGCTTCTTGCTTGATCTATTCCTCGCTTACTTGGTACACGGTTATTGGAAGAGCAAGCCAAGTGCACACTCCCTACATGATGTTGGGGGAAGGACCTTGTATGCAAAAAGCTAGAAGACAAATATTCTCATTCCTTTCCCAATTCATTAAGCAATGCTGTGCTTTTTGTTGTGTCTGCTTTCCTGCTTTCTCATGTATCAGTGAGAGGTTTTCTTTCTCTTCAAGCTAAGACAAGACTGAGAGAATGCTGAGGAGCTCAAATAAGTATTGCTTTTCATCAACTGGGAAATTCACCGATACATAATTATAAATGATCACCTACTCGAGCTGCCTGGATAACAAGAGGTCTAGTCCACTACAGAATCTGTTAATGCAGTTCTATATTTCACATGCTTTTAGCAATGTCAGCATAGATAGATATTTGATCTATCTAATTTGGCCTCCTGACTTTTGACCTGGCTGTTAACTGAGAGTTAGGTGAGCAGCACAGTTTCCAGTCTCTTCTCTCACACTGAAAATACACATAAGCTGCTTTACTGTAGTAGCTGTAGTACTGTAGTGCCTTAGAAGGACCCTGGATTCATGAGTTGCAAAGCTAAGTTTTAGTACCAGCTCTGTCACTGACTCACACATTGGCTCTACGAATCTTCATTCCTGTTGGATTGTTTAAAATGTCCAGCCCACTTATTTAAAGCTTTTCTTACGATTCTTGGGATCTTTTGTAGTTATTTATGTTCAGTTCCAATCAAATCTATTCAAATACGTTCAAATTAATTCCCTGAACCAACACCTTAAAATATGTTCTTTAACTGCAAGTGCCTGAAAATTCTGTTGATAGTCAGAAAAGTTAGCTGTCTGTCAGGCTTGGCAAGTGTCAGTCTGTTGAGCTGAAGGTCTGCCCCCTGGCTGACCTCTACTCATGTGCCATGTCATCTGCAGGTTCACCTCTAGGAGATGAGGAGGAAGGCCTAGTGCACTGGTGAAGACTGGAAGGAGGATTCTTTCCTTCCTTTGCACATGGCTGATGAATTTGCTAACACTGTATGTTCCACAGAAAAAAAGCTAAAAAATACAGACACAAGAGCAGAGGATCCAAGGAAAGAAAAAGCAGTAAGCAATAGGTACCTGTAGGTGAGTCTGTAGGAAGCTGAAGGGGAGGGTATAATATCTGTTTGAAGAGATTTGGAGAATTATTGTGGGCACAAAGATGACTGGATGAAAGGGATGTATGTCTCCATTGGCCTTTACATGACCAAAGTTACTTATGAAAAACCTGTCACTTAGGGGAATCCCTGGAACAGACTGTTCAGATTGTGTCCACTGGTTCTAAGTATGTTTAGGCTGGAAATTGAAATCCTCTGACTATCACTGCTATTGGTCTGGGGCATCTTCCCAAATGATGAAATGAGGCATGTTACTGTTTCACAGATAAGATCAGTCATTTTAAGAAACAGGATGTTTTGAAGTGGCTTCCTTCAAAAACCAGGGCTCAGCATGTCCCCTAATCTGATATTCTTAATATTTGTTCTCTAGCAAATTAAAGCATTACTTTTCTAAGGATCCTTGTACTGGGTTTCTTATATGTTTGCTTTTGAGCATCTGTGTTTGGATAATTTAATCTCTGTTTTCATCTCTGTCACTGGACTTCTTCAAGGAAACCAAAATATTTTGTAGAAAGAAAAACAGTGCTATTAGGCATAGGCTGAAGACATCATGGAAATACACCATGCAGTGTAATCTGCTTTTAATTGGTCATATCATTCAACTATTGCTGGTTAGAGAAGACACTGGAAACAAAACGTTTGGCCTTAGAAAAACTAAAATGTGTTACAAAAAATAAATATGGAAAATTGATAAATCAGAGAGAAACTAATCAAATGAAAAATCTCAGCAAACAATCATCATGCAATGGCTGGGATAATTTCAAGTATATTAGAGGCACAAGTGGGCTTGAAATAATATGGGGCTTTTTGCTTTGAGTTACAGCATTAATATGATAAAGTTTTGATTATTTACTGCTGCATTTACCCAAAAGAAAGACTAGCTTTTTTTAAAGTTAAACTACTTGGAAAAAGTAATTCTAGATTCCATCATTCTCCCTTTACCTTAGTGTGGTAATTAATATCTGCTTTTTAAAACTGAGCAACTATTCAAAAGCTTTCTTTTTTCATTCAGATTATCTAGTGTGTAGCCACAGTGCAAAATTATCCTACCATTTTACTTCTACTTTTCTTTCAAAGTTGTTTTCTTTGTCCTGTCCTTAGTTTGTCCTGTAACAACCAGCTAGACTACCTGCCAGTTGTACTGGGCAGTTTTCTGATATCCCTTAAATGCCTCAACTATTGAACAGCTGTAGGAATATCAGTTATAGACCAAAGCCCCATTATGCTAAGGAACACAAGGAGAGGACCTAATGCTTTGCCTTAAAAAGCACAGGCTAAGTGGAGTAACATTCTAAGTGCCTGTGTCTAATTGGTCAGCTGGTAGCACATTTGTTTTGAATCTTACCTGTGTACAGGATGGTGACAATGAGTATCTCTTTTGCAAGCCAGTGAAGAGGCTTTTCTGCCTGTCTTTTTTTTCTTTAGATAATACATAATTCTTTGGCTACAACATTGAGCTACACTTTTGCTTTCTCCCCCAAGCATGTTTACTGGGGTTGTATGACACACAGTGAATTTTGTTGGTGTTTGCTACCATGCCCCTCAGCAAAGGCAGGCCAGTGTGGCTCAGATGCCAAGGTGGTGTGTTCATCACCCCGAGCCCTGCCAGTGTCACAGGCAAGGCAGGTTTGTTTCAGAGCAAGTTGGGCTCTCTGGGTGAGTCAGGGTTGTTCACACTACACCTCCATAGGCCTCTGCAGAATGGCAGCCACCTGTGTGTATGGTGAGGACTGGTGATATGTGCATGTGCTGAAAGCATTCAGCAGTTTCCATTTTAGATTATAGGAAGTTTTGGGGTGAATTTTCCAGGTATACTTGGTTCATTTGTGAGTCCCAGCTGGGCACTTGTCCTGTAAGAGCAGAGTTTCCAGGAAAGCTATCCATCCAAACAGATTTATCAATTCACTATGAAGATTAAAGCTAGGTCACCATAGGCACAGAAGTATGAAGGGACCTCTATGAGCTTTGAAGCCTTGTGAGGTCTCCCTGCTTCGGCTTTGCTGAGAAGAGCTGGCTAATAAAGAGGAAAGAGAACAATGGAACTAGACAAAAAATAAAAAACTTTAATAGCAAAAATAACAAATGCCAGAGACTCGGTTCCAAAGACCCGGGGGCAGGGCAAACACAACCAGGTATTGGACACAGGCCCAATCAGAAAAGTGAACTTAGAACATGACCTTATAAGAAAAAGGTCTTGACCAACGGTGAAGGAAGACTGGAAACTTGACCAAATATAGTAAGGTTCTATTAGCATACTGGCTCCCAAGAACCTATGGTTCCTACTGTGTCCTGGTCAGGTTGCCTCCCCTCAGTGCCCTGCCTGCCATGTTCTATGGCCAAATCCCTCTGTAAAAGCATCTGAGGTAAAAACCTCAGCAGGGCAAGATCCCACAGCCCTCTGCTTACCCAAAGCAATCAAATAAATCATAATTTTCCATCCAGAATAAAGAAATATAATAAAGAGACCTTTTTTTTTTTTTGCACCTTTGATCCTTTTGTGAGAAGGGGAGAGGGGTGCCAGGGAGCAGCAGGGGTGGGTGCTCGGGCCAGGAGGACAGCGGGCAGGGAGGGGGAGACCAGGCATGGCCACACCCTGGGCAAGGATGGGGCTGAGGGGCTTCGCTTCAGCACCGCTCCTCCTGTTGCCTGGAATAAAAGGGCAGGTCCCTGTTTCCTAATCTGAATCCACATTACAGTCAAACGCTATCAGGACAGACCTGGAGCACAGACACAGAAACCCTGAGGCAAGGGAGGTGCAGGCAGGGCTCTGGCAGGTAGAACTTGCTCAGTCCCGTGTTGCCCTGGCTCCAGGGACTGGGTGGTGAAGGTATGGACTTGCCTCCATTTGCTCAGACCTGTTTCCAGTTGTTTATGCAAGAAAATCTGAAGTGCCTGTTTATTTGCAGATATTGTTTATATCAGTAAGGTATGGCTTTGGCTTTGATTTTAACAAGGTATGTAAGTGCAAGTGTTTGGGGTTTTCACTTACTTGTCAAATTAACAGTTCAAAAGCCAAAATCTTTAGAAGAGGTTAAATTACCAATTTGCCTATTCCTTATGTGTGAGGTGGACAGTAATTAATCATATCTACTATTTGCATAGCATTATTCAGACAAATTATAAAGACAGATATCATTATTATGTATATAATCCAGAAGAAGAAAACAGGTCTCAGTGAGGTCAAACAAGAAGTGAGCCAGCATGTGTGTGGTCAGTCTTCCAAGAATTAATATTTGGCACATGAAAACAACTGAGGGTATCTTAATTTTATTTTCCCCCAGAGATACTGAACATCTACAGCTTGCTTTGAAATTACCAGGACCTCAAGCATTTCTGAAAATCAGTTCATATTTGTTACCCACTTCTAAATAGACATGGTAACCTCTGGTGCTGCAGTTCGAACGAAGCAACCTGCATACAGAGAATTGACACCTAGCTCTTCTGGAGGATTAGAAACTGGGGTCCATGACTGAAAATCATGTTTATAATCAGGTTTATATTGAAGTTTCTGGGCACGTGGGTGTGACAGGATGAGAGCAATAGCTTTGCTCCATTACTGTGTTTGAATCTGCCAGTTTATACTAGTTGCCTGGCTGATGTTTTTTTCCTCATTTTCTGATTTTTCCAGCTCACAGCTGCAAAAGAAAAGCTGTCTGTGGAGTCTATACAATACAGCTTTGCTGAAATAAGTCTTAACCCTCTGACATGTCATTCTCATTTGGTTCATCTCTTGCTAGTGAAAACCCACTCTGCATTTGGGGCTGAGACCACACAAGCCTCAGGAAGAAGCCACACTCTTGGACTCCAAGGGGCTGGATGAAGCAAACCGCACCATTTCCCATCACACGAGCACCCAGCTGTAACCAGCACCCACACTGCACCTCCAACACACTTCTAGGTGAGTCAATGTCACAGAATACCAATTGCCTAGTGGAGTGAAGCAAAGAATTTCCTTTATACATCACCAGCTGAGACCTGGGCCTGAAACCTTTTGGGAACAGCCTCCAGATGGTCATTAGCCTGGAACTGGAGTGTTCCCAAATATTTGAGGAACCCCTCTGAGCCCTCAACCAAAGTGCCTTGCTGGCTACCCATTTCTAACCCAAGTACTATGTTACTAATTTCCAAGACAGTTCTTGCTGGACCAAATAACTTGTGTAAATCTGATGGTCAGTGTTGCTTTTACAATAAGAATTAATTAATTAGTATCACCGTAGCTCTGTGGCTATAGCTGGCTGCTTTCTCTAGGGTCTTCTAAGGAAGGGTTTAGGCTTCTGTGGATACAGACCCAAGAGAAGCAGTGAATCAGGCTCACTTCTTTGGCTGTGTAGGGCATGTCTAAGATCCTTCCTTTCCTTCCTCACTTCCCAGGATACTGTCAAGATTTCGCAGAGAAGCCTGCAGAGCACATTGTGAACTAATCTGCTGCACAACAGAGCTTATTACTGCAGCTTGCCAGTCTCTTCCAAATATCACAGTTGTCTTCACATTTTGAAAAGCAATTAAAATCAACAGCACATAACAGATTACAGCTGTAGTAAACATTTCTCTTGGCTATGGCAAACAGCCCTGGGAACCTAAACTGCAAACAACAGCCCCTCCTCCTGTTTGCAATGGGGATCCACATTTAGGTTCAACTGCAAAAACTGTTTCTCTCCTGAATTTTTGTTTGTCCTTTTTAAGTCACCTGGGGAGCCATAGCCTCCAGAGTATTACATTTAGAAAAATTAAGTTCCCTGAGCAAACCGGGGCTCATTATTCTGGAATTTATGAAAAGCATAGACTCTAGTAGAATCTATTAATCATGGATTGCTGAGAGGGATGCACACCCTACATAGTATTCATTTCTCACTGGCTACAGGTTTATCTGGTTAATCCCATACACTGATATTCATTGGCTAAATGAATACACCCATAGCCAAACAGCATGAATTTGCAGGGCTGTTAGTTGGCATAACTTCAGTGACTGTTAACAAGCCTTCATTCTTTATATACCAGTTGTCAGTCAGAGCCCTGTTTGTGATTTATGGGAGAGATAACTGCTATCACATCTTGCAAATAAAGAGATAAAAGGAAAAAGCATAGGGCTTGCTGAGGCTACTGTGGAGCCAGTGACTTAAAATATGACAGCTCCAGGTCTATATTTACAAATGTAAAGTGTCTGGTGGCATTGACCTTTTCTTACTGGTCTCAACTCTATGAAGTGCCTTAGGCCACAAACAGAGTCTATATTTGAAAATAATTTTTCAAGAATAATGAGCTCTCAGAGCCTGTGTTAATTTTAAGCTAGATGTTGCCACAGAAATGTGTCATGTTTCATGGTGTATTATCCTTTTGCTCTTTGATAAATTCCTTCTTCTTGTTGTGTTTACAATTAAGTGTCTTGCAGGAGAGTCCCCATTTTGATTGGGTTTGCTGATTACTTGTTGGGGCATTGCAGGAATTAGACTGCAGGAGGGTGATTTGCCCAAGGAGGGCGAGCACTACACCCAGCCATTCCCTCACACACCTCAGAGCCACAGCAGCCCTTACAGTGGGGTAAGTGCTGAATTTCATCACCTGCACTACAGCCTGTGCTTGGGGCTGAGCTGAGCACAGCTTCAATTGTACATCTACAGCAATCATGAGTTGCTGTTCAGATAGCCAAAAATCCAGACAGAGGCACTTCCTACAGCCTGCATAAACCCATTGATTTATTTGAAATTTTTCTGTAAGTGTAAATTTTTGAAGACGTTTGAACAGGTCCTGTCTTTAAAATCTTTAAGTCAAATTTAAGAGACTACTAAGGACACAAACTATGGCTCAAAAAAAAAAAAAAAAATCTAGTCCGTGTCACACTTTGAACCCCTCACGGGTAAAACTAAAACTAACTGCTGCTGTGTCTCGGGCCGCAGCCGAACAGCAGGCAGTGAGTCTGCAGCCAGTGCAGGCCAGTGCCCGCACCCCGCCACACGGGCCCGGTGGCGGCTGCCCGGCCGTGCCCCTCCGGGACCAGGGTACACCGGGATGCCTCGGGATACTGTGGGACACCCCGGGATGTCCCGGGATACTCTGGCACAGCCCGGGGTACTCTGGGACACCCCGGATGTCCCGGGACAGCCCGGGCCCAGAGAGGGCCCGCGGCGCTGTCCGGGGGCGCCCCCTGGCGTCCGCAGCCGCCCGTCCCCGCAGGCCCCGCCGCGTTGTCCTCCCCGGTGTCCGGCGGGCTCCGCATTCTCAAGCGAGGGTTTCCATCACTCTTCCCAGGTACGTGAAATGTTCTCGCTGTCGTAAGTTGCAATATCCTCCGATTGCTTTAGTCTTCATCTCACCTGGCTCGCCTGTGCCAGGCATCCCTCTGGATCACTCCCCTCTGCACTACCAGGTGTGCTGCTTGTGCTGTCACTGAACAGTTGATTTATGAAAGCATAAATTTCATTTTGTTTACGGCAAAGTGTCTTGTGGGATCAGAATTTAATATTTTAACCTGTTAGGAAATGATAGAGGGAATTATATTACTGTAGTTGTGCGTGTGTGTTGTTCTGCAAAGGGGAAGTTTGGAAAACGCTTTAAAGCTCTTCCAGGCATTGGCGGAAAAGAGTATCTCAATAAATATAAACAAAGTGAGAAGACCATGCAAAAAATTTCTCTGAAGGTGGCAGCCACTTAAATATCTGTGGCTTTCTAAAGGTCTGCATACCTCTGCTCAGAGTTGTGATCTATTTGTGCAGGTCCAGATGACAGCTGGAGGGAGCATTCAGAACCTTGCTTGGGATTGAGAATCTTACCCGATTCCTTCAGAAAGTACCAGCTCAGTTCTGTCCAGTCCATTCAAAGCTCAGGCTGTGGGGTAGGAGGGTGTTTCTGTCTGGCCCTGATGTACTTTTGGGGAGCCCAGGGTGGCAGCAGCAATGTGAGGAACTCTGGAGGACCATGTCACCCTGTTGTTCAGAGGCCTGCTAGCCTGATACTCACCTTGCAAGCCTAAGGCTACCTGGCTTGCTGAATTCCAGGGGACAATACCAGGACTAGCTACTTAATGGACAGGATATGATTATGACACTTATCTGCTTCTTTCTTTCTTTCTTTCTTTCTTTCTTTCTTTCTTTCTTTCTTTCTTTCTTTCTTTCTTTCCTTCCTTCCTTCCTTCCTTCCTTCCTTCCTTCCTTCCTTCCTTCCTTCCTTCCTTCCTTCCTTCCTTCCTTCCTTCCTTCCTTCCTTCCTTCCTTCCTTCCTTCCTTCCTTCCTTCCTTCCTTCCTTCCTTCCTTCCTTCCTTCCTTCCTTCCTTCCTTCCTTCCTTCCTTCCTTCCTTCCTTCCTTCCTTCCTTCCTTCCTTCCTTCCTTCCTTCCTTCCTTCCTTCCTTCCTTCCTTCCTTCCTTCCTTCCTTCCTTCCTTCCTTCCTTCCTTCCTTCCTTCCTTCCTTCCTTCCTTCCTTCCTTCCTTCCTTCCTTCCTTCCTTCCTTCCTTCCTTCCTTCCTTCCTTCCTTCCTTCCTTCCTCTGAATCCCCTTGTTATTTTATACACAAGTTTCACATCACTTTAATTTGTTACCTTTCTAATTGGAAGAGTCCTTCCTTCCTTCCTCTGAATCCCCTTGTTATTTTATACACAAGTTTCACATCACTTTAATTTGTTACCTTTCTAATTGGAAGAGTCCTAGTTTACTTAATGTTCTCTGTAAGAGTGGTGTTCCATGTATTTAACTATCCTTGGGGCAGGCAAGTGAGAGGGAGCAGAAAAAGGCAACATGAGTGGGAAAGTGTGGGATGCTGCCTTCTGGGGGCAGTGTGCGCTTGTGTAATTACAGGAACTGTGATGATTTCTCATGTGCAAACTCACGGCGGCGGTTGTTTCAAGAATTCCTCTTATGCTGGAACTACCTCCCCATAGGCTCTAGCCCTCTTCTGTAAAGAGGTGGGCCCCACCCATTCACGATGGGCCCATTACCTACTCCTAGTAGAGGGCTATTTAAGGGGTTCTGCTCGGATACCCTGTGTGGAGACCAGACTTCCAGTAAAGATTGTCTCAGCAAGCTGCCAAATCCAGTGATGAGAGGTTTTCCTGCCTGTTGTGTGGCAGAAGCAAGTGGCATCTTCAGCCTGGAAAACTTTAATTCACATTAAACTGGGTGCTGAAATGTAGCCTTTGGGGTCTTTGATATCTCCTGTTACTGTATATATACAATATATTGCATCGTTAATTTCTGAAAAGCACAAGAAATTGCTAATTGACATAGGTTTGATTGTTGTAGTACAATGCTTAGAAATGTCTTTCAGAAGGTGCTGTCTGAGATAAATACAAAAGGAAGGAGTACCTCATAGCTGGCCCAGACTGATGTTAAATTTGCAGTAATTTTTAGGGAAAATTGCTTAAGTGAATTGTGATGGCATCGTGGGGTATGCTTCTGCATTTGTTCTTGTGCTTTTTCCACTCCTTTTTATATGTAGTGTTAAAGGGCTGTTTAAAATAGGTTCTTAGAAATTAAATTTGAATATGTGTGCTTGGCTATCTTGTATAAATCAGGTATTCTCCTCAAATATATTAGTGAATATTTGTAATTTCTCCTCTAAATAGTTAAAAATACCAAGTGATAAAGATAATTTCCTAAGTGCCAAAAATCTTTTTAATCTGGTAAATGGAATCTAAATAATGGTTTCTGATTTCACCATTGATGTAAATGACATAGGAAAGGAAGAGAGAATTTTCTTCTGTGTCCCTTCTCTAAACACTTTTTTGCCTTGATTAGGAGTTCTGCCTCTGTAATGATGTCCAGACATGACTTATTAATGTAACTCTCTAATTATCTCATTGTATTATTGTACATCTCTGTGTAAATACTTACTGACCTGTGCAAATAAGAAGCCCATCTCCAAAGAGCTCTGTTTGCTACCAAGAAGGCACAAAATCTGTTCAGTAGAGGAAATTGTTTATGAAAAGAAGGCAGGATCATCTGCTTCAAGATCCTATTGGTAAGGTTTGATTTTAACAAGGGAACACTGGCAAATGAGCACAAAGAGTTTTACAGGAGCAGAGGACAGCAAAAGCAGAGGTTGTGGTGTCGAAAGCTGGACACACACACAGCTGTAGCTGATTGAAAGGAATGTAGTTTTGCCACGTGGGTAATTCATAGCTCCTTAAACTGGAAGTGTTTTCTTAGCTAATTAAACCTCGGGATTAAAGTGGCTGTTGTAGGCGCGGGTTTAATCCCGGGCAGGGTAGGGATATTGACAGCTGGGGTCTTTGCCCCTGGGCGGCTCCGTGTGCGGGGAGCCGCAGCCCGCCCCGGGCGCAGGTCGGGCCCCTTTGCCGCACTCGCGGCCGGGCTCGGCAGCCGCTCTGCAGGGCGAGCGCGGCCGCTCCGCGCGGCCTCTCCCGACGGTGTTTCCTGAGGGCGCCCGAGCATCTCGAGTTCTGCCTAGCGATCAGAACTCTTCCAGCGCAGCACGCCCCGCCGACGCGCTCCTTTTCTACTAACCTTTTTAACTGTTAAGGAAGAAATTTGAAGCTATTTGGACTGTCTTTCATGGTATTATGTACTGTGATCTCCTGATGACTTTCACTGTCTGTAGGTCTTGAGATCTTGCCATGCTTATGCATGTTCTATAAATGCTAAATTGCATTGGCAATGGATTGCAGTTTTTCCCACAGTGGCCTCTTTTTACTTATGACTCAGTAGTAGCAGGACTGTTCCAATAGTCACTGATACTTTTCTTCTTCCTTACCCTTCACTCAGATGTCCCACATCTGTTTTGGCTGTATGCAGCTTGCATCTTTTCCCCTGCTGCTTCTTAAATATTTACTGCTAGGAAATATCCCTATACAACACATATGGAGTAAGTACTCAGCAGTGCTTCCCTTCCCTCTCGGTTGTGCTGGTGGACTTAGGTGAGGATGGGTCCCCAAAAGCACTATTCCCAAAGGGCATGCCTGCTTCCAAGGTGGAGCTGAAAGCTGCAGGTGAGTCCTGAATGTCACTTGTCCTGTGCTCCTGTTCCGAAAACAGTTTCAGAAGTAAAAATAGTCCCAGAAGCAACACACATTGACAGGGTGGCACACAAGCCCAGCATGTGCAGCATGTTACTGACTGTGCTGGCATTTGGAGAAGTTATGTTGCAAACTTGAATTGTGAATGTCGCTGTTGCTGGGCCTTGTCTTTGTACCAGCCTAAGGCCAGAACAACCACATGTTGTGTGTTTGAGCGAATCTTTATGCTAATGTGCTGTGAAGGTAGACTTGAGGCAACCAAAAACCACTCATAATATATATCCTTTTCACTTAATACAACAATTGCTATTCTTCTGGCTATAAACTTTATAACTAACAAAGTCCTAGTTTGAGAAAGGTGTTGGAAATACAGCAGGCTAGATTCTAATCTCCAGCATTGAGATGATTTCTGTAAGGTTCGGCCTGTTAGCAGGTGGACAGAGACAAATAAATAATAAATTTAATGCTCAAAGTGTGCATGGTGTCCATAAGAAGACCTCATCTCTAAATCAGCTGGGTGGTAACCATAGCTCAAAACTGTCCATCACAATGTTTCACATACAGAAAAGAACTGCTGATCTAGGCAGTCACCTTCGTGATATCAGTGTTGGTAAAAATGCTTTAGAAAATAATAAAGAAAGTTTTAGTTACCAAGAAATGCATACTATCCCAAGAAAACAAGAGGATTAGACCCTTGAGACAAAAGGATGAAGGTATAGATTTAAATAAATAGGCAATATTTAGCTTTAGAAAGCATCTAAGTTGTTGACAGAAAAATATGAATATGATATTAAGCTCTTCTAAAGCAAGAGAAATGGAATCACATGAGAGTTCCAAACATTTTGTGTGTGCCTGTAAAACTCTTGAGTTTCACTCTGAAATGGTATTTCTAGTGACATACAGTACAACTAAGTTTTTAACTCCCCCATGCTCTCTTGCCAAAGGGAAGTGTGAGCTAGGAATAGGACTTTCAAATCCTTAACTGGCATCATTCATTCCTCAAATTAATTACCTCCCAGCTCCTGGACTTGAGGACCATCCAGTGGAGTCAGGGACAGTCCAGACTGTGCTTTCAGCTACTCCTGTGCATATCTAGGAATAGAGACAGATGCCAAAGCTGAGGCAGATGTTAGTTCTGTGAATTTTAGTTATAGCCAGCAGGTGTGATTTCCACAGGGAGCTTGCTTTTCCTGTAAGAATGACAGCCAAATGTTTCAGCTGCATGGGATCACAGAGTGCACATCCTCTTTGATACTCATTCAGAAGCAAAAGCTAAATGGAGTTTGGCTCTTAATTGTATTGACAGCATTTATTTTCTCATGTAAACATAAAATGCTTTGTCACTCTCTCTCTGACACACCCTAGCCTATTCTTGTTTGCTGCACGGAGCTCACTCTAAGTCAGTTCCTCCCTATTATTTCTGGGTCCCTGGCCTTTGCACGCATTGTGTGTCTTGGAATATATATTTAAAAACACCTTTCATCTTTCCTTGCAGTTTATGGTGTCTCTGCTGTTGTTCCCATTTGTGGGACTGCAGTGCCTACATCTACCTGGCCTCTGCACCATCCAGTCACACGTACAGGTGCACGCCTCAGCATGAGTCGCCTTATCCACATCTTTGTGACCAGAAGCACGGTTCTGCTCCATGCACCTGCACACACTTCTGTGATTTGCAAGTATTCAAGAAACAAGGAGCCACGAGCTAGCATCTTATTTTCTTGCTGGGATATATTTTTTCCACTGGTACTTCTCAAATGTAACATAAGGTCATTAAACATGGAAATAACACCCTTCTCTGCAGTATAGAAATTAGATACTTGAGGGCTTCTGAATGTGCAAATATTTGTGTTTCTGCACAGTCAGGTGTGTTTGCCTACTGCCCTTCAAAGGCAGGAAGTCTGTGTCACTGCAGACTCACAGTAGTGGATTCTTAATGGGGATCCCAACCCAAACTGACAGATGTTGGGTGTAATTTTTTTAACCTGTCAAGAATCATCTTTTTTTCCTTTTCATTTTATTTTTATTAACAAGATACAAGGAACAAAGTGCACTCAGAAGGAGGCGTAGAATGCAGTGGCAATCACAGCTATTCCATAGAAAAAAGATGCAGAAACATAAGAAAGGTTTAGTGAGTTTTTAATTGCGGGTGGCAGTCCATGCATAATTTTGGGGAGAAAGCTGATGAGAGCTGCACGTTTAATTCAGAGTGGCACTACTGCATTACCTTCACCCAAAATCAAGATCCACAGGAAAGCGTCTGTATCTGTTCATGTTGGAGGAGCAACCTGAATTCTGCCTTCCATGACAGATGCACTCCCATGAGGTCATGAGAGAGTCACTGTCCCACTGTCTGGCTCATTTCTCTCATTGTAAAACATGATTTACTTCACTTATTCCCACAGGTTTTGTGGCCCCATTTGTAATGGAGAGTTTAAATCGTTATTTTACTATTGCTCTGGCTGGGAAATCAGGCCTGTCTTTCTCACTGTGTGTTCCCTGTTCGTTACACACAGGCAGAACTGAAACCTGGAGAAGCCAGAGAGTCCAGCTGCTGGGTGGAGGGTTTACTGTGGCTCCCAAATACCCTCTTGCTGCTCTTGTTGGCTCAGGCTGTTTTTGTAAACATTCACAGGCCCTCTCCTTTGGATTGTTCCTTAGAGCAAGATTTTCTTTTGATGTGAAACAGGATGTGTGTGTTAATTAATTTATTTTACTCAAGGTAGAAAATTACAGCCAATGCTCTTTGAAGAGTCCCGTGACTCTCTCTCTCTCCCGTCGTGTAAACATTCAGGCAATTTTGGTTAAAATGTTTATTTTTTTTAAATTATGCATAAATGTTAAACTGGCTTGTTTACAGTGGAGAGGTTTTACAGGCTCTTTTAAAAATATCAAGGTCATCTTTAAACAGTTACTATTTAAACTGAGGAGGTGAAACACTGGACCTAAGACAATTCAAAGATGAAAAAAAATGAAAACCAGTGTTTTCTGCTAACAGGTGTTATTTGAGAGTTTTGTGCTGGTGAAAGTGATGGTAAATACTCTGGAGATATTGCTTCTTCATCTACTCCTTTGTATTTGTACTGTGGACATTGTTAGTGAAAATACACCCTTCCTGCCTTAGTCCTAAATTTGAAAGGACTTCTGCCTGGTGATGACAGGGAAGCACAGGCTCTGTAAATGTTGATTTCCTGAGACTGCCAGGAGAGGCCAGTTCATGCCAATTTTGGCAGTGACGTTTGTGCTGTGGAAGTACACTACTTCATGGCTTATAATGGACCAGGAGCTTTGATGATTAAATGTTGCTTGTAATGTCTCCCAGATTCAGAGTAATCTCTTAGGATAAAAATGTTTGAGAATCCCAGTGCTGGATGATTCTGTCATGTTACATATTCAGTACTCCCATGAGGGCAAGGAGCACAGGGTGTTCTTAGTGAAAACCAAAAACTTTCAAACTGCAAGCTTAACAAAATTAAGAATAAACCCCTGTATTTTTTAAATAGCTTTCTATTATTTTGTGCTAACATTAAATAACTCCACTCATGGTTTGATGTTTAATTGGTAGGGTGCTATGATTTCAGAGTTTAAAACTGATCTCTCAATGACATGCTACCAGATATGCACAGTATTTTACCAAACAAGACCAGACAGATGTCTTGTTCTGAACAGCCTGCAGTTTGAGATTGATCCATCAATATATTATATGACAGCAAATTCCCCAAGGGAATGATTTGGTCTCTTTGTAATCTCAAGAGTCTGCACACACTCACGGGTATCTTTGGTGTTAAGCACTTTTATTCTGGGGCAATAATCCACAACCATTTAAATCAAGAACTAACAGAAAACTCAATGGAAGTTTAGTATCTCCCCAAGGACTGTGCCATAAATTCAACTGAGATGACAAGATGACAAAATGGACAGTGTGAGATACATTAGTTTATCTTAATTTGAATTTAATTCAAATAGAACTAGTAATAGCCAAATGTTTTGATGATTTTGGTTGAGAGTTAAACTGGAGGTTTTCTCAGTGATCTCTGCTCCATTTTAAACAGCAAAGAAACAAAATTTGTTGCAGCTGGCACTAAATGGAAGTCTTTTCTTTCAGCAGTAGCAATAGATCGCATTGACCGATCACTGGAAACCAAATGCTCATTTCTCATTCCTTTTGGTTATGGGTGAACCCCAGTAATGAGGGAGTTACTTGTTCATATTCTTCTCAACCCCCTGAAAGGCAGCATTCAGATCTTGTAGTCTGTCCATGCATCATCTTTTTTGCAATATTAGCCTTTCCTTTGACAGGGACCTTACCTTAAGAAGAGGGAGTCTCCATTCCAGAATGTGGCATTAGTTTTCAGTATTCATTCAGTAATCAATACCATTCAGCATGGTGTATGTATAATTCCATACAATATTTTAAGTTGGTAGAGATATTTGGGATATAGGGAGAAATCTGTGTTCATCCTTTACGTAACAGTCATTGAGTCATGCCATCTTGTTTAAACAAACAGTGTGAATCTTAAAATAGCCCTGAACATTCCACTGCGATGGCCATATTCAAATGAATGTTCAAGATGTTTCCCCACTATCGTATACCCACAGAGTAACCCTTCAGTGACAGCAGAGCTGCCTGGAGTCACTATTAAGCTAAACTGGGCACTGATCATATGGATCTGTCCACTTTCTCTGGTGAAGCTGGAAAATCTGTTTCTCTGTCATTCATCCACCAAAGGAGGCAACAGAAATTAAATGTTTTGAGGCTAAGCTCATCTGATAGTGATTTTAGCATTCCAGTTACTGTTACTGGACAGTTATTAAAGGAGTTTGTGGAACATGACCTTGTTGCCATATAACTGGTGGGAAACCCTGCTCTTCACCCGATTAACAATTGACACTGGCCAGTTTCAAGAAGATAGAAGTGAAAACTTGTGTTTTTTTAATGCATTAATATTCTTACAGATACAGAACTAGAGGAAGTTTTTACTGCTCACATTATTTGTCCAGCTTTCATAATCCTTACTGTTTTCTATAGGGTCCTATGGATAAGTTTCAAAGGATAATTTAGATGTGATAAAAGCATAATATGTTGTAAAACTCATCAGTTAAGAGAGCAGCCAGCAGACAGTGTAGCTCAGCATTCAAAAATTGTTTAGTGATGTCTCTCTAGCAAAGAAAGTTCCCAAGAAGAATCCGTAAAGGTGAGTCTTCTGGAGCTCACTCAGTTTCTAACCCAGAGCTCATGCTATTATTGAAGGGACTTGGATTTTCATGAGATGAGAAACGTAAAATCAGGCTGTTGTAGCCCATTCTGTATTGCTTTGTGGGTGAAGTACTCAGCTCTTCCAGACTATCCACGTGTTGTCTTCCACTAGGCTTTGCCTATATTATATGTAGTTGTGCAGGAATCCATAATAGCTTGTGAAATCAGTCAATAAACCTGATATTGATCCCTTATTAAGGTAGGATAGGGCTCTAGAGAAAAGACAGTGTGGAGTGAGCTTTTGCCAGTTAAATATGCAAAATGTGGACTAAATGCTTCCACTTCCTAGCTGGGGACCTAGCCCATGCTTCTGAAATCCAAAGCTGCAAACTCTTCAAGCTGAGAGGAAAATACCTGGTGTCTAGGTGACTTGGAAAAATCCCAGGGAAAGGCATGTGCCCCCATGGCTCACTAGGGGGGCTGGGGAAGAAGGCAGGCTGCCAGCAGGTACACAGAGCCTGTCCAGAAGCACCCAGGCTCTGAGACCCTGCCAGACACAGCTGCCTCCTCCTTGGTCTGAGTTCCTGGGGCAGTGACCCACAGCACTGAAGAGTAGAGATGTACAGAACAGGGCTGGCCACTTGGTCACACTACCTATACTGACCCTGTCTCATAACAGTAGAAAGCACTCAGAGACATTAAAATAGAACAAATTTGCAATGAGATCAGGTTATATGTTTTATGAGCCATATAATTAACATGCGACACTCAGAGCCGTGGGATATTATTGACTTAAATAGCTTAGTAACTATCAAAAAGGATTAGGCGTTGACATGAAACAGAATAGCATGTGCACTGACACAAGCTAGGATCAAAATTACAGGGACTACCAATCCTGGTGCTTCAGGGCATATTTTGATCATCAGCTTGGGGTCAGGAGGAAAGCCAGCCTCTAATCAAGAAGCATGCAATATGCACATGGGTCATAGTTACATGGATTTCTTTATTGGCCTGCTTTGATTCCTTTCCCTTTTTCTTCTCTGTCTTCCTTTCATACCCTTCTCTTCCCCCTCTCTCACATTTATCATCTGGAATAGGTCACTACTGAAGACAAGACACTAAACTAGATGGATGGCTGAATAGTCCCTACTAATAGGGTAATTTAATATTTGCTTCTCTCCAGAACTCTATCGTTTATTTCAAATATAAATTTTATATTCATTCACTAAAAAGTTCCTCTCTTTCCAATCTTCTTTCTATGCATGCTACTTTTTATTTTTATCAGCCTCACTTATAAATCCTCAGAGGTAGCAAATGAATGTCAGTTTGGGAGAAGGAAGAAAACAAGCAGACATATTAAAGAAAATTGATTTTCTTGGTAGATACTCAACAATGGCGTAAATAAAAGAAAAAAAAAAGATTTTTTAATAGCCAAGATGAATGATCACCTTTGAAAATAAGGGGGCTTTCTTCTGTGAGCATGTGAGTCCATGAACAGTAATAATAAAACAGTGCTTCATTTAGTCATTTAGGTAACTCTGCTTTTTTTTTTTTTTTTTTTTTTTTTTTAGATTCAGAAGCAAGAATAGTTAAGGATTTCAAAACTTTTCCTCACCTGCCAAAAAATCTCACATTTTAAGATTATGGAATATTTCACACAATTTTAAATGTTTGGATGTTTTCTTTTGCATTTTCATTTGTTATTATACTGAAGTAGTGTCAGAAAGCCCCACACAATAGCAGGGCAGGTTGAATTTTATGCCCTGTAATATCTCTGTGAGAAATAAGACCTACCTGGACCTACTCACTTTAAAGAGACACGCTGGAGAGCAGAGACATAGAAAGAAAAATTGGCTGATTCTTTGTGGGACCCCAAGTTAACAGCAGAAATCCAGAAAATATCTGTTTAAAAACCAAGTCCTTTACTTTTGGTAACACTCTTTCTTCCTATCTGGTACTAGCCAGCACTGCTGCACTCAGCACATGGATACATGCTGCCCATGGGCTTGTTCAACCTTGCTGGAAAGATGCTATCATGCATCTTCTCCAGCGTCCTTCCCATTTTCCACAGTGGTCTGAATTCTAGTTAGTTTCTGTGAAATATTTTTTTAGTCCTTCACTCTGCTTCCCTAAAGACCAACGTTTTTGTGTAATTGCCTTCCCACAGACATTCTTCAACATACCAAAGCTGACCTTAGGCTCCATGGACAGATGGGGCCTGATCCGAAGTCCATTAACATCAGAGGAAATGTCCATTTACGCCCATGGGCTTTGCATTAAATCCTTTGCATTTTACTTACTTTCTTTAGTGCCTCTTACTCAGCTCCAGTTATTAAAATCAGATTATTAGCTCACAGATTCCTGACAGTTTAGAGTACTATATAAGCCAAACTGTGCTACTTCAAAGATAGAGACCAAAACTGCCACTCTGCTAATGTGAAATCTGCAGCTGGCTAGTACTAAAGCAAAGCTTTACTTTGATTTCAATCCTGCATATAACTCAGGTCAAGGAGCTCACTGTTCATTAGCTCAATTTCCCATTACTAGTGCACAGGCTCTCAAAACCATTTCTTACTGTTCAGATATTTTCTGGTCCCTGCAACATTATTCTGACCAGGCACCATCCAGATTCACCTCTGTTTGCAGTTTTGCTCTCAGTACAAGTAGACTGGAATGTCAGCCAGAACATCAATATTTCTTTCTGTTGACACAATACTCTCTTATCCATATTGCCACCCCTCCTCCTGCTTCATTTTGTCTACATTCCTTTTAAAAACTCTACTCCCATAATTTAGTCTCCCACTCAGTACTTGGTTTAATCAAGTCTGTCACTCAATTTATATCCCACTTCTCACTTAACACAAATTTCTCAGTAAGCAATCTGTTTCTGTAGCACTTGCTATGCAGAACACATGGTTAGCTTTTCTTTACGCACTTGCTCCTCTGCTCCCTTTCCGATTTCCAGACCTCACTTTTCCTTGTAGCACTCGAAGATGAGAAATGTCCTCTTCTGTCTCCCTCTTTTTACGTTCCTCGCGTATTTTTATAAGACCACTGCTATCAGAGCTTCTTAAATATCATGGGGTGCTTTGCGTAGAGCATAGAACACGCCGTGAGTCCAGTTAAAACTGCAGAATAGCTCTCAGTTTAATACATAGCTTTAGATAAACCTCTCCTGTTGCTGTACTTTTTGGTCATGGCTCAGCTGCTTTCCTCTGCATAAAAGTAAGATTCACTCCCTCTGGCTGCTTATTCACTACAGCATGCTAAAATTTAGTCCTAATCCTCCCCTCTCAGTTTTGTATTGTTGGAACAGAGCCCTTTTCCAGTTGCTCTGTGCATCTTAACACTGGGGAATGGGTCGCATGTTTCCTGATGACATCGCCTAGCTCAACCACAGCACAAACTTAACAGCTCACTTTTCCTGCACAAAGGACATCTAATGTCATTTTGGGTGGTGGAAATGCAGTGCTGGTTGTGTATCAGCAACATTGCCCACCTCTGTATATATAATCTCCCACTTGAATTTCATGTTATCAGCCAATTCCCCTGGTAAGGACCATGGGTTGTCAAACTGCTTTCCTCCTTGGCTGCAACTGTTCTGTTAAAGAAACTGGTGGACCACCAAATGAGGTTGTTGGAACAGTTTTATCTTGGCAGGAGCCTGATCAACTGATACCTGTTGGATAGATCATTTGTTGGTTCCCTGAATTATACAGCTGTGTCAGCAGGTTTCCAGGTTTAAATGCTGGCATGGTGTAAGACGCAGAATGCTGTTGTTTCATAATCACCTTCTAGAGGTATTGCTTTGTTGTAATGCTACTGTTATGTTGTCCTACTTTTGCTATCTACTTTCTGCATAGGAGGAGGGAATTTTTGCCCACTGCATCACTTCGGTGTAGTCTTTGCAGCACTGGGCTGGCTGCATTTAACTTGGAGACAGGGAGCAGGGGGGTTTATGCAGGTGGCTGCTGTCACTGCTTTTCATATGACTGAATAACATGATGACATGATGATTTCATAGTCCAGACATGGCGCAGAAATATATGGTACTTATACAGTACTCTTAATTTTCAGATCAGTTTAATGTGATCCTCCTGGCTTATGGTACACTCATCTGTCTCTCTGAATGTTCTTAACACAGCTTGCGCTCCCAATCACGCAGGAGAGGCCAGTGCAGCCCTTCCCTCTCTGGCTGGATCAGTGACTGCCCTATATAAATCTGCATATTAAGCAGATTTGGCAATTGTTCAGACAGAGACAGGCTCACTTAAGTAAAAAGAGAAAACAAACTTGCTTATGAAGGCACTGCAGCAGCAGGCTCAGATGCTGTGCTAGTGGAGACAGCACAGAGGCTGGTTTGTTTTCTTTTGTAGTTGGGAGACGGATGATTTCTGTTTGTCTTCTGCGTCCAAGTCCCATCACCATAAACCACGCGTGTGTGCGAATGCCGGTTCGCACTCTCTTAACAGTTTCAAGCCATTTCGCGTGTTACCGCTTTACCTCTGCACCAGATGGTTCATTTCCCCGGGGACTTCCACACGCGTCCCCAAGGTCGGGCAGCCTGACAGCGCTCGGGAGCACAGGGCCCAACTTTGAGGTGGATCCGCAGAAAGGCTTCAGGCCCCGCTTCCCCGGGTCGCGGGCGGCAGCGCAGCGCGCCGGGTTCCCTGCACCGTGCGCCGGGCTCTGACTGCGGTCGGGACGGGCGGCGGCGGCCGGGAGCTGCCGCTTCTCCCTCCCCGCGCACGGAGCGGCCGGAGCGAGCCGAGTGGCTGCTGCCGGCGGGCCGCGACACGCAGGGGCCGGGTGGCCCGGTGTTAGCCCCGCTGACGTGCGCCCGGGAGAGGGCGGCGGCGGCGGCTCCCTCTTCTCTCCCCTCCCGCCGCACGCAGGAAGCTTATCTGGCCGCAGCTGGCCCGGCGCCCCTCGCGCGGGGAATTAAGAGAAATACCCGCGGTGCCCCCGGCCGGGGTCTGCTCTCGGCCGCCTGCGGAGCGTGTGGGGAGGGGGCGCGCCCGCCGCAGTCCGCCCGCCCTTGGCGCGGGGCGGGGGCGCTCACTGCAGTGCCCGCTCCGCGCCCGCGGGCGGGGGGAGCGGCCGCGCCCCGGCTGCAGCCCCCGGCGGGCGACGGCGCTGCGGGCGCCCCGGGAGCGCCCCCGGCGGCCACACCCCGCGGCGGGCCGGGGCCGGCGGAGGGAGGGGGCCGGCGCGGGGTGTCTCCGAGCCAGTTCTCGCGGTGCTGGCCAGGCTCAGCCTCCTTCCCCTCCCCGGCGAGCGGTGACTGTGCACGGCGGAGCGGGGAGCGCCGAGCCGGGCGCCGGGGGAGCCCGCGCCGCCCCGCCGAGCCAGGAGGAAGGCCGCCGAGCAGCGCGCCGCCCGGCCCGTCCCCGCCGCCCTGCCCCATGCCCCAGCGACGCTGAGCCTCCCGCAGCCCGAACATGGCCACCACGGCAACGTGCACCCGCTTCACCGACGAGTACCAGCTCTACGAGGAGCTTGGCAAGTACGGAGCCTGCTGTGCGCCCCGCGCCGCGCCCCGCCGCCCGCCCCGGCCCCGGGACCCACCGACGCTGCTGGGAGCACTGTGCCGGCGACCCGGCTCTCCCGGGAGCCGGAGAAGGATTAGCTGTCGCGCTGTAATCCCGTTCTCCAGCCCCCCGTCCACCCCAGCGGCATAGCCGCCGGAGGGGAAGGTGTTCCTGCCCTGCTGGGTCGCCCCGCCGCAGCGGGTGTCCCTGAAGCCTGTCTCGGGCTGCGCGCTCCTGTTGCACCCCGAGATTTTCTCTCTTCCCTCCTTTCCTTCCTCAGGACCCTACTGCCCCGTTCTCCTTCCTGCACCGTCTCCCAGCTGCACGTTGCCGTTCCCTGCAACTGTTTCTGCGCTGGGACGCGGCACTGTTACAGCCACTCCGCGATGCTTCAGTCCCCACTTCCTTGTCCCTGTGAAAGGACCAGGTGCTGCTGCACCGCGCTTCTCTTCCCTCCCCGCTTCCTCGCTTCTTCCCTCCCTCTCTCCGCACTTGTCTCCGCATTGGCAGACTTGCTGCTGCACCCTAGGACAGGGCTTTGCAGGGGAGCGCAGTTGGGCAGGAAGGCAGTGCAGAAAGGGCTAGAGTAGGATTATGGGGAGACTGCTTTCGTGGGTGCTACTGCTCGCTCCCTCCCTTCCTGCACCAACTGCTGGGCTCTGCTGCATCTCTTCTCTCCAGCCCGGTGTCCCTGTCCCTCCCCAGGCTGCTGCAGCTGTGTGTCACCAAGCCCGGGCCCCAGTGCTGGTGCTCACCTTGATGCTCATTGGTTTGTATCTAGAGGTTGAGGAAGGGGATAAAAAGGCAGGACTCTGCAGTATTGGAAGGATTCAAGCTATTTTAGGCTCCCTGTAGGACTGACTGTCTGTGGGGCCCTTGTGCAGCTTCTGTTCCCCTCTCTCATAGTTGAAACATGGACATTTGTCCCTAGACGTGGGTTTGCATTCCTAATCTGAAGGACTTGGAATTTTCTGCTAGTTTTCTCATATTTGTCCTTTCCTCATTTCAGATCTTTCGTGTAAAGCTAGTAGTTGTTCTTTACCTGCCATGGTGTTTTTTGTTTTTAAAAAATAAGGGGCTGTTTCCAAGTGCTAATTGTGTAGTCCTGTAGATTTTCAGTCTCTGTCTTTTCACCTTGGTCTCTTGTATTCACTCTTTTTCCTCACAGAAATCCTTCTTCCCTCTCTCTCAGACCTCTTCTCCAAGAGTAATTATCTTTGGAATAGTTATAATAATATCAATATTTCCAGCTTGAGGAAATGTAGAAAGCCTTGTAGTTTTCTCCTCACTTCATTAATAGTTACATGTGTATCCCCATTTTGCAAGTGGGTTGAGGGATATAAGAGAGCTAGTAACTTCTGCAAAGTGTTGTAATGATTTTGTGACTGAGCTTGCACTTGAGCATGGGAGACACGAGTCCTTTGTGCTGTGATTGCCGGGGATGCTGTCTCTGGGAGATGGCCTTACCCCAGCTAGTGTTTGCAGCACTGTTTGGGGCTGTTTGTCTCTTGTTTATCAATGCCTTCATGTCCTGTTTCTGTGCCCATATGGTCTCTCTCTCCCCACACAATGTGCTCTTCCTACTGCACTGTCTGTGAGGGAGCTTGAGGAGTCTTCAGGAGGCTTGAGTACCATATAGACTTAAGTTTTATGCTGATCAGACAGCATACATTGTTCATCAGATTCTCAGGTGTTGTGTCCCTCCTCAGTATGTCTTCTGCCCTCTCCTTAATCTGGTCCACTCTGGGAACAGGAATTGTTGCTATTATAGTTTCATTTTCAGTTTCATAGCACCTACCCTCTTTATTTTTCTTCCAGGGGAGCCTTCTCTGTGGTCCGCAGATGTGTAAAGAAAAATTCTTCCCAGGAATATGCTGCAAAAATCATCAACACCAAAAAACTGTCAGCCAGAGGTTAGTGTCTCTATCTACCTTTCTTCCCTGTATTAGTAGGAAAATACTTCACTGGAGTTGAGGCTGTAATAAATTTAAGGGATCTGGAGTTGCTTGTTTCAGTCATTATTTTTAGGCATTTCAAAATAATTGAGTTGTGTGGCAAAGAGGAGCCTGAAAGAAGGTAGTGTGGGATGATAGAAAAATTCCTGTGTCTGGAAATGGATACTCTGTAAAGTGATGTTGTCTTTTTTCTTCTTGAGATCTTTCTTCTTCAACCTGAGCTAGAGGTAGATTCATCTATGTGTGTGTCTGTACCAATCACTCATAATAAAGAGAAGTGTTGCAGACTTATTTTGCTGAATGTCTTTTTTACCTAGGAGATCTGTCTTACCAGAACAGATGTGATTATTTTTTTGAAAGATAGATGCTATATGCCTTGCTCCTTTCATGCTGTAGTTGAAGGTGGTGTGTTTGGAAGCTAAGAGGTCTGCATTCAAAGGCAGAAATAGGATGGAGAAATCTTGCCAATTCGACGTCTCAGCATATTAGAACAAGGGGCTTGTGCTCTCATTACTCCTGGAGAATTACAAAACCTGAAGCTAAACTGTAGTGTTATGTAAAGAAGAAAAATCTAACTCTTCCAAGCTGTGAGTCTTTTGCTTTCCAGGGACATAGGTACGCATAAAGGGCAGTAGGCCATACAGAATGAGGGGAATGTGCATCCTCTGGTGTGTAGGGAATCACTACAGGGATTGCGTGGCTGGGGTGGAGGGGTGAGGGGGAGAACGAGAGAAATTGACCTGCAATGAAAGGTGCTGAAAACAGGGAGTGCAACAAGTTGAGATGCCAGAGGCAACTCTTTCTAGAAAAAGTGAGCAAGAAGAGTTGTAAGTCTTTAGAGGCCTTTCAGATTTCACAAAGTTAATGTATGAAGCCCTTGACTATCTTGCTAGTTGAGTAGAGGGCTTAGTGGGGGGGTTGACTGAGAAATGAAAGGGAAAAGCATGAGGAGAAAGCAAATGATCTTGAGAAATTATTTAGAAATGAATAATGTTTTACTAATCCTTACAAAAAAGAAAAATAGAATATGTATTCTCCTTTTTGCCAGAATATGAAATGTGATGATAAGAGCAGAAGACAGCTTGAAGAATAGTGAAAAAATTCCATTTACTGTAGTTTGTGTGGTTTGTATGAAGAAGTAATGTCAGTGGTAGTGTGCTGTGAAATGTGAAGCAGTGATTTTTTCTTTAGTTTTTTTTTCTTTTTTTTTTTCTTTTTTTTTCTTTTTTTTTTCTTTTTTTTTTTTTTTTTTTTTTTTTTTTTTTGTTGTTGTTGTTGGTGGTGGTGGTTTTTTCTTTTTCTTTTTTTTTACTTCTGGAAGCAAGCATATCTGCTAAGGTGTTTAGTATTTAGCCTGAGTGAGGTGGTTTAGGGGGCCAAGCAGTGGAGCCCTGGATTTTTAATGAAGTGGCTGCAGATCTTCTGAGAATCAGTGTCCCCTCAATGGTCACGTGACAGTGCCTGCTGATGTAGGTGGGATATTCAATCTCTTGAGTTCAAAATTAGTTCAACTTAATATGGGAGAGGTCTGAAGAGTGGCTTTGCTTTGCTGACAGCCATTAATGCCTTGTGTGCTGCCCAGACTTCCCTGTCCATCCTGTGGTGAGGACTAAAGCTCAGGAGAGCCATTTCTCAGACATTAGTGGACACCAGGCTCTTGGAGAAGGGAAGGGCAGTTTGATAAACTGATCATGAAGGTTAAACCTTTATCATACAAGGGACAGGGTACTGAAGTTAGCTCTGGAGATAAGAAAAATGGGAAAAAAATGCATGCTGAACGTAGTTGAAAATTCAAGAATATATTAGCTGAAGGCCAAAACTCTCAGAAAAACTGATTGAGTCAGTTTTTAAGTGTTTGGTCATTTAATGAGTTACAGAGGGAGAAAGGCATAGATTCTAATTGTTTTTTGTAGTAAGGTGATGACAGTTTAATGAACCAAAAGTAGGAAAAGTAAGTATGGGTGAATATAGGCTATGTTTTGATCTATACTTACTATTTAGATTTCATACCCTCCTATAAATAAAATACGTTGAGCTGCTAGCCTGGTCCTTGGCTACTCAACTCGAGGCAGCTGGCAATGATGTACTTTAAAATGTACTGGTTAGGTAGGGAAAATGTGAGGAGAACTAAGAAAGAAAATGTGTTTCTGCTACTACAGAGGAGTATCAGAAACAAGGTACTGGTCAGGTTATGTTGAAGTTTTAACTGAGAACTGAGGAATCTGTGAAAAGTGGATGGTGACTTTAGCTGAATATGTGGGTTCCTCAGTTATTTCAGCTGTGTTTGTTGAGAGCTCAAGGGGTAAGAACAAAAAGTACTTATTGTAAAAGACTTGAGTATTTTGATAGGAAGTTAGTGAATTCACCTTGGAATAGGTCTTTAAAACATCGAAGGAGAAATGTGTGCTATTTAGACATTGCAGCTGTAAATCAGTGATTAGGGAGATTCAATTCAGCAACCTGAAAAGGAAAGTCTTGGGAAAAGGCGTTTTAGGAAGCTGTCTCCCTAAGGAACAGAATTATGGTGTTAATTCTGCAGCATCTTGGATATGTGTTGCCTGATGTGTCCTTTCCCAAGCTGGCACTTCTCCTTGGGCTGTCCATGTCTCTGCCCATCAGTACCTCTGTCCAGGGCTCTCCTGTGCACCCAGCTGCACGCTGTCCATTGTGCAGGGTAACCCACCCTCCTGACCTTCCTCCCACACTGCTGGTTTTCTTCTAGGCATGGTCAGAGAGCCAGAATATTCCCTTACTATGGGGACAGCCAGCCCCTGTCCAATTTAAGCATAGGTACATTTAACATTTTATACTATCTCTAGCAGAATTTGAACCAGTATGGACACCTGATGCAGTAACTGCTACTTCAAGAGTCAGCGTCTTGCTGCTGCTGCAAGGTATAGCCCATTGCTGCTTCACAGTTTTGCCTGCTCTAGTGCTTTCCTTGAATCTGCAATGGTAACAGAGCCTTGCCCTCCTCCTGCAGTACTTCTTGTTACCTTTGTTTTTCAAGACTTGTGATGAAGAAATACTAGATAACTAACTGGGAAGTGCTGAAAAGCTTACTGTATGTGGCTGACAAGGGGGAAGAGGAATGCTTCAGGGTGAATTATATGCAGTGAAAGACTTGAAGAGGCATGGTGTTTCTCTGTGAAAGCAAGGAGGATGGACGGAGTGCTGGTCCTAACAGCTTCAGTCTAGTAAATGTCACCCATCATAAAATGCCAAGTCAGCAGTTGAGAGGAGTCTCTTTTTTATATTGTCGGTGATTTTTGGATGCCTATTTTCTCTTTTAATAAGTTTTGTCAGTAAGAGCTGGTCTAAATTAAAATTCGTATTTTGGCTTTAGTGAAGTATTTGCTATTATTCATGTTGTGTTGATGCTAAAGTCTGCCCAGTGAAGACCATGCCAAGAAGTGTAATGTTAAATAGGGTCAAATGCTTGTGGAAAGGGAGAGGAAATTCACCTTAGTCAGCGTTCAGCTGATACATAAGAGTAGTTGTTATTACACATGGAGGAAATACAATGCTTCAGTCACCTGAAGTTCCTATGGGATTGAATGCACAGACTTTTACCAGCACTATGGGCTGAGGGAAGTAATAACTGTAATTTTTTGGAAGTTGTCTTGTGGCTTTCACCAGAATACTTTTTTGAACGTGAAAATTCATAGCAAGTAGTGCTACAGTGAAGTTCAAATAAAGTAAAATTACTTGCAGTGATCAAAAGATCAAGAGAGAAGCAGCAGCTTCAGTAGCAGTAGGGAGATATCCCCAATTTAACTTGCTAGCATATACTTCAAGAGAGAGTCTGGCTTTTGAAAGAGGTAGGCAGAGCTTTAGGATTTGATAATTTTTAGGATTTTTTTTTATACCAAATAGTATTTAGTGATCTGCCACCACCTGTAGTATTTCTGCCCGTTTTTTTAGGTGTGGAAGGAAAAATCTCTGTGTATTACCTCTATTGCTAAATTTAATTTACTGTTGAAAATCTGTATCTTTTAACTCTGGCAAGTGACATCTCTTGATGAATGAATTAAAAACAGCTGTCTTGTAAGTTAGTCCACTTCACTGTCCTTACTGTGGCTTTGTTTTTGACTGTGAAATAGAGGTGGTTTCTCTCCCTGTTTTTCATCTTTCCAAATTTGTAAACCAGATAAAAATTTGCAGTCTACCAAGTTATTTTGTTGTTGTTCCTCTAGGAGATTATGTGGATTGTGGGAGGAGCAGGGAATTACTTCTGTGTATCAAACCCCAACAGGAAAAATACACTCTTTATACTTCCAACTCTCCTATTTTCCCACACCACTATTGTCTGGGCTTTTGGTTCTGTAGTGGTTGCAGATTTGGGCTTTACAATATGTTTTGTTGAAAGTGTCAGCAATAGTTCCCCTGGACACTAAAAACTTGAGCTTGAATGCTGCAGAGGAAGTCTAGCAGCATCAGTCCCTAACATCTCTCTTGATCTGGTCTGTACGTGTTCCTAGCTGCTGCTTGCATTAAAACTCCCTTGGCCCGCTCTTGAGGCTGCCAGGTTTCCAGCCTCTGTGGGGCAGGGCACGCTGCTGGAATCGGCTGTGTGCAGGTGTGCAGGCTCCTGCACTGCAGTGGGGCCGCCGGCTCTGCCGGGGCAGGCGAACCCAGCGCCCGCTCACAGGGGGCTCAAGCGCAAAGCCAGACTCGCAGAGAAATGTCCTCTCATGGGTGTCCTCTGCGTCTTCCTGTGTTTGCAGGTTGAGGACAAATGTCCTGTCTTGCAGAGGATGGCAAATCAAACTGTGCCTGCTCAGCCGTACTTGCTGAGCAGCCAAATCAGGTCCAGTGATTTGGTTTGGGAGAGAAGCTTTCCTTCCTGCAGCATGGGCTGAGTGAAGAGCTTCCCTGTGCCCCAGCTCCACCCCGTGCCTCCCCTTTGCTGTGTGCAGAAGTCTGAGAGATGCTGGGAGCATATATAGCAGACCAGCTGCAGTGGGTTGGAAATTTTTAGGAGGTCTTTGCACTCATGGAGAGAAGCAGAGAGCAGAGTGCTGCACACCCCCAGAGCAGTGTATGAGGCAGGGAACTGCCTGGTGGAGCGACTGTAAGAGTCTGGGTGCTTGGGATGGGAGCTGCAGGGGAGGAATCAGTTGGTGGAGTGGACTTGTGGGTAGCAAGCAGCTGAACTCATCACTCTGCACCACAGCACACAAGTGTGGCAGGGGCTGGTGGTGAGGCTGCTCAGCTGATGTTAGAAACAGCAACCCTCTACCTCCCACCAGCAGCCTGCCTCCCCCTTTTCTTCCTACCTGCCTCTGCTTGCAGTCCCTTGCAGAGGGGAAGAGGGGTTCAAATGGTATGTATACACCAGTATGGGAAATTTCATTGGAAGAGGTGTTTGGAGAAGAGGAGGGCTTGTGCCAAAAAGGAGACCCTGACCTTGGAGGAGAGGCTGGACCTGGGAAATTAGCGGGGGCTGCTGAGGGTCGGCTTGGCTTTTTGCCTGCCCCAACATATCAGTACAGGCAGGAAAATGCCCTGGTGTGAGAGCCAGCAGAGATTGTCAGGGTGGTGAGTGGTGGAAGCCTTGCTTTACTGTGGCTCACTACGGCTAGAAGCTGGCTTCCTCCCACTGTGGATGTTAGTGATGGTTGGGGTTACCCCAGGTTGCCTCTCAGTTTACGCTGTATATTTTATAAAGGAGCTGGAACAGAGCAGACAGGATTTCAGCTTGTGTCTGTCTTCTCAGTGGTCACATTGAGTATTAAATTTCCAGCATTAACAATGGGGGGGGAAGTGGGCACACAGATTGGGCAGGAATTCCTACTGCCTCTGCACGAGGTTAGAGAAAGGAGCTTGGTGAGAGAGTCAGGTTTCTTGTTTTCCCAATATAAACTGGATTTGTGTATGGCAGAAATGTGATTAGACTAACTCCTGCACGTGTCCCAAAGCCCTTGGCTCTAGAGCATTTACTCTGGTCAGCCAGCCATGGTTGAAATATTTCTAAGTGTCCCTACGGTGAAGAGAAGGGTGTTGAGCAGCCTGTAGATATTTTGGGTAAGGAGAGCTACTTTGAGTTCTTGTAAGAAGGATCCAGTGAAAAAACTACTTGCTTTTTTTTGCAGTGTATCAAAGAGATTTCACTGTCTCCAAATTTAATCCTTCTCTGGACAGTAGCAAAATCATCACTAGCAGAGGGGGATTCATCTGTGGATCAGAAAGAAATTTTTAAAGAGTGCCCTCCTTCCCAACAATGGGTTAGCACCACTGTTCCACTGTTTTAAGGGAGTACTATGACAATATTTTTGTTCCTTTCCACGCCCTGCAAGTATTCTAGTTGTTCTTGCCCTCCAGATTGGGTGAAGACAGTTTTAAAAGGGAAGCATGCTAATGCAAAAATTTCTCTCCGCTGTGCTGTTTGTGAGCACAACCCTGACAATGAAGGCATCACCTCCCACTTTTTCTGACCTGTCACCTGTTTTGGTATTTCAGATGTTTCTTTTTGTTTCCTCTGTTCTTGAAATCTCCTGATTTTTACCAACATAACAGATGTAAAAAAAACTCACATTCATTTGCCAGCGTTTGACTATAAAGTGAACTATTGCTGTTGGCTTGGTTGGGCGAAGAGGGCAATATTGCCTGGCACCAGGGTCACCAGCACAGGAAAGAAGCCTTGAATGCTGTAAAAAAGAAATGTGGAGTATCTCACATCACTGTGTGGTTGCCTGCAACTGAAGTGATGTCAGTGCTCAGAATAGTTATCTTCAAGAAAACAGAGGTGCACTGATTTCTGATGGGCAAATGCATCCTTAAAATTTTGAGTAGCTCGCTAGATGTTTTGGGGTTTTTTTTTAGTGTATGGAGGAAATGTGACCCTGTAACTTCAACCGCAGTAGTTGCTGCTGATCTTTATGACAATAAGCTTAATGCTTCAAAAATTGGGGCCCTATGAATTAGGCTGACATCATGCTCCTTTTTATACCTTATTAAATTTAAATACCACTTTATACTTTGGCAACATCTCCCCAAACATTCTGGTATTGCTGCCTGCATGATTTTTGGAGACCAGTTGCAGAATACCTCTGAACAAATGGGCTGGCAGTATCTTGGAAGTAAGCTTTCTGAACACTAAGGGTAGCCAAAGATAAGTGGAGCATGGATTTAACTTTCTGCTGAAACTGAGTCTACAGTTGTTAGATTTTATTTCCTTGTAGCTTTTTTCACCTTTTACACTTCATCTGCCTTTCTTTCCTTTTTAATTTTGAGTTCAGTTTGAATGTTCATTTGTTTCTCATGGATCAGTTACTTTAACCTATAATTATATTAATTTATAATTCTTTGATTGAAAATAGCCCTTTAGTAATGCTGCTTTACTCTCCTTCCCTCCCAGAGAATATTGTACAATTTCTGTTGCTCCCACAATTTAGATGACCAGACTGGGAAGTGTGGATGTTGGTGCAAACGGCTGATTACTCATGTCTGGGACTAATACAGAGATGCCAGGAGAGCTGGTCAATATTGTACCTTGCCTTTTTCTGATGGAATCAGGAGAGGAGGAGATCACCATGTGGCTTTACTTCTGGTGCCAGGATCTGTCTCCCTCTGCTCCTGGCAGAGCCAGAGAGAGAATTCCCCATCTCTGAGATGTGAGTTGAGTAAATGCGATGACATTTCAGAGAATGTGTGCACGTATAACTTTCGCGTTCTGTTCCTGAGAGCACGAGTTACATGTCTCTCTGGTGACCCCCTGTCCTGCTGCTCCGTCCAAAATTCCCATCCTGAGTTAGCTGCTGTCCAAGCCTCTACAGCCATGAGCCCTTGTCTTACCTGTGCCTGGATTGTGCTTACCTGTGATGCTGGGACAAGTCCAGGTTAGTGTGGTGCTTCAGAGAAGGTTGCTAGCTAATCTTGTCTCTTTGCTAGAAGCCACAGGTGATTTCACTGTTAAACACAAAACTTTTCTTTCTGGGACAGCAAAGGTAGCATCTCTTTTAGCAAAGCTATTATTTGTGTGATTCTGTCAGAGTCCCAAAAATTGAGCTGAGAATTGTCTCAGGCATTGTGGGAATGAAGACACAGTTAATTTAAAGAAGAACAAAGACCATGTAAACTTATCTCTAAGGAAGGACTATGCTTGCGAAGATGAGCCTGGGAGCGGCCGCAGCTCTTTGAGGTCTACGAGCCAAAGGCTAAATGGCAGATCAGGCAGGGAGTGGCAGCCTGCCTGCTGTGGCAGAACTGCTGGGTTATCTCTGGGGGCTGTTGCCATGATGACAGTGGCAAACAGGGACTGAAAAATTTACCAGATGCATGTGAGCCAAAGGATTAAACTTTCTCATAGGAGAGAAGGGAGGGGAGGAGGGTGAGTGATGAATTAACGAAGAGCAGTATCCTAGTGAGAAATACCAGGCTCACTTTGCTATACTACTGGGATGGCAGGGGGGAATGCAGACTGGCATTCCTCCTCCAGTCTAAACTCTGAGCAACACTGCTCTAATAGATTTCCTCTTTGAAGAGAGGGTGAATGCACCATCCTTTCACTGCATCTGTCATTGGGATTTGCATTGCTTTGGCAGGTGGAAAGTAAGAAGTGGAAAAAGATGGTCTCTCTTTTTTAGTCTTTTTTCTCCCTATTCCCTATACTTACAAGTAGGTCTAGTTCTTTACTTTGTGCTTAGAGATTTTCTGCACTAGAGTTCGCGGAAATCAAGTTTCAGTTTTGCCTTCAGGTTGCAGACTATCAAACATGGTGCTAACCAGCCTGCACTACTATCATCGATGGCACAAGACTGTTGTCATTGAAAATGTCTGATGCAAAACCATACCAGCTAGTAGTGGTCTTGACCCTGCATATGCTTTTGTTCCTTTCCCAGAGCTGAGGCAGTGTCCCTGCATAGCAGAGTTGATAGCATGGTGGGCAGGCAGTGCATGAGAGAGGCTAAGCTTGGCAGTTTTCCCTCCTCTGGAGTCTAAGGAAGTCCTGTTACGACCCTGTGCTGCAGCCTCCTTTGTGGAGGTTGACAGCAATAAGGACTGGTCCTAGAAGAATTAGTGATTTGCAGCTGGCTGGGGAGCACAGAGCTGGTGAGGGGGTCTCTGCGCTCAGTGCCCAAAATCTCAGTGCTGTTATTTTGCTCAGCAAAATGTGGTATCACTTCGTTGTTTGCAGTACTGCAAATTATTATGATACCTACTTGCAGGCAGCTTCAGGAAAGACCTACTTGACTGTGCCTGGAAAACTTCTGAACAGCAATATACTAGTGTAAAATGTTTGTCTGAAGGCTTAGTAAGATAGAATTGTGTTAATAAAAACTAGTTTCATTCTAGAAGGGCTTCTTCAACTTAAAACATTTATTTACGGAATGAGACACTAATATCTATGGAAATTATTGATATATATATATATATGGTCTTTCCCACCAGGCCAAATCCCAGTGGACTTTTTAAGCTCCTGTGAATACAAGCCATATGTGAGGACAAGGATTTTAGGCCTCCAAAGCCAGTTCCTGAAAGCCTATGGAAAGGATTCTTTCCTTTCCTTCACTTCTACTCCTCTTCTAGGCACCTGAGTTAGCTGGTGTAGGCTGCAGCTTTGTCTTATGAAGCAACTCAGTGTTTGGATGTGCTTTATCTTCTGCAGTTACTGTGTCATCCCCGATAAGTCAGTTGGTGTAGACTGTGGTAAGTGATAGCTGTGAAGACAGATGTCATTTCTTGATGTTGAAGACAACTCTTTTTTGAAAGAGGTTTTCTCAATCCCAGGGGAGCAGTGAGAAGAGGAGAACTGTCTGACATAGCCTCATGTCTGAGGTGAAAAAAAGGAGACTGAAGAGCTAAATCCTTAAACTTTAGCGTACTTCCTCTGTTCCCTGTTCTTTTACAGGGACCTCTCTTTCACAAGGGGTCTCCTTGCCTGTGCAGCAGAATTTAGTTTGTAAAGTTTCCTGCAGCTCTGGAGATGGGTGAGATATGTGTGTTTATCCAGCTCTGTTTGCTGCTAGAGACCTGATCTCATACACCTGACTTGAAATGTGACTTCATAGGGGACAGTCCAGTGCTCTCTCTGCAATGCACTTTCTATATGCACATTTCAAATTACATGGGTACCCTGAAAGCTTTTTCAGGGAAAACAGCTGGTTAAAACTCATCCTATATTGGTCTCCAGCGCCAAATAAACTTTGTGTTTCTACTGTATTAGGGCAGCTGTCATTCTGAAAATGTCCATGTGTATCTTGGTTGTTTTTTTCATTTTTTAAAAAACTTTATTATTTCCTCATATCCCTTTATGTCAAAGCATATAACATTTCATAAGTAATGGGCCAAGAAATTGCCCATTGGCTGGAGGAAAAAAATAGATGTAAAAGGAGGAAGTTGTCTTTACTGGCCCCTGGAATGTTTTTCTGGGAAGCTACTAGAGAGTATGGCCTGGTGATGCCAAGCAGGACTTTTCTGTTGTTTGCCAAAAGAATTGATGTGCTGTTAAGTTTAATTTTGTCTGCCTCAGGGCCTGTCCATGTAAGCTTTGGGTATCAAATGTCCTCTGTTGAGATTGTGTCAGAGAGATTAGGAGCATTGAAGTTGCACAGCTTTATTTTATAACTGGTGCCTGTGCAGAGACAAAGCTTGATTGTGATGATGTGTTTCTTCAGTACAAGTTAAAGTAGTGATTTATAGCTCTTGTGTTACTTTAAATATTCCTGATTTTTGGATTGCAGATTGAAAAGTGGCTTTCAGTTCTGCCCATTTTTGTTTGACTTGTGTGTCATCTGGCCTAGAACCTGCCCGCTCTGCAGATTAGGGTATTGTGTTGTGTCTGCCGCTTGTTATGAAGTTGCCTGGATTAAAATTTTCGATGCAGAGCAATGATCCACAGCCTTCTCTGTCTGTCTGAATTGCTCTTGCACTTAAGGATGATGTAGAGGACTCAAGTGTTGGTCAGCTTGTCCTTTGTGTGGAAGCACTTCTACAGTAGTAGGCCAGGAGTTGAGCACTCATTTGTCTTCTCCAGACAGCCAAGTTCAGCAAGAAGATATGAAAAAAGAGACCCAAGGCAGTTGGCTGTTTTGCTAACAAGTTCAGGTGACTCTGGTTGCTGCTAGCAGTTTATGTTGCTGCAGAACTGGTTACAGTTTTAAGGAAGCACATTATGCCTTAACTCTTTGTGGCTATGTACATTTAGTTTCTTCAGCAGTCCTGAAGCTGAGCTTAAAAAGCTTTCCCTCCCACCACTTCACAAATAGTCAAGAAGTTTATCTCCCTGATGAATTATGAAGTGTTAATTGCTGAAGTTTTTTCTCATTTGAAAGCACAGCCAAAATTTCTTCCCATCTTGAAAACAAAACTTGGGTCTCATGGTTGCAGTTACCTTATCTAAAGGGGTGGCAGGGGTTGGCTCAGGAACAAGGCAACATGCAGCTTGATTGAGCCAGAGTAACTTAAATTCTTCCTTCTGCATCTTTGAATTCCTGGATCCTGCATTGCAGTGACTTGACACTGCTGAGATCTGCCTCCCTGTCGCATTGTTACCTTGTCTGCTCACCAGCTGTAGTCTGATACTTACTGAGCTGCTTCAGCCAAAACCACGACACCTGATGTGGTCAGCTGATGGGAGAAGAAGGGAACTTATGTCCAGAAATAAGCTCACTTGGTGTGGTTTCTCTTTGTTAGGCTGTGTTCTTCAGGACCCTCTGTGCATAGTAAGACAGAGCTGCTGGAGTTCTTGCACACATACAGTTGCTGTGAATGCAGCAGAGAAGGTGCTGATATGGCTGTGTTGCCTTTGGAGCAGCTCTGTCTCCTACTGTCTCACTGCGTGTCCACTTTAAGAGAGTTCATCTGCAATGCAGCTGTTAGCAGGAAACTTCTGTAAATCAAGAGGGAGTGAGTGCAAGTGAGCCCAGTGTCTGCAGTTGTGGCTGGGTCCTCCCCAAAGCACAGGGAAACTTGTTCAGAAAGGACTTTTTGCAGGAGGAGAAAGGGATGGCAGCACAGTGCTGATGGTAGGAGCCCCTCCCTTCTGTGCCTGTGTATGCATCAGCTGCTCAGGAGCAGGAAAACATGGAAAAGCACAATGGGGAGCAATCCTGGAACTGGAAAATCCTGTCATGCTTTTCCCCTCCTCACTCTGCCACAGTCTAACCAGGTGTTTGCTTAGGGCCAGTCCTGTCAGGATGTCTTTACAGCACACTCCCTTCTTACACAGGAAGTCCTTTTAGAATTTGGAGCTGATTGTGAGCTTCTGCATGCCAGTCACAAGTGCACAGAGGCCCCACGGGTTGCAGGTTTACAACTGTATTGTCTTTTGTTGCATGGCTGTCAGAGAGACCATGTGCTGGTGCAAAGGGATGATGCCGGGGAGAGAGTCCACAGGTGGAGTCAGTCGGAGTGCCCTGGCTGTTCAGGTGCTGCACCTGGCAGGCTGGCTCTGCTGCTGAGTGACTTGCTATGAGGGGAAAGGGGAGGAGAAGAGCCATGTGTGCAGTAGCCCTCCTACAAGGGGGGCTGATGAGCTGTCTGAGGGGAACTCTGAGAGGATTGCAGCCCCTCCAGCACATGTCAGGTAGGCTGGCTGGGGAGCCTGTGGCTTTAAGCATGTGGCTGAGGAGTGGACCACTTGTTATTCTGCTCTTCCCCTGCCTCTCCTCTGCTTCCCCAGGAAGTAGAAGCTCCTTGAAGCTGCCTGGCTATCAGCTATGACAGGAGCACTTGTACAATTGCTTCCTGGTTCCCCATCCACAAGTTTCTGAGGATATTCTGGTGAAGAAATTCCTTTGTAGCTCACAGGGATTGCTAGGGCCCCTTAGGCCATTGCTGGAGAGGGCCCTAAAGGACCTTCCTCCAAGGTGGCTGCAGCTTGTGGGGAGTGCATAATGCTTTTCATTCTGGTACATTTTGGCAAGGGTTCTTCCTTCACTGTATTTAAAAGTATTCTGGGCAGACTTGGTTCCATATTTCTATTTCAATTTCTTTATTTTTCCACTTGGGAAAGCATTTCCAATTGACAGTCATTGATGATGCAGAAAAAATTGATGTATGATTCAACACCAACTTTTCCTCCTCTGCTTCCTCTCTGCCTCTCCTGTTTTCTGGACATTTGTTGTCCCTCTCGTAATAACCAAATTGTGCTTACTGTGTGTAAGCAATGTTCCCTCCCCTTTTGCTGGGGGACTGTCTGACTTGTTGTAAGAAGTTATTTTTAGGGTTTGCTTCCTGGGATATTCTACCCGTGGCCAGTTATGGTGATGAAAATGTCACTGAGATGCAGAAAGGACTCCCAATTCATTGATAGCATGCCTGATCTTTCTTTTGTAAGGGTGCCCATGGAGATCATGAGTTCCTTACAAATACATTGCCAGCACTCAGGGACACAGCCCCAGTGACTGTACAGCATAACTCCCTGTTAAAAGTATAATGGGCTTCTGAATTAGCCCCGGGGAAAAGAAGAAAACAAGAAAAAAGAAATTAAAAATAAGTAAAGCCTTTCTTTGGTTGCAGTGGAGTTTGTTTCTGTCCTTTTTATTTTTTGTATATAGGGATGTCAGTGCTGCAGAGCTGTGTGTCCGTGTACAGGCCAGTCCCTCACAGTCAATTTGCTCCTTGTACTGGATGTATTATGTTGCACTGGGTTGCTGCCAAATGGCTGGTCTAGGCTAGAGGAGGTGTGTGCTTATTCTTTTGAAACACCTCTCCCACCCCCCAGGTCTGTGGCTTGCAACGCCCAAAAAAGTTGATCTTTATGGCCACTGTAGCTAACAAAGCATGAATGTAATAGAGGCAGATTACAAAGCTCAACTGACCAAGGCTGTGTGCTGACAAAATACTTGGCTCAAGGAGCACCTGTGTCTTCCTCTGAAGATGTCTGTTCCCTCTGTATTGCAGCGCATTTCTTTTCCTTTTCAGTCTTATGCCTTGAATCAGGAAAACAAGTTCATAAGAACCATTCAGTAAGGAATTATTGAAGTGGTGGGGATGGGCAGTTATTTGGTCTCTGGGTAGACTGGAGATCTGTTTAGATCTTCATATTTCTTGGAGCAACTGTAGAAGGGGCTGCTTTAGTGTAGCTCTGGAAACCAGGACCTTCTGCAGCTGGGTCTGAGAAAAGTGCATGTGGAGTGTTTTGTTGGTGACGTGGAGATGTGGAAATAGCTTTTTGTGCCTGTATTGTACTCCTGGAAGAGAGCATAGGAAGCAGAGCCCCTTGTGTGGCTTCTGATCAAGGTAACAGAGAAGTTAAACTTGGTTTTCAGTCCTGATGCTGTTGGGATCAGGAAGCTGTGTGTCTGCAGTGCAGGGATGGTGGCAGCAGTCTCGAGTGGGTGGATGCTGTGCCTGTGCAACAGACACTTGTGAGCTGCCTGCAAGAAAAGCCAGTTACAGAAAGACTGGGGGAGACTCCTCCCTGATTAGATAGCATCTTCAAAGTTATCAGTGCTTAGAAACTTGTCTTTATGCTTTTACATGCAAAGAGTTTCTTTCTATGTGTGTAACATACGTGCATAACCCTGTGTATGTTTTTAAGTAATCCTGACATTTGAAGTTGTTTTAGTGAGTGGTAGCTTTTATCATGTCTCCTTGCTGTCTCGCTTCCATACAATACCTTGAAGAGCCTGAGCACTTTAAAGGAACAGGATGAAGTTCTTGGACTCTTCAGGAGTCAGAGGCAACCACGCTGTCTCTTTCCCTGCTGCCACATGGATTTACTGAGACATGGTGAGCTTTGCTCTTTGGTACAGAAGTATTTTGGTGGCTCTGCTACAGGTGGTATCTGCTGTGGCACATGTGTGCATTTTAAGTCTTTTCTCATTTAAATGTCTGGTTAGCTGCTCTGTATTTACTGCTTGCTCTGCTTAATTTAAAGTTCTCCTAGCATTGCTAGGGGAACTTAGCCTTAAAATAGAAGGTTTGACCTTTTTTTTTTTTAATTATTCTAATCCCCTGAGGCTTGATGTTCCTTCTTGTCAGAAGAGGGTATTTTAGCGGAGGTATTATCTCTTTCGGAGAGAAGTCATTCAGCACTGGGGTGCAGTGCCATTCATCTGTGCCTTTAAGAAGATTTTCTTTTTAGTTTACTTCTCTCATTCATGTCTCTCAAATATCAAATCAAGGCAGCATTTCCAGCATCCTTCTTCTCCCAGCTGACTGAAATAGCTAAAAAGAAGCAAAGGATGTAAACTTGGTGTTGCATGGACACAGGCCCCCCAGCATCTCCTGCAGTGAAGGATGGCATTATGCATTGAACAATGATGCTCTGCTGAATACCAGTATTAGGAGTGTGCAGAAATTCTGAGGTTTTGTTTCCCTCCTGAGTGTCTGTCATTTTCATTCAAGCATAAATTTCCTTGGTTCATTCAAAATAAATCCAGCTGTTTGGTGACCAGTGGCTGCATTATCATGTAGCATTTTATTCAAGAGCCACATTGTACAGCTGTGTCATGGGAAAACTGGAACTGGATGCAGTAGGTATGCAGGCTAGGATAGCTCTGACAGTGATGGCAGAATTGGAGCACATTGGGTTTGAGAAGGAGCTTCTGTAGCCCCTTGTGCATAGGGAGAGCATTATGGTTTCTGTTCATATGTTGGTAAAGGTGGAGTCAGTGACAGGAACTTCCTCCTCCAAGTAGGGTTTCTCTCAGGGTGCTTTCACCTGTCGGTGTTTAGTCCTGTTTTCCAGGAGCTTGGTTCTCTTTGCCCCCACTGTTTTGCCCTTCTAAAATTAGTATTCCCCTACCTGAAGGAATGTCATAATTCCACTGCAATGTGCTCCTCTGCACCACCAGGAAAGAGTTCCTGCAACTTTTTTTAACCATGTACCCTCAGTCTTATTTTGTTGTTCTCCCTGTCAACTATGTAATACTTCAACAGGTTTCATTAAGTATCCTTGATCCTCCCAGTACTACTACTGGGCAGGGAAGTATTAGCTCTGTTTTACACTTGGGAATACTGAGAAAGATGCACATTTTCAAGTGCTTTCCAGAACACTTGGCAATGAGCCATGATGAGTTAGGAAAAGAGTCCAAGTCATATTCTTTGCTGTAACAGTGATAAGAAGAGTGTAGGTAGAAAAAAACCTGTGGGCATTTGGCAGAAAATAACGTGGGCTAAAGCATGTAGTAGTATGAGGAGTTGTGGTATAGTTTGCTGGTTACAGGAATAATATTTTGATGTATTTTCTGTACTACTATTCACTCTCATTTGCTTACTGTTTGTGTGATACAACTTCAAAATATATTTGGTATGCCTTTGGACTCTCTCCCTTTCTGTGAATTTTCCAGGTGAAGAGGATTGAAAACTCAATCAGAGCTAACTACTGTTGGTACAGAAGGCTCTTACATGACAATAAACACACAATGGTTTTGTGTATGCGCGTGTGTGTGTTTGAAAACCAATCAGAAAAATTAAAGGTCACTTAGATGTAAAATTATTACCTTGTATTAGTCATAACTACAGGGACATTGCCATCTGCAATAGTTTATTTTCTGAAGTGTGTTAAAGTAAGGTGGCAGAAATGAAAACTTAAATCTCTAAGATAAGCAACTGTACCTAAGAGTTAAGAAAACCCCAATTTCATGACAAGAATTTAGGTAAACTCTAAAATTGTCTGCATTTTGAGATCTAAGTAATTGATTAGGTTGTGAAAATTTGGATTATGGAATGCTGTCAGGAAACTTTCCTGCCCTGCTCTTGCTTTGTCTTTTGGCTAATAATCTGTCTGTAAGTGCAAAGGTTTCTGCCTTCCTCAAGAATTTAGAAGCCTCCATATTAATGCATGGTTTAGGCATTTGAAGTCTATCCCCAGGAAACAGCTGTAGGTGCACAAGGTATACTACTGCAAGCCCTCTTGACCATATGATAATGTCAAACTAATATGAAGTCTTCAAGAGCAGAACATCCTTTACCACCCAGGGAGGAATAAAATCTTGTGTGTGTTTGAGAAGATTACTGTTGGCTCATTGGAAGGAATAATGAGAAGTTATGGGACAGAGCTGAAGACCTGTCATTAACTGAAAGCCAGGCCAGGGGAAGGAATAAAAGCCATGAGGGAATGACCAGAAAGCTATTCTACACTTAATAATGTGTATGCTGGGGATACTGCTTACTTTTCAAGTAGGGTGATTCACGTTTTGTTTAGAAGACAGAAACCATACTGGGGCAGTGCTGCAAGGAATAGCCATATAAGAGTAGAGAGAAAAGGAAAATAGTAGGGAGAGGTGGAATGTGATTAAGGTTAATTAAAGTGTAGTGTGAAAACTAGTTAGAGGCTCTGGTCTGCCCTTTCTGTAATAAAAACAAATGTGGTTAGGCAATGCATGGAAAATTTATCTTTTCAATAATTAATTTCAAACTTGTTGCCTTTAGACAAATATTGTAGATTAGAAAAAAATAATTAAATACTTGTGTGTAATTTAAGTCAGCATATTAGAAGAGGAATGCTTTTAAAAAAGGAAAGGGTTTACAGACTTATTTCTTCAGGTTGTGTTTTGCATTGTGAGATTCATCCGTTCTTTCCTTTGTACAGGATGACTGGGATCATCCTGAAACATGGATACTTGTCTTTTTTTTTTTCTTTAAATCAACAGTTGTTTTCATCATAACTTCAGCAAAGAATACAGGTTTCCCTTTGGAGAGAAAGGTGCTCTCCTAACACCAGAGCAGGAGAGTGAAAGATGGAGGAAGGGGTGGATGTTTGACTCCAGCATTGGGAATGATTCATCCGATGTCTTTATACAAAAAAGCCCAAAGAAACAAGCAAGAAAAACCATGAAAACAAAACAAAACAACAACAGCAGAAAAAAAGAAGCAATGTACATCCAGACATTATCCTTTTTCAGTCTGTCCTTTCTGCCATCTGGCTGTCCTAATGTTCCGGCATGTTGCAAGTTGTATTGTTGCTATTGTACCTGAATTAGCAAGTTTCAGACACCATTGGTTACTGAACACAAGGGAAAATGAATTAGAGGTCTGGCAATGTGTGTATATTAAATTTAGGTACTGCCTATCATGACTTGACTTTCTCCACTTTTGGAAATTGTCTTTTTGTGCTTGAGCTTTGTTTTCATCTTTAGCAGGTTTGCATAGTGTGTAATGCTGCTGAGGACTAATGCTCATGCATGGACCTGTGTTAGCACTATTGCACATAATGTTTTGGCCTCCAGGTTGCAAAGAATTTTTCTGCTAGTTTGTTGGGTTTTTTGATGGAGGACAGAGGGGAAAAGAAAAGCCTCAAGAAAATGTAGCATTCCATGATGCTGTTTTTAGAAATTCTTTGTGGTGCAGGTTTATACAAAAGACACTTAAGCATTTCCCTGCCACCCCCAGTTTTTTACCTCCTATGAATAAAAGAATGTTAATACTGTGAAGGAGGATGTGAAGCACTATTCTTCCAGGCTCAGTCCTGTGAACAACCTCGATGCGGTGCATGGTTGGAATAAACTTTTTACGCTAGAGCTATAAACATTGTTCTGCTTCTCTGTGTGGATGATATGTTGATCACCTCCAAACAAAGAGGGTGTCTGTTCATGATTAGAAATTCACTTTGAGTTAAGCAGTATTTGAATTGAAAGTGTGAAGAGTGTGATGTCAAGCCTTCTTCATGGAAAATGATATTAAAAGTTGCTAGCTGTTTCAATGCACAAGTTGTGGTGGTGTCAGTTATATTACTAACTGAAAGCCCTGGTGATTCTACAAGTTTTGTGAAGCTCTGAAACACTACAACAAGTGGGGAAGGTACTTCTCTGACTCTTGAGTGGGTTTCAATTTTCATGGAATCGCAGAGTCATAGAATGGCCTGGGTTGGAAAGGACCTTAAAGACCATCTAGTTCTAGCCCCCCCTGCCATGGACAGAGACATCCTTCAGAAGTCCAGGCTGTTCAGAGTCCCATCCAACCTGGCCTCAAGCACTCCCAGGGATGGGGCAGGCACACCTTCTCTGGGCAACCTGTGCCAGTGCCTCACCACCCTTACAGGGAAGAATTTCTTCTTAATATCTAATCTAAACCTCTTTCAGTTTGAAGACATTCCCCCTTGCCCTGTCACTACATGCCCTTGTAAATAGTCCCTCTCCGTCTTTCTTGTGAGCTCCCTTCAGGTGCTGGAAGGCTGCAATTAGGTCACCCTGAAGCCTTCTCTTCTCCAGACTGAACAATCTCAGTTCTCTCAGCCTTTCCTCATAGAAGAAGTTGATTAGATCCCTCTAATCAAGTTGCTGGCCCTCCTATGGACTCGTTCCAACCAATCAATGTCCTCCTTGTGCTGGGCGCTGCAGAGCTGAAGGCAGCGCTCCAGGTGCACGTTGTTGGCTCATGTCCAGCGTCTCATCCACCAGCACCCCCAAGCTCTCGGCAGGGCTGCTCTGGATTGGTTCCTACCCCAGCCTGGATTGATGCTTGGGGTTGCCTCTTCCAGATGCAGCACCTTGCACTTGGTATTGTTAAACGTAATGAGATTCCCATGGGCACGCTTCTTGAACTTATCCACGTCCCTCTGAAGGACAGCCTAGGCTGACTCTTCTAGGAAGAAGCCAACTTTCCCTGTCCTCAGTAGTTCTGTAGCTTCATAAAAGTGAAATTTTTATTCATGCTCCTCTTTGGGCTTCCAAATACACATATTATTTCAGACTTTCAGCAGAAGTGAGAGGTTCACTGTTCTGTCTGTATGTGAGATGGGGGAAGGGGGGAAATATGTATTTCTTTCTTTAGGTTGCTTATGTGCCTGAAATTTAAGGGTGTGGTTGCATATCTCTATAATCCATGATGTGATCATTAACCCCAGAAAGGTCTGAAAGTTTGGCTTGAGTAAAGCTACTGTTTTAAAATGAATTATTGTTCATTTTTAAGTCATGAGGTATAGCTTAATTGCAAACTGGAGATCTTTAAAACCATCCTTCTCTTAACTGCCTACTAATTTGAAGTAACTGTGAACCCAAATGAAGAAAAAAAAAGCTTGGGTTTGAATTATTGGTATTTATGGAAAGGCAAACTGTTTCCTTCCCTCCTGCCCTTGCTACAATAAGGGCATTGCTTTTGTGCAGTGTAAACTGCATTTAGTAATGGTCTTGTGCTTAAGAGCTTCTAGTTAATGAGACCTATTAACAATAATGAAAAATGGCATCCTTAAAGTGCAGAGCTAGTCAGAAAAATAATTCTTCAAGAATGACTGGATGGCTGTGTACTCTTTCTTGGCTTATTTAATTTAAGGGGTGGGGGAGGAGCACAGTCTTGGCTCTGAAACTAATTATTCTTCTACATATGTGCCCGTGATCTGCAGTTCCTGCTGGGGATTTGCAGAGCTGGGGCTTCTAGAGCTAAAGAGCTTCCCAGACTGAGCATAGCTGAGACTGGGGCATGTAGGTTGGGCTTTGCTTTCCCAAGCCTCAGTGGGAGCAGCAGTAGTAAAACCCTTTTTTTTGTCTGCTCAAATGAACACATCTGAGTCAACAACACAGAGCAGTTGCATGGAGTAGAAAAGTGATTTTTTTACATAATAATTCATCTGGCTATGTTTGTATTGTAGTGTGTTGCCACCTCCGCATCATGTGCTGTTTTAGTTAGACAGGATGTACACTGTTTTTCAATATGTGAATAACCCTGCTTAAGGAAAGGGGAGGATTGGCAATGATTTTATTGGATTTGAGATACAAAAACCCCTACATTCCTGCGTAGGAAAGGACACAAGGAGACTGCCTGCATGATGGCTGTTCATATGAATAAATAGTAAGGCATTACAGGGAAAGTCTAGAGAAGTGAAAGCTACCTATATCTCTGCCTTGGTGTCCTCCCACTCAGTATTGCACTCCCATGTACATTTTAGTAATTCCCTTTTCAGCCAGGACAGCCTGTCATGCCAGCCAGCAGACTTGGAATAGCTTCATTTAGTATCAGACCACCTTGTCCATCTTCACTGAAGAGGATTTCTCTGGTTCTGTTACTGCTCTGTTTATGCTAAGAATTGCAGCTTTTTGTGGTTATAGGTTCTGTATATTGGGGAAAACTTCCATGCTGTGAGACAAAGTGGGCACATTTTAGGACAAAGGAGAGATTTTCATGTAAAAGGGATGTTTCTTCTCCACTTTGGGGGCAGCACTGATTAGTGAAGACAGACTTAATTTCTTGGTTCTGTACCCTGGCTGCCAACTAAAGCTAATGGTACCACACCCCTTGGGGTTTTAATTGAACATCTTCTAAGAAGGCACCATCCTATTAACTGCCATCTGTGGCAGGATCACATGCTCAAAACAGTCCTAGATGGATAGACAGTGTCCAGCTCAGTGGCATTTCTTCTGTCTCTTTATCCTCTGGTACTAAGCAGAAGGGTGTCAGTGTCTGCTTACAGAGGAGCTGTTTCTGTGCTATAAAGAAAGCATTTCAAACCACTTTGTCCTTGCTTCTAGCATGTTTTGAGAGGTTCATGTAATTTTTCAGGATATTTTATATGCTAATGTATGTGTCCTTTGTGGAAGAGAGGAGTTGGAGTGTTTGCCATAGAGCACTCAACCCCTACTGTAGAGACTGTTGAGCCATCTGGGAGAGACAATCACCTTCTTGAAAACAGGCTTCTGAAGCTGTTTCTGTGTGGAAATTGGAATCCAGTGGATACCTAGGGCATGTAGGAGCATTGGCTAGGAGATTGCTTTAAAATGGAGCCAACAAATATGCTGTATGGTGAGCTTCTGCATCCCCAGTGAAGCTGCAAGATTGTTAGACGGGAAGCAGGCCAGTGCGTGGAGAAGGAGGTGACTGGCAGTGAAGTGGGGAGCAGAGCGCTGATGGGGGTGTGCAGAGTGCTGCTCTGTAGGTGAGAGGAGAAATTAGTTCTTGGTGAAAAGTGTTTTGTGGCCTGATGGCCAAGGCCACCCACCAATGCCAGCTTTGCATGCGCATTTGGCCAGATTTTCTTTTCCAGGTCTTGCTCTCTCCTGCTGTACACTGCCACAAGTCCAAGATTTGTGAGTTTGACCCAGAATTGCAAGGATAAGTCTCTGCTCTGTTTTCTTAGACTGGTGTGTTTGAAAAGATTGGGATTTCCTTACTGAAAAATCAAAACAGAGATGATTTCCCCTGGAATTTCATATCTTCTAATAAGGTGTTAACAGAAGGAAGGGGAAAAGTAATTCAGCAAACCTGAATACCCTGATTTAAACTTGTGCTAAAACTTGGACTTTATTAATTGCCTCTTGCTCTCCTTAGCTTGTCTGTTTTTGAGGTGGAAGCACTGAGCACCCATGCTTCTACTGGGCATAATTTATCTTGACATTCCCATTGTCGAGCATTCCTTGGGATCAAACATCTATTCATGCATTCTCTAATCACATCTGTGACGTGGCATCACTACCAATTTGCACAGACAATGTTAATTCTGCTATTTTTTTAACTTCTAGGTGTTTTGGAATAGAACTTAGGTATTCCATTTTTAAAAATGTGTGTTTTGCCTACTGGATCTATGTAAATATTCTTCCTCTTTCTCTTAATTGACTTGGTCATTCAGTGCTGCAATCCAGTTTTTTATTATTCCCACTCCTGGGTTAACTGTTGGCTGGTAGGGAAGGAAGGCTTTTACATCTATGAATCCTTTGCTAGGAGATCGTGTCTTTTGCAGTAGCTGCCACTTCTCCTTCTGTCTCCCTTTCTATGGAGATCAAAAGAGCATGGTGAACAAAGATGCAGTTTATCACAATCTGCCATCACTTCCAAGATGTCTAGAATGTCTTTTGACTACAGTGAATTGGGATAAATGGCTGGATGCCACTTCAAAGTGCATTTAATGTTTGGATATTAGAGCATAGTTTCTGTGTAGCTGGTATGGAAGAGGAGACACCAAGAAATGCCCTTTATTAGAAGCATCTATAGCAAATGGGTATCTCTGGGGCAATAGTGTCCTTTTCCTTAGAAACCTTACTCATAGCTTTTGTAATAAGTTGATAAGGCAGTCATTGCATTTTGGTGTCTGCTGAGGTTTGGTATTCAATTCAGACAGAAAGCCCAATACCTCCTCTTTTTTTTTCATCCTTTTCTCTCCTGTCTGTCTCCATTCTTTCAGAAGTAGCTAATGTCTGGTCAAAGCAAGTCAGATTGTTGGGCAGGCATCATCTGTGGAAAAGCAGAGAGTCATACTGGGCCTCAACCTTTTAGAATGCAGACGATTTTGAGTCTTGGATTGTGTTTCTGTAAAATGGTGTAGTCTGTTATGGCTGGAACTATTAGGTTAAGTTAATTGCTGTTCAAAGCATCTGAAAAACTAGTGCTAGAAGTTGTCATAGGAAATGTTGGGTGCTCTTTTTGCAGCCAGTATGAAATGCTAGATCTGTATTTTGTTTGAAGGGTGTTTCAAATTCTTCTTGATGCTTAGTCATGAACCTGTCTGTATGTTAACATCCATTTTCTACATAGTAAATACAGACTTTAACAATTTATGTGCTGAGCAGAAGGATCTTTCCTATAACATGAAATGTTTGCTAATAAGCTGTCATGTTTTGGGTCACTCTGGTCTACTGAGGTAGATGATTAGAGCTCTTCTAGTGATGCCCTTAGAGCTTTGCTAATCAGAATCTTATGAACTGAACCAGGAGCAAATATTTTATCTTTGTAATAAAATTTCATAAGCTGAGGGATCTCAAAGTGCATTCCAAGCTGACAGTGCTAGTCGGACTACTGAATTGCAGTCATAGGCTGGGGAATCACAGAGCAGAGCTGTATCTTAAATTGGTGCTGAATCTGAATTCTCCTATTGCATAATTCAGGCATGGTGAAGACACTTAACATGTTGGAAATATGATGGTTCAGCATAAAATCAGAAGAAATAATAAAGCTTTTTTCTTGGGGGGAGGGGGGGGGAGTGGTGATAGTTCCTGCTCTTTTAAAAGTATGAGGAGCAGAGGGAAGCAGCCTTGCACTGACGAACACAGGAAGATGCAAAATAAAGATCTGGTGTATTTTTGCCAAAATATGACTCATTGTTTCTCTTGTCTGACTTATATTCCTGGGAGCATCTGATCACAGAGTTGCAAACTGATTTTGCCCAGTGGTTAAGACTAAATGATGCATCTTGTTATTATGAAGGCAACCAAAAGTTCCTAAGGACTGTCTTTTGTCAGAATAGCTGGATAGGCCAAAATACGTTTACTCAGCAGGAGGCAGAGAAGACTGGAAAAGCACCTTAGAGCAGCAGACATCTGGTTTTCTGATATATGTTGCCCTCTTTCACCTCTGATGGCAGGAAGCAAACTGCCCCAAGTTCTCCTATATGAGGACCTGCTTATTTGATAAACAAAGCAAACTCTTCAAAATCCCCTCTTTTCCCGGTAAAATGGGTGTTTTCCCTCTCTGGACTCTGCTTATCTCGTTTTCTGTGTGCTGCAGATCAGAGAGGCCAAGACGGGTTTATCTTAGCCCACAGCAGTGCAGCCTGCCATCAGTGAGTCTGGCACAGCACTTCCTGCCAGCCATGGTTCTTGGTGCTGTCACCTGGCTCTTCCTTCTGAAATGCCTTCCTACCACATCTGCCTGGGCTGTTTGGTACCTGCTTTCCCCAGACATGTCTTCCTTTGTTCCTGTGGAGCCATCTTAATGATTTTTCTCTTAGTGTGCAGATTTATGTATAGGCTGTAATAAAGAAGAGCTTCTCACAAAAGCAGTCACTGATGTGCTTTTCTGGATAAGTTGCTGTTCCCTTGAAGCTTCATTTCTTTTAGTTGTGGAGTCAAGTGTCCTATTTCTCTAATATTTGAATAATTCTTGATGTGTGCCTCTGTTCTTGTCAGGCAAACTGGGAAGATTTAGCTGTCTCCAGTTTTAACTTGGATGGGATGCTGTAAATGCCTCAGTGCTCTGACCTGGTGGTTTCCTGACCAGCTAGAGCTAGAGAGAGAATTGCTCTTTATGCTTATGGGCATAGGAGGAGATGCTGCTCCTTCAAGTTTTCCAGTATATTGAATGAATGAGAGAGGGCTAAATGCAGATTTAGGAGTTGGTACACTGTAGTTTTGGCTGCTCTTGTTAAAGAGCAGTAGGCAATCTGAGGGATATCATTCAGTGTCTGTTCTCATGGGAGAGGTCCTTGGTTCTGACTGTAAGCAGCCAACTGCATAATTACTTCTTAGGAAATCGCTGTGTATCACTGCCTGCTGAACAGCCCATCTCTAAGCACTGCTGTCTCAATAGCAATGTCCTATTTGCCTTCATACAATCCAGATTGCATGTGATATCCTGGTATTTTATGGATAGGTTTTATTTCTTTCTTTTAGGCACAGGATCTGACTCCTTGCAAATTTCAAATAAATTGCTATATTCTCACTCTACTTTTTTGATTTCCAGAACTGAGTATTTTTCTTCACTACATGAAGTGGGGATGGTAAAGATAGATATTCCCTATGTACTTACAAAAATGATGGCCTCTTTATGGGTGGCAGAAGTTATTAAGGGTGAATATTAGGGGAGATCTGAACAATTTTCTCTTATGATGGGTCAGAAACTAGGGGTAATTCAGTCAGGGGACTAGAACATCTCATGGTCTGACATGAACTGTATGTGAGCAGTATCTTGGAGTATCATAGCAAAGGGTAGTTGAACTGTCCCCCATAGCAACATGAGCAGTCTCAGCCAGCAGGAGCTCTGCTGCTGCTGAAAGAGGCAGCCTTTCTTCTGGCTGTTCGCTCCTTGCACTAGCACAAATTCTTTATATAGGTGTGTGGTGAACCAGGTTAATGATGGATCAGTTCAGTTATCCAGTTCAGTGCGCTGCTGCACAAGTGCTTGCGTCAGCATCAAAAGTAAAGAGGATACAGGGCCATTAGCAAGAGGCAGGGGAAGGATGTGACTGCTGTGAGTGCCAGCTTTGCAACAAGGGGATCTCCTTTACCTGCTGTTGGACAAATCTGCACCACAGACAGGGCCAGAAGAGTGATCTCTTTTTTTCCTAGAGATATTAAAAAAAAAATCTGGCTTTATCTTAGCTGTGGCCTTTCAGGGGAGGAAGTCGGGGTACTACATCAGTGCTGTAGTGGGATGTTAATTTCTACAGCTGTACCACTGAAACCCTTCATTCCAGTGGCTTACATAAAGAATCTGAAATGCTGTTGCATCTCTATATAGCTGAATTACTAAAATACTATCTTATGAGTATATGGGCTTTTTTGGATGAAGTGTGAGGTTCTTTAGGGTAAGCACTGTCTTGCTGTGGTGCTAGCTTTGCTGATGTGCACTAGACTTTGCTGAAGGAACTCTTCTAATGCAACATCCTGGAATTGCTTATGCCTATGAAATTTATTTACTGGTAGACATGATCCAGACAGAAAGGAAGACCAGCAGTGGTTAAAATCACCTCTAGCAGGGAATTTTGATGTTCTGGAAGCATAGTCTTGATGGTGTTTTCTGTCCCCTCAAGCCTCTGTGTCAGGTGCTGAACCCAACATTTGGGTCTGAGACTGGTCTGATTATCTACTTAAAGCTACTGATGGTTGAAGAGAATGTCATACAGTCTAAAGATCACTTGAATGAAGAGATCTCTGTGCAGTGTGTCCTTTGTCTCTGTGGCGAGCCATTTCATACGTAGAGGAGCTGGGCTGCGGGAGCGGTTATCTGCGTGATCCCTCGCAGTGTCATTGCCCACACGGTGAGTCACTGGTAATGCCCGAGTTCTTATTTTTAGTCCTGTTGCTGCCATCGTGCTGAAACCATTGGCCGGTAAGAGACTTAAGCGAGGAGATAAACATGTTAATCTCCCTAGACCTTCCCCCTCAGCTGCTGCCTCTCTGCCTTTGTGCATCTCAAGATGTAGCCTTTCCCGGACTGTTGGGCAGAACGATGTCCCCTGTGTACCCTGGTGGGATGTCACTCAAATATTTTCACAATTAAGTGCTGGAGCTGGGAGGAATGCCTTCCATGCATGTGGGTTTGCATGTGCAGGCAGGCCACTGTGCTGTGTCAGCAAGCAAAGCAAGCTGGGCAGGCTGTTGCTGTTCACCCAAGCACCTTTGCCATCAGGGCTTTACAGGGAACATCCACTTTTTCCTTGGGTCCTGTCACCCAAGTGCCTTTCCCTCAGTTCCCTCAGAAGAGTTCTGAAACAACCTCCGGATTTACAAATGGCAGGATTCTTTTGTATAAGCTTGCTGTAACAATTAAGCAAGTCTGTCTCTTTTGGTGAGTTTTTAAAGTATCCTGTTGAATTCTTGGGCAAGGCTGCTGGTCTCTCTGATATATTATTTTACTCTAATAACTGTTTTTGTGTTTATTCTTAGGCTTCCTATTTTACTTGCTTTCTTGACATGGCAAGATAGAGGATATGGGAGTACTAGTGACTGCTTCTTTGCCCAGTAGTTCGCTGGTAGTGATGCAGACTGAATAGAGTGTTTTCTTCTGCTCTGTCCTTCTTGTGCTCCCTTTCCTAGATACATCTGATCCTGCAAAATTAACTAATTTGCAGATCCCTAGGGGTCCAGCTAGTTGTTTTCTGTGGTTAATTTTGTTAGCACGTGTGTCTCCAACTTCGAGGACTCTTAAACAGATTTACACTGTGTGAATTTTAAGGGAAGAAAGGAGTGTGTTCAGGTGTTCTACAGGTTTTGTTAGCAGGGTTGATTATTTCCTTAAATTATGTATTTTGAGGGTTTTGCTTGGTGAAGAGAAGTGAAGGAAATACAATCAGCTGGTGGGAGCTTGCTCTTGTTCCAGCAATAACCTGAGCCCTCGTGGACCTCATTGTTCCAGAAGTCCCAAAACACACATCCATAGTTAGTAGCACTGTGTGGTTTTGGGTGATCTGCTTCTCCGTTTCTTTAACTCAGTGGCCTTGGGTAGCCAGCTGCAGCTCGTAATTTGAGTATGGCTCAGACTCCTGAGCTCCTGGCATCATGTTGGTGGTACAAAAGCGCGTGCTTAACTGAGATGGAGTTCAGTCCTGTTGATGATGGCTCTGTTGGTGTCATTCTTCTGACCTTCCTGGTCCAAAGCCTCTTTGAGTTCTGTACTCTCATTTTTGTTCCTGTCCATGTGCCTTTGAGGGTGGCCTGATCTTTTTAAAATTCAGAATGATAATTTTGAAAACCTCTTTTCTTTCTGATGCCTACCTTTTGGAAGGAAAATAATGCAGTGCTGGGTGATTCAGGCCTGGCCTCTTTTTTGTTGGTTTGTTTGTTTGCAACTTTTTCTGTCAGACCTGGGAGAGAGAACATTAACTCAACCTAGGAAAAGCACACTCAAGTATAGAGTTGAGCCATAAATTGACACACTAACTACCAGTACTGCCCCATCCTGCTGGGTGATGCGATGTAGAAATGCAAGTGAAGGGAGTGATCACAGTGAATGAGGAAGTAGTACTGCCAGCATGCTGAGAGGGGGAACCAGTCCTGTGTGTGACTGAACTCACCTGCAGCTTCTCTGGAGGCTGCTCATTGCACTGAAAATGAAATTGACCTTGGACAGTGGAGTTGTGAGACAGGAAGTGTAATCACTTCACCCACATGTGCTGTGAGTTCCTGGAGCTGGTCTTCATGTGTCTCTTCCTTTTGGTGTGTTTTTATGTTATTATTATTATTATTATTATTATTTATTTATACAATCCCTATTCTTGTATAATTTTGTTTCTGCATGTGCTCAGTGTTTGAGAGTGAAAATGCACAGGACTGGGCAAGCAAAACATAATTATTAATACCTCAGTGTCTGTATTTTCTCTCTGTCTCTCCCTCTGTCAATTTCTCTTACTGTGCTACTCCTAGTCTAAACACAAGAACTAAACATCTGAAGCTGATGGAGAGGTGAGTCTCTGCTGGTAGTGTAGCAGAAGGTGTGATTGCAGCATGAAGGACACAGTTCATCAACTTTATTCTCAGTGTTGTAGAGATAACAGCATTGAAGCCCCAGTGATATGGGTTTCAGTGGAGGCTAGCAGTTTAGGAACATATGTAAGTCCCCAGCAGGCCTTACAATTTGTGTTCAAGTCTATGAATCCCACTATTACTAGTCCTGCTTGTGAGGTGTAGTGCTAACATGGATATGTATGTTCATGCTGTGATTAAACCTTTGATTGTGGACTAGACATCTCCATAAAGATTGGAGCTCTTTTGCAAGGACAGAAGGTGCCCAGCAGGAGCAATATCAGAAGGTGGGTGTCTGTCTCCTGCTCATGAGTGCCAGTTCCAGAGGAAATTGTTATGCAATTTGCTTATCACTTCAGTTTTACACCATCTCTCTCTCTGCTGCTGCTGTACTTTTAAAGTGAAGGTCTTGGCTTCTCAGAGGACAGCTGCTCATGATATCCCCTTGCACAGGGTCTTGTTCACTGAGGCCCAGCCTCCTGGAACTTTTCTTCTCTCAAACCCTATGGAGAAAAATCTGTGTGATCACTGGAGTCCTTATAGGCAACAGCTTGTCCACGATGCTGGATTAATCATCATCATGGGGTCCAAGGGATGGCTGATTTCTGTCCCCTTAGTTGAGGGGAGGAAGCAGATGGATGGAAGACACTCAGAGCCATCCATCTGTCCTTTCATGGCACAGTAGCAGAGAGGGTTCTAGAAAGCCAAAGGATGTTGATAGCCTGTGTCTGTGCTAGCTGTGGTGTGGTAGGGGTGCTAGTGTTTTTAATGTCCTGGAGGTCACGAAAGTTAGTACTGTAGTGTGCACGGGGAATTACCATGACTCTCATGGCTTATGAAACGTGAAAAAAGGGATCTAAAAACTAGGAAAGTGACCACAAAGCCTAGTAACCCATGTGTGCTGCAGTATACCTTACTTTGCCCCTCCACTCACCTTTCCTGCCAAAGGAATGAAAATGCAACCATGGGAATTATTAGCTATGTTGGTTTTGGCAGTGGGATTGTTGGGTTGTGGTTTGAAGAGGCCTTCGTTTTTGTTGTTCGTTTGGGGTTTTTTCTCCCTCGTCACAAAGCTCCAGAGAAAACTGTGTTCTTGGAAAGGTGACTCAACTCTGCCCGGTGGAGTGGACGTGTCAGCCCTAGAGCTCCCCAGGGCAGATACCTCAAGAACTGCAGTAAACAGGGGAGAACTGTGGGGACAGCAGGGCTGAAACCAAGATTACCTGATTCTTGAAATCAAAATAAGAGATGCTTCCTTGCATGCTCTAGGTGATCTGTCAGACCTGGTGATAGGTTCTGTGAATTTCATTTTTCTGGTGCTTGGCTCTTGACAGAAAGTTCAGCAGCAGTATTGACTGTGATCATTGCAGTCATGTCCATGCAGAAGTTACCCTGTTGTCCCTGCCAGAGACCTTTCCCTGCCACCTGGTCCTGTGTCTGTTATATGCTTCCTCCAGTTTGCCAAGCAATTTTCAGAATCTTTCCTCCTGTTCACTTGGAATCTCCCCAGCTGTAGATCTGTCAAGATGCTGTTCTGAATCAAGGTTGTTTCCCCACTCTAGATATCATTGTGGATTCATGGATATATTCAAGGCTGCTGTTAGCATCTCAGGCTCTGTGGAGCAGGAAATGGACAGTGACGGTCATTTATCATTGCTGGATGGGATGCAACTTTCCTGGGTCCCTAAGTGTGGTCAAGTAATCACTGTGAAAATCCTTGCTGACCTGTTCTTCAAGACTTGTGCAGCCTCTTTTTCTGGATTAGACAGAGACTCACCCAGCTTGCATGGAAACTGATGGCTCAGTCACCTTCTGTTACTCCTTTGCAGTAGCCTTAGCTCTATTTGAGCAGCTGCTTCTGCTGGGCACTAGAGTGAAATCCTGTCCCTCATGGTGCAGTTTCCTCCCCCACTTACTCTTCCCCAGGCAGACATCCACAGATGCTTTATGTTGGCCATGCCATGACTGCCTCTCTGAGCATTCAGTTTTTCAGTGTTCCTGCTGCTCCTCAGCTGGACACAACTCTGGATACAACGCCTGTGTTGTCCTTCTTTGTTGTGCTTTACAACTAGTTCTGTGTTCCAAACCTCAGTTGTATTGATGCAGGGAGTTCCTGTCTCTGTTCCTGTGAAGCTTTGTGGCAGGAGATGAGAATTATCATCCAGCTTCTGAATGAGGGTACAGCCAGAAGGGAATTAGCCTCTGACGTATGGTTGAAGGGACAGTGGACGCACAACATCACTGATGGCATGTGGGCATAGGTTAAGAAGGTCAGGATAGCAAAGCAACATCTGCATAATCCCTTTGCTGTTTTGTGTGAAGATGAATGAGTGGCTGGGCAGGGGAAGGAGGCAGCACAATCACTGTTACAAAGGCAGACTAGAGTGTGGTTACAGGTTTGATTTTTGTGTTTGTTTGTTGGTTTTGGTTTGTTTTTTTTTTTTTTTTTAGCAGGAATGAACAGGTTTTTGGTATAGTAGCAGTAAAACATGCACTGAGCTGGCAGCCCTCATCTCAGGAATTTGAGAACTTCCTAGAATTGCTCATGTGAACTGGAGGCAGATTTCCCCCCAGCTCAGAAACTCTTGAACAGTTGATAACAGCTCAACATTTGAAGGGACAGCATACTTACTCTGTGACTATTCTTGCATTCCTCAGCCTGCCTGACCCTCCAGCCCTCTGGAATGCTAGCCTCTCTGCAGGTGCTGGTGAAGCACAGCAGCAGCATTTCCTTGGTGCTCCCTTCATGCTGAGAGGCATCTCCTTCTTGCTGCAGCCTTCCTTGCTGGCTGTAGCCAACATAGAACAAGAAGGTGTGCAAGAAGAGATGATTCCTGTCTGGCTGCTGGGGATAAGGTGTGCTCAGAAAGCTGGAGCAGGCACAGAAGCCATGCAGAAGTACAGTGTAGTTCAGACACCTCAAACTGCCCTGGCTAGGGGAGAGTCTCTGTGTATTTTGGGCTTTCTGCAGCATGCTGCAACTTTAGGCAGGAAAAGAGGAGTGGCTGTCTTTTCAAAACATCTGAATTGCTTGCCTTGCACTCTTCCTTTGTGGATGAGCTTTCATGAGAACAGTGACAGCTACTAGAGAAGCTGCAGCCTCAGGATTTTCCTGCGTCTTCCTCCCACCAGAGCTGGCGGTGCTGTTTTGATGTGTGTTTAACAGACCAAGCCTTGAGACAGTGTGGGCCAATGCCAGTTGGAAGGATCCATTTTCCAGCTGCATCTTGCTAGTCAGTGTCTGTGAGAGAGCAGAAGGCAGTGCCTAGATGAAGGGATATGGAGACCTCGTGCCATTATGAGCACTTTCTGGAAGGAAATGTGCAGCAGCTGCACTTTGGGGCATGGAGGCCTTGTCTCCCATGGAAGCTGGGAAGATAGAGCCCTCCTCAGCTTCCTCTGGAAAAAAAAAACAGTGGATAACTAATGCACTCTTTGTAAATGCAACTTGTCCTATCAGTCCTATCAGTGACTAATGAAGGCTTTTTTTTCCCTTCCCCTCCTATCTCACTAATATAAATGGAGTTGCTCAGAGCTCTCTTTCGTCTTGTTTTATTTTATTCTTATCAGTGGTGTAGCAGGTGATGCAGGTCTTTTACAAAAGGCAGCTTATTGCTCCTTTTTCTCATGTGATACTTAATTCTAGAAGGTACTTTCTGTATTTGTTTTTTTATGAGGGTCATGGTGCACTCCTAAAGTGTTTTTTTTGTTCCATATGCTGATCTTTCTTTCTCATATTGGAACCTGTGTTATGTCTACAAAGCAGGAGAATCAACCCTTTCTTTAATTTTTTTGGTTGGACGTGTGACAGCATGCAGTTAGTCCTGTACATTTGGACTGTACTCAGACACTTGCTCCTGATTGCACACCTAATCCTTGTGAAGGGGCAGCCTATTTTTTTCCTGGCATTCTACTAACAGACAGCTGCCAGCCTGCAGGTTAGGAAGCCTGTGGGCTTGCTAAAAGCTCTTGGAGAAAGCTCACTGTGCTAGTGCCATGCTGTCTGGCCCTCGCAGATACACACAGTATGCTAACAAGCTACCCTAAAGAACCAGAAACAGTATTCACCAAGATGTCTAGGGAGATACAACTCATGTGGTAAATGCATTATGAAAAAGAAGGACTTGTAATTCAATAGGAAGCTTAGTTTTAGGTGGAAATGGTATATCAAATAGAAAAATTGCACACAGAAGTTCTCTGAACCCTGCTCTGAATTTTCTCCATGGTCTCAAAGGTTATTCATCATTGGAGACAGATCTGTAAGGGACTTGGAACAATAATGTTCTTGAGTGCTGTCTTGGATTTGGCAAGTAGATTCCATAAAAGCCTATCTGACTTTGTCACATTGACCTTTTCTGAAAAGAAGTCTAGAAAACTGCTTGTAAGTTGGGTCAGGTGTTTTGCATCCCAGATATATTTCTATTTTCAAGGCAGCAAGGACAGAAAAAGATATCTTAATGCTGTCAAATACCATGTGAGCTCTGCCTTGTGAACCTTCTGGAAAGAGCACAGAGGAGCAGTACTCGGTAAGAGCACGTGTTTTCTTTTGAGGAGGCCATCAAGCGTATTTCTTCCTTCCCTCAGTGCAAACCAGCCTGTGTAACAGTCCTCTGGCAGCTCTATGTTGCTAGAGTAGTAGTTAAACTGTCACTGCAGTGTTACAAAGAAGAATTTTTCAGATTTTTTTTTTGTCCTTTGTCAGGCAGGATTATTCCTCATTTTCCTCTCTATTTTGCTCTGCACCTCCCATCCTGCCCTTCCCTCCACCAAATCATGACTTGTTCTCTTTGGTTGCTCTCTCTGCCTGTCCTGGTATGACACCAAGTCTTCACTGCAGCCTTTCCCCACCCTCTCTTTATATCCAGCTTATAACTGACCTTAGTTGCTCCTCCTGTGACAGGCTAGCTGCTTGCTCTTGCCTACACTTGTACTCACAGGTCTCTGGGGTGCTTGTAGAAGTGAATCATAGAATCACTGAATATCCTGAGCTGGAAGGCACCCACAAGGATCATTGAAGCCCAGCTTCTGGCACGGAACAGGACCATCCCCAAGAGTCTCACCAGGTGCCTGACAGCATTGTCCAAAGACTCCTTCTACTTGGTCAGGCTGGTGTTGTGACCACTGTCCTGGGGAACCTGCTCTAGGGTCCAACCACCTGCTAGGTGCAGAATTTTTTCCTATCCAACATAAACCTCCCCTCAGCTTCAGGTCATTTCTTCAGGTCCTGTCACTGGTCACCAGGGAGGAAAGATCAGTATCTGTCCCTTCACTTCCCCTCACAAAGAAGCTGTGAGTTGAAATAGGGTCTCTCCTCAGTCTCCTCCAGGCTGAACAGGCCAAGTGACCTCAGCCATTCTTCATAAGCCTTCCCCTCAAGGCCCTTTGCCATGTTCACAGTGCTTCTTTGGATGCTCCTTATATGTTTCTTAAAGTGTGCCCAGAGCTGCCCCCAGCACTCGAGGTGAGGAGGCCCCAGTGCAGAGCAGAGTGGGACAATGCCCTCCCTTGCCCTGCGGGCCATGCTGTCCCTGATAGCCCCCAGGAGGTACTTGGTTCTCCTGGCTGCCAGGGCACTGCTGACTCATGTTCAGCTTGCCACTGCCCAGGACCCCCAGATCTCTTTCTCTAGGACTGCTCTCATTACCCAGTCTGTACACACAAGTGGAGATAGCCAAGTCTTACGCTCCTGTCTGACTTTCAGAGGTCACCACAGTGGCCCTCAGCTGTCTTTTGGGTACCTTCTAAATTAAGATTTATATGAAGTTACTTGCTGACTTTACTATGAAGAGCCAAAGTATGGATTTTCTTCTATAGGCCTTTTGAGTTTGTTGTTTATATTTCAAAAGGAAAAATAGGTTTATTTATAAGCACAAGTCTGTTGGTTAAAATGTGAAGTAAGGAAAGAGTCCACAATTACGGTGAGATGGAAGGAATATAAGAGGGGAAACTTGGACTTCAAAAGCAAGAAATCTGTGCTGGAATCAATCACACGTTTATCCAAACTCCTGTCATGAAATGGAAACAAATTTGCCATATAAAAGGTAGCATAATTGCTGGTAGCAGCAAGCTGTTTCTCCTAAAAATGTTTCTTTCTCCAAAGAACATAGACCCCTGCTTTATCCCACACAGGTTCAACACTCCTAGTGACTTCCTCCTCCCACAGACCTTTTATCTAGAGTTCTTGGTCTCCTTGACAGCTCAGTGAACAGTCTCTTGCCTTAGGCTTCAGAGTTGGGCTAAAGAAATGCCACTCTTAAATATGACAAAGTGTGATTAATTGCACAAGCAGGACCTGAGCCAGTTGATACGAATCTGCTTAGGGAAGTTAAGCAGGGATTACTTTAGAGTGGTATTGGATGGACCAAGCTGACCGATAGAAGGAAATAAAGAAGTCTTCCCAGGTCTCCAAGTCCACAGGTTGATTTGTCCATTGCTGTACTTTTACATGAGCTCAGTATAATGGGAAGATGCTTTCCTCTGCCTCTCCATAGTTCATTGAGTCCCCGCACCATTTTCTTGTAAAGCAAGGATTTGCTGTTTGAGGATACCTTTGCTAGGGCTGGGTGGAAGACAGAACTTTTTAAAGCAGGACATCTTGGCATTTTCAGGAGATTTTAGAAGCCTCATGAATACATCAATATCTTGGGCTAGCCTGTTTTTTGGCACATTGGCACTGCTAGCCAGGTGTTTTCTTGGAACAGGCGGCAGCATTGGGTTCTTCAGAAGAACCAGTGTGCTGGAGTACCCAGCTGTAGACAGGACAGAGTGCTTGTGACTAGTGTAAGTCAGTTTGCTTTGCTGTCTTGGGGTACAATAGGCAGTACTTTGTGTCTTGACCGCTCGTTTCATCCATTCTCTTGCTGTTTCTCACTATGTGCTGTGTTGATCTGAAGGCTGTAGAAATGAGCATCTCTTTCCTCTTCACTTTCAGTAATGCAGTAAAGGAGCTCAGATAATCTTGTCTTGGCTGTTTCATTAGAGAAACCTGGCATCAAAGCTTTCAAACAATTCCACCTGCATAGGGAACAGATATAAAGACTGCACAAGTAGTTTAATCCATTGACCTTTTGTCAGTATTTAGTTATATCAGTGACCCTTTATGGAGCTGTTGCAGGTATGGGTACTTGGTAGGATTTGTTGTTAACATGCCCTGGGTTGAGGCGGGTGCCCTGTGCAGCACCTTACTTGCTGCCTTGTGCTGCTCTCTCTTCTTCATATATTCCTTCATATATTCCTTGCTTTTAACCATGCGTGGCAGCACTGTAGTCCTCCCATCCATGTGTCAAAAGTTGCAGGCAGGAAGTTTTACAGGTACATCTAAAATGACTGGATTTTTTTTTTGTGATAGGGAGTGGGAAAATCACTGTAACATTCTCTTCAGGTCAGAGGGAAAGATAGATTAGATGAAGGATAAGCTGTTCTTTTATTTCTTTGGATTCTGTGAAATACTTATGATAATGATTTGGAGGAGACACCAGTGCAGTCTTGGTCAGTTTTAACTGTGGGTACAACTGTGTTTTTTCCCAGAGTTCCATTTGTCTTGTAATTTCACAGCCAAGAGTCATGAGGGAAGTTTTCAGAACTGCGTGACATAGAAAGTAGAATTTAGAAAATTGCAAAATGTAGCATCATTAGCTTGAAACTTGGAGTTTGTGGCCTGACCTTTTTTTCTTGGTATGCATATCAGCTAGCCAGCTTCTGTTTCTGAAATCCTTAGCATCCAGCATGTACACCAGTGCTGTAGATGCAGCTAATTGAGACTCTGCTCCTTCGAGGTTCTTTTCCTTTTCTTGCCATGTTCCTTCTGGTATATTTGTACACTTGGGAAACCAGGGTAAAAAAATCTGTCACATTCTCAGGGCGTGAGGACAGTTAAAACTTCAATAACTGTGCCACAGGGATTGCATTGGGCATAGGACTTACTTAAAGTCCTTCATTCTTAAAACAATGAATGACATGACTGCAGAATTTGCAGCTGTGGTGCCTCAGTATTACAGCATTTAAGGCTTTGTCTTACAGAGATCTAACTAGCTGGAGTGTTTTAGACCAGTTCCCTGACCTTGGTGCATCTGTAGTGGAGATGTTACACGTGGTACAGACTTGATATGATTTGCTCTTAATTCTGATGCATTTTGTGCTTTGGGTAATTCTGCCTTCACCCTAAACTTCTGCATCAAGGTAAGGCAGTTCTGATATGATCCACTAGGACTTGTTGCTCAGATGGTACGAGTGAGCATCCTGCACTGTAAACAAACTAATGCCAGTGCAGGGACTCAGAGCAACATCCTACACAGTGTCTTTATTGCTATTTTTATCATCTATTTGCTTCCACACTTTTTTCAGTATTTTCCTTGTATAAATGGGCAAACTTTATAATGCATCCTTATCTGCCTGAGATCTCAGCCCTTGAGGGACAATTCCTGAAAGCAGGAGCAAGGGCAAGAAGAGACATAAAAGTCAATCCCAGGCAAATGGGAACACCTGAGCCCTAATAGTGACTGTGACTACCTCTCTTGCTTGCCCACTTGCACAAAGATGGTGCTGTTCAGTGCAGGCTTTGTGCCCACCAGGAGATGAGCAGCAGGAATGCTGTGGGCTTAAGAGTCGGTTTGCAGCACCCATCATCGACTGGCAGCAGCATTTATCTAGGCCAGCAGGGATGCAGGGAGTGAGTGACTCACTCCAGGATTCATGCGTGCTTTCCCCCTCTCCTCCCCCACCCGGCACAGCTGTGCCTTGGTCATCAGCCATTTGGGAACTAGCAGCTTTATTTGGTTGCTGTTTGCAGTGGGCAGTTTCTGTTGGGGTTGTTAATTTTATCAACTGCTTTCAAAGCTAACTGACTTCAGAGAAGACTTAAAATTGCCTTTGCTGCTCTCTTCTCCTTCCCTGCTCGTAGGGCTGTCACCCAAACAGCTGATCTGGCACTGAACTTGGCTGAGGAGGTGAGAACAAGCAAATGGGCTGGAGGCAGAAACTTCCTGAGCTGATCCGCCAGCAGCATGGTCACTGTTTTGGATGGTGGCTCTTGTGGTTAGGCTGAGTGCCCTCTCTGGGCACCTCCTTGGCTGTGAGGACTGGAGGGTCTTATGGCTTTGGTCCAGCACAGAGAAACATGTTTCAGTGTGTGGTGGAGGACTGAATATGGGTACAGTGGGAAGAACAGGAAATTGTTTAAATAATTGTAAAATTAAAAACAGATTCATTTATGATTAAAACAGTTGCTAAACTAATCAGAAGTTGCCAAACTTAATTTCTGTTGAACTGTGGGTGACATGCTCAGTAAGGCTGCTGAGGGTTGTGGCCCATGAAGGAGAGCAGCCTGCCCTGGGCATCCACTGTGCTGCCTTTTGCTCCCATTCACCAAGGCCAACAAATCACATCTCTGAGTTGGGCCTTCTCAGTTCACATGATCCCATTTTCCTTATGCTGCCTCTTTTGGTGGGTTCTCTGTCCTTCCCATGCTCCATACACATGGCTTTGTCTTCCCTCTGGACACTTCTTTAGTTGTCTTTGTCTCCTGTCTCTCTTCCTGTCTACAAGTGCCATTAATGTTTTTCTTTTAGAAGCACAGTTTATGCTTGCATTTCCCAGGGCCTGGAGGACACACTTTCTAGGCCTTCCTGCCCGTTGGCTGCTGTCACTCCAGATCCTGGCTGTGTTAGATATAAGCAGCTTGGGAGACTTGCTGTCCCTAAGTCCTGAACACTGCTGCTTGCTCTGCCACTGCTCCCCTCCTCTGCTGGGTCACAGAACCCAGGAACCTCTTTTGCTGCAGAGACCAGTCCTACAGCACAGGTGACTAGTTAGTTAGTTATTTATTTTAGGTAATGGGCCATACTGCTTTTTTCCACATTCCCCAGCTGTCTGTGAGCTTGTGAGGTATGTATTTCTGTGCTGAGGCTGCAGCAGTATCTTCACAGTATACACCTGTAGTTGTCCTCTGCCTGCTGTGCTGGAGGACTGCACTATTTGGATACCCTTCTTGACAGAAGAACTGAAGAAAAGGAGAGAGGCTTAGGAAGGGGGAGGAATCACCTTTGCTAGCATTGCCCTTGAAACAAAGATGGCAGCTTCAGTGATAGGATGAGCAAGATCCCAAATCTTATTTTGCTAGACCAGCTGTCCAGGTAGAGATGGCAAAAAAAGTGAGCATAAGGACACATTTTTTACCATGCTGTCTGCTGCCAATGGTGCCTGTTCAGAAGCTTCTTCTACCAGGGAGTGCTACAGTCTACAGCCCACCTTTGTGCTCCACAGATCTCATACTGGACTGTGAAGACTCCTCAGGCACTGGTCATAGACAAGACCATGATCTGCTGTCTTTATTGGATTTGAAATTCAAACTCTTTGTGGAAATAACATTTGGAGGGCAGAAGTGTTCCTTTTAGGTCAAATCTGAGGCTGCCTGGTGGGTAATGTGGAGAAGATTTTTCTGCCACTCTTCTCATTTATGTGTTCTGTAGACAAAAGAGGGTTTGGTCTTCAGACACGTTGGCTTGACATCTTAACCACCACCTCATTAAAACTGAATCTCAACAGAGAAAGTTCCTTTGTAGACATCAGTGTTAGTGTTTTAATAACTGTTTCACTGCATCTTCTTTCTCCATATGACAAACCACCCTTTACCCTCTCATTTTTTGCCTCAGATAGGCAGCAATTTACAGAACTGTGTGCTCTGAGATAACGTGAGGGAGACGGTTTCAATCCCTCTTGTTCAGTCTTTCTTTGTGGTGGGGTGGACTTCATCAGTGAGAATGTTCTGGGTGTGTTGTCTGTTAATCAGCAAATCTGACCATCTCTTGAGATTCAGTAAGTGTCTGTTGACTTGATGTGGTGCCGTGCAATTCAATGCCAAAATGTACCACATAATTTAGATCCAAATCACAGCAAGAGACTTGGTGTGGGGGAGCTGTAGATGACCTTAAAATTGGTATTACGGTAATGTAGCAGCATTAAATGCCTCCAGGCAAACAAGATCTAAACTGATCTAGCCAGGAGCATTAAACATTGATCAAAACAAGAAATTAACTTAGCCAGAGAATAAATCAAAACTGTAGCATAGCAGCTGCTTTTTTGGAAAAAGGTGCAAGTCGGGTGCCTCATTCCCTGAGAATCTGAAAGCAAGCATGGTAATGGAACAGGGTGACCACTTTAAAACTGTTGTGCACACCAGATTGTCCAAATCTGGAGCTTTCATGTGAACGAAGCTATTTTCAGGCTGTGCTCTTGTCAAGTGCAATGCAGTCTTTGTTGGGCGGCAGTTCCCAAAGAGACTAAATGTGTGTTTTTTTAAAAGAAAAGTATTTTTTTTCCAATTCTGAACGCCAGACCTCATAATAAAAATTTTTTAGGTCCTAGCATGCCATTGAAGTCAGCTTTCAGGCTTCCCAGAGTGAGACATGATGAGGTATCACAGCAGTACTAATGCTGCCCCTATCAATTTTTGCTTTGAGTGTTCAAAATCCATTAGATCTGAACTGCATTGTTTCTATCTTCATTTCACTTTCTGCAGAGGGATGAAAAACAGCATAGTGAAAGGCTCAGGTTCCAAAGATCTGAGTTTGTTCACAGACTTGTCACTGACATTCTCTGGTTTCAGTACCTCTACTTTTCTTCTCCAGCTCTTTAAAGGTAGAGAAAGAAACCTCATGCTTCAAGGGTTTTCTGGCCTTAGAGTAAATAATTGTTATACACCTAGAGATTCTCCAAAAAAAGATACTATGGAAGTAGTTGTTAATTTATGAGCATATTTTGTTTTCTAACTTTTTTCCCCCACCATTTAATTCTCTGTTTTTTAGAAATTTGCCAGAATTTCTATTTTCCCAAATCTCTGCTTGTGCTGTGTAGGTTTAGGGGCAATTCAAGAGAGGTGTCTAAAGGGCACCTAAGGAAATACATTATTGTACAGCTCTGTGTGAGCTAAGAGATGCTGCCATGCATATTATCCTGTCCATCTCATTGCAGAAAGCTTATGGAACCCATGTAAAATTTAGACTGTGGATTTTTTAAAAAAATCACTTATCCCCTCCTCATGTCTCTGTGAGAGCATGTTGGGATGCTCTCTATTTAAGCATATATCCTACAGCTGGCCTCTTGGATCTAAAACATTCCCCCTCAACTTTCTAACCAAATATTGTGGTGTGTTTGTGCAAGTTAGCATTGGTGCTGCAGCCTCCTGCCTCAGCGCCTCCTAAGCCACAACTTCTCCCTTTCTCTGTGTGCGAGCCATAACCTTGGTGGGAGAGATGAGCTCCTTGAATGTTTGCCTTCAGTGGATCCAATGGGATGCAAAGCTGGTGTCCCATCTCTTTTTGGACTTGATGGTTGGCTGTAGGCATGTGAGCTGCCAGATTCCCCTGTTGTGCATTTGCTCTGCAGCTCTGCTGTGAGAGTGTCAGGGGGAAGGGGCTGTGGTAAAGGAGGGGTGTGGGTGGAGGATCTGCTCTTGGTCTTAGTGAAGTTTCTGGTAAGCTGGTCACATGAAACAAAAAATACATCAGCTCCCTTCCCCCATACACCAGAGTGTTTCTTGGCTCTGCACCCAAACTAGCAGCTGATCACATGATTTACTTGTAAAATGCAGTTTTTTTAAAAAATGGTGCCCTTGCAGATGGGAAACGAGGGATGGGAGAGCTGGGCTGGGGCTGCCTGGGTGCAGCTGGGGCTGCCATCAAAGGGAACGAGGATGTCTCCCTGCTAAGTTGCTGAAACTGGGGGGATGTGGGGCTGCAGAGGAAAGTGCAAGCTGCAAGAGGCAAAATGGAGCAGAATGTGCTGAACCACAGCCTTACCGGGGAAGGAGGTGGGCGTGCTGCATGTGGGGCAGGCACAAGGAAAGGGAGGGCTCTGTTGCACGTGGTGTGAGGGGCTGGGCTTTGAGAGTTGGGCTGCACAGGTACTCTGAGTGAAGGTCTTCTTGCAAGAAACAGTCTGAAATGTGCATGACAGAGAGTTGTAGTCTTTTTTGTTTTGGTTTGGTGCAAGAAAGGGAAGTTTGTTTGACCATTCACAGTTGGGGAGCTCAGCGTCTTCTGTTTGGAAAACTTCATTCATTTTGCTAGTTGTGTTTGTACCCCACAGTTCTTCTTTTCTCTGGGATATAGGCTTTTGAAAGTTTTTAAATTACACTAAGCTAATATGCCCAAGAAGAGCTAAAATAAGCTGTTATGCTCATCTCACACTTAGTGGGGACCTTCAAGCAAATGCCCCCAATGTGCCAGGCTGGCCAGCAGGGCAATCACACCATTCTTAGTGGGTGTGCAATTGCACCACATTTCTTCCTGTGTCAGGGCTATGATGGGTGCACTAATGCCCCCTGGCCACAGTAGATAATATTTGTGCCCTTTGCTGTGCTGCTATCAGCCTGACAGAATTTGTGGTTGGTGATCTTCATTGCTTCAGATTAGGAGGAAGGTGGCTGCATTTTTGTTCTTGTCAGCTGGAGGATGTATTCCTTCAGAGGGGAGCTACAATCTGCTGCTGTGGGAATGGTTGCCAGGCCCTCCCACTGCAGCACTGATTTTCCTTGTGTTCCATCCCACCCTGAGCAAGGAAGAAGTTCGTAAAGCAAGAAATGGCCTTCTTTGCAGTAGCCAATGGAACAGGTGGAGTTGGTGAATGATGGGTAATTTTAATGGTCAGTTTGTAGAATTCTTAATTATTGCAGCAGACTGTAGGTACCAACTTGGTGGCTGTAGGTGTTAATCTGGCACACAGCTTTGCAGGCAATCTCTGAGCTGAAATGTTTCCTTCCTATCCATTCACCACCAACCCTGAAAAGGCACTTCCTTCTATGACTTGCCTCCATTGTGTTGACATGAAATAAACGTGATGGTTAGCAGGAAAAAAGAGGAAGAATGAAATTCAAGTCAGAGCCTCTTGGAAATTCTTCATTGGTTTTTAGCAACTAAAGTAAATATTTGATGGGAAAGACAGATAATAAAGCAGAATAAAGCAGAGTTGGCACAGGCCTTGTGTATCCCACTGGTGGCATGGGAAAGATGACTGGGGAGATGGAGAGATGTTTATTTTCCCAGCAAGAGAGACTGATATGCCCTGAGAAATGTGGACCACAAACAGGCTCGTGCGTGAGATGGCATGTATGTCACGTCAGATTTTATTGAAGACTCTAACTGGGTCTCAGTGGTGCTTTGGCTTCTGTCAGTTGTTCTGTAGGCAGGTATCCTCCACTCTCCTAAGGCAGTCATCTGCTGGCTCATTTGTCAGTGGCTGCATTGACACCAGGGCTTCCAGCTGAATCCACTGGGCTTTGCTTGGCTCATTGCACTTTGCTGAGTAAGACTGGGAACAGTAAAGCTTTTAAAACAGTGTGAAGGGCAGGGCCGCAGGAGCCTGTGGCTAGTGGGGAGGGGGCAGTGTGTGGTGTGGAGGGATGTCTCATGAAGGGGTTTACAAAATGCTTCCCTGAGTGCTGTAGAAAGGTCAGAAGGAGTTCCCTTGCCCAGATTCTGAGTTTATCTTAAGTTTGAAGCCAAGGACTATGTCTGCAGTGGATGGCTGGGGTGCTTGCTCCCTCCCCTTCCTGAATGCCCATGCAGTTGTATTTCGTGTTGCTTTGCAGTGCTGGCTTTGGTCAAACTGTGGGATCTTCTGGAGGTGAGAACCTGCCAGAACCTGGTTATCATACTCTCTGAGATAGTGAAACACACATATGGCTTTATCTGTGCCTTTGTAGGCAAAGAATGGCATGTTAGGCTTGAGCACACTTAATCTGCTCACATCATTAATTGTGACAGAGATCACTCTCACCTGTAGCAGTGAGCCTGTGCTGATTCATTAATTTGACCTCCTTTGATTCTTGAAGTTCCTGGAAAGTTGCTGGTGGCTGCGAGAGCTCGAGCTCCCCACTTCCTCTTCACGTGCACATTGGTGTGCTGCTGGTTTGCTTTGTAAGGCGTGCAGTAGGTAATACTCAGGGTATGTGCTCCTGTTGAAAACAAGTGGAATTCTCTTTCTTTTACCAGGTCCACCTGCTGGATAATTCAAAGAAAAATTTTCGACAAGTTGTTAGCTGATAAACTGAGAAATATACACGTGAATAGAAAAGGCAGCTTTGAGTGACACCACATGTAGAAAGTGCAATGTCAAAGGTGCACACTATGACTTTTTAAAAAAGATTCCTCTCTTCTGGGTATTTTTAATAGCTTTTTTGCTTTGGCCACTGTTGTATACATATTAATATCTGCCTTCAGTCAGATTATCTTTGCAAGGTAAGTACAAGGTAATGAAATGCAGGAAAAGAGAATAAATTGCTGTGGCCCACTCTTCAGGGTGCTCATTTGAGATACAAATAGAATTACTTAAACCATCTTGATTTCTACTCTGTGGTGTTCAAAGTCTAATTTCTGTGTTACTTGAAGAGAAAAGTAGAGACTGTGCTAAGTTTATGTAGGTTGTTTATTTTAATTTGTTTGTTTTGGTTTCTCTGTACGGTAATACCGAGGGGTTCACAGATACTGGTGTGTGTAAACAGAGCTTGTGACCAATGGTGTGGACTTAAGATTGTCTTTAAGATCTGTGTGTATATGTACTGTTAGGGGTCATATTACACTTTTACACATGGAGTTGTTTTCAACAAGGTGTTGATGTTAGTGGTTTTACTGAAGGAAAGGCTTTCAGAAAATATGTTTACCAGCATTTCTTGAAAGAAATCTTATATTTCTTTATTGTGTCATGTTGGCACTTAAACCTCCTCCTTCTGTCTGTAGCTGATGGCAAGAGATGAGGATTTTGCCACTGTCTTGTTTCTCTAGCTTTCACTGGCTGAGAAGAGTGGAGCTTGGCTCTTTCATCCTCACATGTGGCTCCAGACATGTGTTCCCCTTGGTGACTTTGTGACTCTTGCACAGTTGCTACCACAGAGGTGCTGGAGGTGCTGTTTGGGTGTGAGAGCCCCTCTGCCCTTGCACTTGGGACATGGTGGCACTGGGATCATTCTGCACTGAGAGGCTAGAAAACAGACTCTGGCTTTCAGAAATGTTGCCTGCAATGGCAGTAGTATGCTGCTACAGATTTATTAATTTTAGCTGGTCTTTGAAATGGCAGTGTAGAAACACTGAAATGAAAAGGAGGGAGGAAGGGGTCATCATATGCTTATTTTCTTAGCATCTGCTCCTAGCTCTTGTCAGAAAGGATATACTGAATCCATGGGAGCCTCTGGTCATTCCTAAAGCCTAGGATGATTTTTATGTTTGTTTCTACTAATTCTGCAGATGGGGAAGTGGTGTCAGTCTAAGGCTTGCTGGTATCCCTGTTTAAGGTGGTGGTTTGGTATGGCATAGTGTCCTCTGCTACCCTGTTGCAAATGCTGAGACATGTCAGTTGTTCTGTAGTACAGTCTTGCTGGAAAAAATGACAGAATATGGGGCGAAGTCTGTGTCTTGAAGTGCAGGGTGAGGGAGCTAACTCTCTTTTGCTGGGAATGTCTCAGAGAGGAAGTTCAAATTTAAACAAGCATGAAGGAACCTGAAGGTTTCAGACTAGTCTCACACTACAAAATGTATTTGATGTAAATTCGATTTCTGTCTTGAAGCAACTCAAATGGTATCTTAGCAGCTGGCACCAATTGACTATCTCCCGGAATTGGCATGATGACAGCAATCAAACTGAATTTATTGCTTTGAGTTTGATTCTTCTTCCGGACTCTTCCCATTCTCAGAAATGTAATCTAGAATGTGTTCCCACAGGAATGATAGTTGTAAGCCTCCTTTAACAGCAAGGACAGAGCATGATCCTAATGCAGGATGAAGACAGGTGGACTGCAGTATTGAGCACCCAGATTGTATATTCCAGTCGAGAATAGAAATATTATGCATTTGTAAAGGGAGGAACACTTTTTTTTTTCTTCATGACATAGATTCTTATCACAGAGCTGATTCACATCTAAGTGTTAGTTTTCTTGATGCTTCTTTTTACTGCTTTAGGAAAGAATCTGCCTTTCCACTAAAGTGGCAAAAATTTAGGCTGCTAAAAGTTATCCTCTGCTCCTTTATCTTTTTCCTTTCTTAAGGCAGGTGTACTAAATAAAGAGTGAGCTTTAGCCACAAGACCTGCTGAAGTTTGATGCATTGTGGAAAATCAGGACTAACTATGATGGTTTTGGTCTGCTGTCCTCTGTACTCAGGCAGAGTTGTTGTTTTCACCTTCCCAGTCAGAGTTTCTTACAGCAGTGACTTTACTGATTGTGCTGATTTACAGCCATTTCTGCCCATCCATTGTTCATGAAGAGTCCTGCCTCAGTGAGTGGACTGCATATTGTGTTGTGTGCTAACACAGCCATTCTTATTTTCTGTTTAAGTAAATCAAAAGCAAAAGCCATCCCAAAGAAATCCCAGTTCTTTTAAAAGGCATTTTCTCATCAGGTATGTTCTAAAGCAGTAATGTCACTGAAGTGACAGTGCTATGTTTGCAGGGCAATGATGTTAAAGGTACTTGAGTTAAATGTAAGTTTGCATGCTGAACAGAGATAGAAAAATCATACTATATAAAGGACTGATAAAGATAAATACATATTCACACTTTAGTTTGTGTATCAAACACAAGTAAGTTTTGTCCTTTTTTTAAGCACCATCTTCTTAAGCATTTACATTTTAAGTTTTGCTGCAAAAGAGATACATAGACTGCACTTTCCTGTCTGTGTAGATACTCATTGCTTCAGACTGCAGATAGAATAATTTTCCAAATAGCAAGATTTTTTTTTTGGCTGGAAAACAGTAAATGAATATTAGATGAGTGTTTGTAATATCCTGTACTTAAGTTTTAAGCATCAGCTATTGTTCAGGGCTAGACAGCTCTGTAACGTAGCAGGAAAAGAGCTTAATGAAATCCAATATTTGGAAGCAGGAGGTAGATGAATTCAGACTTGGAACAGCAGTGCCGAATTTTAACAGGAAGGAGAGCTAACATTTGCAGTAATTTCTGTGGGTGTATGACTTTATTTATCACTTGTATTCTTGAATGTGAACCTTTATGCTTTCTAAAGGATATACTTTGTTTTAGGCAGATTATGGAAATTACTGGTTGAATGCCACAGTTTTGTGAAAGGTGAGAAGTAGGCCCAACCTAGCATCCCAGGCCTAGAATCCTGCAAGGTAGGTCAGATGTGTTGTTGTGTTCCTGTTAGCTATGAGGTATAGTTCCACTGTGCATTAGGAATAAACACCTCCACTCCACAAATGACCTGCAGAAATAAGTGTTTTCTTTAGGGCAGAGGGAGGAGAAATTATTTCTTTGCAAGCTCTTGGTAAGGAAGGGATCTTTTAATTGTTATTTTGATACAGTTAAGACTACATTGCATTTTAAAGTTCAGACAGATCCTGTATGAGAAAAGTGTTAAAGCCAACCCATTCACTGCTCTGCTGGACTCAAAAAATATTGGATATTTTGTCTCCTGCTGGAAATAAACCTTTGTTAGAGCAGAGTAAGGTAGAAAATTGAGGTTCTGTGTTTATTCCTTATGCATTTGGGTACCAGGTTGTTCCCCATAAGTAGTGAATTGACTCTGGTGCTGATTTGATAAGAGTCAAGTGTTTACACCGTGCCAAAGGCCACCAGGTGCTGAAGACCTTTGGGGATGGCGTGTTTATCAAGCCACTGGCTGGGCCGTGTGCTGGTGCTCCTGCAGGAACGGGAGCTGTGATCCCGTAGGGCAGGCGGCAGGAAACCCGCCCAGCCTGACCTTTCGCTGCTCCCAGTTGTGGCGGCTGACTGCTGCAGGCTGCTGCTCCCAGGGCTGGAGTGTGCTTTTTCTCTGTGAGTTGTGCTTGAGTTGGCCTGTTTTGTTGCCCTGGAGACAGAAGAGTGTGGTATGCTTTCCCCCCGACCAGAAATAGTTTCCTGTACCTTGTGACCGGAGTGCTGTACTCCTCCTCTGGTCTCCGGCCAGGCTGTGTGGTGCTGGAGGGATGGAGTGTGGGGTGGTGACCTCTTGTCACAAGTTCTGGTGTGGCTGCTGCCCATGAACACTAGCTGCCCTGCCAGCTCCCCTCCCTCTGCACGACGGTGTAGGATTTCAGGGGAGCAATTGCTCTTGATTTACATCTCCCATGGCATTTTGATGGTTATGTCATTTTGTTTGAGCCTTGCTCCTGTCAGCTGTCTGTCCTGACTGTCAGGACTTGGGAGCTGAATAGCACGTGGTGAGCTCTTGCCTCTTCTTCCCCCTTTGCTCAGCTGTTTTTGCTGCCTGCTTCTCTGTGTCCTTGTACTTGGGAGCAGATTCTCAGCAAGTATAGCTGTGCACGAGGGCAACGTGATCTGGGCAGGTGAAGGATCCCCTTCCGTAGGAGTTCCAAGTAGAGCTGAGAGGGAAAGTGGGGAATTTGCAAGGCCAAAGCACGCAAGCAGGCTGTGGATAGTTTATCTTAAACTGTTGTCCTGCTGTAAGAATCTATCCTGAGTGCAGAGTGTACAGCACTGTCTGTTACTTTGCTACTGTGTTCTGCAAAACTTCATTTGTGAGAGATGCTGCTAAACGGGAAGCAAAGACACCCCCACCCCTTCCAACTAATGCAGGTGAGAAAGTGCTTGCACTGCACCAAGGCCTCAGGAGCATGGAAGCTCTCCAGGCTTTCTTGCTGCCTCGTATTTTATTGGAGAGTGGTTCTGGCACAGAACTCTAAAATATATGCAACAACAACAATAATTTCCAGGACTGAGAAAGAAGGAGAGATGAAAGGAGTAATTTACCTTCCCCCATCCCTGAACAATAGCAGATGAGGATGTAAGCACATCTCAGCCCTATAATGTATTAATTGGGACATTTTCTATAGTTCAGCAGTGGAAAAGAAGACAGGAATCGTGCAATGCCCTGAGCTTCTATTCCCAGCCTGGGAGAGAGAAGTGTTCTGTGCTGAGATTTGGCTCTGTCTCAGTCTTCTGCTCATGGGGAAGAGAACAATTGCCCCAAGCCTCCTTTACAGAGAGAAGGGAAGATGGTGCAGAGACCAAGTAGCTGAACAGACAATTTTCAGGCATAGTAGTGCAGTGCAGCTTTGTTGAAGTGGGTCTCCAGTGGGGTTCCTATAAATCAAAGGGTGCTGCATTCCTGCCAGTGATTGGCTGAGTAGTCCAACCAGACAAGGATCCTGCTTACTCCTGTGAAGGTCTGTGTGTCACAGGGATAGAGAGTCTCACCTGTGCTGAAGATCTGCTAGAGAGGAATTGTCAAGAGTGGGCAGGTTCGGGTACTTCCTTTTGCTATGTTCTTTAGATGGCTGGAATGAGAAGTCCAAGGACTGGACATTCTTACTTGTCTTGTTCTAGGCATCTGCATCCACAAACATCTATATTTTAGCAGCTGCCAGGGCTGCCTAAAATATTTTGTCTCCCTCAGTTCCTTTCAGTCAATCTGTGCTTGTCCACTGTGAGCATTTCAAAGGAGAAGAAGGGGCTGTTGTAGTGTAAATTCAGGAGTCAACCACTGCTGTAGTGAAAAGTCTCAGTGGCTAAAAAGCCCCTTGCTTCTTGGCTGAGAAAGGCAGAGTTGTTTTAAGTCCTTCTCCTTTCCTTGAACTCACACATGGGAAGAGAAACCATTTTTTACTCTCCTTGATATTTTTCTTTAATCCAGATGAATGTCGTGCTTGAACTGATGTTGCCTTTGGGCTGGAATAAGCATACTTAGCATTTGAGCAGAATTTCTTGCCTGGAGATTCCTAAGTGCGTGATCAGCATTTCACCAGCGAGTCTGTCCATGGGTACTGAAGTATGGTTACCTTTACAGTTCACTGAAGCTGGCAGAGTTCTCTACTTCATGTGATGGCTGTGCACTAGCAGGAGCTGTGTTCTCCCTCCTACTCTGCCCTTCTTTTGCAGTGTTTCTTTGGAGTGGAAGCAGTTCCTTTTCCCATTTCATGTGTGTTATTTCTTCTGAGACTTTTTCTCCAACTCTGCAGCCTTGGAGAAAGAATACCTCCCAGAAAGGGTCTCACTGGAACTGGCTTTGCATATTTGAGAAGCTGATGGAAGAGCAGTGCCTTTCATTCTGCAGCTACTCACTTTGAATCAAAGGGTGCAATACCAGTTTAGTGCTGGCTCTGTAGTGTGAGCGGCAGTCCTTGTGCAGCCTCAGCTGCATAGTCCGCTCCTGAAATGCCTGTGAAGTTTTGGGAGACAGACATGTTCCAGCAGTTCTCAGCCTTCAGGATGTCTGCTGGGTCACTGTGTTCCTCTCTCTGTTGAATATGAGCAAGAGCTTAATTCAGAGTTGTGGTACCTAACACCTTGTTTCTTATTCTCTTTCAGATCACCAGAAACTGGAACGTGAAGCTCGAATTTGCCGACTTCTAAAGCATCCAAATATTGGTAAATTTATTTGGGCTCAGAGGGGTAGGGGTGAGACAAGAGTAGCAGTGTGTCTCAGCTAGCATGCTGTAAGAGAACAGATGTATTCTGAATGTTCACAACAGCTTGTCAAAGTTGAAATCACCTCAGTAGTTTATCTCTCTGACAAATTTTGCATCCAACCCTGTCCCATGCCTTAGCATCCTGCCCCAGGCGTTCACCAGAGAGTGCAGTGTTCCTGCCTGCTCCCCCTGCAGAGCTGTCCCTGCTCTTTGGGTGAGGCATGACTCTTGTCTGCTCATCTGGCATTCTGCAATGGAAGTGAGGTGTTGTGTTTGTTTTCTCCACATCCATACTCTGTTTGTTCTCCTTGGCCTTTACTGACATGTCAGTTTAAATGCTGTACTCAGAGACAAGCATGGGCTAATAATTCAGCTCCTCTCATTGTAGTGGCCACTTCTGAAAACAAGGAACCAAGACTGAATTGCCTTTGTTGAAGGGGGGAAAACAAAAGAGTACTGGAGCAAAGGGAATAGTTTGTCTAAAAATAAAGAGGGAGGCAAAATAAGGCACAACATAAAAAAACCTAACTTATTTACTGAAATGTAGAGAGGGGGCATGGATTTTTATCTAGTTCCAAAGCACCATGGAAGCTTGGACCATTAATAATCCTCTTTTTAGCTTTTTTAAATAAATAAAGCCTCTAGGATCCTAGCTACAATCTGATTTGAGCTAATTTATTTAAGAAAACATTAAGAAATACCAAACTGCCACTTTTAACCAAACCACAGTTAAATATCAATTCCTGGGAAGACTATGATGTATTACTTTGTATTACTTTTGCATAAATCAGTCAGTGGAGATAATACTTTAAGGGCATCTCTCTGGTCTTCTGACTTTCAGCTTTGTAATCATTTGCTCCTGCTCTGAAGGGCTGGGAGAGGAAAGGTGCCTTAGAGCATACCCCATGGACTTGCATCTCTATTCCATGTGTGATCAACAAGCAATTTCCACAAGCTCAGGACCTGACTTAATGCAAAGTTCCTTAGCAGCAGCTTTTAATCAGAAAGAGCTTTCTTGCATCTGAGTGTAGCTGTGATATAGGTATGGCTTGAGAGGACCAGGGCCCCCCTTCTGCAGTAATTTGCACTGATGAATATATTAGCCAGTAAGTTTATTGCTTGGCAGTACTCAGACTGACTAAAACTCTAGTTATTGCATTTCATTTGCCCTGTAAGACTTGCTATACTTAGTTTAGTAGGTGATGTCACTTTATATTTTGACCTTAACTTCACTTCCATAATCTCTCCTTTTTACAATTTCTTACATCTTTTCTTTCCAAACCTCTCACAGAGTAAATTTTATACACAACAGGAAAACCACTCTTATAAGTAAACAGCATGGAGAGAGAAATATATCACATTCCTGGTTCAATTCTGCAGTTGTAATGAGTGGCAGTGCTTGTCTTCTGTTCTCTTGTGATTTGGAAAAGACACTTTGGGGGAATGTCAGTGGTCCCTTGCATTTTCTACAGAGAATTTCCCATCTTCCTAGAAAGAAGAGATTTTCTTTTAAGAAAAGGAACTAGTCATTGTAAACTCAATGAGTGCTTACAGATAAAAATAAGGGAATCAATTTTTATGCCTACAATACAGAATCAAAGTGCATTGAATAAGACCTCAAGAAGTCATATGGTTCATTCAGCAATCCTGTGAAAATCTTTTATATCTGGCTGGTTCCAGGCATGTTTGTACTTAAAAACCTTTAATCCTTTCACAGCCCCTGGTGGCAGTCTTTCAAATGTTTCAATTTCTGTCAGTTAAACATTAAAAACATAATTTGCCTTTCACTTAGCTTGTTGTTTCTAGTTGTATCTGGAGTATCTGGGGAAAGTAGTTTTTTTCTTGTAACAATCTTTTACATATTTGAAGACTGTTATCATGTCTCTTTTTAGTCTATTTCTTCAGACTAAACAAACCCAGTTCTTTCAATCTTTTCTCATATGTCATATTTTCTAGACCTCCAGTCCTTTTTTTCCCTTTTCCCCCTCCTCCTTCTCTGGACTCTCTCCAGTTGCTTCATATCTTTCTAGAAATGTGATGCCCAAAATTGGACGTGACTGAGGTCATGTCAGTGTTGTCCAGAGGGGAAAGAATTGCTTCACCTGTCCCACCAAAGATGTTTGTTTTGTACATCAACCTTTGAAGCTTTCATTTAAATATATTGTTGATGCACATTTGTTTTTTGACACATTATTGGTCCAGACTAGTTTCTGCAAAACTTCTGGCAAGCACTTTTTTTTTTTCCTGTATAAATGAGAATCCCTATTGAACTGACTGTATATTACCTTTATCTTTATTTAAAAAGACAGAAAAAAGAAGAAATCTGGTCTGGGGGTTCACCTCTCCACATTTGTCAAAACCATTTTGATTTTTCTTCTGATAGTGTAAAAGGGTTTCAGGTCCCACAGGAATATGGTCTTTGATAACAATGCCATATATTGAATCATGTAGCTAGTTAATAACACTGTTGAGTACTGTTGGACTCCAGTCAAAATCTTGAAGATATCACTTGATTCATTGTTCCAGTTTGACAATGATAAAATTTGAGTATTTTTCTCAATGAGTTGTAAACACTGTTGTCAGCTAGTTCTGAATACACATTTTTTCTTAATTGCTTGTGGAAAGAGCATGTAAGATGCTGTCAGAGGCCTTGCTGAAGTCCAGATGCTACATGCATTGCTACTTCCATGTTCCTTGGACTTGTTATTTTGTCATGGAAGGGAAACGTTGCTCTGATATAGTGGGGTTTTTTTTTTTCCTCAAAATGTGTATTAGCAGTTAGTAATCACCAAGTTTCTGGCATTCCATGTTGTAAACTCTTCTGAGTGAGTACTTGGTGTGTTGCCTCAGTGTGAGCTATGGTAACACTGCACAAACCAAAAAGAATTCTGCAGCTTTTGCACTTGCTTTCAATTTCAACTTTTGTTGTTACTGTTTTTGTTGCAAACTGTGTTGCAGCAAATCAACAGGGACCTGAGCCTGTAGCAAGTCTGGGCAGAAGACTGAAAGTTAGAACTCTGTGAGGCAGGCTGCTTTTCCCTCTTGCCTGTACACAGGATATAAAGCAAGCCCGCTGTTGAATTTGTGGTTTAATGCATTTACTGCAGGACGGTTGATTCTGAACTGCAGTGCATGACCATAACACTGCTATCTGATAAAATAAAGATTTCTCTAGATAAAAAGTAGAAGTGATATTCCCATTTTATGTTGGGTTTGTTTTTAAATGACTGCTTTCTGAGTTATCCTAACATGCCTTCATCAAATATCAGCTCTAATTAGAGGCTTTGACTCTGTAGCTGGGTGTTTGGCTTGTCTTTAGATGCACATTATGGCCAAGGTAATCACAGTGGAGTAATCCTTCTAAAAGCTTGGTGTTGCAATAAGGGATTTTTGTCTGGACAAAAGAAAGTTGACTCGAGGCAATTTTCTTCTGATTTCCATCTTATGGTATGCATGATATGGAATGTGTCATTATAGCTGGTCAGACTTCACTAGAGTAAGTACTTCTTTCCCTAAATTTCAGTTTGTTCTTTCTCCTTCTGACAACTCTTTGAGAACTTTGCATTCTGGCCCAGAGAGACATTTGCCAGCCATCGTCATCAAATACAGCAGAACTGGACAGAGATCAGTCAGTGATCTGTTCTTTTCAAAAAAGGCACCCATTACTGAGGATATGGATGTGTAGAAGAGGCAGAAGACAACATCATTAAAACCCCACTGTCCATAAAGAGATAAAGTGCCTGTGGAAGTTGGCAAGAGTTATGGCTCTGTGGGAAATTCCACTTCTAGAACAACTTAGTGTTCAGTGATTCACTTAGGTATAGATCTTGTGACATTAGACATGGATGTATTTCTGAACGTGTAGAAGAGAATGATACAGCTGCTTCCCCCTTAATCCCTGTTTTTCTGGAAAGAGGTAGATTTCTGTAAGAACAATCATAGCCCTGACCCTTCATTTGCAGATGCTTTGCTGGTTGTGCTACTGAAAATTGTGCAATTGCTAAGATCAGAGCTAAACTTACAATGTCTTGAATATCAACTCCTGCTTAAAGGAAGAGCTGTTTTGGTCTTCTGCTTAGTTGAAAAGTTTAGTCAGTCTGAAAATCTGAATTTGATTTTTAAGTCCTGTAGTTCATCCACTACAGACACTGTCTTTGTGAAACATTCATTTTTCCCTCATACTTCCTGCTACCTATCAAAGGTTCAAAGCAGTAACAGAGCTGGGAACCCTAGAATCTTCCTGCAGGTATGTTCAATGCAGATATGAAGTTCAGAAACATGACCTTTCCTGTCTTATTTCCCAAAGCAATAATGATGCAAAATTCAGTCCAAGTCATCATTCATAGTTTTGAAAAGTCTTTCTAGCATTCTCCTACAAAGGTAGGGTTGTGACTTGTTCAGTGTACAGAGCAGAAGTCTGCTCTGTGTGTGGGTTTTGTCCGCTGTGTTGTTAGGTGTTGCCCTTCTCCTAAATTTTCTTTGTTATGGCAGTCTAAATATGGGCCTCTTTTCTGGATTTGTCATCACTTGAGCTGTATTTTTTATTAGGTGTTTTTAATCTAACTATACAAAAGAAGTTCTTGAATATCTTTTGTTCATAGTTGGAACTGAGCACTTCTGGTTGGTCATTGTGCCCCAGCTCATGGCAGCCCATTGCTGTGAAGAGCTGCGTGCACTTAGGTCTAGAATAATAAAACCATATGTTTTAAGAGAGGTTGGTAGTAGCCCGAGAGCCAGACCCAAAATATTTTCCTGATTTCTGCCTTTGTATCCTCTGCTGAATGCTTCAGAGTTAATTTCTTTGAGGGAATTTATAGCAGTGGTGAAATGCTGTCCTCAGCATCTATCAGAATTATTGCTTTTTCAGGTTTTTCCTACTTCAGACTTCTCTCCAAAATATGCTTGCACCTGAATTCTTCTTATTTTAACTTCTATCCATTGGCTTTTCTCAGCACAAACCCACAATTTTAGGCATGTCCTTATTTAAAATGGGGAGAAAATGGTATAGAAATCTCCTGTGAATTAGAAGAATTTCTTTTGACCCAGTTGAATTTCATTTCCTTTGACAAGTGGTCTGTCCTCCTCCTACCTCTGAGTTGTGGGAGTGATTTTGATGGATGTGTATAAGAAAAGGGCTCCAGTTTGTGTGCCCTTAAATGATGGTTACAGCTGAGGTGTGAAGTGGGGCAAAGACAGAAAGAAGAATGCTATGCTTCTGTGTCCAGCCCAGCTGGATTATCCCACAAATAGCAAACCTTTGTGGGAAACAGGGTGTGTGGATCACATCTGCAGAATTAATACTGGACTTCTTGTCTTGGTGGTATCAGCCACAACTTCAGGTTCACTCATTCCTCATTTTAACATACTAGTCTTGATTAGAAAGCCTTCAGTATTTCTCCCCTGCTGCCATTTGGAATGTTTTCCTATCACCTTTTCCTTAACAAGAGATTTGAATTGCTTCCTTAGTGAACAAGGAAAAAAGTGTAGGCTGTGTTTTGCTGTAAACAGCAGATTTCCTTGTTTTCATTTGGCTGCAGGCATCCAGACTGCCTTTGCATTTGGGACAGAAAGGATGTAATGTGCAAAGAATAGTTAAAATCAGGGGATTCTCCAGCGTTTTGGCCATGATTGCTCCCTATGGATACTCAGGGGTTTTCAAGTGGGATGCTCCCATGCATGGCTGGCTGTTTAAATCTGCTGCCCTGCAATTTATTGCTGAGGGACTGTTTCTGGTGCAGAGGGGATGGTATAGGGAAGGTAGAGTAGGGGGAAAAGAGACCTTTTGGTAAGAGTTATGCTTTGAGACTTTCTCAGTTACTGAGCAGCTTTTCCTTGGAAGTGTCATGGGGCTATCTGAGAGGACAGCAAGTTGCTGAGCTTTCTAAGAGGTCAAACAATAATATTCTTGGACTTAAACCTTTAACCTGCTCTCCTCCTACCTTGCCAAAACAAAAAAAAAAAAAAAAAAGAACAAACCAAAAAACCACCAACAAACACTCAAAAATCCCTCAAACAGACTATCAGCTGAAGTGAGTTCCTGCTACAAAGTTTGGGCCTTTGAGCTGCAAGTTACCATTTGTTATTTCTAGTCTCTGTATTGTTAGAGATTTAGGTGAGTGCTCATGCATGTTTGCCTGATGGAATGCTCTCCAAAACCCCAGGCAGTCCACCTTTTCATTTCTCATTCTGATTTTCACAGTTAATTACTTCACTATTATTTATATCTGCATATTTTCTTCTTTTACTGCTATCTCTTCTTATAGCTTTTCCTCTGGTTTCAGGAAAACCATTTCTACATAATCCATCTCAGTTTGGGAATGGAGTAATAATTGCATTTTTTTCCTTGCCAGGGGATATATTTATTCTGTATGTCTCTCTGGTCTATGCTAGAGACATATTTGGACTCCATTATTCATCTATTTAGCTGTGAGATTTATCTGTGTGCAAGCAATCCCTTAAAAAAATAAATAGTGGGATGAGGGCCAGATTCCGTGCACTCAGAGGTGCTGCAAAAATCAGAGGAGGATTCCCCTACTTTCTGCCTTGCCCCCCACACTGAGGAATGGAGAGAGCCTCCTTTGGGCTCCCTCTGCCCAAGGCCTGATGGCAGCAGGGGGTGGCCTGCACTCCGGTCAAATCCTGCAGGCGACAGGCGGCCTTTGGAGCAGAGCCTGCGGCCGTGCCAGGGGCTCCTGGCTGTGCTGGGCAGTGCCAGGCACGAGCTGAGAATATCAGTTTCACACAGCAAGGTTTGGGGATGGCAGGCACAACACCTGTCTGCAGGGATGCAGCCCTGATGGCAGAAATGCCAAGATGCAGAGCATTGTGTGAGAGAGCTAAAATTTGTCGTGGCCACTATCTGTATTTTATTAATTTTAATAAAGTGGGTGTTCTCTGCTTATTTTCTTTGAGATACCAGTGAAGTTGGCTTGTTATTATTTTGGGTGTTTTTAGAAAAAGCTCTTATATAATACTAGTGGTTATCAGAAGTACTTTGCTTATCTGCTATGTGGCTAATAGGAAATTATTAATAATTCTGGATGGTCATGATTGCACTGTTATCAGGAGAGCAGGAAATATTCCTGTGGAATATTCTTTTGGCTCATCTAATGTTTAACTAGGGCATTCTAGATGTTATGTATTGTGTGCTGAACTTCAGCTTTTCAATACAGACATTATAAAATCAAAGGAAGAATAGCATTTAGTTGGCACTGAAATGTTTTTTAAAAATACTTTGTGTGGGTTTTTTTCTTTTTTACTTCTGCTTTTTACTTCTGCAGAAAGACAGGTTTCTTAACAGGAGAGGTACTGTTCTCCCTGCAGCTCCTGTGAATTCTGTGAATTTCTGTGCATAAGGGAATTTCCCAACTGGGCACTACCTTAGTCTCATTTTTTAGGGCTGGAGAGTTAAAAAGGTTACAGTAAGAACAATGGTGAGGGGGACAGGAAATCCACCTCTGTGCTTGTGGGCCTTGTCATACTTCCTTAGCAGTGTTCCTTGCCTTTCTTTGCAGAGCCTGCAGCAGCTTGGTTCTCTCTGAACCTGAGCAGAGTGTTAACAAATCCTCCTTCTCTTCCATTTTCCAAAGCTTTGGAACTGCATTTGGTGTAAAATGCTGTGTGCTTGGGGCATTTGTCCAGCATACCCTGACCTCGCTGTGTCAGGCTGGGGAGAGGAGGAAAGCAGAGCACGTTTCTGAGGGGCTGGGGAACAGCAGCCTGCTGTGTCCTGTTAGCTAACTGTCCTGCTGCTGCTGGTCACTGCTCTGACAAAGCTGGGCATTAGCTGCTGGGACAGATGATTTCTAGAGGATTATTTGCATTACACAATTTAATGCTTTTTAATAGCGAATTTTTAATTAAAAGGAGAGTCCTTTTGGAAGCAGCCTGAGCAGCTGCAACTGAATTTTGCGTGTTTAATGTAATTAGAGAAACAGCTGGGGTGGGAGCTGAGCACCCAGCTCCACAGCCAGGCACAGGTTGGTGGTGGCTCCTCGTGGGACAGACATCCTGAGTGATGTGAAGCGTGCAGGAAGTGTCCTGGCACACAGCCAGGCTTGGAGATGGTGGGACAGTTCCTGTCTTGGCTGCCCAGGCTGCTGAGCAGCTGGGGAAGCAGGGAGTGTGGGTGGTAGCCATCTGCCTCAGTTCACTTGTCACTTGTGCTGCCATGGACAGTAGTGTTCGGTTTGCAGGCTGTCGGGCCATGTGTGTTTGTAATAGTTTCAGTACCTCCTGGCACATTGCAGAGTGTCCATGGAAGAGGAATCAGGTAGACTTTACCCTCCAGTTTTATTCTGCTGCTTCTGGTATGCAGAGTGTCTTGAAATAAGCCCTTGCAGCATCTCTAACTTCTTCCATTTCTCCATGATACAGGCAAATATCTGATGTCTGGTTGAAAGTTGCTGAAAAGTGAAGCTGTGGTTTTTCCTAATGAGTGGCTGATGTTTAAATAACATGGCTCAGTCCAGAAGATCCCAGAGCACTTTTGAGTTTGCATTACTAAGGCTGCATGGAAGAATTCCTGTGTTGCAATTACCATGACCCAGGAGACAATCATAAACCTCTGCATTGTCTTTTATTGGCTCTGCAACACCGGCAACTTAATTTGAGAGCCCTAAATACTGCATTGTGCACTCGATGTGTGTTGGTGCAGAAGTAGTTGGCTGATACTGTCCTTTGTGTACCCATAGTATCAAAATGCTTTACACTTTGGAGCACCAGTGAACCTAGATTTAGCAGACAAGATTACCTGTAGCTTGAACACTTTCCCTAAGGACCGGCAAAGACTACTGATACATAGGAGTAAGCAGATTTCATCCTATGTTACCTTCTCCTAAGCAGAGATGAGTGATTGCTGCATGACAATACTGGGAATTGTCCTGTGAAATTCTGCTTCTATACTTACTTTTTGTTGCAACTTTGGAAACTTCTTTGCTTTAAGATATTTACTTGCAGCAGGTTGCCAGAAATCACCCTGTGTTGACAAGAGCCCGTCTGCCCTAGCCATGGGCTAAGCCCCTGTACAGCCCTGCTCTGCTGTTTCCTGTGGATATGGGATACGGGGAATGTTCATCCTGGGGCTTACGTGGCAGGCACAAATCCTCCTGGCCTGTTGTGCTTGACGTAAGAGTAAAAAGATAATAATATTCAGCACACTGGACAGAGTGAAAGGGAGATGTGGGTCAGAACTGGGCTAGGCATATTCTGTGTTTGTGACCCCAATACCAATTAGCATTATAGATATGACCTTTTAAAGATGAGATGCCTGTTGCTTTTCAATGTCTTATGTTCTTGAAGTTCAGGTGGATTTTTACAAAATTTGATAGCTATTTTCTGATTTCTTCATTATTCACTTCAACTTTTGCATTCACAGAGCTTTGCTTTGCGTGACTCAGCAGCAATTTGCATTTGTTTTTAGGCTGGTGCAGTTTGTTATGAAGGAGATTTTCCTCTTATGTTCAGTTGGTTTGTATCACACTCAGGCATCAGAGAGCTGAGGCTGTCTGTACTAGGTCACTTTATTCAGGCATGGAATGCAAACCATATGGCATGACTGTTGCTGCATTGCTGTTTTTTACAAAAATGCCTAATTTTTTCTCCTTAATATAATACCTTTCTAAAATTTCTTTCTAAAATAAAAAAGGTAAGTGCACAAGGATTTTGGAACACTTTGAAGTAGCAGCTTGAAGTTCTGTTCTTGAGGCAAGATTTCCAGTGAGACTCTGAAGACAGCAGGCAGGGAAAAGTAATATTCACAGCAGATGTTCTTAGAAAGTGCCTGAACTCCAGTCCACAGCTGCTGTTAGGTTCGGTAACCGCAGCATGTCCCCTTGAGCCACTCAGTGTGGTATCAGGCTCTGTGCAAATACCCTGGATTGCGTTAGGGCATTGGACCTTGCGCACACACCCACACAAGACAGAAAAAAACTTGCCCTAACTTGCAGGGTGTGCTGAAGATCTGAGTTTTTGGGGAAAGGGAGCCATTTGGTATCTTTTCTGTTGTTAGTTACTTTTCCAAAAGACCAGTGTTGTGGGAGATGCTTCCTGTACAGGTAAAATCAGTTTACATAGGATAAGGCTGAAGGGAAGACTGAGCAAAGAAAAGTATGCTTAGAGCAGTTAGCTAGGTTGTGTCTTGTGTGTGTCTCACAGCTCTTTAACAGTGCAGTCACATGTGTGCATTTAAAATTGGAGGGACAGCTTGAGTAGCAGACCCTTAGTGGAGTACCACCGCAGTACCAGATTCAGGAGATACTTTAAAAAATCCATTAGGCTTTCTTTGTGGCTTGCTGAAAACATTGTTTCATCAAGATGCTGTATTGAAACCACTGCTTATTCCTCCCAGAATCTATGTGCTTCTTGGCAATATCACCCAAGTGGTGATGCACACTTTCTCCTGACTGAGCAGCTGGTTTTGTTGGAAAGCTTTCTACCTACCAGTCTGTAATTGATGCTGCTCCTTTGGACAGCATTTGTTCTGGCAGTTCTGACTAGTGCTCTGTGGTTTTTTAGGTATTATTTCAAAAGTTATCTGTAAGACTTGTCAGTCTTACAAAATTAGATGTGCTTGTGAACTCTACAAAACCTCTTTGTATTTTTGTGTGGATGGGACTTTTTTTTTTTTCTCCTGAATAAAACTTTGGGTGAAGTCTTTCACCATATCCTGTAATTGATTTAGTGCCTTGTTGTCTGACTTGCTTCTTTTTTCTTTCCTACTCCCCCCTCTGTCTGTTCTTGTGAACCTAACCATTGTAGTACATCCATCAGAGATCTTTGAATGGGAAGAGTCATCAGGTGACTCCAGCTGTGAGTGGTATTGGCAGGGTCTAATTTCCTACATCTAAAAGAATCCCCATGTTAAAAGGGTTTGGCTAGGAAGGAAACATGGTTTGAATTACTGCTTCTTGGTAACAGAATCAGCTAATAGAACTAATCCACCTCATCTTCTGGTGAATAGAGTGAGATGAGCTTCCTTGGCAAATACTGATCTCTTTTAAGTTTGGTTGTATTTTGAAAGACACTCTGTTACTGTTGTGCAACTTCCCTCTTGCTGCAGCTTGAGACTCCTTTTGTGATGTGTGCATTTGTCTAGCCTACCCTACTAGACACATGCATCACTGGTCCCCTGATGACAGAAAAAAACACAGTACTGTAATATTTTTGAAGAAAAGTTTAACTGGATGAATACTTTTGTTTTTATTTCTCTGTTTTTCTTATTATGAATAATCAGGTTTCAGGAGTACTTTTCTCTCCAGTGTCTCCACATAATTATATTTTTCACTCTCTTGTAACCTCTGTCAACAGGTTATACAGATATGAGCAGCTTTTGTGGGCTCTGCTCAACCACTGTGTTAAAGCTGAATTTATGGTCGTAAAGGAGCTGTTAGTGTGTCAGGACCAGCAGCCTGTGAAAGAAATGAGATCCTCTTTTCATGGAAAGACGTTTGAAACAGATGACAGCCCGATACTTGAGTTTTGCTCTTGGAACTGGCATTTAGGCCATTGAAACTGGGATTTTTCTTGTAATGACGAGAACGGTCAACACTGCTTTGGTCAATACTCAATTACAAGGTGTTAAAGTGACTGAGACCCAGTCTTGTCTCAGCTAGTTGCTTTACTTGGGTGAATCAATAGACAAAGATTATAGATGGTCATATGAAGAAGACGTCTTGTTCTAGTCAGGATGTGAAGGCTTAGGAATCGAGTGAAAGAGAATTGCTAACTTGTGACTGATTGGCAGGGAAAAGAGTGATGCTCTGCAGCAGAGGAAAAAAGCAAAAAGTATGGTTTCTGTAGCCATATGAAGTTTGTCCTCTTGGGTTACAATAGTGCCTAGGTATCCAAGAATGGTCAAAGAAATGGAGATTTTGAATCAGGCAAGAGGGAATGGAACTGTGCTGAATGCATAGATACAATAGTTATTGCCTGTGTGTAACATGGGGAAAGGAGAAGAGAACCTCAGAGATTAGAACCTCAGAGATCCCAGAATATTAGGGAATAGTGGCCCATCATGAGCCTGGGACATGGAACAGTAAAAGATGAAAGTTAATTTAGGTAATAGGAGCAGAATTAAGGAGGGATAGCTGAAGGTGGATGAAATTTTGAGAAGCGGAATGTGATCAAATATGTCTTTGGAAACAAGCAGGTCAGAAAAATGAGACAAGAAACTGGTTCTGAATTTTGGGTAAGGATTTGCAGTGTAAATCAGAATGAAGTGAGGAAAAAGAAATAACAGAAGAGAACATAGTTAAGCCTTACAGATAAATGGCAGAAAGGAGACCATTGTTACTGACATGCTAGTAGAGTCAGAGTCAATTTATGGATTGAGGGTTTGTTTCAGGACTCAAGAAAAAGGTTTGTTTTAGGAAATAATGGATTGGGAGAAATGCCAAAATATGAGCATGTAGGAAAAAGTTGGCAGATGTGAAAGGAGGGTACTGAAACATTAGAGAAGAAGAATGAACAGGAGGTCAAAAATACTCAGAGCTTGTTTTGATGCTGGAGAGGGGTGAATGTATGTACAGGACACCCATCTGTTCCTTTGAGATAACAGAAGAAAATAGGTCACTGAGGGAGCACACAGAGTAAAGGGCATGGGGAATTAATAGACTGAGTGGGTTGAGGGAGGACTTGGTTGTGTCCATGAGTTTGATTTGTGAAGTGTCATATTTGCTACATGCTCTGTAAATCTCCAATTCTTGATTGCTTTTGCAGTGCGACTCCATGACAGTATTTCAGAAGAAGGTTTCCATTACCTCGTCTTTGATCTGTAAGTGTCTGTCTCTGATGCTTCACCAGTGATGCAGTCACATTGGCGGTTGACTAAGAGTGGAATAAATAGCACCTGCATTAGTATCATTCTCCCCTTCTCTTTTGAGACCTGTAAATACCTCAAATAGACCTCTGGCCTATTTGACAAAAATCCATTGACTGTGTGGTGGGGACAGACCAGGAAAGCTCCTGGCTCCTTGCACCAGCTGTAAGTGTGGGGATGGCAAAGAATGTCTGTCCTGTGTATGGAGACTGATTTTTGTCTCTGAGGCAGCCCAACAGGGGTTCTTCCCAAGCTCAGCATACACCTATGCTCAGCAGGGGTGTGTGGGCAATTCGTGCACAGTGTGTCAACAGTGTCCTGTGCACTGCTGGTGCAAAGGCAGTCCAAGGGCTCAGTCATGTGAATGTAGCAGTGCTGGTGCCATAATGGTGGAGCTCTGCCCTGGTTCCCCTGGAAGGCAGTAACCCATGCAGGCTCTGGCAAAGGGCCCTGGTGGGTGGCCATATGCATCCTTTGACTGCACAAGCACGGGCTCTGTAACATCCTTTGTTCTTTTGCACTCCAGGGTTACTGGAGGGGAGCTCTTTGAAGATATTGTTGCTAGAGAATACTACAGTGAAGCAGATGCCAGGTAAGACTGTTTCCAGACCCTTGCATGCATGTTCCATGTACATGTACAAGTGGAATGAGTTTCCTGACTGCTGATCTGCGTGTGACTTTGTTCTAACACTCTTGCCCCTTGTCTGGATGAAACAAATCCTCTTTCTGCTATTAGCATGAACTTAATTGTCACCAGACAGCCTGACTCAGTACAGCTCTAGCCCTTGCCCACTTGGAGACATTGCTGTCTCTGCCACTTGCAGATGCTGTGCTCTTTGCTGGGAGATCCACTGTTAGCAGCTTTGTCTACCTGGCCTTTTTGGTGACAGAATGTCTTTACAGAGCAAACATAAGGGAGAGCTGTGAGGGTGCTGCCTGCTTGGCCTTTTTCTTCTTCTAGCAGGGTTTCCAGTGATGTGCCACTGCTGTTGGGCAGATCCATTCAATTTGCCTGTGTCTAGGTAATGGTTTACAGGACAGTGAGGAGAGGGGGCTTTGACGGCTGTGTTTCTGTGGAAGCCCTCTCTGCCTGTCTGCTGGTCAGTGCAGTGACAGAAGGCACAACATGAGAGAGCAACCTTCATATTTTAATGTTAAAAAGATTTAGAGTTATGCCCTTCTGTTCCTGAATGTGTCCCCTCTCTCCCACATGTGAGTTTCCTGAAGTGGTACGTGCATGTCCCTGTTTATACAGGGTGGATGTTTTGTGCAGCAGTAGCTGAGGGTGTTGTCTGACCCATCCATCTGCTGGACATGCAGCATCTGGAATCAAAGCTGGGATTAGGCCACTCCTGCTCTGCTTTTGCATGGCCTCAGAGTGGCCCAGTGGTGACATTTCACCCTGCAGACTGAACACCAGTCATGTTCTTATCCCATACTAACCCTTGCTGAAGCAGAAATCAGGGGAGCCATGAGAATAGAGGAGTAAGAAAGATGTAGTGGGTACCGTGGCAGGTTGAGCTTGGTAGGCAGTACTTTAAGGACCGAGATACTGGGTGCAGGGAGGGAAAGAGAGTGTGACCTGGGGTGTTGGTGTAGGTTCTGCTAATGGAGTCTGCAGGCACTTGTTTTCCCTGTGGTTCATTTACAGTGTGTGTCTTCTGGTCATTGCAGGCTTTCAAATGAGGCACTGCCCTGTGTGCTCTGCCAGGAGCCATCTGGTGATTGGGAAGGCCAGTGAACTCATCAGCTCTGCTGGAGTTCCTGGCAGAGAGGTCTGAGAGCCCCATAGATGTTTTCAGTGGGGTGTACAGATCCTGTAGGCACAGCATCTCAGATGGATACACAGTCAATCATGCCGCTCTGCCTTGAAGTTGGGAAGTTTTGAGGTTATCAATCACAATCCTTCCCCTGTTCCTCTTGCCAGTGCCTGCTCCCTGAAGTGCTCAAAAGCTGTCAGTGACTGACACTGTTCAGGAAAATTATGGCAGGGTTAGGGGAAAAGGAGGACTGTCTGTTGCTCTGTGAGCCTTCCTCAGGGTGCTCAGCACTCTGACTGTCAGCTGGTCAGGTCTCCAAGTGCCCACAAGATGACAGAGTGAAACTCCTCCCTTTCTCTCCCCATGCTGTGCTGAATTCCAGAGCAGTCTGAGAGAGCGAGGGAGCGAGGTCTGTGCCAATCTGCCGTGTTTGGCTCGCCTGGGACACCTCACACTTTTGCCATTTTTGGCCAGAATATCTCTCTCGCTCAGACTCAGCTCTGTTCTAATTATACATTTTTGTTTTGGGAGCAGGGAGATTTTCATGGATTCCGACCCTGAGGATTGTACTGCCAGCTCCAGAGGGTGGGGGATAGCAAATACACAGTGCTGTACCGCCTCTCCTCTTCCTCTCCTCACCCTGTTCCCATCTTTTCCTGTAGCCTTTTTCCTTCCCACAAATATTTCACTTATTTCAAATTTGTTCCTCTGTGTTTTGTAGAAGTCAGAGAAGGATCTGAGAGATCCTACAGTGAGGACATAGACCTCTCTGAGTTGTCCACATCTGTGTGCTTACTGCCCAGCCATAGTTGTCAAAATCCCTATTCTGTTCCACGTGCACCCTTGGGAGCCAAGTAAATGTTTAATGGAAGGGATGGTTCCAACCTGGAATCTCACCCATGGGTGGATTGTGCTGTTGTTATGCGACAGGTGTAAATAACATCTTGTTTTTGTCCCTGTGGTTTACAGCAGTGGGAATGGCAGAGACAGGGTTTTCTGTGAGCTGGGGGAGTGCAGCACGCTGCACTTAACGGAATGAGTCTGCTTTTCAGATTACTAACCCCTTAAGTGGGATCTGTACTTAAAAGGCACCCAGCAAGCGGGTGTGTGTGCACATTGTGTATATAAAGTGCTTGAGATGCTCCTCTGAAAGCTTTGCAAACTGGCAGGCACCCAGGCGTCGTCATCCTGAATTTTCTGGGGGAGGCTGCTGCTCTCCCGAAGTTTATTCTTTGCTCAGGACTAACCCAGTGGAATGTTTCCTGGAGTGATTTGGTCTTGCTTGCACAATTTTGGCTGCTGTTTGAAGATACTCAGATACCTTGGTTGTTCTGTGTGGGGTGGGCACTGTTGGCTGAAGGAACAAATGAGAGGCTTAGTATGATGGGAAGGGAAGGAAGGAAATGATGGGAGGTAGGAGAGAGGCTTTGTGGTCCTGCTACAGAAAGGATGTTTGGCATCCTGTTACTGGGGGTGCTGGAGTCGTTCATCTGTGATGGTGCTGAGCTGTGGCATCCACTGCTCATAAGGAAGACATTCAGCACGAGATCTTGAATGCCCTGTAGTACAAATATAAAAGTTAGGGAGGTAGTTCTGAGACAGATAAGATGTTAAATGTGTGTGCGTAACTTTGTGTGTCTCTCCCTTTTATCTTGCAGCCACTGTATTCATCAGATACTGGAGAGTGTGAATCACATTCACCAGCATGATATTGTGCACAGGGACTTGAAGGTAATGTTTCCTCTGTGCTGTAGTATGAGGAGAGCAGCCAGGGGATCGTTGGAGGAGGCAAGACAGGAATATTGTGTTGCCAGCTGGCAGAGATTTTTGTGTGGGCTTTTTTTGGGTTTGGTTTTGTTGTTTTTGTTTTTTTTTCTTTACTTGAACTGGGTTCAGGGGTTCCTGAAGCACGAATTTGCTTCTTCAGAGTTTTCTAGAGGGCTAGAGGGTGTGATGAACTCCCAAGGAAGTTTTCAATCTTTGTGAAACTTGCCAGCTCTCAGCTTCTCTGAGGCAGCTCCAGGATGTGGTTGTTGTGAATCTTGGAGAGAAGTATGCTTCAAGAGAAACTTGGGTAGGATTCATTATAATGAAGGACACTTTCTACTTTGTGATTGAAGAGATCTCTAGAGACCTGCAGCAATCTTTGTTCAATCTGCCAGGATGAGTTTGTCTGCACAGAGCATGTATATTTTTATTCTGCAGTGTTGCCAAATACATGCCACTGCGCTAGGGCAGAGATGTTCAACAAGAATTTTTTGTGTTATTTCTTTCTTCTCTCATCAGTAGAAGCACTTTTAATCTAAAACCAAAACTGCTGGCCAGTTAAAGACTGGATGAATCAATCATTTGACACATTATAACACATTTATAGCCCCTAAGCCTCCGCAGTAGAGTCTCCTAAACTCCCCAAACTGGGCAGCTGTGCTGGGAGCTGGGCAGGCTCCAGAATGAAGGGATTTGTGCAGGAAAGTCTGCGTGCCCTGGAGCCTTCTCTGTCTAAAGTGGCAATGGTGATGGTCACCAACAGTCCAGTTAAATTAATGCAGGATGACACCTGCTGCTAGTATTGGTTTGGGCTTGTTAAACCATGTGTGAGGGGGAAGGTAGAAAAAGATTTTGCAGAGAGGAAGGTAAAAGCACACTGCAAGCTTGGTAGCAGTGTTCTTCTGGTGTTTTGATCTAGTGGAGAACCCTTTGTGTTTCTGACAAATTCCCATGCAACACTTTTGACCTTCTGCTTCACTACACTGTGAAAAAATGCAAATGATCTGCTGTGGATTGTGGCTGGTCCTGATTAGACCCAACACCAGCTCCTGAGAAAGCAGCATCCAAGAGGCACTAGTGCCCAAAATTAGGGAGTCTGTGAAAATCAAAAATGTTTTCTAGTACAGAAGAAGCTTTCGTTGTGTTCAAATATAATCTGGTTTCCTTCCAAAAGTTTTGTTTGTAGGAAAGCTAGCAACTTGTTCAGAATTTATCAGCTTCTAGACACTCCCTGTTGTAATTAATATGTTTCTTCTGTTGCTTGCTCTGGCTGTATGAAGCTATCCAGGCCTGAGGAGTAACCATTCCTTTTAGCAATGAAAGTTCCTATGCTTTTTATTTAATATTTAGCTCCTCTCCAAAAGCTTGGCCTTCAGGGTCAGTGTGTAATAACTGCAGAGCCAGCTTCAAGTAAGGTTTTGTCTTTTGCACCTCATTCTCATAAGCCTGTCTTTTGGCTGACATGCTATTAAAGAATGTCAAATGTTGAGCTGCCTATAGGGACTGGAAGAAATTAGGGAGTGCATTCACATCCTCACCAAAAAGTATGTGAAACCTGAGACAACCCATATGCTGGCAAACATGCACATGGATAAGCACCATTAGCCTTAAGGTGTTTGCTTCTAAAATAGAGGTACAAAGTGCTTAACTAGCACAAGTCTGTCTTAAATGTTGCTCTTAGTCAAGCTAAGCCTAGGTGCAATCTGGAGTTGAGAGGGATTTTAAGAATATTTAATTGATCTTCTGCTTTAGGGTCTTGTTTGTAGTGGTGAATTTTCATTAGTGTAGCCTAATTACCACAATCTTTTCTTCTTGCCATATAGTGAAAAGCCAGTGGCATCCAAATGTATCGAGACCCAGCTGTCCTTCCTTCTCTGCTGCTTATGGCAAGGACTGTGTTGAGGAAGGCTTTGCTCCTTTCATTCAAGGTAGAAGTAGGCACGTGCCCGGTACTTCAGGACAGATGAGTGAGCAAAGCATCTTGTGCCTGTCAGGCAGAACAGGGGTAAAGAGTTGCTATGGGGTGGAAATACTGAGCAGGCTGCAAAAAAGACCCTTATCAGATTTTTGAAACTGAGACAAGGTCCTGTTTCTGGATTTCCAGGTATCCATCCTGCTCAGTTAAAAAATCAACTTGATAACGAATTGCATAAAAGATGAGAAGAGGTTAGGATGAGAAACCACCATTTGACTTGCCTATCTTCAAGTTGATTTTCCTGCAAAGCCATAATAGCCATCACCTTAAAGGCTTTGGAGTTTCAAGGAGTCCCATGTAGCTAGCTGCTCTGGTGTTTCAGAGGAAGCTGCCAATTCTCAGTCCACTTTTTGGAGCTGTGTAAAGCCTTCTGCTGAAGTCCTCTGTTGGAACACAGCAGAATTATGGTTTGAGTGAGATTCATTCAAGGTGGAAATATGAGGGTCAAAAGTCTGTCTCCCTTTCCTAGCACATGGGAAAAGTGACATAGTTGCTTCTTGTATAGGTGATGGCAGCAGTAGCAAGACAGAATATTTTATACTGCTGTAAATGTGTAGCATGAAAAAATTGCTTACAAGAATACTCACTGCTGTGCTGCTTATGCCAGTTTGAGGCTGAGGCTTTTTCTGTAAGGGATGAAAACTACTGCCTAGCCAGATGATGCCTTCCCACATTACAGCAGTGTGTTTGGCAGCCCTTATTAGCATCATATTTACTTTTTCAGTGCCTTGGGGACTGTCTAATGTTCAAGGGGAGAAACATCACTGCAGATTGTATCTCCTGCATTGTCCCTCCCTTCTTCCTCCGCTTCCCTTTCCCCTCCCCCCAGTTATCCTCTCTGAGGAGGGCAGAAGAGAATTTTGGCTTAAGTGCTGCAGGAGCTGTACTGCCAGTGCCCTCTGGTGTCAGCATGTAATGTATGGGCTGGGTTAGAAGAGGCTCTGTCTCCCACGGAGGAGCCAGAGGATTTGTGATAGACTTGACAATTTTCTGCCACTCTTGGTCAAGGCCATTCATTGCTGTTGCTGTGTCTTCATCTGAAGAGGTTTAGTACTGCATGCTAAATTCAGTCAGCAGGTGCAATTTAGTGATGTGAATACTAGGTGAGAGGTTTTAACAAGGATGTCAGTCTTTCATTCTTACTCTCTTTTTTCTTTCTTCTCCTCAGCCTGAGAATTTACTACTAGCGAGTAAATGTAAGGGTGCTGCTGTCAAACTGGCTGACTTCGGACTGGCTATAGAAGTCCAGGGAGAGCAGCAGGCCTGGTTTGGTAAGACTGAGCTTTCCCAGCTTTGCTCCCCTGTTTTCTGGTGGCTGATTGAGTTGCATCCTCCTGAGTACTTTCTCTCAGCTCTTCCAGCACACTTCTCTGTATTTGGCTGTTTCTTTGCCAAGGATGACAGCCTCTGGGTGTTAGGCTCAAGCCTAGGTGCAATAGAGGAAAAACTAATAAAGAAAGACAGAAAAAATGGCTATGTGTTTCTCTATTTTTCTTCTCAGTTTACAGTAGATGCTAGTGTCAGAGATGAATGCAGCTGCTAAGTTTAGACCCTGATGTGAACTTTCCTACTGCTCAGAAGTGTAGACATCTGGAATTTTGTTTGGTCACTTTACAGAAATGCATTTGACCTAGCCTTCCTCAGGCACATTTGGATCTGACCTTATATTTGTTTAGCTAAAACATAATTAGAAATGAGACCTTTTCAGGCTAAAAATCAGCTCTGATACTCTGCAATGCTGCAGAGATTCTGGAAAAACTGCTTCTTCTCCTGGTCTCCCCGTACTGCTCAGCAATCAGATGTGTCCCATTTGTGTCTTGTGTTTTCAAACTCCAAGCCATTATATGTAACAATTATATAAAGCCTGGCATACAAGTTTGTGCCCAGCTGGTTGACATGGTCCCTCTTACTTGTCTGTTTTCCTTGCAATACACAGGCACTGGATCCCATCTGATTTTCTGTTTTATTTTGGGGTTTCTTGCCTCTTTTTGCTGGTTTACCAAGAGACAGCTCTAGCAAATGAGAGATGAAGGGTGGGAGAGACAGGTTTTGGAATTTGTTAGTTACCACTAGTGGATTTTGTGATATGGCAATCTCTCTTCTGCTTGGGTACTGTAAGTCATGTCATCCATTTTCTGGCAGGGTTTGCTGGTACTCCAGGCTACCTCTCCCCTGAAGTCTTAAGAAAAGATCCTTATGGAAAACCAGTGGATATATGGGCATGTGGTAAGATTTGGCAAAATGTTTTACACTTAAACAACATAATTTCGTGTAAAAGAGTGATTCCTTGTAGCCTGTTGCTGGGAGGGTGCACAGTGCTCCTTACTGGGTGGAGACATGAAGGCACAACTGAGGATAAGCACCTTGTGTAGATGGAATGAATACTGGAGCCTGAACTCACTTGATTCTGGCTCCTAATCTTTTCCTTGGGCCATCTATCAGATGTCTGAGACTCAAGAGATAGGACCTGTCTATGCTTTGCAGAGTCAGTTGTTTAGATAACTGTAGCAATTTCCTATTACACTAACTATGTAGAAGATTAAATGTACTGAAGAGGGATGATTTTTTTTTTTAAAGAAAATAAGTAACTGTTAATGTATCTGGGACAGATAAGTTTAAAGATTTGTGATATCAGTGTTGCCTGACATGGACTAAATAGTTCTCTGCAGGCCAGGAGTGTCAGCTTTGTCAGTGTCAATTTTGTCCCAACACCATGCACAGTAAGCATCTAAAAACAGAGTCCTTCCTAAAACATCCCTTGCTGCCCAGGAACCCTCGGAGATGTGGCTTCATCTTACTCTGAGAGCAGCTGGGAGTTGTGGCTCACCAGCCATGGTAGCCAGAGGAGGGTGGAAGGACATTACGCAGCTCGTTCTAGCTCCTGACACTGGCGTTAAGAGCTGAACATGAAGTGCCAGGGTGAGGTCCAGCAGGTGACAGATTTGTACTGTGCTTTGCTATCTCAGAAGGCTAAATATGATGGCAAATGAATCTATGGAGCAATCATTGCCTTGGGGACTGTCAGGAGGGAAGGAAGAGGGGCTGAAGGAATAAATGGCATATGAGCCTAACCATAGTGTATCTGTGTCTCTCCCTCCCAGGAGTGATTCTGTACATATTACTAGTGGGGTACCCTCCCTTTTGGGATGAAGATCAGCACAAACTCTATCAGCAGATCAAGGCCGGAGCCTATGACGTAAGGGCACTTCCTTGCTGAGTACCTGCATGGGTGTAGAAGCCATCCAAACATGGCACTGTCTCACCTGGTGTCCTGCAGCAGGCCGAGCTTCTGTGCCGAGTGACGTTTGACGTGCTCATACACCTCGCTGTCTTCACTGCCTGGGATACAGCCCTGTCTGGGGCTGCTGGAGGGATATGGAGGGAAAGCATCACAGTGGGCACTAGAACATTAACACTTGTTAGGGAAATGCAGAAGTGGGAAATGGTGTCTTCTAGTAACGCTGATATTTTTAGTGGAGTAGAGGGAAGATAGAATGAAGGAGCTTGTCTTTGTCAAGGCCTAATTAAAAGTATGGGGATGTATTCTGTAGAATATTAACTTGAGTTATAGTCTTTTACTCCTCTGTGCTGTAGTCCATGGAAACCATGGAGGCAAGTGAGAAGACTGAATGGTGGGGGACCATTGGAGGGGTGGCTTTGTGGTGGGGATCAGCATGGTGGATTGGGTTGGAGGCTCTTGTAAAAAGAGCCTCCATGGAACATCATGGAACACTTCCTAGAGCACAGCAAAACTGAGGTGTAAAAAGTGCCTGAAAGAGGAATAGCAAGGAGGTTAGTACTGAGGGAAGCAAAGGTGGAATAAAATATAATTTGAGTACCACAGCTTTAATGTTTGACGTAAATTCTTCCATGTAAGGAGAGTCTTGAGAGGGAAGAAGGAACTCCTGGAAATCCTAGTTCAAAGCCTGTGGGCATGAATATCAAGAAGAAGTTGGGGAGTTCTTTTTGTAGGCCGTCTTGTGGTTTGAATTAAACAAAAATAAAAACCCAAAAGGTGAGGGTTCTGCTGGACTCCTTCTGCTAGCTACCTCCTAGCTTCTGTGCTTGAGACCATGAGAGCAGCTGTGCTGGTGAGAACAAAGGTCTGCCTATGTCCTGGCTCTGTGGCTTTCCTGAGTGAAAGCAAAGTGATGTCTTTGTACTTGATAGCTTTAAATGGACTTGTGTTCTTCTCTTGCCTTGCTGCCCCTCCAGTTTTTGTGTTAGTTGTTCTTATTTGAAGCATTTTTGCACTAATTATATCAATAGAGATTTTCAAAGCACTTCAGGGATTAAATACCTCTTTCTGTAAGTCATGAAGAGTGAAGTGCCTGATTCCTCCTTACCTATTTATTGTTTTTGAATTCTTATCTATAGTGAACAAATCTCACCTAGATCCTTCCCTCATTTTGCCTGATAGAAAATTGCTGCATTTTAATGATGCACCCCTGGTGTCCTTACCCAGCACCAAGGGGCTTGTAGGCACATGACCAGTCTGTTGTTCTCCCTTGACCAGACAGGAAGTGGCAACAGTGAAAACAGTGATTTTTTTTTTTCTTTTTTTTTTTTTCTTTTTTTTTTGTGCTGTTGAGTTGGGGTTTTGCAAGACATTACTATGAATACTTCAGAGTTCAGGTGTAGGAAAATTGTCCTTGCCTGAAGCTTCAGTATGATGATTTTTGAGTATCCTCATGCAGTGTTTGCAGAACAAATTGTATAATGCCTTAGTGATGCCTGCAAATGCAGAAATGAGATTATATGCAAATCAAATACAGCAGGTGTATTGTTATGACCCAACAGAGTAAAGCAATAAAAAAGCATGAGAAAAAAAGATGGAATAAACTTTTTCTAAATTATGCAGTACTGTAAGGAAATGTTTTCAGGATAAATCCATTTTTTCCTCCCACTTAAAGACAGGGAACTTTACCCCAACAGCATATTTGTGTTCTGAAGTTCACCTGTATTTGTACAGTAGATTCATAGGATTTAATCTCAGCATGCTGTCATCCATACCACATGCAAGCCTGTACGGGATGGTATAAATATCTTATCTTTATCATTGCTGGAATTAGAGCAGAAAGCAGTTACCCCTCATGGATGATCAGCAGCTGAAATACTTAAAATTCTTTTCTTTGTTTTCATGCTTCTGTATTCCCATCCACTGTTACATCTCTCTTGCCCCCCAAGTAAAGATGTTGGTATGGTAGGTGATTGCTAACAACTTGCTGGTGGGTTGCTACACCCAAGTGACTGGTATTGTTCTAGGATATTGTGTTTTATGGTGGGAAAAGTGTACCTGGTGGGATGTTCCCTGTTAGTGGGTTTTGCTTTCATGGAGTTTTACTGTAGTTAAGTGTTTGTGATTTTTCATAAGCTGTTAGAGCTTTTAGTATGCTGTAGAAAGAGACAGGTAGGGTAAAAAAAGATAGTGCCCGTGTTTTTCATGTAAGAACTTGGTTAAAAAGATCTGTGACTTTACTTTTTTGACTGTTGAGTTTGAAAGAAATTCAAAGGTCTGAGTGATTCCTAAAAGGTATTTAGACTCTTAATCTTCTTGCTTATGTCTGGTGAATGGTACAGGTGTGTTCTGCTGTCTGGTACCATTCATTTGTTGGATTCTGGATGATTTTTGTTCAGTATGAGTTTTCACCAAAACTGGTGGATTTTGCAAATGTGTTAGCCCTGGCATCAAAAGGGCAAAGGCTGGAACTTAGCTGTGTAGCAGGGAAGAATCTCTTCTGCTAGTAGAAGATATTTCTGTTCAGTTCATCATCTGTTCCTTCTTCCTCTTTTAGTTCCCATCACCTGAGTGGGACACCGTGACTCCCGAAGCCAAGAATTTGATCAACCAGATGCTGACGATAAACCCAGCGAAGCGCATCACAGCTGACCAGGCTCTCAAACACCCATGGGTTTGTGTAAGTGTTCTCCTTGTGACAGGTTAATTTGTGGTTTGCCTTGAATGGACATGACAGGAAGACTTGAAGGACCCAGTATATTTCTGTGTTGGCAAAACCACCACATTCCACCCCTCACTACAATTTCAAATATTTCAGGGGTTTTTTTTTTTTGACTACTGACCTTCAACAAGCCAACTTTGTCATGCTCTCGTGCTTTTATTGCCACAATAGTAAAAAAAAAAAATCCCTTGTTCTTTTAGAATTTTGTCAGTGTCCACAGTTTCTGGTTTTTTCCCCACATCTTTTCCAATCCATAGCATCCAAAAATATTAAATGGAGTTTGGCATCAGACAAAAATTTTAGGACCATTTTTTTCTTCATCTCTGCTTCAGTTTATGGCATAGCATCTTGGCAATATTTGGGACATTTCTGCTATGCTGCAGCTTAACTGGCTGTAAACTTGAAATCAGCAAAAAATCTTTTGCTGTTCTGTGTATGTAGTTTCTGCCTTGCCAGGCCTCACACATAAGTATTTTTCATCTTTTGCAAAGTTGGCAAGGAAATCCCAGAACACAGCTGGGTGTGGGTGTAGGGGAGGGCAGCAGTGATGCACTTTTATCTCTGCAAGATGAAATAGTTTGACCTAAGTCTTACCAGACGCTCTGGTAATACCACAGCATACTTCAGGGATGGGTCTAGTGTGCTCCTTTGCCCATTTGTTCTTGAAAAACTGTGGTGGTGCTCCTTATACCACAAATCAACAGACAGCAATTTAAAGTTAATTATGTGAACATCTGTCTAACAGGAGTGTCTGCTGTAAGATGATGCAGTTCCTTAGAAGTCAAAACTTCACACTAGCTGAGACTGCAGATATATTTTTTTTTCTCCTTGCATGCTTATAATCAAGTTCCTGTGTATTAAACTTTCCTCCCAACGCCTGTAGCCAAAGTTGTATTATGATAGCCCACTCCCTGTGGTAACTTTACTTCTCTGAGCTAGGGAGAGTCTGATTTCACTTCCCAGCCATGTCAGCCTCTCGCTGAAACTGCCTCCTGAGTCTCTTGTTTCCCTTTGCTTTGCAGTCCCTGTGTGCACAACATGTTTTTTTCTGGATATGTATGGCTCCTCTAAAGTAAATGTCATAGGAAATCGAAAAAAGTTTAAAAGTTTATCTGAGACACTGAGTGTCTTAGCATCACTGAACTTCTGAAATATGTGTCCTGATTCTTGTAAGTGCGCATTGAAACAGCTGGACATCACTGTCTCTCCTGAAGAGACTGGAGGAACCAGCCAGAGTTGTTTGAGGATAATTTGGCTACATTCTCCCCACACACTGCCATGTCTACTGCAATGGGTGACCAGATTTGACAATAGCATCAAAGCGCAGAGACTTCCCATGAAACTAGCTGAATATATGCACAGTTTACAGTTCTTTTGGGTATTGCAGAATTTTTTCCAAGCAAGAGAAAGTTAGTGGAGACTTTATTCACACTTACCTGCCAGGTTAGAAATTCACTCACTATCCTCGTAAAGGGAATTCAGGCTTGTGGTTCTATGCAAGAGCAACAGCTACTTTGGCATTAGTCACTGGCTTCCTCATGTGCTCTAAATGCTTGGCAGTAACAGTCTCTGATTTCCTCTTGTGGTCTTAATGGCTGCAACACTTCTGGGAAGTTGTCTTTTAGCAGTTGATGGCATCCCAGTCTGCTGTGAGTGACAGATGTGCATCACTGCATAGAGATTATGCTCATTTTTTTCCATTGGTACAATAGAAATACCCAATCTTTTCTCTTACATGCTGAGAATCTGTTTCTACAATACTGATATAAAGGTGCCAAGCCTCTGCCAGTCAATCTTTTACATTCAAGGGGTTGCCATGTCCAAGAAGTCTGCTGCTCACAAGTATTCCCTTAGTGCTTGAAATTTCCCTTTCAAACTGTAGCCAATGCAGCCCAGGTCTTTTCTGTAGTGCATCTAACTCAGTTGCCCATGGGTATTCTTTGTCTTCATACTATCTTAAAACCTGTGTGTGCCTGAAAGGCAGGGAGCACTGATTCTCACCTTTACTTCAGTCATAAATTTCTTGGGTGCAGTCCTGTCACAGCCCATCTTGATTAAATGTGTCTTTAATAGAAGTTCTCAGATTATGAACCAGTTGCAGTGCTTTGCGTCCACGCAGTGGTGAGAGGCTCAGCCATGTCAGCCTAAATGTGTTGGTTGTGTGCAAGTGGAATGAACTTCCCTGGCTGATTTGGTATGGGTATGTTCTTGACCTTCTGCTGTTCCTGTTTTTCAGCAACGATCCACTGTTGCATCAATGATGCACAGGCAGGAGACTGTGGAATGCTTGAGAAAGTTCAATGCTAGAAGGAAGCTAAAGGTAAGTACATCTTAATTTGCTTTAGGTTTGATTTTAGTTCTCTGAATTTGAGGTTAGTGCCTTCCTAGCAGCAATACTTTTCATGACTAGCACAGTTTTAGAGAAGTACCTTATGTGATCCTCCAGTACAGGGCACTGAAGCAGTGTACTGAGGAGCTGGGTAGTTTCTTTCTCCAAGCTCTAAGCTTCCCATGCCTCCTCTGCTACATATTCACCCCTTCTAGTTTCTGCCAGTGAGTTGAAGTAGAGCAGGTAGTTCTGGGACTTTTAGTTCTGCACCTTCCAGTAGTAGTGTTACCAGTTGCCTGCAGCTGGGGCAAAGCCTCTGGCCTATGCACAAAGCAGCTCTCTGCTGTGTGAAATCTAGGAAGCAGCTACGTGTTTAATTCTTAGTGCCATTTCAGATTTCCTAGGCTACCCTGCCTGGCATCTAGCTGCTGCTCTAGAAAGGCAGGACCGTGGGTGGTCCTGTGCTGGGCCTAAGAGGCACATGTGGGAATCCTGGATACACTAGGCTTCTTCAGGGTACCAGGGGGTACCTCTGCATTGGTAGCTGATGCATTGTGTCCTCCATGGGTCAGCACAGCCCCTTTCTCAAGTGGCACTTTCTGTAATCCCTGCTTTGTCTTCCCCACAGGGTGCAATCCTCACAACGATGCTTGTGTCTCGGAATTTTTCAGGTAAGTCCTCAATGTTCCCATCCCTTCTTTGGTTTTGTTTTGTGTGAGTGAGCTGGAGAATATTTAAACCATTTTGGGGTCAAGTAGGAGAGGAGGAAACATAGTTTCAGTTCATCATGGTGGTCACTTTGCCTGAGCTGGTGACCAGTGTGAAATAGGAAATTATTTGTTTGGAGAGGAGCCCATGGTATTGTAGTCTGGCACAAAACAGAAGTAAAGTCAGCTTCCATAATTGTCTCATGATGTTTTATTAGCAACTTACTTGTGAGAAATTCTAGCTGGTATCACTAACTTTCCCATTGTAAACCAGGAGTGAAGAGCTCTTATTAGGTAGGAGTGTTTCCTTCAGACCTGAGGCGGGGACAGGGAAGTAATATTGGTGAGAATAGGGACAGGAGCTATTTGGATATTGTATTACTTTGACTCATCAAAAATGGGTCTGAAGTGTCTGGCTATTAGTTTTCCTTCTTGGAGTCTCAGAAGTGGTTTTCATCCTTTTAAATTTAATAGCTGGTAGTCTGGCTCCCACCCAAGTGCATTACGTAGTGCATTTACTGAAAATGCAAATCTCAACATGTAAATCCATGCTTTTTGGAAGATTACTGTCTTGGCTCGACACACCTAGGTGACATAGTCTTATCTGGGTTCATTTTCATTTGGGTGGAAACCCTCTATTTGTAACTGCTTTTGGTTTATGAGATCTTTGTTTTCTTTACCCTCTTTGGAATTTTCTTTCTCTTGTAAAAGAGCAGCCATTGAATTAATGAGTCAGATTTTTATTGCACCTGACTACAGCTGCTTTCAAGTGGAAGTCTGCTATGTGGATTATGTGATGATGGAAGTGTATTGATTTCATCTGGCCATTTACTAATGGTGGATACCAATACTTATATTCTGGATGTTGTTACAATAAACTTGTAATTGGAATGAAAACCTCTGTGAAATGATCATCTCAGCACACAAAGTGCACATTCTTGCATACATTCTTCTGTGAACTCAAGTCAGTGTTTTTAACCTTCTGTATGGTGATGTTAAAAAAAAAAAAACAATTAAGTGAAACTATGCTACAATTAAGGGCCACCCCTCACCAACATCCAAACTTTTTTTTCTTGGTTCTTGCTTTCAGGAAGACCTGTGCCAATATGTCAGCATTGCTTGTGACTACAAAAATTTCTTTTTTCTGAATTTCTCATCGTTTGGCCTTAAAGGGACAGAGTAATTTTATCCATTCATCTGTCCCACAATTGTGCTATTACAGGACTTTAAAATGCTATAATGTTTTCTGAGATTGATTCTGAAATAACTGTTTGAGGAGCTATGGCACAATGACAGGACTTCCACAGGCCTGTGCATTTTCTTGGGCCTTCTGCTGGTGTGAACTGTTTTTGTTCTATTTACACGGCTCATCTTTATTTCACTTAATTGATGATTCTGGAATAGTCAGGGGTTTTATTCCTTTTTTATAAACAGAAATTTTAGATAATTTTTAGTCTGCAAATGTTGTCACTTCTAATGAAGCTGCAGAAGTACTTGGGTGAGAAAATCTCTTATGGGTAAGATTCTGAGTACATGAAATGCCAGAGAGAAGGGTTCTCCTTAATGGTGTGTGACCTATACATCCACTTAATCCCTGAGCTAGTAGTGAGGAGGAAAAAGCTTGCTCTACTCATTCTTCTCTGTGTCAAGGGCTGAAGCTGCTGGATCCACTTCAGTTAACAGCTGAAGAAAAGGAAATCCTAGGTGGCCCATAGCGAGTGCAGGGTTTGCAGTGTCACTGAGTTCTGCTTTGAATACAAACTGTGATTCCAAGTATGAGACACTCAGAAAAACTGTCCAGAGGGAGATGTTGTGAATTTAGATGCAAAGCCTCTGTCGAGAGTAGCAATTCCTTGCCTTTTAATGTGTTTTTAGAGGGATGAGATCATCTACTCCTGTTTCCTTTGCAGGACTGTGTGTAATATGAGCTTGACTTTTTAAAATTGTAATTATTTTTGTAATTTACTTTGGTTTTCTAGTTGGCTGCAGTTGAAGTAGGTACATCTGCTGAAATTAAAGAATAAATGCATGCTAACTAAAAGTAATAAGTTTAAAAGTTTGTGTGGGAACTTCAGGTAGGCCTCAGACTTGAAGGGCTCTGCAATAATATTTCTTTCTTTTCCTAAAGCCCTTAAGGGGTTTTTATTTTTCTCTAATTGGGTGACACTATTTTGTGGATTTTTCAAAGTCCCACTCGCAGCAGACAGGGGACTAGATTTATGAAGAGGGAAGCTTCTTCCTGCCTGGGGATGAGATCTCCTAAAAGCTTCTTTCATAGATGTTTTGAACAAAGAGGAAAATAAAGGCTCATGTGACCCCAGTATCAATTAATTAGGCATGATTGTACTATCTGCAGGAAATATGAGAAGACTCCTTTAATCTCATTGCCATTACTATCTCCTGTGTCACATTTTGTGGTATGGAGCTCCTTCTCTGTATAGGCCTGTGACAAATTGTATTCCTAAAGAATCTGTAGCAGTACTTTCTCTCTCTCCTTAGCCCATCAAAAATTCTTGCTTTTTACAAAGAAAAAAAAAAGTTTCTATTCTTTTGTGAGTGATTTGTTGCTTGCTGTGTGCCTTTTGCCCCAGGCCAGTTAAGTTAAAAGATATCTGGTTCCTTTCCCCAGTTATGATGTATTCAGCCATTTAATATTGGCTGTTTGTGGTTCTTTTTAGAAGATTGCATCTCAGGCCAGCTGTAGGCTGTTTGATTAAAGCAGGTACAGTTGTACTCCTTTCAGCATAAGTCAGGAAGAAGAAACCTGATTACAATAAGGGGTTTGTAGCTTCTCTCCACACTCTGGTAAGGTGTTAATTCAGCTGCAAGAGAGAACAATGGCATCTAAGTTTTGCTGTAGGATTGTTGGGGTCACACCAGGGTACCCCCAGGGTTACTTGGGTGTTCACTTGGGCCTTCAGATGTTCAGATGATCCAAGCAAGCACTGATCTGATCTGCATTCATTTACAGAATACAGAAGTGCAGTCGGTAAATCAACTGATTAGATCATATGCAAGAAACTCCTAAATCATCTTCTGGGAAGTAAATGTAAATTTATTACTAGAAGAGAGTTGGCAAGGTTTTTAGAGACTCCTGCTATATTTAAGGGTGCCTGGACTCATTTATGTAGATAAAACTGTGTAAATAGGCTTGCTATAAACTGAGTAAAAGGATGAAAAAAAGCTGGTTTTCATCTTAGGAGCAGCCATGGTGCCAGGAGGAGCATCACAAAATGCTGAGAAGTGGCTTTTCTCCATAAGCTGATTTTTGTGCACAACTTACAAGTGGCCTCTGTGAAATTCTTAGTACTGTTTTCCTAAGTGGATTGCAACTGTTAATTTGGGGAGCTGTTCAACAAGCTTTCACACTGTGAAATTAATTTCTATCACGTGGTTCAGCACAAGTCTTCTGTTCAAAATAGATCCTAAGGCAGACATTGCAGGTAATTACGCCTTATGCCTGAAACCTCTATTTTTAACTGATGTTGAGCTTTTTTCTGGGTTGTCACTGCTTGCTCAAGTCAGTTTTGTGAGGGAGCTATTGTGGCAGAGTGTGACAATAACTGGAATTCGTTACATGTCTCTCACAGATCCTTATTAACACTCCAATGTGCAGGTTTGAGGTTTTGGCTAGATAGGTGAGGTTGAGAGAGGCTGGAGACAGATTTGAGGAGCAGAGTTCTTTCTAACTAAGTAAAGAAGGCCTGAATATGCCTGTGTATATTTAGTGCAACCTGTACAGAGACATTTTTTTTAGCTGACTAAGGAGCACGGAGGAAATAATACAAATACTGAAGTGTTACTGAAATATTTTGCTGTCTTGTTATACCTCCCTTCCAGAAGTGTGAAACTGAATTTTTGTTATTTTGTGCATGTGTGTGTATGTATATACATATATATCTATACTCAGGTTGAAATTTGAGTTCTTTTCTTTAACTGAAATGAGTAATTTATGTGAAGTTTCTACTGTGTTATGTTAGGTAGATATTGATTCAGGACCAGAAATTTGTATCTCCTGGTAGGAATCCAAAGGTATGAAAATCTGGAGGGGGAAAAAATTATTAAGGTATTTGTAGAGCTTTGACTAAAAAAGTATAACATCACTGAAAACTACATTTCCCAAGCAGAAGATGAAGTCACATTTAATGAAAGATCAAGTTGTTTTTAAGTGTTTTCACTGTATCTACTAAATCTCTTAAGAAACAGTAAGGGTTTCAGTGAATGGTGCTCAGCTACTACAGTGTGGACCTGGCAAAGTAGTGGATTGCAGTTAGTTAATTCCTAGAGTGATACAGATTTCATTACTTCATTCAGTTGTTTATCACTATAGCCAGAGAGTCTAATTTATCATCAAAAGTGGATGTAAATTATTAGAATAATTTCTTCTACTTCTACATTCCTCTCTCTAAAGTTCAGGAAAGCTCTGGGGATACTTTTTATTGTGGTGTTCGTCCTTAATAAATAGATATTCTTGAAGTTACACTGCGTTCATGGGTATTGTGTGTGATGGTAGCCAAAGTGCCTCTTGTGACTACACACTGACTGTTGGCTCCTTTGTGGTGACTCCAGAAGTGTCATCAAGTTGAGAAATAGTTAATATTACTTTCTTTTAACTGAGAATATGAGAATGACAAGCTGCAACTCTGAGTCATTGGGAAGTCTGTATTGGTATGATACAATTTTTATTTTATGAAGTCTTAGTAAAGTCCAGAATTCTTCAGGTGTAAATGCTTGTGTTTAGAAGCCAGAACTTGGCTTGTTTGTTAGACTAGCATCATAAGTTAGTCAGACTTAATAAAAGCAGCCTCAGTATTCTTCCTGCATCCCAAAAAAAAAAAAAATCTCTGGAAACTTAACTGAAGTGAGAAATGTCCCTGAGTTTTGGCAGTTGAGGACAGGGCAAGCCCAGGGACTGGCTGGATGAAGGGGTTGCTGTCTCTGGAAGAGGAGGAGTGGGGCTGGCAGTGGGGAAGGCACTATCCATGGCTATCTTTGCAGTGAGTTTCCTCTTCAGTCCCCCCTTGGCTCTGGTACATCCAGAGTGTCTGGTGTTTATTGCTGATGAGTTCAGCATTAAGGATTTGTGTTTCTGCCAGGAGCATGGTCCAGAGCCCAGGCTGTTTACTATGGATGCCAGAACTGAAAAATGTGGGAAGAGGGAGGAGTATGTGCAGGAGAGGCCTTTTGTGTTTCTCTTCAGAGTTTAAATGAAGAGTGTCTTGTTAAGCCAGGAATAGAATTGTGTTTTTAAGTTACTGGGTTAGCAGCATGTGCTTTCATGTTTCTTTATTCTAGAAGAACTCTTAACTTCTAGAAGTTAAGAGAAGAGGGAATTTAATCCCTTTAACATGTAGAGGAAATGGGAAAGATAGAAAAAATTAGTCCTAGCATCTCACACCTGGAAAACCGTAGAGCATTGGTACAAGACTGCTTGAGGAATGGTAAAGAATCTGCCTGCATGTGTCTTTGGATATTTCCCCTCCTGTTGTCTCTTTGCTAATCTGCCTGTCTTCTAAAAGGATTATTGTTACAGGAAGTCTTGTCTGTTGCTTGTGCAGAAAATCCTCTTGCATCCCCTTTTATTTGTGTCTTGTAATTTGTACAGGTTGATCTGTGGGTAGACCTGTGTGTTTCCCTGTTGTCTGAGGTGTCTGAGTCATCTTTGTGTGTAAATGCATTTCATGGGCTCTCCAGCTCTTTATAAACACAGTATGGTGCATGAACCAAGTACACCACAGACTAAGGTTCTTTCTACAGTCCTAGGATGCAGTCAGGGCTGTGGGAGAGCAATGTATGCCCTGCAGAGCTACAATCAGGGAAGGAGGCTGGATGGGCAGGCTGCACCAGGGAACACAGATCAGCCATTACATAGTGCTGGGCTGCAGGGAGGGACTCTCAGCTGAATTTGCTCTAATGTTGTAGAATGTGGTTTTAGCTGCCTTCTGTCCACAAAGATGAATGTGAGGTTGTGGGAAAACTGCAGAAAGTGTGAAAAATGTTGCTTCCCTGCTTGTCTCTGGGATGTTCCCAGAACATATGGTGGTACTATTTTGCTTCTCTGATGGTGGCTTTTTTTTTCCCACCTCAAGGATGTCCCATTTGGCGTGTTTGTTAAGTTGCAGAATCCTTTACTCCTTCTGAAGTGTTGTAAGGCCGTAACAGTTTCTTGTTTTCAGCAGTTGTTGTGTGAGATGCCTTCATGCATGTGTGGTATGAATGCTGATCCCTTTTGACCCCATAGTCACATTGTTCTCCTTCTCACTTGCATGGAGAATCAAGCTAGCCTTTGTCATGCCTTGAAGGTGGCAGGAACTTACTTGTCTTGCAGTCTTGCAATGCTTTAATATGTGTACACTCAGAAAAGAGACTGTTGCAGGGCGGATGAGTTGCTTTGCGCACGTTTATGTGTGCACATTGAAACACTTTGTTTTGATACGTGACATTCAGAAAACCCCTGCATGAGGTTCTTCCAATGTTCTTGGCTTCTGAGAGCTGGAATGAAAACAAAATTGTAATCTAGCTTTATACTTGCATTAGAGAGTAGAATTTAGGAAACCAATTCAAAGATTCTAGTAAGCTTATATGGGGTGCCACCACTGCTGGGAGGAGATCCTGTAGTCATTTGCACCAACTCAGCTAATATTGTGTAGTTAATCCATGTCTGTATGGTCTTGTAGAGAAGGCAGAGTGGAAATTGTGGTTGACATAAAATTTGAACAGTTGCTTAGGTATTGCAAAAACCTTTTTTGCCTGATGTTGCTGCTTCTAGGGAGACTGAGCACTCTGTGCAAGTTGGTCAGTATGTGTTTGGGAATTTCAGCAGTCATGTCAGCATTGTCTTAGGACTTGCCTTTTCTCTAGGCCTCATCTTTGCTGCACCTAAAACCCCTGTGCCCAGACCCAGAAGGTAGCTGCTTAGGAGAGCCATAGCTTTGTGTTGGTGCAGTAGTTGTCTTGCATGCTGTTTACAGAAGTTGATACAACTGAATACATTCTTCATAAGTAGACAAGAAATGGTTTGTATCTGTTGAAGTTGTAGATGGGGTCTTGCTGTTGACAGTCATGGTTAATGCACCACTTTGCTATAATAGATGAAGCAGCTCCTTCATCACTCCCAAGTAGGCATTTGTTGTGGGCTCTCTGTGTGTGCTTATCATTCTCAGTTTCATTGGTAGTGCTAGTTGTTCAAGTTGAGCACAGCAGAGCATCTTTATCTTTCAATTAAGAAATTCAGCCTAGTTCTCCATCTCTTTTGCCATTCTTCCTTTTTTTTTCAGTTTTCAGATGCTGCCTTTTGCACTTTTAGCTACCCAGCTATCCCCAGAGAAACTGTGAATAACAGTAATTAAAAGGCTTCTGTATTATCAGCACCCCCTTTATAAACCACATCTGTTATGTGAATGGCTGTACTTACAGGTGCAGCCTTTATCCTGCTGCAAAAATCAGAAAGGTTTCTTTTCCCCTGTAACTGCTGACACTTTTGGGTGGGGTCATAGTGTGTGAGTGGGGGATTGACAGAGAAGCTCTAAATTACCATTTCAGACTTGGTCTTCTTGATGTGGTGAAAGTGGTAGTATTTTGCCTGAATAGGTGAACAATAGATAGGATAGATGACCCTCTGCTATCAGGATGAATTTGATGAGTGACTTGTCCTGTTTTCCAGGTCTCTTGCTGCTAGAGAGGAATTAGCAGGATGGTTGTCCTTCTGAAGTTTTGTGCATTTTTAAGAGAATTGGGAGAGGGGGAGAGAGAGAGAGAGAGAGAGAGAGAGAAGATAGTCTTGAAACCAAAATGTGATCTACTTCTGCTTTTCTCCACAGCTGCCAAAAGCTTGCTGAACAAGAAGTCAGATGGAGTGAAGGTAAGTTCTTGCTTTGCCATTCACTGTCTCTCCCACCATCTGAACAGAAGGCAGCCAGTCTCTCTGGTGCCTGTCCCTTTCCAGGGTAAAAACACAGCCCTGTGTCTTCTTATGGAACCCTGGGTGGGATCTTAGTGTCCCTTACATGCATAACTAGCTAAGTGCACTGTTGCAGCAGCAGGAATTCCTTTTCCCCTTTCTGTGATGTATGGAGAACTGGTCAGCACTGGATTAGAAAGACCAAGGACTTGCTCAGTTGTTACACATGCCTCTTACAAGTCTGTTCTGTTCAGTGCTTCTGACTGTGAAAATTGCATAGAGCAATTGTGAATGACTGATGATACAGCCAGCAGACCCCATGGAAGTTTCTTGGTCTACTCACTTGGACAGATGCTGAAGGCTGAGCTGGGAAGAAGGGTGGGGAAGGAGGAGCCTCCAAATGTTCATGTTTGGACAGAACGGAAACTAAGGATTGTGTAAAAAGTTCAATTCATGTGCCTGAAGTTGAGGCACTCTCCTGTTCCCTTCTGAAAGGAATTATTTTTTCCCCACTTCAGTGTCACTCTTTGTGTTGCATGGTCATCCTTTATTTCTGGAGATCACACAGGCCCTTGCCAAGGCTCTGTTGTTGCAGGCAGCAGCCCTTTATTGTCTGGTACTGGAGGAGAGACAATTATAGGCTAGAGCATGGTCCTCCCCTGTTCTTAATCCTAACTGTTCTTAAGGATAATTGTCCTCCACATGGAAAAGAAGAGTTGGATTCATTTGCTTGCATTTTCCTTTGAAGACCAGACCTTTCTCCACAGCTGTTAGGTGGAACAGTTCATCTCCTGGTTTAGCACTGTGGCAGTCTTCATTCTCCCTCTGCTGGGGGGCTGACATTCACACTGTAGGACCAGCACACTTGTTCTCTCCTGCTCTATGAGCCCTTTTCCGTTTTAATGAGGCTTTGTTCCCAGAGGGCTCAGTACAAGCAGGGTGCTGGAAAAAGAGGTGTTTTCAGAAGAGTTGTGTTTGTTTTTGGGACTGCTCTAATAAAACATGTATTCTTACAGTTCTGCAGTATTCTGCCCTATTGACATCCAGGTTTTGGGGTTTGTTTATTTTTGGATCAAAATGCTCTGTTAAAATGCTGTTCCTGCTCTAAGATTCTTGTCTTTGATATGTGCCCTCAAGAGTGAGATTTTGGCCATTGCACCAGCCTGCCTCTTGTACAGACATGCATTGAACACATGCACACTAATACAGCAAGTGTGTTAGAGTTGTTGCATCTGTTGATATTTAAAACATTACAGTAGAATTCCAGTGGAATAAGAATGGATTATCCCTAATGTTGTGAAATGAGAGCCAACAGGTGCTTGCTTCAAAATCTCAATGAGGCAGGGGAGAAGTAATTGGAAAAACAGCAGGTATCAACATGTCTACAAAGTTTTGCTACCCATCTAGATAAAAAATGGCTTTCTTCTTAGGATTCTTGACTTCTAACAAGCTTTCAGGGGTTAAAATATTGGGTGATTGGGTTAAAATATTCAAAAAATGGGCAAAGGATGTACACGTAAATCTTGAGGCACAACTTCCTGGTAATGTAGTTACAAGGAGAGCTTGTATGTTAGAACCTTCCAGCTCCATAGAAAGCTTGTGGTGTTTGGTTCATGGAGTACACAATGTCTTCCTCTGTGAAAAGAATAATTCTGGATTTACTTTTCTTCATCCCTTTGCAGTGTATGTTGCTCCTCGAATGTGTAATTGAATACTTGGATAAAGTGGAAGGTATATTAGAGAGCATAGCATTCTCTGTTCATGGTGAATGAGATTGTCCTCAGGAAACCACTGCTTCTGCAGGACCTGCAGTCAAGAGTCCATGCAGCTTCCTCCCTCCAAAGGGTTACAGCAGTCTGGCTTTGCAGTGTGAGCCTTGGTGTTGTCCATGAGGTGCATTGCTCATGATCACCCTGGGCTGAGGCCCCCCAGGACAGGTGTTTAAGCTTCCCATTTTCCCTAAATGGTGTCTATCTTCAGGTATGGATTTTGAGTCCTCATTTCTGTAAGTGTTAAAAACACAGAAATAAATAATGTGTTTCTTATTAAAACTCCTGGTTTGAGTTACTCTTGTGCTCAATAATACAGACTTTTAAAAGTACCAGTTGTTTTCCCCCAGTGCTAAGCTTGGACAAGACAGAGAATACATAATGCTCTGTGTGTGTTAGTAGGACATCCTTAACACTTCTGTTGTAGAATTTCTGTGTCTACATGATTATCTCTTTCTTTGCCCTACTGTAATGGGTGCTGCATCCCATTTGAAATGTAGTCTTTTACCACGTCCATTTGCTTGTTGGAGCAGTACTGGCCCATGGACTGCTGAGGACAGGCTTTGTGCTGGTCACTGTCTGGTTGGTGGCCTCACCATTGTGACCGCCATACTTGTCACATGTTGCTCCTTATGCAGGGAACGTGTAATTTTAGCTCCACTCACTTTCTCACCCTGTACAGTTCTGACAAACAACTTGTGCCAGTGTCTGGTTGAGGTAAGAGCATCTGGTGTTACTTGTGGCGAACAACGATTTTCTGCCCATTGCAGTAGTGCAGAGCACAAATACCATGGCTTGAACACCAACCAGATTTTCAGCTTTGTGGTATCCTTTTCACTCCCACTTCCTATGTAAATTATTCTACATCCAGTGCAGGTTTAGAACAAGCACTGCATGCTGTACTTCTAACTGGAATCTGCTGCTGACCACATGCCATCTGGTTAGGCTGTTTCTCATGTTTCTTCCAGATAAGAAGACTGGTTTGTTTGATTGTAGAGTTTTCTGTTTGTCTCTTACAACGTTCTTGGAAATCAACTCTTGATGGAGATTTGAGAGGAAATATGTTTCAGTTTCTTCATTGGTTTTATCTGATCCAGGGTGACTATGCACCATAAGACTGTTGTCACAGATATCCACAAAGTAGATAAGAATTGAAAGAGTATTTCTTCCACAAATAGATTGTTACACTAGTGAAAAACTTAAAGGCTTTAAAGACATTGAGAAAAAAGCACCACCAGTTTGTGTTTCTTTACTTTCTGTTCAAGGTAACTTTCCCTTTTTTTTGGCTGGTATTCAGAGCTGACCATGCTAGAATTCCATATTGTTTGACAAGGATAGTAGGAATTTCTATTACATAGTATTACACAAGCTTGAGTGAGACACACACATCTTTCTTGAGTTTTATTCCAAATAACTCCATGAAAATGTGTGTTGGTGAATTTCTGATGCAAGGTACAGCATGTACTTGCTGACTTAGCATAAATGAGAGAGGAATGATTTGATAGTCATACATGGTGATAGGAGGAACTAGCGTGAGTTGTGTTGAGCTGATACTAAAAAAAAAAAGCACAATTATTGTTTCTCTAGCAATAGGTTCAAATCCTTTGCTGAAGAAAGTTTAGCACTAAAGCAATGAGGATGCATGTATTTTACTTGGATCAGACCATTTTGGAAGGCAGTGGGAGAAGTTTAAATCAGGAGGGGAGGACAGGAAAGAAACTCTTTTTTAAAATCCCAATACTAGTGTGTCCACACTGGGGTTGTTTTGATAAATTTCCATAGAAATGACTGCCCCCTCCAGCAAATTCCTTTCCAAATTTTATTTGAAGCATTCCTGGTTTTCATTTTGCACTGTTGCTTCTATTTCAAGTACTAATTCTGCTAATTGGTAGATATTTCATCAGCTTGGCACTTGAGAACTTTTCCATTATCTTAAATAATGAATGATTTAAACTGCCTTGAATCTTAAATTCTGCCTGCTCACCAAACCTTTGTAGTGCTGCACTCACTTTTTTCAAGCAGAATTTGGATCCAAGCTGTTGGAGTAGGAGCAGGAAGGGCCAAGTTTTCTCCCCAAGGAATATGGTTTTCTGCTTTCAAATCCAGAAAGTGAGGCTAGAAGATACTGAGTGACGAGTTGCAGAGCCCCTGTAAGATACCACCTATCTTGTGGTCATCTCTGTAGGTCCCAGGTATTTTTTTAAGATTCTAAATTTATGAGCAATGTTGTGCATCTACCATTAAAAAATTTACTTTAGATACTTTCAAATCAGATTTATTTGCGTTCTTGTTCCCCTTTATGACTGTTATGTGGAGTTGGCATCTACTGCAAGGTGAGAGGGGTTAAGGAGTGGGCTGGGGTAAACACCTGGATGAAGATTAAGGACACTTTATGCTGAGTGTCCTTCCTCTAAGCTTGTCAGGGTCTGGGCTCCCTGTAGTGAGTGTTACAGTCCTACTGATGATTTTTTTATTTTATTTTGTCTCTGGGTAGCACTTCAAAGAGGCATGTTCCCTTTTTTCCAAAGGGGTATTTTACTTCCTGCTGGTGTGAGAAGTTGTGTGTGTTACCAGTTCTAGCAGGGCCTGTAAGACCCATTTCTATAATCAGAAGTTTTTAATGCACAAAGTCTTATTTTCAGTTAAGCATGTAATGGTAATTATTTTTTAATTGATCCTTCTCTAATTTCTTTGTCAGTTTCTTTTTTTCTTTGCTGTTTACTTCTGACCACTTGGGTTTGTGACAACGATTTATAAAATTATATCAATAATGTTCTTCAGGCCCCCTGTAACATTATGTGGATAGTAAATTGTGCAGCATGCTGTGGGGTGCAGGAGATTTTAACAGCATTCACTTGCAATGCTTTGCCAAGTCAGTTGATTTTCTACCTTGTCTTTCTGCCACATGCACTCTGTTTTCTTTCCCAGTAAAAGCTGAATAGCACAGCTGAAAGGAAAACTCGACTGAAAGAGGAAAAATCCATTCATTTGGTTTAACAAGGTTAATGTTCTAAAATCTGCCCTATATGTTACATAACTGCAAAGAGGTACCAAATGCCATTTGTTCTGCTGTTTGTAAGAAATATTGCAGTAAGTGTACATTTTATGCCTGATGAGTACCACTTTCCCTGCCCTTTGCCCAGTAAAGAGTATATGGGGAAGGAAGGATGCTCTGTAAATTGGCATGGCTGCTGAGAAACAGTTGGTGAAAGCATGCCTTAAACAGAGAAGGCGCAGTAGCAAGGTAAAGCAACTATAAAATCTGCAAGAGTCAAGTAACATTCACACAGTGGCCAACAGGAGTTAATGCTCCTATCTCTGTATCTGGACTTGTTATAATCTTAAAGCCATACTGTTTAAAGTGTAACTGATTGTTTTGGTGAAGCTAAACAGGGAGAGCCCAAGTTCATCTGAACAGCACAGTTTTGTGCTGAACTGTGTTATGCAAGACACCTGGGGAGTGCTTTAGATCTGTCTGAGTGCTGACATCCAGTAGCACATTATATCCATCTTTGATGCAGTCAGTTTTTTCACTGCATTGTTGTAATGCCTGGAAACACCAACTGAGATCAAGGGTCCAGTGTGCTTAGCTAGTGGTGGCTAAGCAGAAAATCCCTGCCTCTTAGCTTACAGTTTAAATAGACAAGCTGACAAAAGGGCAAGAGAGAAGATGGATTGACAAAGATTAAATTATTTGCTCAGCATCACACAAAAGGGCTAAAGTAGAAGTAGAAATAGGACCTCAAATTTGCTGGTTCAAGATGACTCTCACTATGATGATCTGCTTTTAGTTCAATATTTTTTTCCTACCTTAAGTTCTGAAATGACTATACTCTCCATAGGAATATGAGTTCCTGCAAGCATGATATTTTAACATAAATACTGTCAGTATCAGACTGGGGGAAAACTGCATGTAGAAGATGGAAACACAGAAAGCTGTCATAAAAATAAAATAGCCATGTTAAGTTCCTGGGACTATGAATGGGACCTTGCTTGGAATCACTCTGCTTCTTATAGTATGTTTTAGTATGTGCTGTGGAATGATTTACACTCACCATTTCTAGTATCGCTGCCATGCTGAAGAGAAAGTGATTGTTCAGATTGTTCTCTGTCACCTGCTGACTTCTGTTGATTGTTACCTAAAGCAAGACTGTTCTTTAAGTTTCACTGTAGAGAATCTGCTCCTCTTTGAGAGATGAACACCTAAATTCACACACATAATAAAAATAGAACTGTAACAAATATTCATCCCTAGGTTTGTTGTCTGTAGTGCTTTGGGAGAATGTTTTGTCACTCAGGTGTAGGGAAACTCTCTAAGTGATTGGTGAGGTGCTTTACCATAGGCTGTGTCTGTCTTTAACAAGTTTTTTTCATTCCCTGGGACATCTCTGCCCTGCCTAGTAGTTCTTAGAGGGTTCTGTGTTATAGAAGGGAAAGAGATAGCTATGCTTCTATAGCTAAACTTCTGTTATCTTATTTACTTTGCTAAGTTGCAGTCACTTTACAAGAAGAACAAAAAGGTTTGCCCACTCAGCTAGTCACCTTGGGAAGGTAACAATAGATGGTTCTGATGCAGCTGTTAAGATGTACTGGGAGATGGATCTGGTTTAGTAACTTCCTTGTATATGATTTGACTTAATAAATTTTGATGCTTTAGCACTTCCTGCCAGTGTCTCATGTTGGCATTATCTAACCTGTCTTTTATTTTCATAGTACTTTGATGCTCTGGTCCTAACACAGACATCACTCCCTGCCCTTTTCATACTGCCAACCTAACTTTTGTTCCCTGTGTTATTGTAGTAGCCAGGAATAATGTCCTTTCTGGGATTTCTACACTACATCATGCCCTGTAATAGACTAACACTGTTTTAAATTTAGCTTGTACTCTAATTAAGTTCTGATCTGCAGAGGGTTCTGTTTCCTCCTGTGTCAGTGTTACTTGTGCCTCTGTGTAGGAGGGTGTTTGTTTTCCACTTGGTTTAGTTGATTCTTTTCCTATTGAACCTTATGCTTGTATCTTAACATTTTCTGTCCCTTTTTTCTTTTGTAACTTACTGGAAGTCTGTATGAATTTCAAATGAGATTGTCTTTCTTAGGGACGGGTTTACCTCAGTATCCATATAGTTCCTTTTTGTCTGCTGCAACTTACAGGATGCATTAAAAGTAAAACCAGTAGTTTTTCATTGTTGTGAATTTCCACAAATTCCCTGTTGTGATGGGGTACAAGGATCTCTCTGGGTTGATGGCAGTCTAAGGATTATATCCATGCACTGGTAGTAGATGCTATTTTAGTTCTACCTTGAGGAAAAGCCTGTGGAGAAGCTAAATTGTCCTGAAAGAAATGAGAGGAAACACAAATTTGTACACCATGTAATGGCAAGCCCTGTGTTATGCCTCCATGAAATGGAAGATTTGTGAGCCAAATGGTGATCAGATCAGAGTCTATCTGTTCTGGAATTAAAGATCAGATGAGGCAGAAGCTTTGCTAGTTTGAGTCTGTTCATGCAGTGCCTATGTGACTGTGGACTGTATGGTGTGATTAGGAATGTGGTTCTGGGTATGAGGTGAACATGGGCACTTCTGCTTCCAAACACATGCCAGTGTTTGTGTGTGATTGAGCAGCTCTGATGCAAGGACAGCAGGGATGAAGGCAATATTCAAGGTAAGAGCTGTGAAGACTCAGTGAGTGTATGGAGTGGGGAGCCACAGCTCCATGGCCTGTTCTGTGTTCCAGTACCAAGGCTGCTCCAGGGGGTGCTGTGGTAGTGTGCAGGAGTCCAGAGCTACAGAACTGAGCCCACACCATCATGGGTTTTGACTGGCACGAGGTGTACTGTGCTGTACCACTCTGTGGGCTAGACTGTAGTAAGCAGCAGAGAAATAGCCTAGATAGTACCAAAGGAGGAGGGGAGATGGAAAATGCACATGGAGACAGCAAGTGGAAGGCATAGCATTGTAATGCTGAATGAACTGCCAGGCTCAGCTTGAACTGGATGACTCCAAGATTTTAGTGAAAAAGGAGGGAACTGCATGCTGAGCCTAATTTACTGGAGAGTGCAATTTGGTGTGAAGGTGTTTTTGAAGATGACTGAAAATGCCATTAAACAAGAGTAGAGTCCAAGAAGGTTGAGTAGTGTTTGAACCTGTTTGTTCTTCTCCCAATATCTGAGAGTGCAAAGTGCTCTAGCTGTTGAGTGCTTCTGTCTTACTTTGTTTGAGCATTACCTCTCCAATCAGGCCCAAATTCAATGTGAGGGAGCCTTTCTCCTCCCCATGCTATGCACACAAGTTCCCTCTTCTTTCGTCCGTCCCTGTGTGCCTTTCTGTTGTGGCCTCCTCCCTACCCTCTAATTTGAGTTGCAAACACACTCTGCATTCTCCAAATGTGAACACACAGGGGGGTTCTGCCTACCTCTTCAGTTTGGCTGGGGAAGCTGCCCCATTTTCTGAGGTGGGAGAGCACAGAGAGACACCCCCTCCTATCCCATATCTTGTGCACATATATTGCTCTCTCTTCTTCCCCCCTTATATCAGTGTGTGGGGCACCTATATTCTGACCTCAGTGTTTGAGGAGATGGGGGTCTTCAGCCCTGCCCTTTCCTCTGGTGTGTAGTTGTGTGCTTTAATGGTGACTTTTCTCTCTGTTCCTTTTTTCCGTGCCTGTGCATTTCTGCTGCTGCTTATACCTGCCTCAGGGGAGCGTTATTGGCAGGGGGGCCCTTGCTGGCACACTAATGTGTGAATAGTTTCTGTGCTTTTCTTCTCATCTCCTCTCTTCCCTTCTCTTTCCCTCTCTCAATGATGTGTCCAGAAAAGGAAGTCGAGCTCCAGTGTGCATTTGATGGTGAGCACCTCCCGTAAGCTGCCTGCGATTCGTGCCTCCGCCATTCTCCATGCCATGCACGCTCGGCTTGTGCTCATCACCCTACATAGCATGTCCGTGCCAGGGGGTGGCCGGGGGGGTCAGTGTGCACCCAGGGGTCCATGTTCTCACAAAAAGGGCTCTGTGATCCTCTGGCCACATACAGCTCCCATTTTGTGCAGAAAATCCAGCTGCTGGCAACTCAGTTTGACTTTGCGTGCTCTGAGTGTGAAATGAAAAAAGACAGTGGTCTCCTGGGCTCAGCAGAGCAGGTGTGTGCCTTCCTGGACAGGAGGCTTTGTCATTCTGTTGCAGAGGTGCCAAAAAGAGGAACAAGTGCTTTGCCTGGTGTTGGTGCTGCCATCCTTGATAGGAGTCTTGCAGTGTAGAACAAACTGGGAGTCACTCCAAATGTGGCAGAGACTGATGGGGCTCCACTGTTCAGATGAAATGTGTGGGCACAGCACCACTGTGCAGCTCAGAGCTGCCTGGTCACTTCTTTTTTTAGCATACTTACTGAAAAGGTTTGTTCAGAGCCTTTATAATCCAAAACTTCCTTTTGTCCTGATCTTGTTTATGTATCCCAGCATGACCAAATACTAAGTAATTGACCCCCTGTCCTGTTCATTTCCTTTTTCATCCATCAAGGTGTTTGACATTTATAGAATTTGTTTAAAAAATAGTCAAATCCACTCTCAAGGGTTCAAAGAGGAAATTGGCCAGTGTCATATTGTCAGAAGTCATACACGGCCCAATGACACACTTTGACACCAAGATACGAACAGTAACCAAAGGACAAGAATTAGTTATTGTATTATCTCCTATGCACAGAAAAATAACAGAAAGGATTTCTCCCATTTCAGATAGAGGTGGGAATGTTACAGTACCAAGACAGCAGAATAATTGTTTTTGCATTACTACCTGGAAGATATTTCTCCTCTTCCTCCTTCAATGACACCTTAAAACTGTGTAAAAAAAAACCACAAAAAAAGTAATCCCAAAGTACTGCTTTGAAAATCTGAAGTGAGTGACTAACTTTTCACCAGCCCTGCCTTTTATGTGGGGCAGAAGTTCACTTTGCCTTTCTTGCCCTTCTGCCAGCAATACTTAAATTTGCCTACTGCCAGCAATACTTAAATTCTCTTTGCATATTGTTTTAAAGCAGTTGGGATATGTAAACCATGTAAGCATCAGCCTCTGAAAATATGGAAGCAGTGAAAGTGGCTGAATAACCAGACACGGCCCACGTATTGGTAGTTTCTTTTAGTTGGCTATGTGTGTGTGTCCCTACGATATGAGCACTGGTCTGTTTTCTTTCTCTTGCACCCTCTGTTTTGCTCGTGCCTGTCTGTCTGTCTGTCTGTCTCTTGTCGAGCTCAGGAAATGTTGCCAACTGCTGTGCCAAAACGAATTGTGTTACAGATCTTAAGAAGGACCTAGCACCTTTTTAGGTGAATGAGCCTCTTTTAACTTGAGTTGTATAGAATTACCAAGGATTGCACCCTGGCCAGTGACTGATGCTGGCTGGCAGCAGGGGGGAAGGAGGGGTAAGAGTTGGCTGTGCTGCCTGCACCTCTGGGAAGGAAAGGCTGGCTTGTTCCAGGGAAGAGCACGTGGTTAGATGGCCACAGGATGTGTGTGCAGGAAGCTCAATATGTCAGATACCTTCCTTCACCTGAGAAAGAGCTGTGAAAAACATGCAGGCTAAGCTGCCTCCAATTTCATTGGGACACTATCCTGCAGTAAAAAGCTATCCAATTCTGGACTAGCAAACTTGGTTGTCCTTCAGCCCACTGGCTGGGGAAGAATATTGTGGGTGAGCTGGGTGCTCAGTGCAGACTGGAGGGTAGGCTGTGTGCTTTGAGTATGTGGGGCTTTGCACTTTATAAGGCAACATAAGACTCCTAACAGGCTGTTGTCAACTTTTTATTTGCAACAGTGGCTTCATGGATGTTTGTTTAGGTTTTGGTCGTTTTGTTGGGTTTTTTTCTCATTTGGCCTTTTAGTTATAAAGCCTTCCAAACCAGTGGAATTATTTTTGTATAGCTTCTTCCGTGCTAATTTTATCTTCTTATCCCAGTGGGATAAGAAAAATGGGTTACCTTCCTCTCACTGGAAGAGGTTTGGAAGATAGATCTCTGCATTAGGATGGCTGTTTCTGAAGAAGTACAAGAGCCTCAGTGCTGCGTGGAGAGGTGGACCATTGTCAGAAGTTTGTGCCATAAAATAGCTTGAGATTAACTTTTTCAGGTTGATCTGTCTCTTTGACATCTACAGTGACCTGTCATCTCTTCTGCCATCAGGCTGGAAAGACATGCATAAAACAAAACTCTTGGAAGGCCAGAGTCTTAGGACAATGCAGGGATGTATAGAAAGAGGCAGCAAACCATAATTCCTGTGGTATTTCTCCTTTCTTAAGTTGGAGTTTGAGTGTAAATGTTGGGGTTTTTCCCCACAGACTTCTAAAGAGTTCATTTCTGCCTCTCTTTCTTGTACGTCCTCCCCCCTCCATGTGCCCCATCTTCCTCTTTTGTTTCTCCTCTCTCCCTCTCCAAAATGGATAGTTAAGCCAAGACCTGTTGCTTGTGAAGAAAAGCTGAATTAGTAGGTGTTTGTTAAGTCTCGGTCTTATAAGATCTGTCACTGGTTGACATAATTATACCTTTGGCAGATGTTTTCCAGCTTAGCATTTCACTTTTCGATTCTTTGTGGTGTTTGTGGTGTGGTGATGAGGGCCTGATGTTTTGCAGTATGAGTTTGCACTCCCTGAGTGGGATAGAGAGCCACTGCAATGAGGGCATACACTACTGTGAGCTCCCATCAGGTGCCCTGATCTGTAAACTGAGGAGTGTGAGTGAGGCTCCTGCAGAGGCAATTTTGACCTTGCTGCTGGCGTTCAGTGGCAAAAGAGACGTAGCCTGGTGTGGGGGGTCACACGTGGGCTGGATTTGTGGTCTAGGAACCCTGTACTTATGGATAGGTTTGGCTTCCTACAAACATAGACTTGGTTCATTCCTGACATACATGATTCAATGGGATGATTCTTTTCAGCAAGCTGGTGATGGCCTCACTGTTGTGCTGTATGAATGCAGAAAATGGAGATTTTATTCTTCTGCTACAGCTACAAGAGAGTCTGAAGAGGGGAAAGATGAAAAGCTGCTGGGCATCATCCAGAGAACTTCCTACTTGTGGAACTATATGGCCTTTTCCTTATGTCCCAGTCCCATTCCTTTCAATATTTTGGTCCTGAAGTCTCTTTGTTCAGGTTACAACAGGGATACAACATATCATACATTACTTTTTCTCTACCTTTTCTAGGCTTACCACGCTTTTACTTGGCTCAATAGATTCTCTGGAACTCTCACCTAGAACTGTTTCTGTACACTTTGGGACACCTCAGACTTGACTCCCATTTGTGCCCTGTTAGAGACCATGACTGCTGTGTGTTTCTCACTTTTGTAGTCTCTTTCTCTCAGGACAGCTGCCATGTCTCATTTTCCTTCACCAGATATTTTTTGTTAGTGCTCATTGCAGGATTCTCCCCACCCCTTTGGGCTGCTGCCTTTTTGCCTTCTGTTTTCCTTCCTTATAGCTCTAGCAGTCCATTTGCATTTGAATTTTGGTACACCCCTTACAACTTCTATTGCCTCTGAGGGAAGGATGATGTCCAGCAACTGGGGCAGGACTCCTCCTTCCTCCCTCTTCTTGGTGACTGAGATTGTGGGGAGGGTCGGGTCTGAGGAGAGATGGTGGGGGTTGAAGCAATACTGTCATTTTCTTGCTGCCTCTGCTGCCCAGCATGGAAACTAAAACCATGTTTTTCTGTCTCAGCCACAGAGCAACAACAAAACCAGTATAGTAAGCACTGCAAAAGAAACACCCCCAGTGCAGACGTCCATGGTATCTTCCCCAAACGCTATTTTTTTTTTCCTGTTTGGATAAGTTTTGATTCTGTCCTCTCCCCTTCTCCTCCCAAACCCCTTCCCGAGTGCTGCTTGTGCCACTCTGTTTCAGCTTATGTTTTGGCTTCATTCTGTCTGTGTCCCTGTGCTGCTGTGGGGCCTGATCACAGCCTCACAGGCTTTGGGATGGGGGTGCTGAGCAGAGCTGTGGTTGGATGTGGGGATCGCAGCTTGCCTGGACTTCCCCGTGTGCCACCCCTGTATAGTTCTGTGTGTCCCGTTCATCTGTTCCTGCTGGCTTTGGGGAGGATGGTTTTGAAGAAGAGAGTGTCAAGCTCCATCCACTCTCCAACACTCAGGAAATGGAGGATGGACTTCAGGACACCAGAGAGGGAAGGGCAGACAAAGGGTTTTTAGAAGAATCCTGTGCTGGCCTATTTGGCCTGCTCAGTTGAGTGGCTGATCTCCTGCAGCTCACAGACTTGCTGGGCTGGCGCCTTCTGTTTGGCCTGTGTGCAAGCTCTGCAGTGCCAGCACAGTGCCAGTGCCAAGTCCATTGAATGGCACAGCTTGGGTGTGTGGCCCTGCCTCAGTACCCATGGAGTCAGGCAGCAGGGCAGCGGGTGGCAGAGGCAGATGGAAGAGTGTGCAGCACTGCCCAGCACTGTCCCTGATGCCCTTGCTGAGCCACCCAGCAACAACAGCAGTGGGAGGAGATGGTGCAAGATCCTGAAGTCTTGTCCTGATAATGAAGGGATGAGTGCAGGAGCTAGTTAGCACCCATAGGCCTGGTAGCTGCTCTTTGTTGTCTGTCTCTGGAGAGCTGGATTTGGCATTCTGGGCATGGGACGTGGGATTTGGTGTTGGGGTTTTTTTTTGTTGGAGAATGAAGGATTCTTGGGACACTTCATAATTTTCTGCTTTCCTTTCACTAGCTTTTTCATTATGTTTTTGATATGGAGAGAGCCTTTCTAAATTATTAAATATTATTATTATTGCAATTGGAGCTCATTTCAGAGGCTTTTAGAAAAATGTGCCTTTTTTCACAGTTCCTTAGCAACTCCTCTCTGAGAGGCATTGAGGTGGTCTGGCTCATCCTATTTTTATTATGAAAATTATGAATGTCCCTTTTTTAGGGTAAAATACCCAGCAACCTTTCCAAAAAACTGGGAGACAAAGGCCCCAGCCCAGTATTATCCTTTCTTTCCCCTTTCCTCTTCTGAAGCATTTTCGAGTGAGGATGCTGTTGAGGGGTCATTACCTCATGAATGGCTGCAGACGGTGCAGACTGGCTGCTTGGTTGCCCCCTGGTGTCTGTGGCAGCCTGGTTCACTGGAAGCGAATTGGGAATTAGGGGCAGTTGCAGGGAAGCTGGGGGCTTTGTCTCCTTGTGACTGTAGCTTTTAGTGCAGCCTCTCTCTTAATGAAACCTGTGCAGGAAGTGTGTGCGCACGCACGCAGGCACACGTGTGCTGTTTGGAGTTTGTGGTTTGATTTGACTTTTTTTAATGTCAGTCTCCTTTTCTCCACTTGCTGGGGAGTGAAGGTAAATTAGAGAATGCTTTGGAACTAGAGTTTAATGATTCTTCCATCCTTTCCTAGGAGCCTCAAACAACTGTTGTCCATAATGCTACAGATGGCATAAAGGTAAGGGATAGGAGTGTTGTTAGAAAAACCTCTGCTTCTCTCTTGTTCCTGTCTTCATGTGTCTTAATTCAGTTTCTACCTTTCCAATGTCTGGTTTGTAGCATGCTCCTGAATACTGCTGACAATAGGAGGGTTGTGTTATATGGCTGTGGATCTCTGGAAGAGGCTGAGTAAAAACAACTGTTTGGATAGTAACATGTCTTTCCTATTGTGGTATATAACTACCACTCTCTTTCATATGTGGGATGGAAGAGGAGAGATAGGCACTTATGCAATTTTTTTTTTTTCTTCTACAAATGGACACTTCTCTGAGAAAGCCTAGGAATCCTTCTTTAGCTTCTTGTGGCTATTCTTCCAAACAGATGCAACTATCATTAGATTTAATTTGACAGAGTTTGGTAACTTCCACACTTGTAGAAGTTCTGGGTTAAGAGCTCGAACATGCAAAAGCTGAGCAGAGATGCTGTTATGTTATGCTTTGTATTTGGCCTGCTTACATTCAAATCTTCCTTGTATCATCCTCTCCCTTCCATCCCTGCCAACGTTTTTGTGCTTTTACTCTTCTTTCTCACAAAGAAATCAAACTATTTGCTCATTCTCCCAACTGCTGATGCCTGGTAATGCTCTGTTCTGCCGTGCAGGGTTCCACAGAGAGCTGTAACACCACAACTGAAGATGAGGATCTGAAAGGTAGGTATTTTGCCTGTAATTTCTAATACAGCTAAGTGTAGGCAAGGGATTCTAGAGATTCAATCATTGCCTTGAACTAGCTTCCCAGATTTCTGTGTCTGACTCAGTTCATAAATTCGCCATGACGCTGTCATTCCTGTCACAGTGGGACCATGCACTGGGGAACCATCTGACTTGGCCTCTGCGGTATATAAACACTGAGCTAATTTGTTTTTGTCTCAGAGTTGGAATTCTTTTCTTGCATATATCATAATCTGTTCATCTCCAGTCCATTTCTAGGTGTGGAAAATCCCTACCAGTCCCTTGAGGTTTGAACTCTGCTTGTGTGTTTCTGCTTCCCTGTAGATTGCAGAGAGTTGAAACATCTCTGTCACTACTCAGACTCCCTTTTCACCCCTTTCTGGGAATGTCTTCCATGACATGCAATGACTTTCCTTGTTATTTTTTCTCTTTGGGTCTGTATTTTTTTAAGATGAAGATCATTCTCAGCCTGTTGTCCTTGACTGAGATATCAGTAGAGGGAGAGGCCAAGAAGAGATTTCATATATTTCAGTGACCATATCATAAATATCCTGTGCTTGTAAACCTCTGAAATGAAGGAGCTCCAAGTTCCATATCTGCTCATGTTGTTTGAGCAGCTATTTTTTGCCTAACCTCCCTAACGAAGGATGAGCAGACATCTTCCTGAATAAACAAGTTTGAGATGGGTGAAGGTAGTTTGCATTCTGAGACAAATGTGTTAATAACTTGCATTTTGAGGCAGAGGTATTCTCATTCTCCATGTAGTTTATCTGAGTTTCATATCCAGGGAAAAAGCAGTGCTGACCCTGTGATGTAGCAGCAATGTCACCTCTGTCAGTGGGGTAATTCCTGATGCTTTTCCTGTGGCTTGTCACAAGCTGCTGGCTCCTCTTTTGAGGAATCACAGGGAGCAGAAACACACGCCAGTGAGTGAATGAGCTCTGCAATACAGATTGTTTGAGATAAGACCTGGCCTCATTATAGGACAGTGTTCTAGCTCCCACCTTTTTGCCAAAGAGTAAGCTGTGGGTTAGGAATCTAGCTTTGAGTGACAGGAACTGGATGAGTTTCATAGTGCAGTTATAAATTTGATTTATCAGCTCTTCTGGATAGCCATCCAGAATGGGTATTTGTCCAGAACCTTGTCTCCTGTGGCACTTTTTATTCTGGAGAGGTTCCATGGTTGAGCTAGCTGAGCCAATGGGTGTTGTAAGTCAGGAATACAAATGCTGCAAGGAAAAGAAGTCTAGGACTGCAACAGAAGGTGGGTAGGAAGGAAGGCAGCTGGTCAGTGTACAGAGTTGTATATGGCTACATTGCTACAGATCAAAACTTTGGTTTTTTTTGGCAGAGGTTAGAAAATTTTGTTATGATTTAATAGAAGGGAGCATTTGAATGGTGATTGGGAGGGAAAGAGTTTGCACAGTAGTGGTTTGTGCTGTGGCCAGCTCTGGTAATTTTAGTCCTCCAGTTTTAAGTGTAGCTGTGTTCACCAGTGTTCTTTTTCCATTCCTGCCCTTCCACATTTTAAGATAAGCAAGTACTTGGGCAAAACTAAGTAGACCAAAAGGTTTGGGAGTGTTGAAGTTCTCAGTGTTCTGCATAGCCATGACTCTCGGAAAAGGGAAGTGCTTGTGCAGTTCCTCTGCCAGCTTCTTGTTTTAAATAGACACCAGGATACACAGATCAGCTCTGCTGTGCTGTAGGGGACATTATCTTTATCCATCAGTGACAGTGGCCTCAGGGATTTGTTGTTTCCACTGTGGTGAGGCTAAAGGCAGTGTGTGTCGTCGTTCTTCCTCCGCCCCCCTGCCCTTGTGTCATTCTAAATTGCACAGCAGGTTCATGTTGTCGAGCTGTCTACTTGGCTTTGCCCTGGAGGATACTCCTGCATGTTTTGTGCCCAGCATTGTGGTTTCTTTAATGTTCTCCTATTTACTTTCTCTTTTTTTATTTACTGAACTTGCGTGTTTTGTTTGTGTTTGTGTTTTAATTCCCTGCCATGCTAGCTCCCCCTCTCTCCACCGGGGACGGCAGCTCAGTGCTTGAAGGACGGAGGCACAGTGAGAGCAAAACACAGACTGAGTCCATGCAGTCCCAGCTTTCTCTCTGTTTCTCAGCCAGTAAGTCCAGGGGTGCAGTGCTTCACAGCATCTTTTTCTCACCCCTTCCTCCACCCTTCCCATTTCTCCTTACCTCAACTTCCTTCCAATGTGTTGATTTTCCATTTCCAGTGTTCCAGAATACAAAGAAATCATCTCCCTTCCTGCAAAATACCCTCCTTTGCACACTGAAATTTTCCAAACATTTCCTTCCCCTTCTGAAAAAAAAAAAAAAAAAAAACAAAAAACAAAACAACCAAAAACCAGAACCTCATCCTAGCTAATTTCATTCCCTTGCTTTCATCTGGATGAAATGTGGAGTTCTGTGCAGAGACACTGCCTTTTGGGGTTTCCTTGGGCAAGTCACTGCATCTCTTAGTTTTTCTTGTGGTAAATGGGGTCAGTGGTGCAGGTCTGCTTATGTGCTTGTGGAGGGGATGCATGAGACTGAATTCAGTCGCACTGCTCAGAACTTCTGAGGACTTCTGACATGGATGATGCTCAGAAGTACCAAAGGAACAAAAACCATTTTTTTCAGACTACTTTAAGGTGCTTTGAAAGGGAGGCTGTGGCTCCTGAAAGACCCCAAAGCATTTTTTAATCCATTATCAGGTGCTTTGAGTGAAAATTCTGGGATAATGTTGGCTCTGAAGAGCATTTGTCTGTCACGAGCTTTACCTTGTGTGTTTGTCTTTAGCTCACTTAGCTGGTACTATGGTTAGTTTATGAGTTATGGTAAGTTCTGCCTGATAGCTCCTGAACTTGCTATCTCTGTATAGAAGCCTGTGGCTTCCGAAAATTCCGAAAAATGCATATGAAAAAGGCTATTAGGTTGGAGAAAATCTAGGTGGAATTCACAGCCTTTCTCCTACACACATACTGTACTAGCTGTCTGACTTTAAAGCAATAGTAGAAGGATCTTTAGTGTGAGCTGGGAGCATCTGGAATATCTGATTCTGTTCAGGTCAGTCTAGGAAGGAAGAACCATGTGTGTCCTCTTCTGTCTCTTCCTGCGGTATTTTCCTGGTTTTCTACACACAGCACCAGTATCTCATATACTGCAGCAGTTGGAGTGTCTCTGTTAGTAGCTCAAAGTATGAACTAGCTCAAAGGATGTCAGACTGCTGGTTTGTAAGGTGCAATAGGAAAGGTGTTTTGCCTAGCCAGAATAGAAGGGAAATGATCTCTTCTGAAGTCCTTTTTGCTGTGAGCTGTCCATCACTGCTCTCTTATTAATTCCTTCCTCTTGCTCATAGCAAGGCCCTGCTTGGTACACTGAGGAGTGCTGAATCACCTCTCTGCCAAGTGGGTCAGTGTTCTCCTACTTTGCTTACCTTCAAGTTGAGATGTGCAGTGATTTGGATATCCCTGCTTTCTTTAACCCCATCTTGTACTTGCCCTTGTGCTGCTGTCACTACTCTGACCGCTGTTTTAGGTCGCCCTCAAACTTCCTCCAGCACTGGTGCAATTCCTGCTGTGCTTTTTGCACCAGTGCCCGGGTGGCCCCTGCCAAGCAGTGTGTGGCCCAAGTGATGTGACAGAGGCAGGAGAGCAGGTAGAAGTTACTGGGATGTGGATGTGTCTGTGTGCTGACCGGGGCTGGGGCTGTGTGTGTCTGCACTTCTTTGTTGGTTTTTATTTTACTTTCTAATTTTTGTCTGTTTATTATTTTAACGCTTACATTTGTTTTGCAGCTACACAGTCTTGTGAAGAGAAGCTCCATGCCTGGGACAGCCCAGGGCAGACATTGGAGTTAGAGCGTGCTCGGTCGGAGCCTTTGCTAACTCCAGTAGTTCCCTTTGTACTTAACCGGGCACCGTGTAAGTTAGCAGCTGGGTAGCAGTAGTGGAGTAGTGCAACTCACGCTAGTTACCCTAGATGTAAAGTTCCCTTCTCTATCCCCCCGTCCCTCACCCCGCCCGTCCGAGCCGGGCCGGGGCCGGGCGCTCCGAGCTGGCGCCATCGGCCCGGTGGGGGCGCGGCTGCAGGAGCGGGTGCGGGGAGCGGCGGCGGCCGCCGGGGGGCGCCACGCGCGGGGAGCGGGGCCGCCCTCAGCCCGGCCCACCCGCGGCCGCCGCCCCGGCCCGGCCCGCGGGGGACACAGGGCCCGGCCCCAGGCCTGCCCCGGCCGGGAACGGGGCTCGCTGAACGCGCCCGCAGCGCTCCCCGGCCGGCAGCGTAGCTGCTGCGGCGGGGCTGCCTCCTGGGCTCGCACAAGGCAGGGTGGAGCAGCCGTGGGCCACGCTCGATGGCCGTGCTGGTGCATGTCGTCTCCCGCTTGTGCCTCTGCCGTGCCAGTTTGGAGGACCCGCGGATTCATCGGGAGCGGCAAGCGCCAATGCCGCCCCCTGGACATCCCGAGGCGCTCTGTCCTTCGGACAGAGCGGTCACCTCCCATGTGCCGGTTCTAGCTCGGGACATGTAGTGAGAGCCAGGAGACGAGCACAATCTGATGGGATGGACTAGTGCTGAAGGACAGGCCTGATGGCACTGCATCAAGGCACCTCGGAAGGGAATGCAGATTTCCTTAAGATGAGCCAGCACACCGTGACTGTGGACTGCAGACTCCCTCACTCATCCCAAATGTAGCCTTTCCCATGCACTCCATCTTCTGGACATGGGTGGTGCATGGTTTGGAGGTCCAACCAGCAGCCCTTTTTCATGTGAAAGTTATCCCAGACAACTTGCTTGTAAGGACATTTTTCACAACAGACACAGCCCACTGTATCATTTTGACCCATTCCCTGTGTACATCTTTTCACATGTGGGAGTGTATACAGCCTGCATAGTAAAACCAGCCAACTTACTGTTATGAGCCAGATGTCCCCTGTCTGAGGGGTTTCTGAGGCTGGCTCAGTAGTAAAATTCTCTTTAGTGATTTCCAGAGTGGGTATGGACATCTTTCATGGCCAGTGAGATTATTATCTTGTTGCTCTTTGGGTGCACTTACCAATGGTGGGATGAGGTGCATGGGCAAGGGGGGAGCAGTTCAGAGTAGCATCTTCTGGCATTTAGAATGGAATTCAGTTTCCCTGACTTGAACATCTAAGGGTAGTAGGTCAGTAGGTCCTGATTTAAACACCATCCCCCTAATCATAGGCCTCTAAGATGCCTATATGAGACTTCCCAGAAGTCCCAGCACAATTTGCTTCAGGGCCCAAAGGGAGAACAGTCAGGGGACTGGTTCTATTTCAGACATGTATATTTTAGATGCTGAAGGGTACAAGAATGGCACTTCTAGTGGCAGGAATTGTATATTATCTGATAACATTGAAAAGAATGCTAGAGAACCTCTTAAATGCCTGTATAATGTGCAGAAGAGTCTACCTACAGGTGTGGGGAAGGCTGAAGAGATGCGAGGTTGTGCATATAGGCTCAGGCATAGGTATGGTGCACACAGTAGTCATAGACTATAATTGTGTTGTTTAACAGACCTAATTGAAACTTTGTAAATGTTATTGATTCTTGAGATCAGCATGGATGATGGAGCACTGCAGAGGGTATGGGGCCTGGGCAAACTGTTGTGGGGAACCAAGAGAAGAGAATGCAGAGGTGCTGGCCACATGGGGGCCAAACAACAATAGATAGACAGCCCTTGTCTTCATTCATCTTGAAGTCCAGTGTGCTGGGTTGGCTTAATGGCAGTGCTGTCAGAGTGCTATAAAGAATTGTGCCATAGGGATTGGCAGAAGGTAACTGCCTGAGGAACAGTGTGCACTCTCAGACATAGCTAGGACCTGCTCATTCAACCCATCCATCCTGCTGCTGTCATCCTTCTAGCTTGCAGAAGCCATCCCTACATGTCCCAGTTGCTTGTGCAGCATTCACAATAGCTGAGGTGTTGATGATGGTGATAGGCAAGTTGTTGGGAGACTCTTTCCAATTGGCTTGATCTGTGTGGTGGCCATTTGTATATGGCTACTGTGGTGAAGGTTTTCCACGTCTTAAGCTGCCAAACTACTTCACATGGGCAGGGCCACTGGCATTCATTGGTCAGACTCCCCAGAAGCAGCTCTCTGGCTGTCATTTAGGAGATACCTTTGTAGAAGAAAAAAAAAAAAAGAAAATTAATATGGTTTCTTTATTTCCTTTCTCCCTGCATTATGGGATCACCATTTCCCTTTCATACCACTGCCCCCCTACTCTCATGTGGATTGCTGTCTTAACTGCATATCTCCAGAATGCAGGGAGCAGCATCCTATGAGATCTAGACTAATGGTGCTCTACAAATTGCTTGTAGGAAGCACCCACTAGCCTCATATTTCTACTGAACTCTTCAGCACAGCTAAATTGCTCTTTCTTCTTGTTCACAGTGCGTAAGCAAGAGATCATTAAGATAACAGAGCAGCTGATAGAGGCCATCAACAATGGAGATTTTGAGGCTTATACGTAAGTAGAGATGCTTTCTGACAGGTTGTTTATCAGTTTGTGTGCAAGTGATGCTCTGGCTCCTGGGTATGAGGAGCTGTCACACAGTCAGGGATGGTAAAAGGTTTTATCCTTCTTAGCCTACATCAGTTAGGATGGAGTAGTAGAGCTCTAAATGAATATTAAGTCAGGTAGCACACAGCAACAGGAGCAACAATAGGAAAATGTCCTGGGTTTGTAAGAAAAGTGCAGGGGAGGGCAACGAGAAGAGCAGAAAGAGAATAAAAGGAAAGTCAATAACCTAGAAATTTATTTCATGTGAAATGCCATCTAGTTGGCTTCTTGAGTTATGGTAGGGTTGAGTCTTCAGGAACTTACTTCTTGTAGCAGGGAGATGTAGTTAGGTGGACACAGGGTGTGAGTCAAATGGCATAGCAGCACTTCACTGTGTGAATAGCTCTTGGGCTCAAATTCAAACTGTAAACCTGTGCTGCTTTTCTTTGCAGAAAAATCTGTGATCCTGGCTTGACCTCATTTGAACCTGAAGCACTGGGGAACCTGGTTGAAGGAATGGATTTCCACAAGTTTTACTTTGAAAACTGTGAGTGGGTAGATTTGGTAACTCCAACACCTTTCTCTCTCCTCTTCCTTTATGTCACATTTGGGGAAGAAAATTTGCCTTGTTGTTACTGATTGTCAGAGTAAGCAGGAACTTGATTGTGCTTGGGTTATGATGCATTCATAAAAGCCAGCAGCCTTTCTGTCAAAAAGCCTGTTCAGCAACAATTTCAATTCTAACCCCCACATCCCTTCACTCTAGGCATACAATCTGCCAGGTGGAAATGTTTTGTACCTGGCACGGACTGCAGGAGTTTTAAAAGTTTGACTCACTGGAGTTCTTACTGATATGAAAATGGAAAAAATGATCAGATTTTGGCGGAAGCAACATGTATGTTTGGGGTAGACATACTGAATGGTCAGGCACAAAGATGCTTTTGCTTTGAACTTTCCCTGGATGGTTTCAGCTCTCTAACACCTAATGAACCTTTTACATAGACAAGAGTCACCTTGTCAGTCTGGGGCAGGAAAGAGTTGGGAGAAATGCTGTCATTTATACTATGGGATTTGTCTCCTTTCCTGGATGTCTCCACAGGATGAGATAATTGAAATTTAAATCCTGAGCTGTTCAATCTGTTTTATTTTGGGGGTTAGGTCAAGGTCCTTTGTATGGGCAAATGTAGTTCTCTAAGTATGCAGAGACTTTGTCTCTCTCAACAGCCTATTTATGGAGTGATTCTAACACTTCTCTGAGGTTTGTTCATATTTAATGCTGTCCTAGCTTAAAGATCTCCTGATTACTGACTCCTTTGCAATGATATTCTGTCAGTGAAAGTTCTTTCCCCATAACTGAAGACACAGCAGCAGAGGAAGTGGGGGCAAAGGGGCCAGGGCATTCCTGGCAGTAAGTGTACAGTTCGTAGCGAGAACAACAGGTGATAGGGGTAAGAATTGCTTGGACTTTTCCTGAAAAATTGCAGGACCAATTTTTGTGGTATTCCAGAATCCAGTGAAAGGTGAGTAGAATATAGAAGAGGTTGGAGAATGTGGGACGCTGTTCCTCCTTAGCTGTAAAATGAACCCGATGGTTTTGCATGTCCTGCCAGTACTGTCGAAGAACAGCAAGCCAATCCACACGACCATCCTGAACCCGCACGTGCACGTCATCGGGGAGGACGCCGCCTGCATCGCCTACATCCGCCTGACGCAGTACATCGACGGGCAGGGCCGGCCCCGCACCACGCAGTCCGAGGAGACGCGCGTCTGGCACCGCCGCGACGGCAAGTGGCTCAATGTGCACTACCACTGCTCTGGAGCTCCTGCAGCACCTCTCCAGTGAGGATCACATACGGGTATGGGTACATCACACACGGCTGAGGCTGCTCTCTGTGGGAATTCGGCATTCGGGGCCGTTTAGCTGACTGTCAGAGAACCATCTTTAGTTGTCTGTACGGCTCAACACTTTGGCTTGTAGATGGTGTTCCTTTAAGTCCTGTCCTCTGGACTCAGTAGGGTTATCTGCCACTCCTGACAAATGGGAGTCATGTGCCAGACAGCTGTTCCTGGGCATAGGTACCCTTGTAGCAGCTGTGCTTCCTCCCAGGTGCTCAGGTCTGTGCTTGGACAAATGGCTAATCTGGAGCAGAGAGGAAGAGTATCTCATGCTGTGCACAGGTTGGCCCTTTCACATCTACCTTTCAATGCTGGGGGTCATTTCAGAGGACTTTTTTGATGATTATGTCATCTTCTAGAAAGGATACTGTAGAATCCATACTGAACAATTTCTGTGCCATAAGGGGTAAGGGTTTATTCATATAAATTTTACTACTGATTTTCCGATAAGCAAAAAGTATTTAATGTACCACGTTGAGAAAACTCAGAGGGGAAAAGAATCTAAACAAACAGTAATATCAGAGGATTTAAAATATCCCCCAATTAACTTGCCACAATTCATAATTGGAAGAAACTTTGGCTCTAAAATATGTCATGACAAAATGATTGTTGCTTGCTCCTAAGGACATCAGATCCACTTCTTCAGCATTAAGGCATTCTTGTTTATTGCCTTAATGTGGATGTACAAAGTCTTTCTGCATCCTTTCGTTTTATGCTGAAATACATGTTACATCCATTTTATAGTCCAAAGTTTCCTAATCTTAGGACCTTTCTACTAAGTATTTTCTATTTAAGGGCAAACACAACAAACATTTCCATCTGGGAGGCAACCTTTTTTTATGTGGTCATTTAAGGATGAACCGCTCAAGTATAGCTGCTACTTGAGTCCTAGTTCTGTGAACAACTTGGTACTAAGCCAAGAGCAGTTTATATTCGTGTGTTGTGAGGTATTCAACCCTGCTGAAGGCAATGGGAAGGAATGTGAACTATCACAAGCAAGCTGCAGAGGTCACAGATGGAATTTGAAAAGCAGAAGCCAGTTGGGGGCACCAGAAGCAGGGAAGCTTCAAGGGAGCTGGAAAATCAGCTGCATTTCCAGGGAGTAAGGCAGTGAGAAGGAAAAAGCCTTTGCAGGAAAACAAAAAAAAACTTGCATCAGATTTCATCACAGAAATATTGAGAGAGATGTCTGTCCAAAAAATTATGCAGAAGAAATTATTAAATTAAAGATCAGTATGGCTCAGTGGCTATGCCTATGACTTCTGAGGAAATTTAGGAATGGAAAGTCTGCTGCAGAAGAGGTATGTTTCTTGGCTGTGGAAATGCTGAAGCCCTCCAAAAGTATGTGCTGGAGGGTTTCTGAAAACTGCAGAGCAGAAAGTATTTCCAAACCACAAAATGTTGGTTAAAACAATATTTAAAAATACCCTGTAAACTAATGGAAGTTGAAGTATTTGCATACATTTCTGGGTTCTGGAGGAGGTATACCCACAAGCAATTACAAATGGGGTCAGTGTGGGCAGCCCCCATCTGAATGCACTGAATCATTTTGGAGTAGTGTTATCCTATGTGCAGTGAAAGCTAAGGATGAAGAATGAATGAGGTGAGTAAGAATGCTGAAATAGAAATTAGTGGTTTCTTCTCACCTGGAAGGCAGAGTTCAGTTCTGGGTAAATCATCTGAAAAGGAAACTGCAGCCAGAAAAAAAGTTTGATATTAATCAGAGGACTTCTGTATAAGGAGAGAGTGGGAACCATGAAGGGAGAAGACTTATAAGGGAGATTCTGCAAAGATTTGCAAACTAAGAAATGGTAGAAAGAAGAGTTTGGCTACATGACAGGATAATGCTAAACAAACATGAAAAAACCCCAGACTTAAAACTGATCAAAATAAATCCAGTAATTTGGTACATGAGGGTTAACTAGGAAGGGCCTTTGCTAAAAGCAGTCAAAAGGGCTACAATTTCACAAAACTGCAGAGAAGCTCGTACATTTGTTTAAATATTAAGTAAGTTCAGAGACAAAATTATGGAAGATTTGAAAAATAAAAACCCTAACAAAAATATAATTATCTTTCAGTTCAAGGCAAAAGCCAATGGAAAGTGAGGCAGATAATGTTCCTTAGGACCAGAGCTTTTGAGCACTCCTTAGGAAACTTCTTCAGCTTCTGGGTCATGGCTATGAGAGGGTGGGCTCAGGGCTGCTCCAAAGCAGCATGTAATACATTTTAGCAATTACTTAATTTTCACTGGCACTCTCAGCCCCCTGGAAGGGGATGTGAGTGCCTCTTACCTTTAGAAGTCTCCTCATGAGCTGCACTTTGTCTTGTGTTAGGGGTTTCTACCTACATTAAATAATTAACCTGTAGGAAATGTGTTTTTTTAATTGTGTACAGCTAATATATGGCTTTATTTCCTTCCATCTTCCATCCTGTTCTCCCCTCTCCTTTCTGGGTGGACATTACCTCTTCCTGACTGCAGCAACTTGTGGAGATACTCAGCTGGAGGGCAATATCTTCTTAGCAAGCAGCTCTGGAGTGCCTGAGTGACAGCAACGGTCATGTCTGTTTTGACATTAAAAAAATAAATACAAATTACAAACAGGCAGCAGCCAAATGCACGAAACCCTGCATGCATCTGATGCTCCGGGCACTGCCTTTCTGTTGTTTTCCATGGATCCATCGTGTCTGTTTCTGCTGTACGAAGGTGTTTTTAAATCTAAAAAAAAAAAAGACATGTTGTTTGTATAAAAGAATAAAAAAACAGGAATAATGCTAAATAAATGACAGATTATCCAACATGCCCCCTCCCCCAGGGCTAAGAAAGTGGCAGCAGCCGGAACATCTTTCAGAAATGAAGTGAGGGGGAAAGCAAAAGTGAAGGAGAGAAAGAGAGAAGGAGAGCAAGAAAGGAGGCGGCTTGAACAGCAGATGGCTGAACTGTGCTCCGCAAAGCGATGTGGAAGTTAATACCACAGTCGGGCTGTGCTGCAGCTACAGTCGGTGAGAGGTGGCAAGGAGAGACCCCAGAGGAGCCAGTGTGAAGACTGGGGTTCAAGAGAGAGGAGGTGCTTCTCTTCCTGTTGCCCAGCAGTCTGACTTCAGCCTGTTTCTTCCTCGATTTCTGCACAGCAAGAATACTATGGAGACCTGGTTGCTCGGCTGCTGGATCCCAAAACAGACTTTTCTTTTCTTTTTTTTTTTCCTTTTTTTTTTTTTTTTTTAAGAAATAAAACAAAATGGAATGTTGTTTTAAAACTAAAGATGGAAGTAGGGATTTAAAAATGGGTTTAAGTAACCCATTATTAACCCAATTAATTAACTTGAATAGAAGCTTGCTCTTTAGTGATACTGGTTTTAGAAACAGCCACTACCTGGACAAACATGGAGTTTTGAAGCCAGCTTATTTAATTTAACAAAATAAAAAACCATTTCATTAAGAGCAGAGATTTTAGAGGAAGAGGGTATTTGTATGGGATTTTCTATTTTTTTTTCTTTTTAGTAGCGTAGTTGGGATCCACAGTGCTGCAGAACACATGTTCCTTAGGAAGCAGACAAAAAACTTAGTGTTATGTTCTTCATGAAAACTTGCACATACACTCCTATATGAGGCATAAATAGCGTGTGTTTTTTATACTGAAATATATGCACCCTTAGAATTAAAGGGGTTACCTGGCCTCCTGTATGATTTGTTGGTCTCCAGTAAAATAGCAGTGGGAGCCAGCAGCCCCAGCCAGGTGCTTCTCCCCACCACTAACCCATCTGATGTTTGTAAGTGTCATGTTTCCTAGTGTTTATTTGGGTAATTTTTCTATTTTTTACAGTGATGTTGTAACACAGAAAACTGTCAGATCAGAACCTCAAAAGCTGTAGCTGAAGGAATCCAGGCCACCCCCCACCCCGTGTTGCCTCTGGGTGTTAGAGGATACCTCATGAAGCAGAGGGGAAAGGGAATGAACACGTGATCTGATGTTCGTCCTTTGGGCCAATTCATTTTCCTTTCTTTTCTTTGCTGCAAAAGGAGTTCAGTTCCTTTATTCATTGGGTGGGAGATACGGAAGTGTTTTGTTGACCTTACCAAGGAGGGAGCCCAGCCCCAAGAAGAAAATGGCCTTTCTGGCAGACCTGATGGGATATGTCTTGACCAAGGGAAGGCATCACTTGCAGAAGTTGGAATGGGCTTTTACCTGAATTTATCTACCCCTAATAATTTTTTGGACCTCTAGAGAGAGTTAAAATTATTTCCATGAGAGCATACTAAGTGTGTGGCAATCTTTTAGCAGACTATAGATGAGAAGAAAGAGAATTTGCAATGTTAATCCTTATTCAATAAAATGCAGACAATTAAAGCTGTTGCACAAAGTGGAGCTGTCACTTTGCAGCAGATAGCGCTCTGCTCCCTTTATTGGAGAGGTGCTATCCCACACCAGGATTAGATCAGCTAACCACTGATGAAGGAAAAGGCCATCCACTCTTCCCAGGTTTATTTAAGCAAACACCCTTTTCTTCCTCCCTTTGCTATCCCAGGGGAGGAGTGAGGAGGGGACTGAACCCATGGGGGGGCAAACACTAGATTTTATTATTTCAAAACATTTTTAAGACAGTGACTGAAGTGGAAAAGTAAAAAGCCTTGATATTTCATTCAGAAAATTTTTTAAGCCACAAAGAAAGCAAACAGATTACAGTTATGCCACTTAAAAAAGATAAATACAAAATATTATGCATGCCTTCTTTCGGTCTGATCTTCCTTGTCTCTTTACCTGATAATTATTAATAGTTAAAAAAAGAGAACCCTCTGTATTAAGTATATGCATCTTTCAGAAAAAAATTTAAAAGAAGAGAACTGTTGGGTTTTTTGTTTTTGCACAGTCTTGGAGACAAACTCTTTTGGTTTTTTTGTTTTGTTTTGTTTTGTTTCCTTTTAAGTTAATGAGAACCTTAGCTTGGTATGGCCATTATCAAACACAGCTGTACACCTTTAGCATTCTTAATGTTCTCTTATGGGGCTAATGTAAGCATCTATATAATATATATTATAAATATCACATTTTAAACAGGAAATGGAAGGCATTTGATGCAGAATTTTTGCATGATATAGAAATAATTAAAGTTAGCTAGTGTTTGTTTGTTTGGTCTGAATGTTGGTAGAACCTTCATAGCTTTGTTACAATGAAACCTTGAACTGAAGATATTTAATAAAATAACATTTAAACAGTGTAAAGTTTGGAGTGTCACATTATTCTCCTGAGCAATATGAAGTTGGTACTTCTGGGATAAGAATCAGTTGACAGAGGAGGTGTTTTTTCCTGTGTCATTTAAAAATGTAATGTTTAAAAAGTTAAGTAGGACCATACCTAAAAGGGGGGAGGGGAGAATACTAGCATTAAAAACAAAAGGATGACAGAACCTATTAAAATTACCTTTATGGCATTTCCCTGACAGACTAGGGATAACAGGGAAATTCTGCTTTTGTTCCAAATAGCCTGATCCTTGGCAAATCAATGCTATTACTTCCTTTCCTGGTCTTTGTTTTCCTCAACAATATTTAAGATTATTCTTGTGGGAGAAGCTATCTTGCTATTTGGTTTGCCTGATGTAAACAGCTGATCTCAAGTTGTGATTTAGTTATTTATTAACTAGTGTATTTTGTGTCGTAGCTGGGATGCTTCTGCAGAGGCACAGAACTTGTCAGGTCTAGCAGTGTAAGTATCATTTCTTAAGTTAAAAGTTAAGTTGGATTTAACTAATTTTGGTTTTATACTGCCTCTCGTTATCATTTCACGTATGCCCCATGAGGTAGGCTTTGTTCCGCTCGGTCCTTTGCCGCTTTGCCCTTTCTCGGTTATTCCCACCCTGCAATCTCAGCTGCTCCTGAGGGCAGGTGGCTGAGCCGAGGCTCAGCAGGCGCTGCCCGAGCACGGCTGGGCCGGGAGCGCTCGGGGGCTTCTCCGCCTGGGCTGCCCACGGGCCTCGCGTGCGGCACAGTCACTGCTGTCACTGTGCGGGGCACACACATCTCCTGTCCATCACAGTCACTGCTGTCACTGTGCGGGGACACATCTCCTGTCCATCACAGTCACTGCTGCTGTCACTGTGCGGGGCACACACATCTCCTGTCCATCACAGTCACTGCTGTCACTGTGCGGGGCACACACATCTCCTGTCCATCACAGTCACTGCTGTCACTGTGCGGGGCACACACATCTCCTGTCCATCACAGTCACTGCTGTCACTGTGCGGGGACACATCTCCTGTCCATCACAGTCACTGCTGTCACTGTGCGGGGCACACACATCTCCTGTCCATCACACTCACTGCTGTCACTGTGCGGGGCACACACATCTCCTGTCCATCACACTCACTGCTGTCACTGTGCGGGGCACACACATCTCCTGTCCATCACAGTCAGTCACTGCTGTCACTGTGCGGGGCACACACATCTCCTGTCCATCACACTCACTGCTGTCACTGTGCGGGGCACACACATCTCCTGTCCATCACAGTCAGTCACTGCTGTCACTGTGCGGGGCACACACATCTCCTGTCCATCACACTCACTGCTGTCACTGTGCGGGGCACACACATCTCCTGTCCATCACAGTCAGTCACTGCTGTCACTGTGCGGGGCACACACATCTCCTGTCCATCACAGTCAGTCACTGCTGTCACTGTGCGGGGCACACACATCTCCTGTCCATCACACTCACTGCTGTCACTGTGCGGGGCACACACATCTCCTGTCCATCACAGTCACTGCTGTCACTGTGCGGGGCACACACATCTCCTGTCCATCACAGTCACTGCTGTCACTGTGCGGGGACACATCTCCTGTCCATCACACTCACTGCTGTCACTGTGCGGGGACACATCTCCTGTCCATCACAGTCAGTCACTGCTGTCACTGTGCGGGGACACATCTCCTGTCCATCACACTCACTGCTGTCACTGTGCGGGGCACACACATCTCCTGTCCATCACAGTCACTGCTGTCACTGTGCGGGGCACACACATCTCCTGTCCATCACAGTCACTGCTGTCACTGTGCGGGGCACACACATCTCCTGTCCATCACAGTCACTGCTGTCACTGTGCGGGGCACACACATCTCCTTTTGGCGCTGGCTGCAGCAAAGGGGCTCTAGCCAGCATGCGGCCCCCATTTGGCAGGCCTGGCGGGCCTCCGTTCCCTTGAGCTCTTCCCAGGTGTGTCTGGGAAGTGGCGAAGGGAGGGAGTGGCTTTGCCTTATCGCTGAAAGCGAGTTCATTGTGCTTAATCCCCTTTAACTGCAGCAATTACCCAGTAAATAGGTGTCAGCTGGTGCTGCTTAGAGAGATGATTACTTTTGCTGCCTGATGAAACAGAAGGAAAAAAAAACCTGTCCTTAGTGTTTAAAGGGAGAAGGTAAGAGTTTTATAGTCCGTTTTACTGGGACTAAAGGCAATCTGCTCGTGCCCGGAAGAAATGGCTCCTGCTATTTGGGGAGCAAAGAGACGTTCTGCTCTCAGTTCTGACCTAGGAGGCTGGAACGTTCATCAGCTAAGATTTCTCCTGAAGCAGTTAATCCTGTCTTGATGATCTTTGAAGATATGTAGCAATATGAGCCGATAAGCACTAGGAAGGTACTCATAAAATTAGTGGCGATATCCCGTGTTTTTAGGAACCCTTTTAACCAGGATAAGAGTAATTTAAACACTTGCTGAAAGCAAAATAGACTAACACTCAGGTCAAGAATATTTAGTGTAGCATATATATGGTGCCTGTTTTATGTCTTATGTTTGAGCTGACAGCAGGGATTAGGAATGATACTTCCTGCATTGTAATAGCTCCAGTATTGAGCTATCAAACAGGGATAGTCCCAGAACCTTACTTCCCACTCTGCTGTAGCTGTTTAAAATCTGTTCATCCTGTTAGATGAAGTTTTGCTATCTTCCTACCAAAGATGAGTGTCAAAACGTGTTTTTTTAAGTTCCCTTCCAATTTATGCACATGCATGATTGTATACACAGGTGGATTACTCTGTGGGAGACTTGTAATTGATGGTAGCTTTTATTTATGCCCAAATAGATTTGCTTTTAAACTAGGATTGCTCTGCTCTCACTTGCTGGGCTAGTGGCACAAAGGCCTGGCAGGATGCTCCTGTGCTTACAGTATCTATGAGATGTGGGGAGAAGTATGAACAGCACTGGGCCCTGAATGTAAATATGAATATGAGAATATGAGCAGAACTAGACTCTGAATGTCAATATCCTTTCAATTTTACTATGAAAATTGTTACCTCTTATGGGTAATTGATAACATAGAAAACCAAACAGAGCATTTTACTAATGATTGGATTTGTGATCTGGTTTTGGGTTTGCTATGGCTTTGCAGGGTGACTGCAGATAAGCCAGGTATGTGCTCTGTGCTTCAGCTTTCCCATTTGTCCATGCAGATGATAAGCCTGACCTCTGTAGAAACTGCTGTAAGAGACTGATGGACAGTGCTGCAGAGAAGCTAAGATGGTCTTGCTGCTGCACATCACAGGTGATTTTTTTTTGCCTGAGAATTTGAAAGGTTTAGGACTGCAGATTAATGCACCTGGAATGCTTGTTTATTTGGGTTTGGTATACATTTATTTAAGAGTAGAGAAAGGTGATCCTTTGGGGGCACTTAAAGCAGCTTGAGTGGAGGATTATGAATTTTTCCCTTGAGATCCTTGATGCCTGAGAACTCCTCACCTGCCAGAACTCCTCACCAGCTCTTTGCCTGCTGGTAAGGAATAGGAATTTACTGGTTGGTGTGTAGTGCTCTAAAGAATTTTAAGCCAATTTCTTATGTACTTAACAAGTATTAGAAAACAAAAATGCATATGTTTGTGGTTTTTAAGGCAGACTGGCTACAAGGAAAGGATGAATATAATTAAGTTAATAAAATCTCATTCTGAAGGTTTCTTGTGCTATAGGAGAGTCCTCTGAAGCACTGGCGGATGGGGAGAGGGAAAGGTGGCTGTGCCTAATTTGTTACTATTTATATAATTTTACCATAATTATCTGTGAATGGATGGGCAGGATTACATTTATTCACAGAAAACCATTTTGCTAATGCATCATACGACTGCATGTTGGCAGACTTGGGTTTTGGCCAGTACTTGCAATGAAATACTGTCTCATCATGGTTTATTTCTCCTTCGTGCATCTGTGGGAAAGAGTAGTGCTCGTACCAACAGAGGACAGCCTGCAAAAATGGCACCAGGGCTCTGCTTCAGAGGCTTGTTTACATTGGAACGTGCTATAGGTTACATCAGAGTCAGAGCAGTGCTACTGCCGTATGGTTGTTCCTGCTCCAGAAAGCGTTTGTTTGTTTGTTTCTTGCTACATGTCTAGTTCAAAATAAACTGAAAAAAATACTTATACAGAAAAGGATATGTTCTATTAAAGTGACATTTGAAATTCATTGCTTTAGATTTAGCATATTTTTCTTGTATAAAAAAGGCCCAAACTTGGTATAGATAGTCTTAAACGTTTTTAAGAATTGTAAACAGATTTCAGTCTTGTTCATTCCAAAAAGTATTAATGCTGAAATTGTTTTATATATGGTAAGTTAGCAAGTTTTAACACCTTCTAATATGTTATAATATCAGTAAAAATCTTCCATCCCTATTACAAAGACTATATTGAGCCTCAACAGAAACAGCAAGACATTTAATTTTCTACTTCAACTTTCCCTTTGGGAAGAAACAGGCCTGAGCCCTTAAACGGAATATCCAGGCAAAGATGGTTTATGTGACCTTAAGAAAGAGAAATTGCTTCAGTGAAGTGCAGTGTTACCAGGGATAGCACATGCTAAGTGAGGTAGGCACAGAGCAATATGATAAGCTGGAAGATGGGAGTCATAAAGCCAAGCACTCAGAGTGGGTTGGAGTGTGAGGAAGAGAGTGGAGATGCAAGATGGGGTTGAAGGTGTCTTGCAAGTGAGTAGAGGAAGTTACATATGAGGTAGCTAGAAAGGCAGTGAGGACAGTGGGATGGAGAGTTATTTTGTGGTGCAATGAGAAGGAAAGTAGGTGAATTCTGTGCTGGTGGTTTGAGGAGGGGTTTGGAGAGATGGGGCATATTTTGGGGTAGTTTCTTCCATGGCACATTTAGCTAGAGTTTTAAGCTGATAGATACTCTTCTGCCTGTATAGCAAACTATAGTGTACAAAATACCTTCCTGTCACTGATTTCCCTCCCTCGCTGTAACTGAGATAGGTTGGACTGAGGAAGATTTTTTTTTTTTTTAACCAGACTATCAAATTGTACTTTGAAATGATAAATCCCATTTCACAGAATGTAGTACTGGATGATAAATGCTACAAGCACATGACACAAAGTTCTGAGCTGCCACATAGTCCATAGTTCCTCTGTTGGCTCAGATTTGATCAGCTGTTTTGGAAAGTGCAAGGTCTGTGCTAGACTGGGCATCACCTGTTGCTGCCACACTAGCTTTGGGACGGCTGCAGGCAGGGGAGTGATATTAATCTGATGTGAGCACTGTGGCACGTGTTTGGGTTAACTCAGCAGAAATGCAATCACGTGTTAAATATGTGCTGCTGGGGATTTTGGCAGCACAGACCTGTGAGATGGGCTGGCAGGTGGTGGGAGCAGCTGCCTCATCCACCTCTCCTGAGGTGGGGGTGCTGTCAGCCAGAGGCAGAACAGGCTTTTGAAGCATGCTAAGATATGATTGCTCATAGCTTTGTCTATTTTTCTTCAGTTATTTGATTCAACTGCTAACATGGGCTTAACAGGCTTGCAGAGGTCTGGTCAGTGCTTCAGGTGCAAATTTGATTAGCTGAAGATTAAAAATCCTCTATAAATGTGTCCATAAACCATGATTTTTGAGCTTTTCAAACTTTTTCATAGAGGAGCATCTTGCTGTACATTAAATCTATATATTGCATTGCCTTTTTTAGAGTTATTCAAAGGGTTTTCTGAGAGTTATGCACAAGGTGATCAGCAGGATGGGAAGCAGTACTTTGCCAACATGAGGCCTTATTCCCTGAGCACCTGCTTTGCCTGTGCTTTCCCTTTTCTTCTGTCGCTTTTGACTGCTCCAGGTCCCAGTCATGTTAACCTGTCCCAAATGTTCACTCTCTGCAGCGCGGTGGGTTCTTTCTCCAGAGCTGATCCAAAAGCAGGACCCTGCAATAGCACTCCCGGACTGCTGTCCACTCCTCCAGCCTCTCCTGAGAATAAATGTGTCTGTGATGTGGCTTCACATCCCATTCTGGCTTCCTAGTACAGTTTCCTCCACCGCTTTAGCGTAGCAAATTGCACCGTGCGTGTTTGTGTTTCTCGGGAGGCAGCTGCCGGGGATGTCACAGCAGCGGCAATCCCTACCTACTGCTTTCCTGGGCATCCCACCCGGGAGCGCGGCGGCCGCGACCGTGCCGGGCAGCACCGGGGCCACGGCGGCGGTGTCGCCGGTGCCCGCGGCCGCGGGGAAGCCCCGGCCACGTGTTGGAGTGCGGGGCGCGGCCGGTCCGCGGGACCCCGGCCCGAGCCCAGCCCGGCGCTGCCGGCGGGCGGGGCCCCGCGCCCCTCCCTCCCTCCGTCCCTCCCTCCCAGCGGAAGATGGCGGCCGGGCAGCGCGGCGGCGGCGGCTCCCCCAGCGGCCGGACGGACGCGCAGCGCCCCGGAGCCGGCGGGCCGCGACCGGCCTGAGCGCTGCTCGCGGCGCCGGGGGACGCCCGGCCGCTCTCCCTCCGGGACCCGTGCCCTGCCCGCCCGGCGGGGCCTCCTTGCGGCAGGTGAGGTGGAGGAGGAGGGCAGCGCGGTGGCGGCGGCCCGGCCCGCTCCGGCTCGGAGGGCGGCGGGGCTGAGCGAGCGGGGCCGGGGGAAGTTGTGCCGGCCGGGGGCGATGGTCACGGGTGCGGGCGGTCTGTGAGGGGCGGCCGGAGCGTTGGAGGAGGCGGGGGGGGGGGGGGGCGGGCGGTGCGGAGGGCTCTGCCCCCCGCCCCGGAGCCACCTGTGCGGCTGGGGGACCCCGCTGGGAGCCCACTCCGGGGGACCCGTGCCCCTGCACGGTGCTCCGTTGCCGGCCGTGCCCGGGGCCGAGGTTTCGCAGCCTTTCATGGCTGTTTTCGTCGGGTGCTGGGTCCCCGACATGCGGCTGGGAGCGGCAGCCCCTGCCCCATCGCGGCTGCCGCCCCTCGGAGCCCCCGTGCTCCGGCCGCCGGCGGGGAGCGGGGTCCTGGGCCGGAGCTGCGCTCCCGGCCTCGCTCCAGCTTTGTTTACCCCACGGCGTCGCCTTGCAGGCGCCGAGGAGTACGGCGGGACCGGCGCCCGAGCAGTCGGCGTGCACCGGGGCAGGGGATGCTCCTGTCCCCGTGGCGAGGCTGCGGCTGCACTGCCCGTGCTGCACACGCTGCTCTCTGGGGGCTGCGCTCAGGGCAGGCCAACCGCGGGCACAGTTGTGGTATTATAAAGGCACAACAAAAATTACATAGAGAAAGCTCATGGAACGTGAGGAATCGCTCCTGTAGTATATCCCATCATATTTTAGTCGTTAAAACATTTTTACAGAGGTAAAGTGATAGATAAAAGCATGAGACATCCCTGTTTGCTTATGCAAGAGTGAGTAGAGTGTGTTGCCTGAATTAGAAGTGAGCAAATGTCAGACCTCTGAATTCAGCCACAGGTTAAGCTACTCCACACTGGGATCCTTTGTGACCAATTTTGCCAAGGAAGTATTCAGAGTTATTAAGAGTATGTGCATTTCTCATTAGGAAATGTAACTTTGCCCTTTGTGGCAGAGGTAAACTAGAAACTTCTGGTGGATTGTTCAGGTTATGTGCAGTCAATTATCTGTGGTAATTGGGCTGAGAAATTTTGGATGATGGCGGTATAGAGGGACATGTCATGTACGAAAACACCCCAAGAGCCAGAAAAAATTAGAAGCTTAGCATCAAACCAAGAGTTCATTGGCCTGGGTATCTACACGTGCTTACATTGATTGCCCATGTGAGCTGGCTCGGCACCTGGACAGTGATCCCAAAGCCAAGCTCTCCAGAAGTGCTGCACAAAGACACGTGCGGTGCTCCATCCACAGTGGGTTTGTGCAGTATTTCTTCATTGGGCTTCTCAGTGCAGCTGTTTTCATGGCACTGAGATCACCGATCTGCTGACAGAATGGACATAGAAAGGCATTTTAGTTTGTTCTTCACCCTGCACAAAAGTGATTGTGATGTGTTGAGATTGTTGGTTCCAAAACCAGCCAGACTCCAGTAGATCAGTTTTGAGCCAGTGGAAAATCTGTGTGCTTAAGTCTGGCAACCAGCATAAATTGGTCTAAAAACTTTCTCCTGTCAGCAGCTGTGAACAAGTACATATCTCTTACGGTTATTATCTTGTTCAGTAGCTGCTTCTTAAATTTTTCTTCCGTATCCTAAATTCCTCTCTTTGTTTGTTCTTCCCTTTTAGTTTTTGTTCTCCCCTAAGCACATGGTAGTGTTTTCCTTGCTGCTTCTTGAATATGGTTTTGTAATGGGTCTTCTCTTCCTCTGTTTCAGTATTTGTTCATTCTTTGTAAAACTGTGGTTTTGCATGTATATATGAACTATGAAGAACTGGGATTTTCAAAAAAAGATACAGCTCAGAATGAGCTGCAAGCAAGGACACAGAGCAGGAGTAGTGGTACATCTGTCCATATTAAATTTTTTGCTCCAGTTGCAGAAATTACTTTTGCTTTTGGTATGGGTTCTCAGACTGGATGTCAGAATGGAGAGTGGGGGGCAATCTGGCAGCAAAATGAGATTATGATGCAGAAAAATTGAGAGTCAGTGTTTTGAGGTATGGTATAATATGTGCAATTGTTTATCAGGATGTGAGCATGTGCCTGGGCAAGCTGGGTCTCCCAGCAGCATCCAGTAGTGCAGTGATGGTGGGATCTGCTGCATGGATTTTGCATAAAGCATGTTTCACTGTTGTGCCTAACCTTCAGTCTGATCTGCATCAGAATTCATGTAGGGGTCTGGTAAAAATAGCTGGAGCCTACTTTTGTATTTACATTTGTAATTCCATGGGGGTCTTTTTGTTTTTGTTTTTTTTTTTTGTTTTAACGGGGGAAGGGGAAATAACCAAATGCAGCTAAGATTTCGATGTGCCCTGAACCACAGCCTATCTCCCCATCACTGAGCCTTGTTTCAGAGGACTGAGATCTGACTCTCGGGTCTCTCTGTGGTATATCTGGAGTATGTGGGGATTCTCTGAGCAGAGCTGCACAGATAAGATAATCCATTTCATTTTAATTGGCAGAGTTGTTTACACATGATCTCTTGCTCATTTTCCTCTTTTAAAAGAATGCATATCCATCCCTGATTACAGCTCAGGTCAAAATCCCTCAGCACTCGTAGCAAATCTCCTTTAATTGGTCTCATTTAGCTCTCATAAGGTTGTGTTTTAATTCTCACTCTTCCGAATCCTTTTCCCCAGTCTGTAATGTAATTTATTACAGGATATTTTATAGACAGGGGAGCAGCCTCTGGCTGTCAGCAGCCTTTGCAGTGTATCAAATTTCCAGCTCAACAGGCAGCTGCAGTGGAGTTGGTGGGTGTAAGGCAGTGATGCTGCAGCAGCAGCACACAGACAGTCAGTGGTGGCGGCGCTGGGCATGAGAGCAGGGTTTGTCCTGGATTCTGGAGATAACTGGGAGGAATGCTCCTGTTTGCTCTCTCTGCTTCTCTCGTTTTATTCTTGCTTTGCTGATGCAGGGGTCTTTGAGTTCAATTTTTTCCTTTCTAGCTGTCTTTCCAATCTCTTTGTTTCAAGGCAAACACATCCAAGTTGCTGCTGTTTTCTGATGACAGGCTTTGAGCAGTACAGGGGTGGTGAAAGGCAAGTACTGGGAGCGCATTTTTACAAGGCCCAAAGCAACATTAGCTGTCTTTAGAAAATTCCCTGTGACTTTGCTGAACACCGTTGCTTTGGTTAATTGAACATAATGCACAGAGGTGAAGCTCTGTATTTCATTATGCCTGTGCTGAGCACTTCACCTCTGGCCTGTAGCAGCACAGTCTGCAGGCACCATGCGCTGTGCAGCTCCCGCCTGATCGCTGGCTGTTCTGCCATCAGCTCTGAAAGGCTCAAAGTCTGGGCTTTTTCTTTTTTGTGCTGTACCCTCTGCTTTTACACTGGCAGTTTTCCCACTACAGTAAAATCAGAAGGGACCATGTGCCTCTGCTTCAGCTGCTGGAGATGGCAGACTGCATGGTGTATCAGTGAAGGTGCAGACCTTTGGCTTTGCTGCTCCTGCTCTGGAAGCAGGAATCTCCAGTAGAGCTGTGGAGCACAGTTATAGCTTAAATCACCACTGAAAGATTTAGTGAAGTGGACAGATCAGAGCCGTACCTGTTCTTCCTGAATAATGATTTTTGAAGGTCTTTGTCCTCTGACAGTTGCTGTTTGGGGACTGTTTTTCAATATAGACCCATATCCTGAAAGAAAATTATATAGATCACTGGACTCAATCCATATGTGCTCTGTTAAAAATGCAGTAGAACTCTCTAGATATGAGTGATGAATTAATCTTCTGCACCAGGAAGATACCCTCCATCACATTCTTGCCTGCTCTAATATTTTTTAGTAAGCTAACTGATTTATCAGTGAATGTGAGGGATTTGGTAAGATTGTAAGTGCAGTTTGGACCTTCTCAAAATATTTGTGGCTTATGCTGGGCAGTGTAACAAGATCTGTTTTCACAGAAGTGGGATTTGCTGTTCACTTGTTTTCTAAAGCTGCCCAAACTCTTCAAACAAGGAGAAGGGATGGGCACATGCTCTCTCTATATAGGCTCAGCTTGCTTTTAAATTTGTCAAGGAAAATAAAAAAAAAAAAAAAGAAAAAGGACAGCTTCATGCAGCACTTGCTTATATACTAGCAACACCAAGAAGGTGTGTGGAAATACCTGTCTCTTCCAAATGTGTTTGTAGCTGTCTGTAACCACAGCCATTCTTCCTGCTGGGGTTGCAGATGTGGAGTATCAACAGTGCTTGCAGCTCTTCTCAGGCTGAAATGTTACCACCTTAACGTAGTCTATGATAGTGCCCTCTTCTTTCTGTTAAGTGAACTTTATATTTGTCATTAAATACAAATCATGAAGTTATGCATTAAAAGTAACAGCAGTTAGATACCAACGTTCATATTTTTTTCTCCAAAGTCAATGGAGGTAGAAGAAGGGGAGATAGATTTTGTCCTTTGCTCAGTGTACAGGGCTTGTGCAGGTCCTAGTGCTGGTAGTCCCTGTGCTTTGGGTGTCTCACTCTGCACTTAACATCTACAACATTTTGTCGTGTTTTGAGTGTGGAATGGAAGTGAGGGGCTGTGGGATACAGTTGTACTGCGCTAGTACTGATCTGTTTTCTCTCAATACTGTAGTGCATTATTCTGAATTCTTTTTATTTCCCCTTTAGAAATATCTCCATTAGTAGAAAAGATTGTCCAGGGCATTCTCAGTAAAGCAAGAGACAGCAGAGTCTGTCCCCTCCTCTCTTACCTCCCTATCCAGTACAGCAGCTCACAAGAGCAGGGTGCCTCCTCAGGGAGGGTTTCCATGGCAGGGGAGAGAGTAGGTCATAAAGCTGCACGTGTTAGATGGCACACCAGCAAGTCATAGCCCTCTCCAGAGCCAGGGGTCACTGCTGATTTTTTTTATTGATGTGTGTTTTTTCTCTGTATTCAGTTGTTGGATTGGCAGCTGGGTTGGCATAACTGATGGAAGAGGGAAGGAGTAAAGAGGGACAGCAAAATGACAATTTTATCCCTACGTAATCTCTTTTTGCAGTCCTGGTCTGCCATCTGGTCAGTCTCTTTGAAAGCATACAACCCTGTCCTTACGCTTCCCTTTGTTTCTCCAGTCTCCTACATCCTTCAATCCTGTGTTAGGAGCTCTCCAAGAATATCACACTCCTGAGTGGTTTGTGTTGGGAGGCTCCTGTGTCAGGACCATTAGATTAGCTGATGGAGCAACTTGTTTTCCTTTGATGGTATTTAGTTTTACAGTTCCAGATGATTCCATTAGCCTAATATTTTATTGGTCTTTAAGCTTGTCTCTAAGTAATGCTAATTTGCTTGGCAGTACTTCTGAAGTAAAATCAGAGCTTGCACGTGGGTTTTTAGAGCTCTTCAACAGATCTTAACTTTCACATTTTCAATCACTTTGGTATTAATTCCTCAAAGGAAACAGTGGAATGATAGGCCTTAGCTGTTCTGCATTGTGAGTAATAGAGTAAAATTTAGAAAAGCAGAGAAACTTGAGATTTACTTCAGAAAGGTTAGAAGAACCACAGAACATTTACAAATGTCTATTTTTGTTTTAAGAACCTCTTACTAAATGACTTTGCATTAGCCCTTCAGCCCTTACTGGTACTTTAAGGTAAATGGAAAATTTTGTATTACAACGGGCTTTTAAAACAGTCAGAAGAGAAGTCTAGCTTCTCTTGGATAACGAGAGTTGGACTCATCTGATTACATGTGAAAATATAGTATGTAAATACAGCTCAAGTGTCCACAACTGAGCTGGGCACTGTAAGTTCCCTTTATGTTAAGGGTATGTTTGGGCACTGTTCATTTCTAAATCTACCCTAAAGTACATGTCCACATTTATTGAGGTGAATCACTTGCTGGAAATTCTTTTTTTGCTTTTCCACTGAATATATTAAAAACTGAGAATGTCACTCCAGATGTAGAGAATGTCAGCAGGATAAATATCTGAGCAGAAGCTGAGTTGAACACCTTCCAGAGTGACAACTACCTTGCTTGTAGTCCTGGACTGCTTTTCAGTATAGCATTTCTAATATCATCACTATTAATTATGTAAATTTGCCTATTCTTATCTTAACTACCTTTTCCATATTTAGAACGTTTTTTCTGTACATTTATCTTTTTAAGCTAATGCTTACATGGGGATTCTGTGCCACTCACACTTTATTCTGAAAGCTTTTGCAAGTGCTGACTGTTAGGGCTTGTTCTGCAGCTGTCGATTGTCTTTGCCCATGCCTCTGAGATTAAGTTGTTCAACAGACAGGATTCCATTGTAAGTGGTAACCAGGACTTACTGTGGTCCTGGACAGCCATCCTGTCCCTGAGAAGTGAGACCAAATCATGAGTGCGTCTTTGATTCAAAATCTAGCTGCAGAGATTGTAGTTGACTCTAAGTGAGGAGAATGTCAAAATGTCAGGTACTGCCCAATGACTTTTTTCTGTCAAGAGACCAGTTTCTGTCCTGCACAGTCTGGGTTTTGCACTGCTGGAAGCTTAAACTTGACCAGATGGTGAGGTCAGGTTTGGAGTGGCCCAGCACAGTGGCACATAACAGGACTGAGATGAATGCTGTCATTTCACAGGAAGTTGAATACCTCTTAGTATTTAATGGCCCAAGATGAACAAGGGGCACAGCAAGACTGGGAACTCTTGTGCAGTTTAATAAAAGGCAGAAATTTTAGTGGAGAAAATTTTAGGGTGTTTTGCCTAACCCCTTAAAATGTCATCATCTTGTATCTGTCATCCCCCATGTTTTGTTTGTGTTTCTTTTCTGGACATCACCTGTGTGTAGGTCAGTTTCAAGTATAGAGATGTCTTTGAAGTGGCGTCCTTTGTCTCAGCAATGGAGCTACAGAACTGAAATCATCACCACCTAACTGTTGGAAAACTGCTTGTCCTCAATTTTTTGAGGGCTGTAGAGGTATTAAAAAGAGCAGACAGAAACTAGTGTAGACATTGTATTGATCAACACAGAGTGTCTGTGTGTGAGGGCTGCTGCAGCTCCCTGCTTGATCAGCTGTGTGAATCCACTTTTAGGAGAACCATGTGAACTACAGTAGTGTTAAACCTGCTTTTTCAGTGGGACAAGGTGGGATCGTGGCCCAGTCCAGCTGTTGTGAGGAGGCAGATTCATTTCAGCACTGAAGCCTGGCATAAATTGCTAGTCTCCATGTCTGATCTATTGTTCAGAACAGCTCTGAAACATTCAGCTTTCCCCTGCCCCCTATTTTTGGTTAAAATAATGTTTTTAATTTGTTACTTGTAATTTCATTATTTTTAATGTAATGCTCTGGATTCACTCAGTGATACTGAAGCTCAAAATGAATGTGCCTTACTTTTGGCTGAGTCATAATCATCTTCCTCATAAGCAGAGATCTGTCACTGTCTCCTGATTTAGTTTTGTCTGGAGACTTCTATCCATATCCTTCCTTTATGTTCCTTTTTCTGATCTGGTCCTTTTTCTGATTCTATTGTATCAAAGCATGATGTGAATGAGCCTACTTTCCTGAGTCAAGGCTACCATGAAAGCTGCTGTTATCATGTGCTCGTATCTAGATTTTAGTATCCTGTAACTGTGCGTGGAACAGGGTGTGTTTCCATGGCCCAAGTCCACATAAACATATAAACACAACGCTTTCTGCAGGAAAACTCGCTTTGCCTCAAACAAAATATTGATGTTTGCCTTTCCCAGCATCACTTAAAATACAAATTCCTCACTAACCACACGCGATGCTACAGTGCCTGTGGTGGCAGGCAGAGCTTGAAGGTTCTTTTTGGTCTTGCACTGTGTATGTGGGCAGGTTAAGAGCAAACTGGTATTCAGGGATTGTCATAATTGCAGTTGGTGTTGAACATAAGGTTTCTCTGGGGTTGTTAACTCTTGCACGTAGTAGAGCTATGGTATAATTATTTTTATGTTAGTCCTAGCATTTTCCTATTGCTAAATGAAAACAGGGTGAGGATGCCCTTTGAACATGCTCCTCTTGGTTGCATTTAAACTGATAGTGCTGCTGAGGAAAGCAATGCAATCCTGTACTGGTGCTTCTCGGTATTGGTGCAAGGACTCAGCAAGGAGGATCAGGAAACTCATGTGGAAATTAAAATAACAGAAAAAAACAAACCTCCTTTTTTGCTATGTTATCATTCTCCAGAAGGGAAAATGAATGTAAGAAACCCAGACAGGCTCAAATGCTCTTGCAGTGGCACACCACAGAGTACCTTGAGGATAAGATGAATTGATGGCATGCCAGGGCAGGTGTCTTTGGGGGAGAGGAGTGACCACCTAAAGACATGCCAGATGGTCACCTCAGTAGTTTCACATGGAGTAAGCTGAAGAGGAGTCTTGTGCTACTTCTCTCTGCATCAGTCCTGCAAAGTTTTTAAATCTAGGTTAGCCTTAACTAACAGTGGTCATCAGAAACTCTGAAACAAGCAGCAGGATAAGAGCCAAGCTGCATGCTGCAGTCCTTTATTGCTGCCTGTTCTTTTCCACCTCTAATTGGACACTGGATTAATTTTTATATCGCTGATTTCTTCTAAGGGGTAAGATTGAAGAAGTAATAGCAATAGCAGTTTCTGGTGAAAATGGGTCCTGAGGAAGAGCAAAGTAGTCATTTTGGTCAAGGTGCATACCAGCACTGAGTTCACATGTTCTGCACTTTATTTTTTTTTATTCTTTTGCATCTACTCCAAGAATTCTCAGCTTCTCTGATGAGCAGTGCTGTATTATCTTTATGGTCCTGTGCAATTTACCAGAACAACATGACATGTTATGTCAGAAAACTAGTTATGTTTCTGTGGAATTAATCTTGGGCTTGGTTTTTTCCATATTTTGTTGGGGAAAAAAAAACCCCAACCAAAAACAAACAAAGAAAAAACCAAACAAACAATAGCAATGTTTCTCTGTTTTCCTCAACAAGTTTTTTCTAGCACCCTTGCACAGACACTTTGTCCCATGACACTGTTCTGGACAGATCTTTGAGGACTGAAATTGTTGGGAGTGCTCAGGCCCCTTCCCCTTCCTGCAATTATATCTTCCTGAAGTGCATCCTGTGCAAGGGTGAAGATAGCTCCAGGCAGTGCTGGGAAACAGGGCAGTGGAAACTGATCCAGTGTCTGCACTGGAAGCTAGACTTTTCTTGAAAGGTATGTCTGTAAACTCTTTGGTCTTAAAGTGTACTGAGTACTTCTAAAAATGAAGAAAGAATAAAAATACAGCCAAACACATCTTCATACAGCTCTAGGGTGTAAGCCACAAATGCAAGATTCCCAGGTTTTCCCTGTCATTAGGCTTTATCTGGAGAGAGCATTTGGTGGGGACACAGATGTTATTTGGTCTTCATGGGTTAGTGATTTAGAAACCTCATGCTTGATCTTTTGGGATGGATGGATGGGTAACACTAAGCTTGAAAATGAGTATTGAGAGTGCTGCTCATTTTGTTCTGTGTTCACAACTCTTTCACTCTGGTGTTACACAGTCTCTGCTAGCTGCTCTCTGCTGGGATACTTTTCCTGGGGCTCTGTGGAGTTCCATCCTCATTTGCAGTCATGACCTTTAACCACGAGTGTCTTCCAGTGTAGCTGTGAAACTGCTGACAGAGCTGGGGAAGTGGTTGCAATGCTTGTGAGCACAAATGCCAGGGCTTTCATGGTAGCCAGAATAACATGAGGGAGCTCTCAGCCAAATGAAGTATTGAAACCTTGTATGTACAGACATCAGGATATAACACTCAGGCCTTAAAATTTCAATTTCATAAAATTAATTATCCTTAGGTAATACTTTTTAGAAAATCTTACCTAGCTTGATTCCATCTGTCTTGAAGGAAAAGAAAAGAGAAGCAGGAAGAAATGTGGGTTTGGCAGGGTTTTTTCATGTAAAGTTATGGGCACAAGCTGCTACTGCAGGGAAATTCATCCTGTGAATGTGAGGAGACTTCTTATCCCTCTTTTCTGCTTGTAAGGCTGGCTTCACTGAGACTGCGGAAATCAGTGTGGAATACAGGAAAAAAGGAGAAATGAGTTTTGACTAATACTGATCTGAAGCTAACTTTGAGTTGGTACTACTAGTGCAGAACATTTTTTGTCCTATCACTGTCATCCAAGATCATCTTAAACTGTGATGAGAAAGTGTCACACAAAAATTCTTAGAAATGTTGGTTAATTATCATTGGGTTTGGAAATGACAAATTCTAGGAAGCAGTCCTTGAGAGCAGTGAATGCAATACTTTTTCCCCTGTTACACTTGCTCAGATATATTGTCTCTCTCCTGGGGAGAAGTCATACAATGCATTTTTTGGCTTGGTAAGCTTCTTGCATGAGGTCAGCATTCCCATTACACTGCTAGCCCAGCATAGTCATGCTTTAAATGTACTAGCTGCAGAGGTTGTACATGACTACTGACTTTTTTGAGTGGTACAATATTAAATATTCATAGGCAGTGCCAAGTGCTGTAAAAATTCTGTGCCTGTATAATGTAGCTCATATTTGGCACAACTAATCACTGCTAGGGTTTAAAACCTTTGGTGTATAGTGCATCTGGGAGCAGGTAGCTGTAAGACTGGGCAGAAGAATCCCCTTTCTTTTCCTTCTTCAGTAAAAGCTCTTTCTTAATATAAAGGTCCAGTTGCTGCTATTTCTTGTATAATGTACAAAGCACAGCACTATGTGGTCAGCAAACTGATGCAAAGTGTTCTCTTGTCTAATGTTTTATTGTTCTTTTTGCCTGAGGCTTTGCAACCTTAGTCTTTTTTAGTTAAAATCTTTAAACAATGGATTATCTGTTTTCTCAGGCTTTAGAGGATTTGATGTAGCAGTCACCCTTAGGCATTTGGCTCAAGATTACAGCAATAAATACATTCATCAGAGCCCCCTGGCCCTTCCTAGAGCCAGGCAGTCATAAGATTATCTCTACCATATTCATCTACTTCTAACTCCAGTGAAGTGTGTCACCCTGTTAAGAATTCGAGTTAAGTCCTGTTCTTCCTGAGCATTTGCACTCAGATGGTTTGTAAGAAAAGGGGGGGCTGTGTGTGGTGAGGTTGAGAGCACCTGCAGTAGGCAGACTTCATTCTTGCTGTGATGTTGGCTTTTACAGCATTACCAATTTGTACTTTCCAGGAGATCAGAAACCTTTTTGGAAAACCAGCTTTGCTTCTTTTCCCCCAAGGTCCAACAGTCCGAAAATTTCATATGGCTTTAAAATTTTGACATTGGAATGTAATTTTAATCAATATTGACTTTTCTGATCTTTGTGTGCCAGCTGCTGTTTTTCTGCATGGTTCTGGGACTGGAGGGCCCTGTGCCAGAGATTACAAAGCAGTTGCCACCCAGCTGTGATACCTGAGTGGCAGTTTCTGTAAGAGTGCTTCCCCACTGCACTCTTTAAACAGTCGACTGTGATGTTTTTCTTCTGTTACTGTGAGATCTAAGGTAGTTTACAGATATTGGCCATTCTGCTGTGTTGCTTTGGGGAATGATATCTGCTGTCAGAAGGAGACCCAAAAGTCAGTTTCAGTAAAAAGCTACATTTTCTAAAGGAGTTTATTTCTGGATAGAAGAGCTGTTTGTTGTGTGCCTTTGCATGGGCAGTGCTTTGCATGGTGGGGCTTCTAAAGAGAAGCTTTATCTCAGGCAAGTTCAGTTGCCAAAAGAGAAATGTTAGACAGGGAATTGACAGATGACCAGAGAGGACAGGCAAGTGTGGCATGAGGAACGTGAGAAGGTTAGATGGAAAAGATGGGTTTTGAGGAGAAAGGAAGATGAAGTAGCTAAGATGCAGATAGCAGGAGTAGATACAAAGCTTTGCAGATTTAGAGACCTACATTCCATGTAGGACACATTTCCTGTACCCTACATGGAATGTAGCTCTCTAAATCTGAAGACATGGCTGTCAGAGAATACCTAAAACCTTTTGGCAGTGCTGCTTCAGTTCTGAAGTGCTTCTACCCTGAGAACAACCACCTATAGTTGCTATAACTTCTAGTTAGCTCAGGATGCCCCTGTGGCTTATCAGATGGTTGCTCAGCCTGTGTGATACCAGTGGGATGCTTGTGTGGTTTGTCATTCAGGATTTTGCTTTAATGTGGGAATTGTAAACAGGAGGAGGGACGCACATAGAGACGTGTATGGATGTACACTACCACATTCAGAAGTTGGTGAGGACAAACATAAGATAGAACATATCAGAATTTATTTTGTTTGAGCAACTATGTTATGTCCCTCTTAAACAAAACAAGTTCTAACTTGCACAAATCATAAAAATACAGTGGAAAAATTTAATTTTTCAAAATGTGTCCATTTAATTTTACCATCTATACACGCTTTATTGTAATTACTGTAAGGAAGAAAGCATGCTACAGATTGAGGGTTGTTTTCTGTCTTCTGGTATTAACTGACCTTTTGGACTCCAACAGTGTGAGTGATCTCATCATTAGGCCTATCAGAGACATCTTTTGAAAACTGTTGAATCATCTGGAATTGTTCTTCTAATAAATGGAGAGATTATTTGACCCAAGTAAAACCTGATGGCTAACACAGGGAGCTAATTACTAGATCTCTTTAGCAGTACTTAGATATCTATCCATGTTTTCAAATTGTCAATACAAGAAAAGCTGAAATCAAGTAAAAGTACCTTTGAAGATGGATAGCAAGATATTTAATGTATTTCAGGGACACCATTAATTGCAAGAGATGAATTAATGGCTATGTGAGGCTTTTTAATGGAGGAGAGGGTCACATGGTTCCTGTCCAGGTTTTCAGGTGATGGAGAGGAAGCTAGCCAGCACACTGATGAGGCTTGGTTTTGCTGCCCTAAGTAGCTCTGGCCAGATCAGGACAGAAGATCCAGTTCATGACAGTGAAAAATATAAGAAAATGCTTTGCTTAGCTGTCCTAATAGTTTATGGTGGATGAAGAGATCAAATTACTACATTGGAATCTCAAGTGGGTTGTTCATTGTATTTCTTTCTTTATGTCACTTAGTTGAGTAATCTCAATTTTCATGTGTTGTTTGGCTTTTTTGTATGTTGCTGTTGTTGTTGTGGTTTTTTGTTTGTGCTACCTCAGATTTTTATAAAACAGCATCATGAGGACACCAGCTGCTTCAAACTTGACATTCTGCAGGTAGGAATCATATATAAAGGCAAGTTCAAAAGAGCAGCACTCCAGTGAATAGCTAATTCATACAGCTGTTCCAACCACCAAGGGAGGCATGAATCTTTCTGGTATACCACAGCTGTGCTGCCATGCTCAGAAAGCTTTGTATTTATCATCATTCCTTGTGATAATGGTATTGCTGGTCCTGTTGTTCCTAGGCCTGGGTGTTGAGCTGTGAGGAAGGTGCTCTGAGCTCTGCCCTTCAAGCCTTAATGCAGGGGCACATAAAGGGTAATCCTGCTGTTTAGAAACATAGGCAGAGAATGTGCAGTGCATGCATTGTCAGTATCTTTCCTACTGATTGCAGCATCTTTATGAATTACTGTGATTGCAGAGTTATTTCTATTTGTAAAATTGTTTCTCTGTAAAAAAGATCTTGTAAAAGGGATATTGACGATTTCTTGTTTGAAGTAGTGGCTTAGTTAGAGATACCTTGCTGTCATCAGAAAAGGAAACTGTCAGTTATACTGGGAAATAGCAAATTCATTTCTGGCCAAAGGAAATATATTCCATCAGTACACAAATTAATGTGTGGAATGTATTGCTACAGTACATCATTGAGGTTAAAAATGTCTAGGGTCAAAAGTCATCTGATATTTATGTGTCACAAATCCTGCAAATTAAAACACTTTTTAAGGTCTTCTAGACAGCTTCCTTGAGCTCAAGATATCCATAAGTATAAACAATAATAAGAAGGACTACTTTTCCTTATTCCTATTTTGCAAATTTGTCTTTAAGGCTTTCTTCTGCTAGTCTTTGAAATACCTGGAGCTGGACAGTACAGGTTGTAGGAACTGAAGTGAACGAGTTTTAGGTGAAATTCAGAATGAGTTTCTTATGTCCTGTATTTTTCAGGTGTTTTCAATAGCTATGATTCTTGTTAGTCAGAAAGCAATTACAAATATCCCATTAAAAACAAGGTGTTAAATTCAGATTATTACACTGGTGATAAAATATTTGGTAGAAATGTATTCTGCGTTGCAGATTAACACTAAAAATAAACACTGAGTTTTGACAGGATGGAGGAAAAATGTAGTTCAAGGGGGGGGCAGTTTTCCCCCTTTTTATGTGATATGCTCAAGAGCTACAACATAGAATACAACTATAACTAGTTGTTATTTGGATGGATCAGGCAATGGCACATCTTCAACTTCTTCTCCCACCATGTTCAATTTAAACCAAGCCCAGAGTTAGCTCATTTTAGACCGAAGTCTATGTGCTGTTGTGTTTGCCTAAACCTTTGTCCTTGTTGAGAAACTGAGGAGAGGTTAAAGGCCTGTGCCAGTGCTCAACCCTTGCTCCACAGGAACATAACTTCAAAGTGGGCGGTTTCTGTGCTGGTCTCAAGTACAAAAGTGTTTCCAAAGCAGTTGCTACCTCTCCTAAATGATTAGGTTTCTCTTTGTTTTGGGGTTTTTCTTTGGGTAAAAAGGTAACATTCAGATGTTTACTGGTTTATTACACACAGTTTTTAAAAAATCATTTGCTTCATGTATTTGGAAACTACAGTTTATGAACAGAAGGTCGCATCTGTAGTTGAAGGTCAGATTACTGGTACTGTATATGGGAGTTGTTTGTTATCCGTTCAGTCATCAAGTGCCAGTAAATTAATGACACCAGTGTACCACCATTATAGCATGTTATCTTTTGGCTGTATAAAAACAGGAATATGTTGCTTCTATTGTCAGCAATAGAAGATTTGAAAATAAGCTGTTTAAAACAATTCAGGCATCGTAGTTTTGGGCATCTTTTTGCATTTGTGTGTCTGGCTTATGCTTTTTCACCTTTATGCTGGAGTTTCTTGGCCTGAGCTCTGTACCATTTTGTTGTGATCTCAGATACTGGCCTCTCAGACAGGCCTGACTGACCTGATGTGCTATGACAGTTTATAAATAGCCCTAGAAAATTAGGGCATACTCCCAGAAAGGGCTGAGCTCTGTATATTGGAATTGCAGTGGTGTGGACCAGGAGTGGCTTGTTAAGGTGTGCTGATGCCAGGAACTGAGGTGTGCTTGGAGGGGTTCATGGTCTCAGCCTTGGAATAATAGATACAGCAGTGGGAAAGCATAAAATGGGATGAGTGCATTTTAACTGATGTTTTCTGGTTTTGAGTTTACCTTACTTAAAAATTCATTCAGTGTGTGTTGATTAGTTTAGATTCTTTTCTACCTCCTTGACTTGTATTACTTCAAAGTCCCAGTGGTTTGACATGTTAGAAGATTTTTGCGTGCAGACTGCTGGAAGTACAGAGTGCAAACAGGGAAAGGGAAGCCTTTCATAGAAGGGTCCAAACAGAATACATTTTGATGCCAAAGGCACCTTTGTGTAACAGCTGTTACTTAAGAATGATGTTTTTTATTATAATTCACTGGAGAGAAACTAATGCTATTGAGAAGTTACTATTTTGTATAGGTATGTGATATTTTATGTCTCTCTTCTTGTACCATGTTCTGCACAGTGCTTTATTGCCATCTATGTCTTCTTGTCCCACTATTTTCCTTCATATCCTGTTTTGCCTTCTCAATGCTGAAGTCAAAATATATACTGCTAAAACTAGAGATTGTCTTTTTTTTTTTTAATCTTTGAGAATAAATTTGTAATTGGAATTGTTTTCATCCAAGCTTGAAATTCTTTTTACTTTCCTGCAATTTTTTGGATACTGCAGTTGAAAGGATATTGGCCATGTATTAGTGCATATGTGGCTGGAAAGGATATGTGGAAGTGAAAGTCAAAAGCTGGTATTTTCTTTCCTTCTGTTTTTTAAGACAGAAACTAAATATAGTGAATGTTAAACAGATGGCTATGCTGTCGCATAATAAATATTTAAAGAAAATTAAATTATGTCCTGCCTGCTCGCTGACGACAGTTCCAGCCCCCATAGTAACAGCAGTAATAATAATAGGAGGATTTACAGTGTATTTATTTTTTAATTCTCAAAGTGAGCTACCTAGCAAGGTCATTTGAGGAGATATTTTTTTAATGTGGGAAAGATAAGTGATGTACTTGAGGTCATCCAGCATGTCAGAGAGTCTCTTGAAAGAGTGTGCAGGGTCCCCTTGACTACCAGACAGTATGTTTCCATTTTAAACCATGCTGATTTGCAAATACTTGAGTACTTCCTACAGAACTTTGGGCTTTGATGTGTTTTTTTCCTTAATTCCAACCTAATTGTTCATAAATGTTAAGTTGCCAAGAGGAGATAATAAAACTAGGCTTGCATTCCTGTCCAGAAAAAAAAAAAACCCCTGCACTGTAGGTCCTCCTGAGAATTTTGTTGTGAAGAGACGGTGGTGGATGCCAGAGAGATGACGAAGACTTAGCTGAAATGAGGGATTTTATTTATACAGCTGAGTTTCATCTTGTGGTATTAATAGCATACAGGCATTTCATTTGGAGAGAGGGGATGGATACTGTATTTAGCAGAGGTCGGTGTGCTACTCTTCCTGCCATGAGCAGGAAAATCCCATTGCCTTTAGTTGTTCACACACATTACCTGTCTTTACTGGGAGAAGTCTTCTGTAAATCATTCTGATGTTGCAAGTTTGAAAGCTCTGTAAGAGATGCAGGATGAGGACAAGAACTGTAATATTTCACTTAAAGGTGAGAAGGCTGGACAGCAGATCAGGTTCATGGCAGCAACAAAGTTCATCTGGCCACGGTCCTCCTCCTTTTACTCAGGATTCTGCAGATGTGCTGGAGAGCAGGTTGAGGAGTTCATGAGTTGTCTCAATTACCTATTTCTTGCTAACTTTTACTGATACTTTTCCATCCTCTGCAAGTAATTATATCACATAATAGAAGTGGAACTGGTGCTTATTGCATGATAATTCACATGATGGGAGTAGTTTGCTGCTGTATTGCAGCAGAGTGTATGATCTGGGGGGTGAGTAGGATGGTTTTTGGGTTTGGGGGCAGGTTTTTTCCAATTGGTGGGGAAATGAGGCCTGGAATTCCTCACTGCCTCTGTAAAAATTTGTCATCTGCCCCAGCTTAAAGATATATTAATAGTATCATGATCTTTTACATGCATGGTTGGTCCTGTTGCCTGGATACAAACATAAAGTGATTAGAAAGATACCATTAATATGAAGTGAACAAAATAGGTCATAGAAGTACGCAGTTATGTGTTTTTTCTGTGTGCCCACCATGAATACTGGTACTTGACTCTTTTGCTTGCTTGTTGCAGATTGTGCTTTGCTCCAGTGCTGCATTAGGCTTTTCACTAAGCTGCAGGTGTAACCTGTGTGATATTTTCTGCCAGCTCTTTCTCTGTGGTTTCTTCCCTGTTCTTTGAAACATACCCTTATCACTTTTTCTCACATCATTTGTACCCTTCTGTGGTCTGTTACCTTTGTGTATCTGATCAAATGCTGTTGTGTCTCCTGAACTTTTTTCAGTATGCAATTGTATTTTTAGTTTCTGCATACTGCATTACTCTTCTTGGTAAATATATGCACTGTGTCACATGAAAGAGTATTAAAAATGCTACAAAAGCCCCTTGTTTTTTAACATCTCCCTAGGGTCTTGTCATGAATTTGTTAAGGCTCCAGGGAGATGTCCCTTTCTAACCTAGCTTGTGGGTTAGCGCTTTGCTTTTCCATCATTTCCTGCAGCATTTCTGATTTTCTTAATAAAAGCACATACTCACTTCTGATACACTCTTAGCTGGTTTTGCATGCTTTTTTTAAGTGTAGATGAAAATGTCTGTGGCTAGCTTGCTTTTTTTTCAGTGACTCCTTTATTTCTTAAAGTCTGCACTCTAACTAAAGTCTAAACTCTAACTAACTTAAGGTGTGATTTTTCTCTTTTCAGCTGTTGTAGTGTAGCACTCCATCATACTGTAGTTTTAAGAGTGAAGAAACTAAAGCAATTTTTTAGTTCTCCTGATTTAACAACCAGCTGCTGGGACTGCAGTGACAGAATTCCACGTTTCCTTCAGTTGTGGAATGAGCTGTTTGCTTAAACCCTGTTGTGTAGGCCTTTGGTATGAACTGGCACGAACTTAGGAGAAGGAGGAAGAATGAAAATAGTGATATTGGCTTCCTAAATGCAGGATGGTAAAGAAAGAAAATATTTCCTGCTTTCTTTTGGAGAAGTGTTGCATGTTGTTCAACCACCAGTATTTCTGTGAATGAGCGTTAGGCGCAGGCGTTACGTGTGTGTGTTATTTGGTGATAAGGGAGGGGAGAGGAGCATTGTTCTGTGGTTAATGAGCTTGTAACTGTGATTAGAAAATTAAATCTAGGCCTCTTGTTCTGCTTTTCATGTGAACTTTGGTAGTTCACTCATTGCTGTTTCAGTTCTGTTTGTGTAAAATTTGGATAATACTTCTGCTTGTGTGCTGTATCCATTTCTTTTAGAAAGGATGTGGTACAGCATCTGTCTTTTGTTAGGCATACAGAAATCTGATTGCATGTACAGATACTGTTAGAATCCTAGTGGTTTTGGTTGGAAAAGACCTTATCTAGTTACTAGCACTCCTGCCATGACCAGTGACACCTTTCCACTAGCCCAGGGTGCTCAGAGCCCATCCAACCTGGCTTGAACACTTCCAGGATGGGGCATCTGCAGTTTCTCTGGATGATTTATTGCTGTGCCCTAATAAAGCCTCTGATTGGCCTTATCATAAAGCAGAGCAGTAGGGCTCAGGAGCTCAGTCCCTGAGGAGGGACCGGGTGCCCGAAGCTCGCTCGCTCATGCCAACGCCGCGGGGCTGCCATCCTAGCAAGCATGGTGATTATCAGCTCTATGGTGATTGCAAGCTCTCAGGATTTCAGCTCTGCTTGCTAGGTAGTGGTGCCCTGGGCTTGAGGCTGCAGCAGACGGAGAGAGAGGAGAAGGAGAAGGCACAGGCTGTTCCACGGAGATGGCTTTGTTTGGGGAGGTCCGTGAAGGGTCTCTGCTCTTCTTCTTCCCCACTAATGGGGTACAGTATGCTTCTTTTATAGGGTTGGAAGGATCCAAGCTTGACCAATGGTAAGGGGTTAACATGACATTGCCTTATAGGGTTACAGAGATAGGTTAAGGGTGGAGGACAGGGAAACAGGAATTTTCTTTTGCTGTTTCAGCATTCCTATTGTTCATATTCTCCATGGTGCTTTTCCCAAACTTATGGGGTTTACTACAGTGCCCCACCACCCTCATAGTATCTTCCCAAATAAAACCTGCCCTCTTTCAGTTAGTTTAAAGCCATTCCTCTAAGTCCTATTACTACATGCCCTTGTAAAAAGGGCAGCTGTGTGTTTGGGTAGATTCTTAATATGCAATGAGCCTAGCCTTGGCTGAAGCCTTTTTGTCTGTGCTGTAATGTAAATAGAAGTGAGAATATAGTTGAAACAAATTATAGAAAGTTTTCTCAACAATTTGGTCACAAAACACTGTTTCCTGTTTTTTACAGTAAGTGACATTTTAAAGTGTTGTCATAATTATGGTGTGATGGCTTTCAGGTGTCATATATCCATACACAAATACATTAAAGAAAGATTGCTGTCTGTCATTTCATTAGTTTGTTTCTTTGATGTCATTATTGTTTTATTTTAACAGCCAGTCTCCTTTCTGGCTTACTTTGAGGCATAGAATGCACTGATAAGAAATAAAAAAGAAGAGAATGCTGTATCCAGTCATAGAAGTGCTGTGTATAATACGGTGTCCTGCTCTTAGTACCCAATCTACTGTTTTGGAGGAAGTGATAGAATCTTTATTTTTTGTGTTATGGAAAATTGATCAATGGAAGAAACTGACCTGGATTGCTCCAGTCTGAACTCAAACTACAGCAGTCCTACATGATCTTTCTCTTTACTGTGTTCTGGAACAATGGACTGCTGCAGATATTTTTGCACACCATATTTGAAGAAAGATGAGGGCCAACTGAAAGTAGCTCAGGAGAATGTAATAGCAAAGGAAACGTGACCTACCAGGAGAGATTGGAACAATCAGAATTGTTCAGGCTAGAGGAGTCCAATAATGTAAAAATTTTAAAGTGTGCTGCAAAGAGAAAAAAAAAATTCTCTCCTATTCTCTCTGCCCAGAAGTAAAGGGTGTAAATTGTATAATTAGAATTCAGGAAAAGCTTTCCAACAGTGCCAGCAGTTAAGCAGTAGAGTGGATTGCCTAGAAACCAGGCATATTCTGTCCTGGAAGATACTAGCAGAGATAACAGGCAAATGTGGAAATGCTTTAGGTGTCACTGATCCCAAGCCTGTTGCCTGTGATCTTCAAGGGTACTGAAATGGTTTCTGTATTGTTTCCCCTCAATTTTAGGCGTATTCTTTGTGCTGATAATTTTCACTGAATTTTGATGAGGTTTTTTCTTTCTGCTAAATATTGCTTCAGTCAAGCTGGAGACTTAAATACATTAAAGGTGAAGGTATAGGTTTAGAAAGTGTATGCTAGTGAATGCTAATATATAGAATGGGGTTTTTTTCTAAACATCTTGTCTACTTTTTTTACAGTGCTGATCACATGACTGTTTTTACTGACAGACAACATAAATTCTTACAGAGTAACAACAGGAAGTTTATAGCTCATAATTAAAGACCTCTCTGTTTCTGGGGTTTATTTCTTTCTCATCTTTCTCATTTTCTTTGTTGCTATGGTTTCAAACTGCCCAAGAGTTCTCTCTGTTAGAATTTCCTTAAATAATACACATTATTCTGTGTATTCAACCCACCTCACTCGAAGTTGTGTCCAGATGAAATTTTATTTGTTTTCGCTTTCTTTTGCAATTATTTAATAACAACCTGAAAGAAATAGATGCTGATGTTTGAGAACTCCACATATACCCTTCTTCCATGCTCAAAACTGATCAGTGATTCTTGTTTAATTTCTTTTTGCCAGTTTCCTGCTTGTGACAGTACTTTGTTCTTCTTGCCTGCACAGTGACTTGAGTAGCCCTTTGTGAAGGACTCTACCAAATCTTTTGAGAAAGTTCCAATAAATAATGTGCTTTTGTATTCCTTTACTCCATCAATTTTTTTTTTCTAATCCTTGAAAGAATTCAGCTCCTTAACAATTCTACCTTGTGTTCAATTCATCTTGTCTCCTCAACTGTGCAGAAATCTTCAGTGTTCGTTCACATGGTCTTAAGGATTCTCCTTCTGTTTGTTTCTGAGAAGTCTTTGGGTTTTTGCAGACTTCCCAGTTACAGGATGCCAGGCTTACTTTCTGACACTATGGTGATGCTTACAAGTGGGAATTCAGCACAGGACTCGATGGACATTTTCTGTGGTGTAAGTTCTCACACAGTCCCACTCCCTGTCCCTGCATAATCTGTGCAGAGTACCATTACAAGTATTTGTGCAGATGCACAATGCACTAGATCTAAAATAGAAAAGTAACCTGGCTCACCACAGGGCAGTGGTGGCATGGTGGCACGACAAAGGCAACGTGCTGCTGGTGAATGTGTGGGGAAGGGAAGGGAGACAGCTGCTGCCTGCTAACAGCACCCCTGGCATAACTGTGTATTGTAACTGGCTCCAGAGACATCAGATTGTGTGTTTTGGTCTCTTGCATTAGATAATTCAGGCTGAGAGTAGGAAATTCTCAACAGGAAGTCACAGAAATGTAAACATGGTAGTGCTGAAGAATACTCTATTTAGCCATGTGGAGTCCTTGTATTGTTGTATCTTACTGAAAAATGTATGGTTTTACACCTTTATTAGAGGCTGGGGTCTTTCTAAACTTCTCAGATGCCAAATGTTAGAAGTGAATTAACAATGAAGACACTAACAGAGGAACTAGAGATAGTAGAACTAATTGGAGAATATAAAAAAAAAGTACTTCCCACTTGTGGGGAGGCCCTGGGGAGAATTCAGTCAAAATGGTTTAACAAGAAATGTGTTTGTGTGTGCTCCAGGGAAAGAGTGAAACTGGAAAAACACTAGTTTTTCAAGCACCAGAACGATTTGGAGTGAATAGCTGCACAGCAGATAAATCAGTTTACAGATGTGTCATGGTAGCAGGTGGTAAATTAATACAGTTTTGAGTTACAGAAATTAAAGAGAAGGTCCTTCTTGAACAACTGTGAGAGTTAACTTGCAAGTTGTACCAGGCTCAAACTTCTTGTTTTTAGATAGACTTAAATGAACTGAAGAGATTGGAGGGACAAATGGCAAAGGAGTACAGACCAGGGCACCTACAGGCACACATGCCTTCTTGGCTATATGATAACCAGAAGTGTAGCTGAGAGATGTGATAAGAGTCTACAAATATTTGAAAGGTGCATACTTGAAAGATAGAAACTAATTAAATTAGTAAAGTGAGAGGGGGCATAACTAGAAATAAGGGAATGAGGTTGTAAAATATATTGAAGTATGGAATAGTCTGCCCAAAGGAAAGACTGGAAGAACAAATATATGAAAACAAATATATAATACAGAAGACTGATAGAAATAGTCAGGAAATACTCTAACATCAAAGACTCAATTTTCTAATGAAAATAGATTAAATAATTTCGAAATCTTTTACCCATTTAATTTATGTTTGCTTTTGAGGTATTAGGACAAGTTTGCAGACTCTCTTAACTCTTTAATATTGCCTCCATACTGCTTCCTGCTGATTCAAATCTACATTATTGCATACCAGTCTTAGATACTGCCTTTCTTCAGGAAAAAAGTATTTTAAAAAGGAACAGTTGGGCCAACAGTATGAAAAGGTATAAGAGAAGAAAGGTGAGTAAGTTTCAAGAATGATTTTTCAAGAATGGTGTCCTGCTGCATTCTGCTTAAGAGCTGTAGCTGCAGATACATGGGAGCAAACCAGTACCAGATATAGAGGTCTAGTTGCACTGGTTTGTTCCTGTTTGCGTCTAGTGGGGAAGGTTAAGGGAGCTCCTGGACTGTGAATTACTGTTTGTGTTATGTGTGGCCACCTGCACATGACAGGATGGTATGAACAGGATTGATACCTTTTTAATGTAGGGGAAGGCAACAGAGAATTTTTCATTAATGAACTAAAGTGCATCTTAAAATTCCATTCAGAAAGTCAGTTTGGCTGCATCTGAACGGATAGGGAGCAGCCCTGAGCTGCTCTGTTTGGCTGGTGCCATAGGGTAAATAGTAAAATGTGTTCAGGCTCACTGCTCCCCTCAGTAACTTCTCTGGGTAGGTGCCAGTGCCTGCTGGGCTCTGGTGTGGTGGAAGTGGACAATGAGAGGTCATCACATGGAGCTGCTGCCCCAGACCCCAGCTTGGGGGAGAAAGGACTTGCCTGTGCTTGGCATTTGCTGGGTGATTCCTGTAGGCTGGAAGGCAGCCCCTGGAATTAATTTGAGGAGATTATTTAAAGAATTTGGAAAATGTACCAGTCTGAGGATGTCCCTTTGCAAAGCAAAAAACCCTGAATCTTTTTTTTCAAACACAACTATGAGACAGCAATTTATATTGCTCCATTTAATTTCTATGCATGGTCTCTCCATATCCTCAGGATCAGCTCACTTGGTCAGAGCATGGTGCTAATAGCACCAAGGCTGTGGGTTTGATCTCTGTACAGACCATTCACTTAAGAGCTGGACTCAACCATCCTTGTGGATCTCTTCCAGCTCAGAATATTCTGTGATTCTGGTATTATGCAGTCTGCACAAGAGTTTCAGTTGCTGTCTGAACTCTGGTATTGAGGACTTCCTATTGGGGCATGTTTTAACTTTCTCATTAGAAAGAAATGTTGTTATGTGAAATTTAAGGCCAAGTTCTCTGGCAGTTATAGTCAAGGAAGTTGGAACTCTCTTGCCTGTTGGTGGACTGTTAACTCTTAAAACAAACCAAGGGGTTCTTAGCATATTTTTTCTCTTCCTACTTTCCTTCTGTATACTGGGGGTTGGTTTCCATGACTGAGAAATACTGCATTTGCTTTCACTTGACATGTTTTTAGGGAGCCACAATAGTGTGTGCACTGTGTTGAATATTTTCTGTTTAGAACAAAGTGGTTGGTTGCACAGCCTGTGTGCAGTGCTCTTCATATGTGTATAAAATAAAGTACTCTTTGATCTTTCTTTCCTGTGTATCTCTAATCTCGACTCATTCTGGGTTTTTTTTTCCCAGCTGGAGGGTGTGCTTGTAAGCCAGGCATTGTTGACTTTGCTCTGTGTGTTGGCTTCTGAACAAAGGCACTGCTGAAAAGGTGAGTGCTTAACTTCCATCCTCTTTGATGCGGGTTTATGTTCAGAGGAACTGATAAATCCAGACTTGCAAAACCTGTCACCTTAAACTGTATCTAGGTTTGCAATGGAAAAAGTCTAATCTACCAGCTCATAAAATTGCAAGCATCAGCCACCAAAACACTGTGAGACTCTGATTTAGTGTAAATTGTGTGGCATTCTGCAGCACTGGAGACCAGAGAAGCTGACAGGTAGGCATGTTTCGTCTCTTGAACAGATCTGAATTTAGAGCTAGAGAAATCTGAGACCCTGAAAATAAATGATACAAATGCAATACCCAGCCTGTAATCTACACAGGAAGGGATGGCTGAGGGGCATGCATGACTACGTGTTTCCTACATAGCTGTGTGACTTTCTCTTAAGATTCTATGTTTACCACATCAACTCTCTTCTGAAGGTAGCTGAGGTACCTGAGCATTAACTGAACAGACTTTGATCAAATCAACAGGACTGTTTATAAGATGGGGAATAAATTTAATGGCATTACTCTGCTGTGAGTACTTATCAAGAGTTTTTCAAAATCTTCCCCTTCAGTCAGTGAAATACCAAGTGTGCTAGGCATGTGGCAAGAATGCAGTGACTAAGGGGAGTGTCAAACTTAGTTTATAGGAAATAAAGAAAACTTTGTTTATAGGAAGTTATTAGTATTCTAAAGAAGGGTAGATGAAAGTAAATATGTGATATTGTAATGTCTGTATTCGTCTGTTTTCCATGAGACTGCATTAATCATCAACCCAATTTCAAGACGTATCTTTGAAACCATGAAAGGCGAGGCAGGATTCTCCTCCTCGTTTTGTTTATAGATAAATTTGTCTGGTAAAGCAAGATCTTGTTCTGTCATTATCTTGCTCTGTGATTTCAATGAGAAGAACCTATCTGACCAAGGACTCCTACAGTCTCCTAACTGAAGGAGACTAAAATCAGTAGTTCACTGCGTACAACTCCAGAGGTAGTTCTGTGTGGCAGAAATATGTCCCTAGCTGACATTTGACATGACAGTATGCATTGAATTTAAAATTCCATTTGGTTTGCAATGTTTCCTCGGTCGGGAAGTGGTGAGATGCAATCACGATGAATACAATATCAAGAAAGATTAGCAAGCAAGCAAGAAATAAGTTTAATTTAAGAGTTAGCAGGTAGATGTAAGGATCTGTCCTGGAAGCAGTTACAGTTATGAAATTGTAATTTTATTAAATAATCATAAAGAATAATTCTCTGTACCTGGGGGCTTGTAGAGAATAATCGTTTCTAATAAGGTTGAATTTAGCAATTACATTAGTACTCTTGAGGCTAAGCATTTTTGGTCTTTCTACTGTTAGTGGCTAAGTCATGTGAGACTTCGTGATACAACTGAGCTGAGTTGGAAATAGCACTTGGGTTTTTTCTTCTAAAGCTTGCTGTTGTAGACAAGGCTCTGAAAGTGAGTAAATCTTATATGTTGAAGAAAACTGTAAGGGCAGTTACTGACGAGCCATGTGTTTTTGTGCTTGTCCTCTAGAAAACATTAATTTCTTTAAAAGAGCCAAACCTTCCCCCATGCCAAGCAACTCTCTTAATTTTATTTCCCAGTGTGATGCTTTTATGAAATATGTAGCCTAAGGAATCTACATCAAGTTGCTTCTTTCCTCCTGTCATTTCTCTCACCCTTCTAAATGAGTTACTCTTTGCCCTCTGCCATAGCCATGTAACTGGCTGAACTGTGGACGTGCAGTGACTTGGTGCAGCTACAAAAGCAATATATAATGCACAAGCCAGGTTTTTTAATGAGACAGCCTGATGAGACCAGAGATACAAACATCACTGCATTTAGTGATGTAGTTTTAGGTATCAAAAGAAGCTGATTGCTCATCCCTCCTGTTTGGTGGTATCTGTTGCTTTGTACTTTGATTTGTGATGCAGGAAGGCCTGAATATCTTTTTTGATACGTGTAGAATCTGTAGAGGCATCTTTGGAGTCCTTAATTAGCATACTGCATTTTCACTTCCTTTTCCATACCAAGGGAACGGATCATTTGGAAGTGGTTGCATGTACGTAGCTTTACTGCTGGAAAACTTTCTAAGATCCTTTTTGAGATTCTCACTCACCAGAAGTTCAGGCGCAGGACAAAGTTTTGGACCTCTATATTGAAAACACCAGATTTGAACATGGAGTTGTGTTCTGCTGAGAGCTCTGGGCATGTAGGGCTGTATTATCAGCAACTGCCTGAAGCAGACCCTTCCTGCTGAGGAATCTTTTTCCACCAGATATCTCCCTCTCCAGTAAGCATCCTTGTGATTCCTTTCAGATGTGCTGGCTGTTGTGGATTTGCGTGTATGAGGATGGATATTGCACTGAATTTGGTGTTTCTCCCAAGCTGGCAGGGTTGTTCCCAGCTGTCAGTGACTCACAGTAGCCAAGTTGTTGTCTCAGAGTTCAAGTTAATGGAATCTGCAGTTCAGTTTTCCTTGATTTGTTTGGCAGAGATGAAATTTCCCATGAACTAGCAAGAGCAGAAGGGAGAGTCCATATTCAAAGTAGCAGCTTTGAAGATGTGTTGGGTCTGAAAAATCTGTGAGAAATGCTGTCCTTTCTTCCTCAGCTCTTCCTTGGGAATAACTCCTCCTCAGGTGTTTCCTTTTGTTTTGTCAAGCTTCTTCCACTATACTTATTGCCAACAATCTCTGATTTCCAGAACTGCATTAAATATGTAATAAATGTATGCCACATGATTGTCATCTTATTCATTCTCTGAATGGATGGCAAACTTCATTTCGATTTAGAGATTCTGTTTTCTCAGCAGGCTAACTACTTTATTTATGCCAAAGAAAAAGGGCACAAATTTCATCAGTGCAATTCATTCATAGAACTAATTTATTTACTGGGTGAAAAGTTAGATTTTATCCTGTCTTTTTTGCCACTTGACATTTTTACCAAGCAGGTTATCTTATGGTAATATGGAAGGATATTTGAAATAACTGGAGCGTGCCACATACAATGGAGACGTGGTTTTACATGTTGATTTTGACAGTTGTTCTGACAGTGTGTGATTCCTCTAGAGAGCCTGCTGTACTGCAATAGAGCTGTATTTGAATGTAGGCAGTATTAAGTGCTGACTAGTGAACAGCACTGATTCTTCCAAAATCAGTAGGAACCTTTGAATTTTGTTTATTTTCTTGGAAGACATCTGTTAAGTGACTGAGAATCACTATCAGTTTCCAAAATAAATAGGTCTTCTGAAACTTATTTGCCTTCCTGTTGCTCTGTTACAGAGTATCAGAATATTGGAAGCAAGCTCAGTCTGAACACTTGTAGCTCGATTATAATGCATGTGAACCTCGGGCATGTGTATGAAGAGTATTTTCTAGTTCAGGGTGCTGTTAGAAAATGCATATGAGTCCAAGAAAAGAGCATATGTTTGCTGTTCAATGTTGTGGGTTTTCTATTGTCATTAATCTATTAGAAGAAAGCTCCAAGAACCCAGAGTAAGAAGATGATATTCAGTTCACTAGTCAGGAAGCAAAGAAGGGAAAAAGTAATAGATACAGTTTTATTTTCTGTTTATGCTAAGCAAGAACAGCCCAAGAAGATTAAATGTGTTTATATTTCAGACTTCAGGTGTATTTTTCCATTAAGCAGGATTGCTTTCTCCTCTCCAGCTCTATATTTGCTTCTGTTGTCTACCCTTTTATAAACAGTAATCCTGTCTTTTTCAGTGGAATTACAGATAGTGAAACTCCTCTGTTTTTATGTAGCACAGATTTGCCAAATCGAGTTTATAGGGCCATGGTATTCATAGTGAGGTTAAGGACCCTTTCGAGGTACTTCTCTCTATTACTACAAAGTACTTGTTTTACTGTCTGGTAAAAACAGGTGGGTTTTTTTTTGTTACATCCACCATCACAGGGAAATATTGAAGTAGTTTTCCTGCCCCAGAGTTACTCTCAGGGCATGTGGAGGGCAAGAGTTTCATGTGTTGACTGAAGACTTGTTTGCATGAATGCAATGAGAAAAGGTAAAATCAGTGTTTTACAGCTAGGAAGTCAGTATGTAGTAAGCTCAAGTACCAACAAGTACCTTAAATCATGGTGTAGACTTATTATTTAAAAAAAAAGTTTACCTGAGTTTGCTGTGTCTTTAGCTTTCCTTCTAAATACCCGAAGAATGAAAGCTCCTGTATATGACAAGGAATTTTGTAATGATCTCCCCTACTGATTTCAGTGACATATTAAATTATGCAGAAGTCATACAGTACATGCAAAAGTTCTTCATGTTTATTGCTTGGATTTTTTCATGTTGGTGTTGTGACACTGACTTTGGTGGTTGTTCAGAGTCCTAAGAGCAATCTTTGCTAGAGGACATGCTATAATTAATATCAGACTGATTGGAGTAACCTATGGTCTTAAGAAATGTACTAGAAATTGTGCTTAGGAATGTACAGTAGGTGATAATACTGAAAATATTGTATAGATACTGTTACCCAGACTTCAACAGGCCGTGTTTTCTAGTCACTTTAAAGCCTAGGAAAGGATACAAGAGAAGCAAAGGTAGAGAGCTACATACACAAATGAGGAGTACCACTGTACCAGATAAATACGATTCTAACTTTTTTTAAAGTGTTGAATACTTCAGCACAGGGTATTTGGAACCCCTCAGGCATGCACGATTGAGGGAAAAGATGAAAAAAAGAGCCAGATAGAAAACAGATATAAACTTGCACAATTGTCCAATATTTGAGCAACATATACTCCAGCTCTGAATTGTCCTCTGTACTATCTTACAGTTTCCTGATTTTTGTGAACTAATGTAATTCATTGCAGGGAAACTGCATCAAAATTCACTCTGTTTCTAGAAGCTTTTTGTGGAAGGGGATTTCCCACAAAAGACTTATTAAATTTATCTTACTTTGCCCTCTACCTTTTCACTCAGTTATGTAATTTATAACTTTTGTTCTTCCTTGCCCTCTTGATAGTTCAGAATTCCAATCCTTCAGTCATTCTCTCTTTGCAGCTGCTGTCTGAATTCATTCCATCTGACTTCTGCAGTCTAATAGAGGAAATCTTGGACAAAGCATGTAATCTTACGTTTGGAAATTGGGAATCAAAAGCATATGTTTCAAGTGAGGAAGGAACTGTCTCCATCTCAGAGTACCTGATCTGCTTGTCCTGTGTCAAAAAGTGAATAATCTGATAAGTATCCATCTGTCATCAAGATAGCCAGTCAAAACCAGAGCTTTCAAGACAAGAGTACTGTAGACTGTTTCTTCTGTTGAGCCACTTGAGGGGCTCTGAATGTAAGGGACTTTGCTGTATGTGCATGTAGCATCAAAGGCAGAAGTCCTTCAGCCAAGTCCTAAAGGCAGCAGGCAGTCTCAGGGTCAGCTGGGAAGCACTGGCAGATTGGCAGATTGTCTTCCCAACCTGAAATGGCGCCTGGAGCTTACTGTTTGCCATGCCATTATTATGAAAAGTACACATTATTCTTTTGGCTCCACAATGTTTTAAAAGCATTTTACAACTTCGTGTCTGTTCTCTCTTCTCCTAGTGCTTTATGACTCTTGGGTTTGACCTGTTTACTTGAGCTGAAATATTTTATCTTGTCATAAAAAGAGGTCCCTCTTGCTTTTGTTATCTGTGTTGTAACTTCAGTAGCTGAATTTGAAGTATGGTAATTGCTTACTTTCCAAGATAGTAGAGGTGAGGAAAAGCAGCCATGTGAGTAGGTGAATCAGTGTAACATATGAGAGAATAGTGTGATGATGAAAGGCAGTGAGCTTCTAAATAAGCACAGGGAGAATGTGTGTGTGTGCTAGAGAAGGAGGTGTCTCAAAAAGCTGTGTTTGTTCTCTTGAGGCTCCCGAGTGCTATAATTGAGTCAACATGTCAAAGTGAAGTATGTCCTGAGCTTTGGGAGCAGGGGAAAACTGCATCTTCTGCATGTACAGATTTGGATGAACCCCATCTTACAGGGATAATAAGCACTCTGCTTTTGCACTGCTGAAACTACAACTCAACAGAATAGCTGCCCAACCAAGCTCTATAACTGATGTTTCTCTAAGAACTGCTTTAAATCTTTGTTTGGTTGGGAAGCTGCGAGTAATTGGCTTCACCTTTGCTTCTGATGCAGATGTGAACAAAGGTGATGAACAGAGGGGAATATGACTGAATGCGCTATTGAGATACAGGCAAAACAAACTGAAAGAGTCTTCCTTAATTTATTTCTAAGTCTCAGAGAAACAAATATTTGTATGTCTTGTCATATTTCTTATGTTGGTGTAATGTTTTGGGGATATACTGACTTCCCTTTACTGTAGGATTTTTGTGTTTTAAATGGATGAAAAAGGGTTGATTGCAGCCCTTTGTCCTGGCGGTTTGTTGCAGCCTTTGGCTGTGTGACTTCATGCATGATTCTGCACAGGCAGCTCTCTCCTTGGCCGTAGCTCATTGCAGCATTGCTCTAGGAAATCATATGAAACTGAAAGTTCTTTAAAGCCAATGTTTCCCTGCTAACGTGCTAATTTTGTCTTGATTGGGTTTTATGTAGAATATCTACAATTGGTGCTTTTGTATTTTATAAATCATGCTTACTGACATATCTGATGATCTGATTGTTTCCATAGTGACAGCAATGGCAAAAACCTGAAAAAGGAAGGTGACAGCACTGTATTTTTAAGATTAACTGTTTTACAGAGGAATGGTTTGAGGGGGTGGGAATACAGTAGATTTTTTTTTTTCAAGCAGTAACAAGATACACTTTTTCAAGCAGTAGTACTTACTTGGAGGTCAGAGAGGAAAGACTTGACTTGCTATTTTGGCGTTTATTTGTGTGGGGAAGTAGTGAGCACAAGGTTAATCTAGGTAATATGAGATGTTTTCAGCAATGTCTCCTTCCTTGCTGCTCCAAAAGGTGATAAAATCTTAAAATGCAGAAAACTGAAATGTGCGTATTATCTTCACAGGAAAGGTAGAAGTCAATATGCCTGTGAGAAAATGTGTTACATACTTTTGTATGTTACATATAAATGTGTTACGTAATTTTGTTTGAAGATTTCTCCCTTCCAAATTCATAAACTAAGCACGGGAAGCTTTTAGTATTAAAAATCAGACACAAAGCCATTAGTGAGAGCTTCAACCTTCTTTTGTCCTTTGGTAAATTCAGTTAGTTTTATTTTATATTCTGGGAACAAGGCTTTATTCCCTTTCATTACACATCATATTATTTGCATTTGAAAGTAAAATACCTTGAGAGAATGTAGGCATATTTGTTTAGAGTCCATGCTGCAACAGAGAAGGGTTTTTTCAAAGCATTTTGTAGGAGCCACAAGCTTCCCTAACATTCCCTTTTGTCACTGGTGTCGATGCTTCTTCCTGTGGTGCAGTCACTTGAAGCAGTTGCCTGACTTACAATATATGCCTGCTGTTCTTATGTCAGCACAGACAAGTGAGAGGAGATAATGTGAGAGATGTGTGTAAACTATGTGAAATATTTTCATTCAGGGGCTAACTTTTTTCTGTGAATCTATGCTTAGCATTCTAGTTGAATCACCATACCTGGAGGTATTTAAAATATGTGTAGATATGGCACTTAGGGACTGCCAAGTCTACCACTTGGTTTGATTTAGGTGTACCTGACAGTGCCAGCTTGATGGCTGGACTGCATCTTAGAGGTGTTTTCCAACCAAATGATTCTGTGATTCAAAGCATGCTTCTCCTGCCCACCCTATCACAGTGCCTAGCATCTGCGGTCAGGCTGGGGACCTTGTGCCCAGGTAGTTCTAGAAAAGATCTTAGAAAGGATAAGTCAGGCTGTGCTGCCCATCTCCAGGTGGCAGACACATCCTCCAGCCCTGGGGAAATCAAGCAGGCTGGTAGTAAGACACAGGTGCAATGCTCCAATTTAACACATTGTTAAATTCATATCTCTTATGCCTTGCAGCAAAAATGTGGCATCATACTGTTAACTGAATATGTGTTACATCTTATTACACTGAGGAAGAGAAGCCAGCAGCTGGGAGTTTGTGTTGCTTTTTAAGTTGCACAGGTTGGTTGGTTATCTGTGCCTGAGGCCTCTTAGGTCACATCTGCATTAGTACTTCAGCTGGTTCTTCTGTCATTTTGGTGTCTTGGGAGTGGTGTGCATAAAAATATGTAGTTTATGGTTCTTCTTTATATTTATCTGCAGTGTTTGATTCTGGTTTTCCATTGACCTGAAGGAAGGGGAAGTTTTTCCCTGTTGTTTTACAACTGGGATCACTGTGTAAAACAGGAAAGTAGTTAAGAAATCACGGGAGCAGTTAGTTGTTGCAGAAAGGCTGAAGAAGATGGTGTCATCTGTTCTAAAAAATGTCCTCTTATTTACAGAATGATACAAACGTAAATATTTTTTTTCTTAAGAGGCTGGTTCATTTATAGATACTTGAGTTGTTGAAATGCTGACTTAGTGGAAAAAAAAATTGGTTAGTTGGTGTTATCTCTATGCCCCCACTGCTCCCCACCCAAAAAAATCTCCAACCGATTGTTTTTGTATTATTTTTGCTGATGGAGTTTTAAGGCATTGTTTAGTGCTTTGCCTTAAGTAGTGTCCTGTGTCCCAAGCATATGTTGGACATCACTTGTATTTCAGTAGCATTATGAAATGTAGACAGAAGTAGACATTTAAACATGCCCCTATCATGTGAAACAGATTAAGTTTCTTCATATTTCATTCCTTCAAACTTACAGTTTTAAATTCGTAGCTTCTTCTGATCCCCATTGGAATGAAGAGGTAGTGGTTTCCTTTCTTGCACTGCTAGTGATAGCAGTTAGTACTGATTCATTGGTATTGACCCCTCTGCTCCTTGTTAAAAGATAGCTTTATTTGCAGAGGTATCACAGTGAGCTTAATTTGGCTTGCTGCATCTTTGTAGCTGTTTTAATCTTATATGAACTAGATGAAATCCAAAAGGAAATTGGGAACGAAAAGAAAAAAAAAAAACAAACCAAAACTAACTATTCACATGTAAATGTACCTATTAAAGCCATAGACTGTGTAGATTTAGATAGTATTATTTTTATTTCTTGATGTAGAACTTTCCCTTAGATCTTGGGAAAGCATCTGCAAGGAAGAAAGCATCTCTTATATGTCTTTTGCTCCTGGTTCCAATTACAGGCAGCTGTCTGATTTATACTCAGTGAAAACTGCTAATTGTGCCCTTTTAAACTCTTTTAGTTTAGAGGAAAATGTATTTATTTGCATGAAAATGTTTGCATGTGAAACACTGAAAACCTTTTCTGCAGATACAAAATTTTAGAATTTAAAATTTATAAGCCTCTAATGCTCTCCTAAAAGCTGTTCCTTCCCTGGCTGATAGCTTTTACCTTGCCATGTGTCATTAACATTTACTGCTGTTGCAAGTTCTTGGATAACAGATTGAGGTGACTTTGTGTGCTGGTTTAGATGGCATTTGCCAGACAAATTGTTAGGAATCTTTCTGTCATTTGCTCTTTTTCTCTTATGAAACGTGAAATTCTTGTGATCCAAAGGATTTTGCATTTATTCTTTTTGTTTCTAAAGTAGTGGAGAGTTCCTATTTTATTGAAAGTTTTTATAGCACTGACTAAGTAAAAAAAAAATTAAGTAGGTTAAAATTTCAGTCTTCACCTCTGTGGTGATTAATGCTGATTCTTTTGAGGAGCTTTTTATTAAAGTCTTTGATTAATTTTGGGGCACACTTGAAAATAGGAAACTATTAGGTTAGTATAATTTTGCTTGTTAGAGAAATATGTTTTGATAAAATTGCACACATGAAGTCCACCTCTCCTGTTTTGGGGTGGTGTGTCTGCAGTGGGCAATGCCTGGTAATTCAGTAATTCAGTGGCACAGTATGTTCTTTTACTGATGGGGCACACACACTGTGTTGTCAGGTCAGCCCTGTGTACTCTGTCCGTACTCATTCCTACCTCAAAATAATTTCTATTGAGAATGGCTCAGAGATATTTCAGCCATGGTTGTCAATTTAAACCAAGATGCTTTGGCTTTCCCAGGTGCTGCTCTCAGAATTTTTTGAGGTCTTGATGATTTTTGTGTGCTTTCCAATCATGTTTTTTAGCCTTTTTTGTTCCCAGAAACCATTTGTTAGCTGGCAGGTGCAGTTCGGGATGCTGTGATGTGCCGCTGCCAGTGCTGTCCCAGTGAGGTTCACCACTGGTTCCCACTGGTTCACTTCTCTGGGAAATTGCTGTCACTAGAGATGGTAGCTTTAGTAATGCAAGAGCTGTGTGGAGACCACCAAACTTGATCAGAACTCAAGTCAGTTTCCTTCTCAGCCAGCCTGAAGCTATTGATGCGTTTCAGCTTTTATTATTGCCTGGCAGGCACACATGGTAGGCAGTCCTTTGAATCTTGGCTGTACTGTACTGTTTATTCTTCTGTTTTGGAAGCTGGATAAGGCCTTGATTCTGTGTGGGCATGCTTCACCCTTCACTTCAGTACCTCTTGGTAGGGTGCCTTTTGAGATACTAGTTTTAGCCAATTCATAGTAGATTTGTTTCCAAAATGTGTATCTCTGTGTGTGCCCTTGGTGAGACACATCGACATTTCCCATCTGGTGGCTGAAAAGGAACACACAGTGGGCACTGTGGTTGGTACTACTCTGTGCTCTTGGACTGGATTTTGTCACATTTCTGAATATTGGTAACATTGTCAGTGTCTTCTTTCTTGCCTAAAGCATGCTGCTAGAACAGATTTGGGAAAGCTCTTCATTTCTCAGGGTATAGTTTCTGGATCATAGAAGACAAGTGGGTAATGTTAATAGATGGCAACTCTTTGAAGTACATTAGAATCAACTTCAGAGAGAAAGAAAATCCCTTTCCCTGAGCTCCAGATAAACAACTGGAGCTTTCAAACCTTCAAGAGGATCAAGGTGAACAGCAAGTGCAGGGAAGATGATTCTGCTTTTATGGCAATTGGCAAAAAATACATTCTTTCCTTTTTGTGCTCCTGTAACAAAGCAAAATAACAAAATACTCTGAGATTGTTCTATGAAAAGAACACAAAAAGCTTTCTATGTTAAATACCCTCATCTTAATAGATGTCAGTAGAATATATTTTAAATGGGCTGGAAATATCTCCTTGGAATTCTGAAGTGTCTTCAAAACTAGCTGAAAAAACTGAATTCATCTGATTATGCAAGTGCATTTAACAGCATTTATTTGTTTATATAGAGTTGTAGGAGGCTGACATCTTCCAGCTGAGGTGTGTGTCATTCCCACTTTAATTGGCTTTAGCTGGGAAAGAGAGAATGGAGTAGTCTCATTTCTCATTTTCTTGCTAAAGTCTTCAGGAAAAAAGGAAATAGTTCTAAGCCATGGACCTGAAGTAAATTTCAAAAGGTAGATGTGCCCTCCTTTGCCTAAAGAAAGGACAGTCTCGGGAAGATAAGTTGGAGAACAAGTAGCAAGTGACTGTAAGATTGTTCCTGCTGAGGTTCTGTTTTGGTCAGTCATGGAAGACAAAGGAGAAAATAAAATAATTTTTTTTCAGAGGAGGAAAGTGATTTTCAAAAGCAAGAATGTATTCATGTGGCTTTGAAATGATTAGTGAGAATAAAGGCTGAAATTCACTGGGCAGGATTGTGTATTAACATGCCTTATGGGTTGCAATGTCATGAATGGTAAAGATCTATGTAAGAAATTGAAAGTTGTCTATCCAAAATTCAAATTAGTACAATGAAGAAAAATTCATAGTTTTTAAAAAACTATGATCTGAAGCATATTTGTTTATACATAAGGACTACTGAAAAAACTAAACTCTGCAGGTCATCTTTAACAAAAAGCTCTCTGTATAGATAATAATATAATATAAGTTTAAAAAAAAGTATCACACCAACAGCATGTCCCATATGCAATATAAAAGTGAGAACAAACTCCAAATTGAGAGGTGGGGGATTTGGATGGGGGAGAGAGATTTAAATGTGTTCTTCAGGAAAGAATCAGTGTACAAAACAGAAAAAATAAGATGGCAGCAGCCAGGATTTGCAGAGCTTTTCAGTCCTTTGTTGGGTTATCTTGCATAAGTACTTTAGCCAGAGACTTTTCAGTAGCTGCATGGGGCCAGCTTGGAACACAAACGTGCATGAATCCAAATGTAATTTCCCTGTTGTGCACATTCTGGCTGTGACAGCTCAAGTTATGAATGTAAAATAGCAGGAAAAAAAGTTCAGAAGATGGCCAGACCTGAAATGTTAATAAGAACTGACTTACCATGAGATCCCTTGAGGCTGGCAAAGGTGCCGCCCGAATTTTAAGTTTGTCTGCTTCCATGCTTCGTTTTGGTGTGCCTTGGAAAAGAATAAATAAATTCCTTGTTTTTATCTGTGCATCTAAGTTGTTTGGCATAACAGAAGTAAGAAACATTTTCTTCCATGTAAGATGAAAAGCAGAGTGATGTTAATCCTCCACTCTGGTTTGTGGTCAGCGCTGGCACACAGACTGAATCGGCATCAGTGGCTTTGATCTGTAGACAAGTACTGTACAAGGAATGACAGTATCTTTCCCTTTCAGACAGTTCTTTTTTCTGGGGGGGCAATAATCTGCATTTTTCCCAAATTTCCAGTGTTCAGAAGGCATTTGTCTTTCCTCTGGGTAGGACTGGTGCAGGATAAGGGATTTCCTCTCCCTACATCAATACGCTGCCTGGAGAAAAGGCACCTCATCGTGGCCACGGCTTGTCTCAGACTGCAGGCAAGGAAAGGGCTTTTCTCTCTTCTGCATGCAACTTGTACAGCAGAGAGAAATTGCAAAGTTTGCAAGTTTCCCTGCATCTTCAACATTGGATTTTCCCGGGTCTGTTCTCTCTCCTTTTTTTCCTCAGCCTCCTTCCATCTCTTGTTACCATGGAGAATGAAATGCCTGTTCCATTCAAGTTGTCGGCTGAATAGGTTTTGAGGTTGATGGATGGTGAGAATCTCTTATCCCTCCTTCTCCAAACACCGCCCCTGCCTGTTTCTTGACATTTCACTTGCCAGAGACTGGCAATCAGTGAGTGGGAGCTGAAAAGGAGGCTGGCAGTGTCCTGCTGAGATGCTCTTTCACTTGGTGGATGAAATCAGCAGCCGTGAGAAGGTCTTAAGGGCTTCGGTGCAGAGCCTTGTCCACAAGCTGAGGCATGAATGCTCACTTGAGTGAATGTTCTTGCTTCCCCAGAGCACCAGGGAAAAAAGAATTCATATGTGAAACCTGTTGCTGCTTATGACTGTGTTTCAAGGGGTGAGGTAACCTCTGCAGTGTAAAGGGAAAGGTAAGGAATGAATGAATACAATAAATGCTCTGGCATAATCTGTTCCTCTCATATATACTTCTTTATTTGTGTCCACATCACATCAGAAATGGAATTTCTTTGCTGCAGTCTGACTTGGGTGGTTTCCTGGCTGTGATGCTGAAGTTAGCAGGGGTCTCTGTGTTTAGTGGGGTTCCAGTAGTCCCTGTATGAGCTGACTGCATACATGGGGCATCGGTAGTGCAGTGTCAAAACAGCTTTCTGAGTAAGGCACCTTTTAATAACAAATATTGTGGATATTGACAGGCCCGGGGTTGAAATATGAGTTTGAGGCTACTGTTGACATGCAAGAAATGGAGCTGCAAAGCAGAAATATTAAAATTATAGCTCTGTAAAATTATACCGAAAACATTTGTTTTGTTGTTATTTATTACTTTTCATACAGATAACTATAGTTTTAGAGGGTATCAAAAAAATGTTTAGCCTATGCTGAAAGGCTTAAGCCTGTCCTTTTTAAAGAAAGGGTTGTTTTGACTGATGAGCACTCTAGTAGTGATGGCTTGGGAGAAGTGTATACCTGGCATTATTTAATAGATGTGTGACTTTTGCATCTGGAAGTAAATGTTATGACTTTAAATTTTGACATTGCTTCCAAGTAGAAGCATTTCACAAACATATCATTGTTGAGAGAAGATATTTCTGTGAGTTTTCTGCTAAAACCTGCTGTGTCAGGACTGTACCAGCAAAAGAATTAATACTGGTGGTATACCTTAATGGGTGGTGTTTCAGTATTTTTGAGATCATATGTGAAAATTTGTCCTGGGTGATTTTGAACTGCTGTGTTTGATAAGTGACTGTGAACTTTGTTTCAATGCATCTTTTCAGCACCTTGCACTGATAAATATTTCCACGTCTTCTGTGTATTCCTAAGGTTGCTAACCAATACATCTCTTCACACTACCACCAACAGCTTTTGCATCCTCAAGAGGTCTTAGCTCCTCACGAGTTCACTTTCCGTTTGATGCTTTATGTCCTGTTTGTTGTTGGATTGTTGTCTCCCTGCTGGAGTTTTCCTACTGTGCAATTGCTTTTCCTGTTGTGCAAGCCACTTCCAAACGCTGCTATGTTAGCTGTTTGGGAATTTTTAACTCCTGCATCAGAAAGGCATGTGTGTATGTCAATACATACATGCAAAATAAATACATGTATTTGAAATACATCTGAACATACCATCCAGTCCCTCAAGTAGTTTATTCTAGAGATTGTAGTAGTATTTTTGTTCCAAGAGATCAGGATTTCCTAGAGAGATGTGCACACAGAGGATTTGACTGCCTGTGACCTTCAGTCATACAAAATAATAGATGATAATATTCAGGGTTTTGATTTCCTGGTTGGCTAGGCTACTGCAGAAAAATACACCAATGTAGCAGCTTTTTTTCTATCATAAATAAATCACACATGTTGGGTGGAGTTGAGGTAAAGTGTTACAGAGAGGAAAAAAGGGGAAGTCCATCGGGAGAGAGAATGTAGTTTGGGATTAGGTTCCTGATAGGAACTCAGCTTCATGTTACCATTTGTAAGGGATGGGGAAAGAGTGAGCATCTGTTTTAAACTGGTGATTTTGAGTAAGCAGCAACAACATCAGCATCAAAGCTTACATGTATATTTCCATTTATTCTGTTAACCTGCTGGAGTTTTTTGATTTAGTATTATCTTCTTTATGAAAAACATATACTCGTAGCAGCTTATGGATTTGCATGAGATAAAATCCCAAATCTTTCTCTCATACTCTGTGAGGATTGTTATGCTAATAATTTTAGAGATTGTCAAAATTTTTTCTGAGTATTACTGACAGGATTCAATCTCTGAAAAAAGATCTTCCAGTTTTTAACATGGATGTATTTAAATTCACTTTGCCTTCTGAAATTCCTCCTTTTCCCATCACCAAGATTGACCTTTACTTGATTGGGGTCTTTTGATTTTTATGTTTTCTCTGAGGCTGACATAATAAACTTGTAATTAGGACATATCGCTGCTTCATTCCATCTGGTCTTTTGTTAAATTATTCTTGGAAAAATTCTAATGTCCCACTCTTTTTAGATTCAGAGTTGTTTGATTCCTTTTTCCTGTCTTCCTTTTTTATCTTAATGGTAGCAGGAGCTTGGAATTTTTTTATCTTGTCCTTGCTATTTAAATGTGGGCAGCTGTAGAACAATCCATCTCTAAACCTCTTTCTGCTTGCTAGATGTTTTATTTCAGCTTTTCCTTAGTGATCAGTGCCTGAGTTTCCCTCCATTGCTTTCCCAGGCAGTGCAGCATGGAACTGACCTCATTTGCTTCAGCTCCACTCCTGTCCCTGCTGCCTGGTGCCCCAGTCAGCGAGTGTAGGCAAAGCTTTGTTCAGGGCCGCTGGGGAGAAAAACCTGATTGAGCAGCAGACTGAAGCTATCTGTCCATGGATTTACACAGACAGTTCTTCACTGATTTGTACCTTGTAAGTTACCTTTATAACCTTAAAATCTGCAAAATTAATTTTAGCTTAGCTTTTGCCAGGGCTTCCTACCTGTTCTGTTTGAGTGAATTTTTAAGCCCTTTATAATAGGCTGGTACATATGCAAAGAATGAACATTGTGCTCTCCAGTAACTCATTCTGTTATCTCAAGTGTCATTTACTGGAATCTCCTTACCTTTTGCCTCCTGTAAAATGTAAACTGAATTACAGGCATATAATTAAATCAGCATATTAAGTGTGTGGGAATGAGAGGCAGTGGGAATTTTGATGGCTATATCCACAGTGAGAACATGAAAATCTAAATCATCAGGTATCTAAACTATTTTCTAGTGTACTGAGAGCACTGGTTGTAAAAGAACAATTTTCAGGTGGATGGAATGTGTTTCAGTGCTAGATCAGCACAACAGGCTATCATTTCCCCTCACCTGGCTGAGAGGCTGCTTCACAAACCATGGGGCTGCTAGCTGAAAGACTCAGATGTGCAGTATTAGTGCTCATCAAGGATGGTGACATTTGAATAATTACTAAATAGTTGTGAGGTTTTGACTGCAAAAAAAAAAGACAATTTCAGGTACTGACATACTTGCTTTTGCCTGTTATCCATGTCCAAGTCACTTTGTTGCACATGGCATACCTCATAGTTAAAACTAACGTGGTCAGTGTCTGAGACTGATTTTAATTTTTTTGTGCCTAAGCATCAGGCACATAGTGTTGATGCTGGCATTATCTAACGATATCTAAGAGCATTTGCTTCTCAGAGATAAGAATTTTTAATTTATTTTATTTACTTTATATTACGCATAGCAATTCAAGTTCCTGTTGTCTTGGCCATAACCCAAATTTGGAACACAAAATTCAAATGAAAAACTGCAAAACAAAATAAAGCACAGAAGGCATGACAAGAAGTGGGATTGATCTCTGTAATGTAAATATTATTTTCTCTAGCCTTGGATTTCTGATTAAGTGTTGATGTCAGTTTACTGTGAAGACCAAGCATAGCAAACTGTTGTGAGATTGAGTCAAATTTGGGTGCAACATGAGAGATGCCCCTTGTATTTCAGTGGACTTGTGTCGCATGTGTCTCACAGCCAGTTGCTGGCTCTTTCAGATTTGTCCCTGTGGAATCCTCTCCTTTAGTCTTGTTCCAGAGCTGTAGCACTTGACTCCAGTACATCCCTCTCCAGCCAGTCTGGTTATCTTCTGTTGGCTCTGCAGTGCTCTTCCCTGGCTGTGATACTGGATTGTTATTCTATCAGTAGGGCAAAATGGTAGGAGAGAAGCAGGGGAAGGGATATCTGAAATGAGTATTGGCTGCTGTTTTAACTGAAAGTTAACATTTTTCATAGCAGAGAGATACTATACAACAAACAGGAGGGCACACTAGGGAGAGCTCTTGAAAATGCTGTTGTGTTTCAGTCTTGTTCAGGGTTTTGACTACTAGAACATGTTCAAAGTTTGTTGTCAGTTTAGAGTTTAGAAGTTTATATGGAAATAACCACTTTTTCAGCTCCATAGTGATTCTTGAGATATAGGACAAGACACACACATGAAAAATGATTGTCTAATGGATTAGGGCATTCTTTAGCCAGCCTTTTTATCTCCTGCCTTTCCCTTTAGTCTGAATAATAAAGATACTGTTTTGTGAGAGGTCATCTCAAACTGTGCTTCTCCAGGAAAGCTCAGTGTTGCTCTCATCTGCCACAGTTACAACATTCCTGTCTTCAGCTCCTGCAGTCAGGGAGTTGTAGGGTGCATTTTATAAGCTCATAAGTCTGATTGATAACAACTCTGGTGAATTAATTATTTGGATGAGTGTGCTATAAAGCTGGGGATGTGGGTCCACCTCTTTTGCTGGCAGCCACTAAAATTGCTTTATGCTCCTTGCAGAGCTGTACCCTGAAGTTCTTAACCCTCCACTTTGGGATAACTGAGTACAGCCTAACCCTAACCCAGTATTATATTGCAGATGAGTACAGACAAGCTGCAGTATAGAAGCAGTATCTTGATGCAGTGTAATGGCTGTGTGTACTGAGTTGTGAGTTTTCAGACTCAGTTGGGCTGGGTATCATCTGCAGGAGCCAGGTCAACCCTGGGCCAAGCTGGAACAGCCATGGGTGGAAGCACACTTCTGTTCCATCCTCTTCTGTCTTCTCTCATTATTTGCTCTCTTTTAGGCTTTGCCCCATAGGACTGACTACCTCTTCCTATTTCATGGAATCTTAAACTTGAGTTTCCATCTGTGTTTTGCAACCCCACAAATCAGGCATTGCTTGAGGTTAATCACAAACACCAAACCTGTGGTGCCCTGTGACATCCTGTGATGCCTCTGTTCCTGTGCAACACTGAGCAGCAGAAGCTGCCTGTACACAAACCAGATGTTAGTGACCTCAGCCAGAAAACATTAACTGCATTGGCAGGGTTGCTGGCCCCTTGTTCAGATGAGAACCAACAAGATGTCATCAGGAGCTGCTCTTGTGCCCTAACTTGGAAATTGTTGTTGAGACACTCTACCTTGGCAGTTGATCTTCTCAGACATTATGGCTCTTTTATTGCCTTCATCCTAAAGTGTTTTTTCTTGATTTATGGTGAATAAGTAGATTTATACAGTAAAGGAGGTTGCTTCTAGTTCCATCTTCCTATTTCCATATTTTATCCAAGAGTTGCTTCAGTTGTTTAAAGTACATGGGTTTGTTACTCTGGATCATGGATATAAATAAATGCCAGAAGCATGAGGCCTTATCAGCTGTGAGCAGCTGTACTTGCCTTTTCGTTTTAAATCTGACACTTAAAGTGCAGATAAACAACAAAATTCATTTTTCTGCAAGGTGAAACTTTAAAATTTGTTGAAGTTTGTTGAAGGCTGTTGCATCTCTACTTAAAGTAAGCTAGCATTAATATCTTGGGGAAGGCTCTGAGCTCCTTGTTAGAGCTCAGAGTTACAGTTCAGGGTAGTGAGTATTAATGTCTGTAGTGGCTTGGTTTTGAAATACTGTCTATGCATGGACAGTCATGCTTAACCTAGTACATTGCTTGCATATATGGCACAGCCTAGAGAATTAAGTTGGATTTCCTTGAGGGTATAATCTTTATGTACTCTTTGCAGAAGTGGGTCTTGGGGAATGCCTGAGGATGCTGGCAAGTGATGAGAAATATACTCAGGCAAAGCCTTAGAGGACAGGATTTTAAACGCTGTATAGGACATGTTGCAAATAACCTTTGTTAGCTTGATAGGTTAATTTTTGACCTTAGAATGACTTCGTAGACACAGAAATTTGCTGTTTTCTGCACGGATCCATTATTCAGGTGACAAGTTATCCATACTGAAATCCTGGGCTCAGACCTGGAAGCAGTACATAGGTTTATGTGTGGCTCAGACCCTGAGCTAGTTCACCTGCTGAACCCTCACCACCTTCACTCAGAGCTACTGCTGATGTCTCTGTTTATGCTTCTGAAACATGGGATGCTGGGAAGCTGGCTTTGAAGGTGCTGGAGGAGCATTCAGGAGCCATCTGGCTCCACAACTCACAGATGTAGACTAAAGCTCTGGCTCTGCAAGACTTAGAGCTGTGGAGCAGCAGTTTCAGGAGGGATAACTGGTGAAAGAGTACCATGTATCTACTGTGATCCCTTCTGCTTTGAGAGATTGGTCAGGTGGAGTTTCTTATGGGGCTGCCTTTGTACCTCAGCTGAAATGTCCCAGAACTTGGAGTGCTGCACAACATGTTGCAAGGGCCCAAGGCTTTGGCCTTCTTGCAGCAGTGTGTTCAGGTTTTCTGGTTATCTGGCTATTCCCATCCCCCCCTGTTCTTGGACAGTGGAAAGCCAAGTTAGTATGCTAGTGCTCTGTGGAAGGCTCTGTCAAGTGGTGTCAGACCAAGGTAAGAATAAAGTGTTAGTTCTAATTTAATCTTTACACTTTCTTTATTGTGTTACTTTTGAAATGTCATAAAGTACAAGTAATGAAGCTGAGTAGTGACTCTTTAGGTATTCAGGCCTGTATACTCTTAGAAATTACTTTTTTTCCCTGTTGGTATTGGCACTGAGTTATAAAAGTGTTAGAATTTGTGCTGAGTATCTAGCCTATGTACCTTATCATAGTACTGTAGTGAAGTACATTAGCATTTGCACACATCAGCATATCCATATACATACATATATATTTTCAGATCAAAATACTGAGATGCAGATTGCAAATTAAGAGTTTACTTGTCTGTCTCTTGTGCAGAATCTCCTGGGTAGGAAAGTATATATAATGTCCTCATGTATGCTGTAGCTATCAGTATATTAGGTCTAAGGGTTTTTCTTTTTAGCTTTTCTGTTTTGTCCAGTATGCTCTTCAAAGATCAAATTTTTGTAGTACAATTATGCAAGGAGTACCTGAGTATGATGATGTTCAGGGGATATGAATATGAAGCAGTAACCTTCTCCAGAGTGCACCTGTAGTTATTTTTGGCACTTAGCTTGCTGTACTTTCACAAGCAGAATCGTTCATTTTGCTTCAAGTGATTTTATCCTCCAGAGCTCAGTGGGATGATTCTGCTTAAGATAGGGAGCTGTCACAAGTTCAGTCCAATGGGTGGCTTTGATGTTGGGAGCTGGAGCAACCTGTACTGTTTCAGAACACTGTATTTATTTTCTCATCATCAACTTTTGGGAACAGTAGTAATAAGAGATGATGACTTCTTGTCTCCCAAGTATTCCCTCAAACATGTATCCCTGTTAACATTTCTCAGCTACTCTGCAGGGCTCTCTCTCTGGCACACATCTTCCAGCCCTTTGGCAACTGCTCATTTCACGTTTCCATGTATCTCGCCAGTTAAAGTTGTTTTGAAAGGGGAAATTTAGAAAGAAAGAGTGGTCACACTTTCTGGGCTTGATTTCTTTGTGTTTAATGTGACTACCTGTCTCTGGGCTGGGGCTGGCCACTGCAATGTGCTCCTTGTAGCAGAGGAGTGTTGCATCACCTCAGGCAGGTATTGCAGAGCTCGCTGGGATTCAGTGGATGCAGTTTTACACAGGATGAGGGTATCTGTGTTACATTGCAAAGTTTGGTGTTAAACCTGATGTTACTTTTCAGCAGTGAAAGACTCTTTAATCTTCTTGTTACCATGGCCCAGGGGAGTTGCAGGGACAGTAACATCTGTGCTTGCTGTATAAGGCTGACAGCTGTTTCAGGAGTCAGTTGGTCCTTTTATCCAGTGTCTCTGAACAGCACAGGGAGTGTGGGCACTGCACCTTCCTGCAGGAGGTTTTAGAGGATGGCAGCAAGTACTGGCATTGCAGCATGCTGAACCATGGGGCTCCATCACTTGCCTTTGACTTCTGAATACTTCTGAGATCCAGAGCACTCCAGAAAAGTTAGGAAGCATGTTGGTTGCAAGTGAGGGAAAGTCAGTACTCAGACAAACCCTGAGCTTGGTAGGTGACCATAAATGACTGAAGAGATTGAATCAGGGCTTTAGTGACTGAATATGAAATGGATAATGGATAATCTGCTTTAGAGAGTATCTTGGAGATCCCCCAGCCTCAACCTTTCTACAGAATTACTATGTTGAGAGTAAGGGAATAAGATTTCCGTTGATGTGCTCTCTTTGTTTCTGTACTGCTTCCTTTTTGCTTATAATTATTCTTTAAAGAAATAACAAAAACCCCTTACAATTTCCATAATTAAGAAGCTCTCCCAACAATAACAACAAAAACAAACCCAAAAAACATAAAAGGGAGGTGTATAGGAGCCTCATTCATCACCTTTTGTCACCAGACTTGATTTGACATCTGAGACTACAGAGAAAGTTTGGCAAGTGCAATGATTTCCCGTGTGGGGGTAATAAGAGAGAAAAAAACCTGTCAGTTGAAAACAGCAGGAGCTGCATTAGCAAATATAAATTAAACAGATGGCTAAGATACTGCAGCTGTCACATAGAAAGTCCAGGAAGATTTTTAGCTCAGAGCTGCAGGAGGCTGTTTTAAAAGGAAAGATGAAAACAACAACAACAAAGCAAACTTGAGCGTGACAAAAGAGACAGTAGAACCATTCAGATTATTATATGAAATTTATCCAGGATTGTGGTGTTGGTTTGGTTTTGGGTTTTTTTTAAGTTTGTGTTTTCAAATCTTAGGATTCTAAAATTAAGTTAGGATCAGCTACTATTAGATCATTTTCAGATTTTGATATCATGGGTTTGCTTGTTTAGAAATACTCTTCTGTATGAGACACTGGCTCTGACATTCTCTGGAAAGCAGGGAGACATGTAGCACACATCATGCCATTTTGTTTTTCAGCTGTTTGTTTTACAGCTATTTCAAGAAAAATCTCTTATAGAAGAATATATAAGTAAAATCTTCTGGAAAAGTGGTGTGGAAAGTGTTAACATTTTGGTGGAGGAAGAACAAGAACCTGCATTTTAGTCTTGCACGTTCAATCTTAAGATAACTTTTTTCAGACTCATTTTCAGCTGAGAAGTGACTATTCCTTCGTGAAAGAAGCGCCAGAACAGCACCCAAGTCTGTTACATTTAAGTACAGACATACACTAAAATGAGAAGTTGGAAATTCTGTGCTGTTTCTGAGGCACCAAAAGGCAATTAATTTTCTCAATGTTACGTCTTAAAGTATTTTTGTCAATTAGGGCTAATGGTTTGTCACAGATTATTTGTGCATAAGCAGAGACTGTTATGCTGCCTTTATAGTTAAAAGGTGATGTGAATTATGAAATAAGTTCAGCTACATTTGAAGCCTGTGTTCTACATTCAAAGAAATAGCATGCACAAATGGATTCCTAGGCAGGCTGATTGACTACCCAGAGTTCTGCTTTTTCTTTGGTTTCTTTACTGCAAAAGAGTAAAGAAAGCATTTCATTATGTATTTGTGGTTGACTTTTTGAATCATACTTACTGTGCTAGAACTTCTGGATTTCAGAAGTTCTGTGCTAGAACTTCAGCCCTTTGTGGAAAATTAGTATGTCTTCAGTTCTGCCTGTTGTTGTCCGACTTGTGTATTTCTTTAAAATAAATATCTTTAGGTACTGTTATAGCTAATTCTAAACTACTTCTATATGGATTATTCAAGAGCTACAAAATCTACATATCAAAAAATTAAATCTTTTTTCCCTCTGTAGTTATCCTTCCCGCCGTCATCCCCATAATGAGTACAGAGGCCGCAGCATGCTCTGGAAGCTGGTGAACTGCCATTCTATTAGAAATAGGAAGTTTGTCACTGAGATACACGTGCTCTTTGCTGCCTAAATCTTTTACCTGTCCTAGACCTTCTCCCATTCTTAGTGGTTCAGGACACAAATCACGAAGGACATTGAAGGTCAAAAGCAACAGCTTGGGCTTGGGCTTGATGAAGATGTATACCCTCAGTCTTCCCATACTGTTCAGAGTGCTTTAGCTGGCTCAATAGAAGTGAGCTCCTCATAATTTAACTGCATTTCTTTTGTGGTTGGGCTTCATGATTAAGTGCAGGAAAGAACAGTGGATCATGCTGAGTAACTGTTGTTTCTACCCTTCAGATTTCATTCCTACCCCTTGCAGAAACCTTGCAGCACTCCAGAAAACTGGGAGGGAAAAAGCCTCAGCCTGAGTGTATTTCTTTTCTTCCATTTTTGCTTAAGAGAAATGAAGCTGGCCTTGAAGTGTACTTGAACTTGAGAATTATAAATGTGGGATATCTTTGTCTGTGATAGAGGGATGTTTCAGAGTAGGTGACCTTTCAGTGGGAAGCCTGGCCTCAGCCTCTATGTACTTGCTCCTAGGCTTTAGCTTCCAGTGCTTTAGCAAACTTGGCTGCCAGGACGTACACAGCAAGGGAGCAGCTGTGCAGGCAGGACCCACGGCATACAGGAAGATTACATGCTGAAATGTACAAGTTCCCCATGACTTCTCCTCCTGGGAACAAATGCAGGGATCAGTCAAGTGTGATCAAAGGCTCAAGAGAGCTGACAGTTAAGAATGGATGGGAAAGAGCTAAAGCAGAGAAGTGAGTTGGATGGGAAGAAACAGAGGGGCAAGATAGCCTTGTCCTGAAATATGGTTAACTTTAAATTGTCCTGCTGAGTATCCCAAAGGCAAGAATGAACTTTTCCACCTGGAAGTGTAATAACTGTCTAATGGCCATCTATAGTCTCTTCTTCATCTTCATGCAAGCCTTCTAAAGCATGTAAGGTTGCCTGGTTGTTTTGCTGTAGGTACAGTAAATTGAGTATTGTCTGGCCTATGGCACAGAGCTGATGAGGAAAATGTCTTTATAGACATTTGTCTTAAAGTCAAATGTCATATGTCTTTGAAACAGTCTGTGACAAAATTTTTTATGTCATGTGAGGTGTTAATATTAAATTCTCACTGATTAGGATCAGCTGCTTCCACGCAAAATGTATGACAGTGGAAAAAGAAAACGTGATCCAGCTTTTTTTTAATACTCTCATGACATGAAAGTGCAGCTTAGGGAGCAAGTGGTCCCAGCCTTTTGGTGCTGTAGCTTTGGTGTGTATCTTAGCAACTCTGCAAAAAGATTGAACCTTCATCTTTTTAACCCTAGTCCAAAATTGCCAAGTCTGTTTTCTTAGGTCAGTGTTGTTCTTATGCTATATAGGCAGCTGCATCAGTGACTGAAAGAACATGCAGCAATTATAAATTGCTGCTTATTATTGTTCTTATCATTTTGGAGGTCACATAAATGAATCCTAGGTGGACTAAAACAGCACATCAGGTAGTGCTGGTATGTGAGCTGTGTATTCTACAGTCCTATGTCAATAAATAATGAGTTACTGATTAATTTACAGTAGTTAGTATTTTCGAATTTGTCTCAATAGCAGAAGATTGTTAGTTTTGCTTTAAAGTAGTGTTAGCTTCACTTTTCAGTGGAAAGCAGCTGAATACACCTGTTTAAATTTTGGTTCTGCAACCATCCTTCATATGCAAGATAAATATTGTCAAATATGGCAATTTCTATCTGGATTTTGATCTCCATTCCAGATTCGAACATGTCTGATCCAGATTTGTTTGTGGAATAATGTTTAGCCAATTTGTAACCCACCAGAGTTTTGAAATCTGACTCTGCCAAAGTCTTACACTTTAGTGCATTACTTTGGTCTGCTGGATGTGGAAAATTGTATGTACTGCGCATGGATATGGAGTGACACCTTTCTAAAATAAATACAGGTATCTACCAGAGAAGTGCTTTCTAGAGATGTGAAACAGATGAGTTGCCTTTCCCTGTCTAAGCAAGCCCTTAGATGATAAGATCTGCTACAGGCTTCTAGCAAGAAGAGGAAATGTTGAAAGGCAAATGCAGATGCACTACTGTAGCTTCAGGCTACCACCCTAAGCTGCTCAGAATATGGTCAAACATGTCTAGAAAAATGGCAAGTAGTCATTTGGGAACCTGGCATAAATGGTGCCTCTCCACCTTTGTTAGGAAACAAATAACAGTTGGATATTTAGTGTTGTTTTAAACTTGAGTGAGAAAACTGGGGGTTTGAATGGAAAATAATAACAGCACAGTTCAAAGAACTAGCCCATGAATTAATTTCTTGTACCACAGTCTTTGTTCTTTGCAGTTGTGTAAGTAGTTTCTAGGCATTGATTCTAGTGCTGTTAATCCTCTGTTCTTTTCTGTTTGGCAGAATATATCTGACTGTGGCTTTATCTTTATTCCTTCAATTATTTTGGATAAAATAGTAATGTCATATGCATTTTTTGCTAATGGGATCTGTTTCCAGGGACTTTGCTTCTAGCTTGTTCACACGAATAAATGAGCACAGATGCTTGGTAGTGTGGAAGTAGGAAATACTTACCCTTCATTTGCACTCTACAAATCATGTTGCTCTCAGGATTTTTCAGTGTAACTGTTTTGTAAAGATTGTGCAGAAATCACCCTTAGCTGACATACAATATCCTATGCTAGATTCAGTTAGATACCACCAAAAGTGTGCTTCTGCTAGTTTAGCATGTTTTTTTTCAGGGAACTGGTATTAGCTGTTCTGTCAAAATAACTTTTTTGCCTGTGTAAACCACATCTTGACTAGGCAGATTTACTAGTATAGCTATTTTAGCAAAGCCCTTCTACTGTAGGAAAGACCTTATTGATAATACTGTGAGGTTCCCACAGTAGATGAAAGGCATAATACAAAGGGCTTTACAAACATGAATTAAGCTTCACAACACCCTTGTGAAATAAATCATTATTCTAGCTTGCCAATGGTCTAGTTTCTTTTAATATGAGATGTTTTGCAGGGATGAGAAGGGAAGGTAGAAGATGCAGTTGTGGGGATTAATGTCTGGTAGCATTGCAGTGTTCATAAACAAATTTATAACCTGTTCCAATTCCCTGTTCTCTTTGTCTGGTGTTTAAAATGTCCTCATAAAATCAGTGGTTTAGACTATCAAATTGCTTCAGATTGCTGGTTTCACTAATCTTCAGTAATACCAGGAGTTTGGATACTGACACCTGGCAATTTCTCACTTCTTGAAAACCTAGAGGGCTTTTGTGTCAATGGTGTTCTCATTAACACTGTTTTTAACTACATTGCTCTCTCTGATTTGCATTAGACTCTTGCAGTCTTGCTGTTCATGTAGTAGTTCAGTTAAGGGACCTCAAAGGGAATGGAGAGAGGAATAAAACTATAGGTTTATACATGAGGGATTTTAAATTCCAGTCATTCAGATTAGAGTAGTCTGATATTGTGTTCACCCACATGGTCTTAGTTTAGGCATTTTTGAGTGTTAATTATCATGTAATCTATAATGACACAATCACATTCCTATTTATTCTCTTTCATTTCTTAGGGAACAATGAATGGAAGAATTCTGCTGGGGTGTAGGTTTATTTTCTTCTGTACCATTCATCATTACCATTACCATTCACCATACCATTCAAAAATACATCAGCATTGCTTTTGAATTCAGCCTGTAAACCTTTGGATTGGGCCCAGGCATTTCTGCAGTTCTCTGTTAACCACCATATCTTGTATTCTGTGTTAATACATCTCTCAGGAATTTAAGAAGGCTGTGCAATTTATGCACTTCTCAGTTTAGGGCCTTCAGACAGTGGTAGTTGTTTTCACCAAGAATAGCATGGAACTCACATTTGAAAAGCTATTCCAGATCTGAAATCTGGGTGGTGTTGGAGACATCCAGCCTGGCTGGGTTCCCTGTCCTGACCCTTCAGGCACGCTGGGGGAAGTTGCAGTAACTGTTCAGTGGTGTGCCTGGTCCTCCAAGAGGTATTTGATCTGATAGGAGTATTTCTGTGCTCTCACACAGTTTCCACAGCAACAGCACACTTTCCCTTTTTTTCTCCTCTCAAGGTGACTGTTGCCTTGAGAATTAGATACATGGAAAAGCTTGGTCCTCTTGTTCTCTACTGAGATTTTGGTTTGCACAGGTGAAGAGTGGAAGGAGTAGGATGGGGAGAGTGTGACTCTTGGCAGAGACGGTATAATTATGAAGTGACAGTGAAAGTAATGAGTCTTACTTAACTGTGGCTTTAGTGCTGATAATGTGATTGTTTTGAAAGTCACAGCTCATTCTAAGTTCTGCAGATGAAAGGTCTGGGTCATTAGTGACTGTCACCATAGCCCTTTGCATGTGCTCTTGTAATCATTTAGAACCCACATCCACTTCATGCATGTGTTCATGTGCTCTGTAAAACAACTGTGTTCCTTCTCCTGCCCGCAGATACTTTGTTGTGTGCGTGTCACATTAAAAATGCTGCTCTTTGTCACAGAGTTTGTCCTAGCACTGTGGGGAAGAGATTCACTTGTTCCACTGAAGTAGGATGTAGCTGTTATGCCATGTCCTTGGTATGGTACTTGCTGGGGTATTGAGACATTTCCTTTCAAACAATACACATGCCCATCTCAACATCTGCTACAGTGTGGAGGACTAAGAAGCTTTCCATTTTTGAAAGAGCTCCACAGATCTGCCCCTTTTCTTACCATTTAAAGGTGGGTGAGAACACAAGCATGTGGCTTGATACCAATTTCTTGCTGGGGTTGGCTTTTTTCACCAGTTTAGAAAGTTTCCTCTTATATGGGTGCCTAACACAACCCTAAAAACAATTGTTTTATTTTTTTCAACTGTTTTATTTTGTCTCTTTGCCAGTACCTTTGTCCTAAAAAATTAGCTGTCATCTTTTCCTGGAGAACATACAATTTGTGGTACTGAGCTGTTCCCTGTGATTTTATTTTTCTTTTTTTTTTTTTTCCTTCCTTTACTTCTCTTCCCTTTCTTAGGAACTGCATGTTCATGCTGTAAGTGCTGTTCTGCTTTTTAACACGCTAACTAACCCACTATATCGTGGAATGATTTGAAATTCAGACAAGTCAATTATAGTAATAATATTGAATTTGGGAATCTCCATTCCTTTAAGAGTGAATATCTTAAGCAATATCTGTCACTGTGTTCTGGCTTTTGCAGTAGAGACCTCTGCTTGATGCGTGTTGTGATTCTTTACCATCAGTATTTTGGTGCCTAACAGTTTTGAGTCAGGATGGCAGAATTTTTTGTTATTTTTCTCTGACAAACAGTAAGTGAATGTGTTGACTGGGAAAACAAACAGCTAGTATATGACACCAAATAATCTGGGTTTATCTTGGAAAGGCACATTGTTTATAGCTATCTTTACAGTTCTGAGGCCAGAAATGCTCTTGTCCATATAATGCTTATCCATATAAAATGTTAAAAGCTGTTCAGGATTAATTGTCCAAATCAGAAATGTCATATCCATATAAAAACCAGAAATTAACAAAAATACCTTTTAGTACTTTTTCATTGTAAGCACATCTGGATGTACTTCTCCTGTTAAAAATCTTACATTTAGTTGAAAGATGAAGAGCATTCCAGTACTGAGCCATTTTAAAATTGAAAGTAAGTTTATGATTGCAGGGCTTGCATTGCTTCACTTCAGTTCTTTTTGGTTGTATCTAGCTCTTTTTGACTGCACACTGAAGAAACTGTACATTTTTGTTTACTCAAGAATTTGCTTATTAAAAGACCAGAGTAAAAAATTCCATGTCTGTTTAACATTCAGTAATTTGCTATTAAGCTACTTGACACAAGTTAAAATTTATGTTAATACTGTCTTGATTAAACAGCACTCATTATCACACACTCTGATTTGGCTAAATTGGTTTCCTAGCAGATGTCTCAATAAAGGAACTCACTCTAACATGAGCTCACTCTTGACATGAGATGCTGGAGCATGTCCAAATTAAGTTAGTGTATTGCTGTAACGTTTGGCACTTGCGTAGCATCTTTCATTTCAAAGCATTTCACACAGTCATGTATGAATTGGGAAAAGTGTAGATAATACAATGGCCAAAGCAAATTTATACATTTTAAAGAGCTAGAGGACATTTTACAATTCCAGCAGATGTCTGGTATTACAACTTACAGTGTTGAGCACAGTGTAGTTGTCTAGTGGTTTCTAACACAAAACTCAGTTTCCATAGCTTGCAGAAGAAGGTTTGAGTTAACCCTCTGGAGGTCTCTCTGTATAAAAGGACTTCAAATCACAGCTTCAAACTACTTTTTAAGTAATGCTTTCAGCCAGTCTTAGAATCATCAGTGCCCTTCAATCCTCTTTTCTTTCATTTTCTTTTAAAATTAGAACCACAGGCTTGTGATTTCTCATCTTTACCTTTGGTTATTCTTTGGTGACTCCTTGCAGCATCACTTAAATCTCCTGTCATGTAGGCTTAACCAAATACTGAAGTCCAGGACTTTTTTTTCCGTGAGTGGTGTTACTTCATCTTCATAGCTATGAGTTAAGACACTCCTCCTTTAGTCCTCAGAGTTTGTTTTTGTGTATTTTGTTACTTCAGTTTATATGTGCAGGAGAAGCTAATACAAATCATAATTGTGCATATGCAAATCTAAGGATTTTTCTGTGTTCAAATTGTTTGTCTATAATGTGCTTTTCCAACTCCCATTTTCCAGCCTTTTCAGTATTTGGAAATTGGATTATAGTTCTAGTGTAGTGCAAAGCAGATATCTGACACATGAGACCTAACAAGTACCTGCCTAATTTTTTCTGCTTAAGAATTAAACCTACTATGTTTTGCATTTCCTTAATGGTTATGCTTATTGATTGTATTTTACCGATAGCATAACTGAGTGCAGACACTGAAAGCAATTTGCCTGAGAAGCCCAGTATTTCCTGTAGTTCTGGTTCTGTTTTCCTGATTTGATTTGGAATGGTTCAATTATGAACTATATGTAATTTCATAGATGTGTGATGTATCAAGTTTGTGGCTCATCAGATAACTTTCAGACTCGCCTGCATGCACCTGTCTGGGTTTTCTTGTAACCACAACTCATTTTATTGTCAAATTTCCCAAGTTTAATGTTTCATGGGCCATCTTGTAAGGTTGATGTCCATGTTATGTTACAAGGTGAACACTTCACTTGGATTTCAGCCATCCTCGAAAGCAAAGAGTACATTTTCCACATATGAAAATGATTTCTTGAATTTGTTAGGTTTCTCTATAACTCAAAGGCAGATGAAGGGGTTTTGCTTAAATGAAGGATTAACAGCGCAGTGCTGAAGGCAAAAGTGAAATCTGAGGAGCAATTAACAAGAGGCTGAGAAGGTGGAGGAGCTAGGTGGCATAGCCAGGAGGCTGCAGAGCCCAGCCCTCCTGCCCCCCTTTGATCCTGAAGCCTCTGTAATCTGCTGGCTGCCTGCTGCTGGGAAGGTGCTAAATGTTGGAGCTCCAAGTTCGAGCTGGATTTAACACTGGGACTGTAGCATTTAAAGGAAATGAAGGATATGGCAAGTGAGAACTGAACTGTGAGATGTAGTGAAGCTTTCTGAGGCATTAGGGGTCCTCCCAGTGGAGTTCTCTTATATTATTCATGGCCTTTAAGCTTTTAGCCAAGCTCAGCACTCTGCACTCAAGTGTAGTGGTAGAAGGTAGAAGGCAGTTAACCCTATAGTGATGCATTGTAAGTTTCTTGCCAAGGCAATAATTTTTACTGTGTAAGGGGATAGAAGCATGTCTGAGAGAGGGAAAAACTGGTTTCAGCTCTGAACTGATCTCAGAAAGTGCTCAAGCAGGGTACTCTGCAATAAACCAGTAGGAAGACCACTTGAACCTATATGCAGGGCCTGGGGTCCCTTCCTGCCTTAGCCTTCCTCATCAAAGTACCTCATCTAAGTTTCAAAAGAAGGTATAACTTCAAGCTGCAAGATAAACTAGTACTCGAATATTTCCAGTGGATATTACGGAAAGATTTGCTGTTGCAGGCTTCTGTGTGTTAAAGCTGACAGAAGTAGGCAAGACTTCTCAATGATTCTGTGATCAGGTACAAGAACCCTGTATCTGAATTCCTGCTTCAGTCTAGATTTTACTGTGCTTATGATTGTCCATTTGAATACATTTACCTTTTCTTATGTTTAGGATTTTTTTCTTCTACATCTCCTTCCTACCATTTTTTATCCCATCATTATGTACGTTGGGACTGCATGCTCAAGGGGGCTTTTAGAAAGGGTTCAGAAACAGGATATTTTTAATGCAGTGGATCTATATTGGTAATTGATCTGGGGTATTAGTGCTGGAGTGGTGTCTCATATCCAGCTTTTACTCCCTGTCTATTCCCTAGCTCTTCTGAGGTTTCACTACAAGCATCCAGAATGTAGAACAGATTGTTGCAGACTATTGGATAATGACCTCACTCAGAGACTGAGTTACACTGGGGGTAGAGTGGAGATGGTGACAGTATATAGAAGTCCTTTGCTGGTGTGTCAACTTCAAGATGTGTAATTTCAACCTGCTGTATGTACCTTTTGTTGATAGGACTAAAATATATTCCTTTGGAGGCAAGGAAGAAAACACATGGAAAAATGCAATACTTGTGCCAAGCACTGGTTAATTTATAAGCACAGAATACCTATTTCCCCATGTGCTCACACAATCTTTAAATCTAGATTCCTCCTTTTTCTTTCATCCTTAAAGAAAACTGTGTTCAAAGGTAATATTTTTGAGAACAGATTATTACTTAGAAGCACAAGGTCTAAGGCTTTTAGTTAAAAGTCAGTTGTGAAAATTTTACATTGGAATGTATATGTCTTCTAGGCTGGAGAGAGTAGTTCTGGTTTTGTTGAAGCCAAGAATTTAATACATTTTTGACTTGACATAAGTCTTAAAAATAATTTTATTAGAAGACTGTGTGTTGGAGTCCAGCAGTCTGGAATAAAAGGTCTCTGTGAACGGTGTGTCTCTCTATGCTCTGGTTCTCAAGAGAAGCTAAAAATGTTTGAGCCACAGCAGTAAGGGCCAAGGGGAAAATGCTACAGGGTACATAGTGATTAGTCCTAGTTTGAGTATCATAACTGCACCCAGGACCCTTAAAAGACAGAAAGGAGAAGAGTTTAAAAAACAAAACAACATTCTTGTGAAGATTGCTGCTCTGGGATTGTGCTCTTGATTTTGCAGCCTCATAGCTGCATCTGAAATGAGCTGTTGTGATTTTACCCCTTGGACAATTTTCAGGCTACTAAACATTTCTTTTGCCAGCAGATATCAGCAGAATGTTCTAGAGATCCAAATGTTACTAATGGCAGCCTTAAGTGATGATTGAGAAGCTGGGTTGAAAGTTCTGCTCAAAGTATGTTAAGCATTTGATAGTTAAGCAGTTAAACTCTTTTTGACATTGGTTCAATTATGGCATTTCCTTATAATCACTGCTGATGGCAGATATTTTTCTTTATGTAGTGTTTTTGCTCCAGTGTCCTTCAAGACACAGAATCAGTAACAAATGCAGTGGAAAAGATGCTGGAAGATCCAGAAAGTCTGTGTTGAAGGGCTTTAGCAGACCAGGCTTTCCTACTGCTTGGCTGTCATTTATGAGACACAAGCTTTTACAAGAGCTCTGTTCTTGGTTAATTTTATGGATGATTGCAAAAATTCCAGTGCTGTTTGGTCCTTCTGTAAGTAATACTTCAGATTCCTTGTATGTTTCTTATTTAAAAGAATCTCTGTAGTGTTACAGCCTCTATAATGGCACAAGCAGGTGGACTCCCCAGTGCCCTTCCTGCTCAGTCAGTCATAGCAGGGAGTCTCTGTACACCTGCCACGTGTACAGCAGGAGAGCCACGTCGGAATTTCAGTGCAGCCTTTGGTTCCTCCCCATCCACAATGGAAAGGGCACCTGCAGAGCCACTGGGGAAATGGTGCAAACTTTTCACTTGAAACAAAGAAGCTTTGTGCTAGTCTCCACTGCAGTTGGCAAAAAGGGAATCTATTGGGTTTTCATGCCATGGTTCTGCTAGAGGGAGGGCTACAGCGCTGGCTTCTGTTAGAAGGTATTATAAGCTTTCCCTGTGTCTGATGGATCCAATACCAGCTGCTACTAAGATGGAACTGCTGCTGGCCAAGGCTGAGCCCATCAGAGATAGGGTAACACCTCTGGGATAAAGGAATTAGGAGAGGGACAAGTTGTGCAGCAGCATTTGCAGCCAATGAGAGGAGTGAGGAGATGTGAGAGGAACAGCTCTGTAGGCATCAGTGTCCTTGCACAAGGGGAGGCAGGAGGTGCTCCAGCTGCCGGGGTGGAGATTTCATGGCAGCCCCAGGTGAAGACCATGGTGAGGCAGCTGTGCCCCCAGAGCCCATGGAGGGCCATGATGGGGCAGACATCCACCTACAGCCCGTGGAGAGCCCCACAGTGGGGCAGGTGGATGTGTCCAAAGGAGGCTGTGGCCCCGAGGGAAGCCTGTGCTGGAGCAGGCTCCTGGCAGGGCCTGTGGACCATGGGGAGGAGCCCATGCTGGAGCAGCTTTGCTGGCAGGACTTGGGACCCCCAGGGAACCCCTCTGTTCCTGAAGGACTGCACCCTCTGGAAGGGCCCCATACTGGAGCAGTTCTTGACCTGCAGCCTGTGGGAAGGATTCACCTTGGAGAAGTTTGTAGAGGACTGTCTCAAGTGAGGGAACCTGTGCTGGAGCAGGGGAAGTGTGTGAGGAGTCCTCTCCATGAGGAGGAAGGAGCAGCAGAGGTGATGTGTGATGCACTGACTGCAACTCCCATTCCCCTTCACTGTGCACTGCTTGGGGGGATGTAGGGAAAATCAGGAATAAAGTGAAACCTGGAAAGACAGAAGGTGTTTTTAAGATAAGGTTTTATTTCTCATTATCCAACACTGTTTTGATTGGTAATGAATGAAATGAATTTTTTCCCCAAGTCGAGTCTGTTTTGCCTATGACAGTAATTGGTGAGTGATTTCCCTGTCCTTATCTTGACCCATGGGCCTTTCATTATATTTGCTCTCCCAGTTCAGCTGAGGAGGGGAGCGATAGAGCAGTTTGGGTGAGCACCTGGCATCCAGGCAGGGTCAGCCCATGGCAAGGAAATAAAAAGTAGTAGTCCAAGGGTGATAGAGCAGGGAAACACCACTGTTCTCAGTCAGAAATGTAACAGGAAACTCTTGCTCTGGAGAGCAGGTAAGCTTAGCCTGGGAAATAAGGGGGAGTAACTACAGAAACTGGCTTTCACATGCAGCAGGCTGGCTCCATTTGAGTGTGCAGCATGTCTGCTATGCTTAAGAATGTTGGTATTTAAATAGTTTTAAGCAGGCTTTGATGTTAGAACCATGTGAGTTAAGGTAGAGGTCAGTGTGTTGTAACTGTTAGCTGAACATTGCTAACAACTTTGTGTACTTTTACATTTTTAAGCTACTTGACCAAAAAAAAACTAGGTGTATGATTTTTAATCGTAAGCTCAATGTTTGCAGTTTTATGTGGCAAACCCCAACAAATCATAGAAGGCTGTTTTTTTTTCTGCATCCACAGTACCTTTCTTCATGGCTTAACCAAATGTATGAAATTATACCCTTGGGCCTGGATTTTTCCTCCAGCATGCAGAGAAGCGTGTTGTTATGGTTTTAAATTTTAAACTGTGCTTGTCAAGTGTTTTAAAGCAGGGAAATCCCAGGAAGGCGAGGAGCGGATGTGTCCCATTCGCAGCGGCAGCAAGGCTGTGTAATAATGGCAGTGCCTGGGAAACTGGTGCAGAGCGGCGCTTCACGCGTCAGCCCCGCGGGCACTGGCAGCACTGGAACAGAGGAAATTTTAAACAACAGTATCGATGTAGACAAGCCCAGCACTGCTCATGTGGAAGGAATTAGTCCACAAGATTTTATCTTCTCTTTAGGTTTGCTGTTTTCTGTTTGTGTCACACCTCCTCGCTCTTCCCTAACTTCCAGGAGTGCCTTCTCTTGCAGGTGAGGCTCCCCTTCCCTGAGCTGTGTTCGAGGAGGGTGTGAGAGACACTAGCAGAGCCTTGAAGAAGGGCGTGCAGCTGTATTGCCTGTATTGTCAAGAGCATTTAGAACACTTGGGATGGTGATTGCTGGAGGCAAAATGCTGCTTCAGACCTTTTAAGATATAGTTGAGTGGAGACTGCACTGGTATAAAGAGGCCAGTATGGGTTGAACGAGCAATTACAGAAGAGCACTCCAGTGCAGGTGAAGTGGGAAAGAAGTATTTCCCAACTCTCTACACCTCCCATCCTCCCCCACCTGGCGGGAATATGTTTACATAATGTGTAAGAAAACTGCTCTCAAATATCTGTAATTTTATATATATTCCCAGGAGTAAAAAAACCCTCAGAGATCTGTAATTTTCTGAATATTCCTGTGGGGACAGTAGAATGTGTGATATAAACCACCCTTGATCTTTGGCACATCATCCGCTGTTCCTTCAGATGTTCTCAGTCCTTTCTTGCACTCAGAGGTTGCAGAAAGCAACTAAGCGCCAGCCCTGAAGGCACCAATGTCCTGAAAACCTTCATTCTGGACCTCTGCCTGTGCCCTTGTTTCCCCAGGAGTCCAGGGAGTTCCTCCAACTCACGCCTCAGCCTTCAGTCCCAGTCTGAGTGGCATGATAGGTGTACCTGTCTCCTCTTCTGTAGCCAGCCTTGTTTCCTGGATGGACCCCACAGTCTTGTTCAGTCCTTTTGCTATGAACTGAACGTTTGGGTGACCCTTAGACCTGTTCTGTCACTCTCCTTGCTTGGGATTGTCACCAACACACAGCTCTGCCCACCATGTTCAGATATGTGTGTGGCCCTTAAGTGCCCTGGGCTTTCCACTCTTTCTGTTGGGGCAGCCAGCCCTTGAGGTACCCTGAGACCGTAAGACATCGTGCCAGCTTAGTCATTTTAGGTGAGAAAAGTAACCACAAGTGAAGGAACAAACTACCTGCAAGATCACTTTGTCTTTATGTAGCTGAAATAGTTGAAAAGATGAAAATGTGAGAGCAGAGGGTTAGAATGCTTCTTTTCTTGCTGGTGGTATTTCAGTGGCTTTTTTTTTTTTTAAGCTGTTCCTGCCTAACACCAACCACCCACACTACTGGTAAACAGCATGTGGCATGCAACAAAAATTCTGTTTTCTCTCTCCTCATATTTGCTGCAGGACCAACAGTGGTCTGTCCTTCATATTTAAGGGTCTCGATCCTTAAATCATATTTTAAAAATCTCCAGAAATGCTCAAAATGTGTACAAAACCTCTTTGATTTTAAAAACATTGGCCCAGTGTTGTTGATTACGGTTATCTTACCTTCTGTTACAGCTTTGACTGTATGTCCTCCTGTTGTCCTCTTTTCTTAAGCTTAAACTAGAAGATCTTTGTTCTGTCTCTCTGTGGCACTTTTCATAAGACTTTATCACACCATAGTGATATCATTTATGTGGCTTTTTCTGCAGATGAAACTGCTGCTGGTATGTCTTTTCCATTTTCCTTAGAGGAGCAGAGCATCTGTCGATCAAGATTCCGAGTCTTTCCTTTGTGAGCAATAGCTCCGTTAAAGAAAAAACTTCTGCAGAAAATTATGTTACATTTATCCTAGGTGTTTACTGTTATGTTTTTCTTTGAAATGAACATGTTTCCTTTTTTTTTATTGTTCTAATTCAAATATTCTACTTACGAATATTAATATTTTGTAATTTTCTTAACATCAGTGTAACTCTACAGTAAGCACTACAGGATAATTGTGTATGATGTGTAACTATATAATCTCAAACTATCCACATTTTTTGCCCTGAGTAGCATTATGTATTCCCTTGTTCTTTTATTAGGAAACTAAATTAATAGTTCTTAATCTGACCAGCCTCTCCTCTTGACTGTTGAGGATTTTTTCATGTGCTTCTTAAATGCATGTTAGATTTTATAAAACAAAACAAAAAAAAAAAACAAAACCCAACAACAACAAAAAAATCACAAACGCAGCAGACTTCAGATGGTTGTCTTTGTTTTCGTCAATTAGTAATTTCAATCCATTACTTCAATGTTCTGTTGTTTTAGGATCAACTGGTGAGAACTGAACAGTGTTTCACAGTGGAATGCACATGTTAGTTCTTGTACTACTCATCTCTGAGTTTCTTATGCATCTTAATATAACTTAATGTGTATTTTTATTGTCATTTTTATCGAGCACACAGTGGACCTTCATTAAGGTGTCTGGTTTTTCCTCTTTTTTTGAGCTAGTAATTTATTTATGACCCTGTTCAACAAGAAGTATGAGTGGTTATAATTTTCACCGTTTAGTACTTTGCTTAAATATAATGTGTCCTCATGTTTCCTCTACATAATTAAATTCTCCTGAGAGAAATACATGTACATATGAAGTTACTGTTTGGATTACAGTCTGTTTGTATTGCCAGAGTGCATAGAGTCCTCCACAGGTCAGGTGCTAGCTGTTTTGGATGCTGCATGAATACAGCACAAAAGCCCAAATCCTTCATCTGAACTCATTTGTAAGCTGCAGAAGTCAGATTTATTAATCAAAAACTCATTGCACTACCATTTCTGTATGTTTAGAGTACAACATTTGTGACTTCAAATCTTTGAAATAGTTTTCTACTGTTGTTTGATTAGTTCAAATAGTTGTATTTTCTGTCATCAGTATTATGATTTTATCAAACAGCTTGTTTTATATCAGTGTTACCTGTCATTCTTTGAATTTCTGTTCTGTATTTCGTACCATGATTTGTATGATATGAAAGTTGTTTCCATATGAATTAGATTCTGTTTTTCTCCTAATAGAAAATGTTTTTATTATACTCTCTGTAATCCTCTGCATATGACAAATCTTTTCCTACCTCATTAGTGTGATGTATTCTGGTTTGTAGCCCACTGTGATTGCAGCCTGTTGACTTCTGTCATTCTATTGCATTTCGATTCTGCTTGTTAGATCGTTCACTTCTTGCATGGCAGAGTAATTTTCTCTCTCTTTTATATCATTCTTCATCCTACATCAGCCTCTTGAGCCCCAGATGTTACTGGTCTAAAAATGGGACAGAAATTAACCCTGAACTCAGAAGACCCCAAACACTCACTTTTACCATTTTTGCAGTCTACCGTGTATGAATGCATCTTCTGTCTCTCACAGGGAGAACATTTTTAAAGGGGCCAGGGCTATTTCACAGATTCTGATTTCCATGTCCCTCAGCTGTGAGAGATACCTGGAGTAATGATGGGCTGCACAGATAAACCAGTTATCAGGATTCTCCAGCTGTGTTTCCCCCACCTTTTCCTTTGCCCCCTGCCTTGTGGGCACTATTCAGTGCTGTTCTGTCCATAGGCAGCCTGTACTAGTAGCTGTCTGCTACATACTCAGGGCTTATCATCCACTTGTTAGCAATGGCATGTTATTTCATCCCACAGCTTCAAAATCTGTCCTCATAGTCAGAGCCCCAGACAGACCTTGCTTTCTCACGTTGCCTTGGTTGTAGAGCTGCCCTGTGTCACAGAGGGCACTGCTCAATGGGGGAAAGGAGGATCTGCTGGCAGAAGATGCTTGGAAGCAAAATACTGGGCAGAGTCCTTCCCTAGAGAGTGCAGTCTGCATTTTCTATTTCTACCAGCATTTTAAGTCAGAATTAACGTGCTGTGTGCTGGGGCATTTTGTGATGTTTCCTGTAGCAGGGAGATTTGGGATGGCTCAGTGCTTGCAGCAGCAAGGGTGAGTGATGACATAAGTGGGGACCTGACTCTGCAGGCGTTGGGTGCTGCAGGCCTCGTTTGTCAGCGCAGCAGCGAGCGCGGGGTCTCCACTGGCCACTTTAGTTTGTCTGTCTCGGGGAGCATCCCTAAGCTTTGCTGGGCTCAGGAGAAATGTGGGTGATAAGACTTTTTATTTTTTTATTTGTGCGGGGGATGGGGAAAGGGCTGGCTGTTTTGTAAGAGCTCCACTGTGATGGATTAACTTTCCTCTTGAAGGATTGCACTTGGCACATCCAAAAGCGATTGCGGAGGGCCCGGCCCGAGCCGGGCTCTGTGGGCCCGGAGCAGCGGGGGCTGCGCTCTCCTGGCTCGGCCTCCTCCAAGGCGGGCGGTGCCAGGCTCCGTGTGCCCTCACTTCCTGAGGGAAACAACCCTTTCCCTCCCTCCTCCCGACAGCTCCACTAGCTCCCTAGTGAACCTCAGCGGGTGAAGACGAAATTCTGTTCATGAATAGTTTTACAGTCCCCTTTCTCCCGCCTACCCTGCTCTCTGTCCTGGGAATGTGCTGCCCACACAGTAACCAGAGAAGAATCCGGAGACATTTGCAAGATAATGCCATATCAAGTGTTCCATTCTCACACTTTGTTCTAGAATTTTTCAAAACTGTTTAGTACGCGTTCCCTTTCAGTTTTCATGAATAAGCACACTTCTCCCAGACTAAGAATGGGAAAATGCATTTCCAAATGTGTGAAGCCATGTAACAGTAATGAATTGCTGTAATTATGTATGGTGTGGTTAGTTTCGGTTAGTTTCTGGAAGCCTGTTGTGCATTTCTCCCTGCAACAAGTAGCTTTTCCTGTTTGCTTGCTGCTGTTTATCAGACTGGCTATCCTCCCAAAGTAATCCTCATCCAAATTCTTCATTCGAAAAATGCTCACCCGAGAGCCTTTTTGATCTTCAAATGCTCAGTGTCACCTTGGTTGTTGCTCTGACAGACCGCAGAAGGTAGAGTCTAGATTTCTTCATTAGAAATTTGGTGTCTGACGATGTTTTTAAGATACATGTTTTTCATCTGGTTTATGAAGTTTTTAGAAAGATATAAAGTTACAGCTCAAGGGAGAGTGAATGCAGTTTCAGACATCTAGTAAGCACAAGTAGAGGTTATTTATATCATCTTCCTCAGCTCCTGAGATGATGGCTCCTGGGAACTTGAGCAGTGCTCTTGCATGCTTTTCTGTAGTTACTGATTTTCCTGGTAAGTGCCAAATTCTTTACTTTTTTTCCTTTCCTATAGTGTTTGGGAAGATTGGGGAAATGTGCTGTCAAAGCGTTTTGGCTTCCTTATTTTTTGAATGACAATAGATACAGAAACATAATTATCTTATTTTTACTCCTGGCTAACGAATGTTTCTTACTGTTTTTCTCTTGTCCACTGTTGCCTGCATTAGACCTGTTTGTTTTTGTTTCACTTGAAAACGAACAAGCTTTTTAACTCTCAACCTTTTGTAAGGTAGATAGTTTTGGAGTTACTAAGCTGAAGTTATTCCCTATGACAGTCAGTGACTTGAAGTGTTAGGAGGTATGAGAAAAGGTCTTACTTTGAAGACTTTCAACTTGAAGTTGAAAAGGAGGCAGCAAAGATTAAAAGGAAGCTTTTCTACTTTCTCTTAGGGGTTTTTCCCTATCTGCAGTGTGGAAAAGTTATTCAGTACTGTTGGGATTAAATGCGGAGAAGTAGTGACAATAAAAATTTTCTCTTCCTCTGTAAAGAAATGATGTTTCAGAAGGTTTGGAGTCAATTTTGAGAGCTAAAACAATCCTTCATATTATGGTGACCTGTCTGTTCCCATCATATCCCTCATCTTCTCTGAGGGGCTCCTGCAGAGCCAGCCACAGTGATCTGAAGTGTCTAGAAATATCCTTTGTGCAGCCCTGCCCACAGCTGGGAAACTGATAGCATTCTTTTGTTCCTCTGCGTGAAGCTATCCATGTGTGCAAAAGGGAGATATTTGCTCTTCCTTCCTAAAGCTTTCTCTCTAGAAGTTGCTCTGCTCTCAGGATACAACGACCATATAAATGAATTCATCAATCACAATAATCTGATTAAATTGATGGGGGAGAGGGAGCCAGCAGATGAAACAAACAGATTATTTTAAGATATATGAGATACCCAATTAGTAACTGACTCAGCATTTAAGTGAAAGTGTTGCTCAAGAGATTTCCTGGTAACCGATGTAATAAATTACCCTTTGTGGCTTTTGTCTTTGAGAAAGGCTCGTGCACTGTTATTAGGAACCTGTAAGTAAAGCAGTAACAAAGTGTTGCACAAAAGAAATATCAGCTATATATTACTTTTAAAAAAGTATGGATTTGTGTCTGTGCATTTTACTTAGAAATAGCCTAGGCTATGGGCAGTATCACAGACAGATTAATATGGATTTTAAGCCTTGTACAGGTACTTCAGCCATGACCTGCTGAATGTGTGTTCAGGCATATAGGAAACTGAGACTTGAGTAGGAAGGGAGTTGCTTTGTGTCACTGAGGTTTCAGGGGCAATCCCCTGGAGTACAGAGATAATGGGAGGGAAGCTCTCTGTCAGGGAGCATATGTTTTTGTGGCGATTACACTGTGTATAGATTAGGACTTCTGGGAGGGAGGGAATGGGAAGATGTGCTTGGAACACAGGACCATCTGCCAGTACCTTGGCATAGTCATTTCATTAATGGGAAGCTTTATTAGCTTGAGTCCTGCAGAGATAGACAGAGAGGCAGTGAAAAAGACAGAAAACTGTCATCCAGCTGCCATTGAAAATGGGAAAAGATGGCTCAGATAACCTCTAAAATCTGATTTTATTAGAACTACTTGTGCTCTTCTAGGTAAGAAGGTATTAATCTTGCAGAAAATTTCTTTCTGTATTTTGTGATGCAATGTGGGATGTTCTTTGGTAGGGAAACTATTAAAACTGAGGGTGAGCTGGAATAGGAGAGAAGGTGCTAGGAAGAAAAAGGAAGGAACTGTGATTTTTAGTGGGAAGTTATTTTTTTCATCAAAATCTGCCCTTTCCCTTTGGTAAACACTTGAGGTGACCTATATTAAATGTTGGATATTTAATGTTTGTGGTGATATAGGATGACACCCGGAAGATAAAACCCTGAGAGCATCACAGTCTCAGCCCTGGCCTATGCCAGGAACCTCAGAGAACATGGCCTGTGTTCCATGGGAGGAGAAAATTAGGGGAATGCTCTGGTTGGACACAAAATAGTGCTCCAGAGGCAAAAAGGCAATGGTTAGAGCCTGTGAACTCTGTTCCTGTGTCCTCTCATGCCCAGTTTTGCTGCTGACATGGTAAGTGTTCAAGCTCATGTTCTCTTCCTCAGTTTTGCTGTCCTGTAGATCAGAAAAACTATACTTAGCCTGTTTTAGGGAGAGCTCTGCTATTCTGTTGACAGAAGGCCTAAATGCTGTTGTATTTGAACAGTTCTGGTTTTTTTCTGACAGTTGAGTCAGACTTGAGTCTGGGTGATGGTGAGATGGCAGAGCCTTTGCCTGGTGAAAATGGTGGTTGGAAGTACAAAGTGGTTTAAGTGTTGGCAGTTGGGAAGTTATTTTCCTTTGATTTATACAATTCAGGTTAGACTGGTAGTTAAGATGAAGAGAAGGAATGAGAAAAGAACTGTTTCCCATGAAAAGCCTTATAATCTGCAGGTGCCTTAGTTCATGGGAGCGTGGGTGTGTTCAGGACAGTGTGAGGGTTATGTAGTTCACCAGCAAGATGGTTTGTTATCTAAGGCTGGACAAGTTTCTGTTTGCACTGCTAAGATGGTAAAGGCAGTTTCCCCTTATGTTTTTAATGATTTATGAGGTAACTCAGATGGAGCATTGTCTCTGACTTTGTCTGTTGTAAATCTAGGGAAACAAAAGGAACATGCATTTTCAAAAAAAAATGAGTAGAAAAATACAGCTTAGGAGTGTCAAAACACCTAAGCAGAGTGATGCTTTACTGAAAGGGGGTTGGTTAGTCATCCACTTTGCAAATTCTCTTTTTGTATTGAGGATGGAAGAAGATTAGTGAGATGAAAATCTGTGTTATTACAGAGATAAGAATGGGTTATGGCTGGGTCCCAAAGGAGAAGGAATTTTTAATATTATTAAAAAACCCAACCCTTTGCTGTGATTCATGTGTAATGCTTAGACAATTACACGCAAAAAAATTACAATAGTAGTGTACAGCATGATGTTTATATCTGTAAATGTATGTACAAATACTGACATAACATAAATTTATATCTTGACCCAGTGCTTGTTCAATTCAGGAAATGCTTCTGATGGTTCTGACAAACATTTAATCAGATTCTCACACTGACACTGGAATGTGTTCTGAAACTCAAACCAAATCTTCTGCTTTAGAATATTTTTTTCTAACTGCCTTAAAATGGAGCAGAGTTGATTCAAAGTCTTAAAAAATATTTGCCCTGCACATGGGACCTTTCTGTGTTTTTTTCTACTGAAACACTGATAGTATACAGTGATAATACTCACTTGGATGATTTTTGCATGGAGTCAGAACCGTAAAACAGCAGAATATGCTGACTTAGAGGGGACCCATCAGGATCAACGAGTCCAACTCCTGTCTCTGTGTAGGACACCCCAAGAATCCCACCATGTGCCTGACTGCATTGTCCAAACTGACAGTTCATGTACTTTCTCTCTCAAGTAGTGGAAGAATGTTGTTGGCCCCACAAGGGCATGGTAGGTCAAGGTTTTGGCTCAGTCTACAAGTCTAAAAGGCTTTTCACTTAGTGAAGCCATAAAGAAACCTCCAGCTGGCTGGATGCCCCTCTTAAAAACACAAGTGTAGCCTTATTCCGAAATGATGCTCAGGGAAAGTTGTGCATGCCTCAGTGTCTTGGGATGAGAGGAGTGGGAGGGGGGCCTTTGCTGAGATTCCAGTGAAGCCAGGAAAGTCAGATGTTTGCATGGAAACACAGGGAATTTAAGCTGATTGACTCAGAATTACTCTGAAAGGCTAGAGTAAGAGAGGGGAAAAGAAAGAAGGATGGCAGCAGAGAGCTTTTAACTTGAGATATGAAAGGAAATTAAGAAGGTGAGCAGAAATTTTTATTTCATTGCAAGCACAAAGCTCCTTTAGCTCTTAATGTGAGCTATAAAATTGTGGAGCTTCATGCAGTGTTTCCCTTCCAGCAGAAGAGCAGAGAGCTGAGTGCTGCCTGCATTGGGAGTATTATGTACAGCTTTACTTTAGTGCCTTTCTGGGTCAGTGGCTCTCCAACAATGCCACACAGAGCTGCTTTAGTTGTGTTTCCATGTGTCAGTCTCTAAGTACTGACACTTCTCCCTGATCATAACCCAGTGTCCTAGAGAATCTCCAGGCTTTTCTGACTGCTAATCTCAAAGCATTTGTGGTGTTCCTTGAACTCAGGTTGGTTGATCATGTGTACCTTTTTTCAGATGCCATTCTTCCTTACAATTCAACCACAGTCAGATTGTTGACTTCATAAAATCAAGTAAAATTAGGCAGCCAAGTCCTTGTACCTTTAGCATTGAAAGAATTGATAATGCTCTCCTCAGATTGTTCTGGCACTGCTCTCTCAGTATCCATAATCTGTATTATTGTCTCATGATTACTGATTTATGCAAAGATTTTTCTTCCAGGCATAATGTACAGCAGGATCAAGCAACTGCATCATTTGTAGTCTTTCAAAATAGGTTTGTGCAGCAGATTGTTTTACCTCTGCATGCCAGAAAACGTAAAGGAAGAGGAATGAGAGAGTAAAATAGTGTATTCAAATATACTTTCCAAACAAGCATATGTGGTAGTGGAGACTTCTCTGGATGGATCAGGATCAGGTATCTGTTTCCATATGTGGGAAGGTTTGGTGACAGTTTGAGCGTTTGTACAGTCGACCTCAGTGACAATTGGGAGCCCCGAGGGAGGAGGGAACAGTCTGTTCAACATTTGTGTATTCCTCATCAACTGACTGCACCTGCAATCTTAATCATCAGCAATCAGCTATCTGGGCATTTTGGAAAGTAGCAGCAGTGAGGAGCAGAGCTTGAGAAGACTGTGGAAAGAGAAAGAAGGCTATCATTCCTGAAGTGTGAGGAAAATCCTGAAGATATGTCTGTTTCTGAGCATTGGCTAAGCTGAATTTGGGGCTGAACATTAAGCAAGCATGTAAAAAGGGATATTCTGTGTCCTACTCTCTATTTCTATATTTCTTTCTCTTCTCATATTCCTGTGAATATGAGAAAATTTGCCTATTTTGACTATATCAAGCTATATTCTCTTTTCCCCATGTATGCTTTATCATTATATATTTTCTCTGTGCTTTGGGCTTTTAAAATGATTAATATTTTTAAGCTAAGGACAGTCATGTTTCTTTGGTGTAATTGCTACAGAGACATACAGGGTAGAACTGTTGTCTGTCTAGTGTGACTTGGATTGTTTGCCCAGACTGAGGATAAGATCTTCATGGGAAAATAGTTCTGCCTGGTTGGGCTCCTATATGAATACTATTCTTCTGACTAAGAGGATCCTGTTATATTTGATTAGTGTAAATATTAAGGTTTTTATGCTTAAAAAAACCAAGCACCCTTCTCATTTTCCTGAAAGCAGTTTTATTTTGTAATGGTGAAGGGGGACCACACACGTGCTCTCATATGTGTCATGGGATTTCCAGGCACCATCTGTTATACTGAGATTTGGCCTTTATTCTGGAGTAAAAAAGTAAAGCGAAACTTCCAGTGTGACTGGTGTTTGAAGAAATAAAGCTGTCAGGAGTACAAATGTCACTGCTTATTGAGTCTCTGTGTGGTGCACACCCTGACCTACAGGAGTTCCTGCAGGAGCCTGCCTGGCTGGCACACAAGCTCCTGAGCTTTCCCACTCCGCTGTTATGGCTGGTAAATTTGCAAGTAAATACAAACATGGGAAAAGATATGATGCTTCTAGAGTTAATGACATCCTTCCAAAATCACTTAATTGTGTGCTAGGCAGAGTTTCGTTTCCATTAGTAAATGCTTTGATGCCTAGAGATGAAATGTGGGGTTGCCTCTTCTGTTCAGCATTTGGGAGCTGGTATTAAGCAGCTGTTGATAATGGTGCAGTGTACACTTTGTGTGTTGAGAGCTTTGCAAACATACAGATCTGTTTGCTTTTTAGGGATGACATAGGCACAAGAGTATGTATGGAGGAGGGAAATGGGAAATCATTAGGTATGTTTTTTGCCACCTCACTTGACTTTCTGTGGAAATGACAACTGTGTCATCCCTTTCACGATGACTTCACGCTCCTTTAATTGAGGTTCTGTAAAATAAATCTTGTAGCTAATTCAGATTTGGCCAAGTCCAGTCTATTTTACCGATAGATTTTTCTGTCTGGTTGATAATATTGCTCTGTTCTTTGTGTTTAATCACTAATCAATTATTGCATTCAGTTTAAATTCCCTGTTGCGCCATTCAGCTGGCATTGAATTCTGCCACCTTCTTACCAAGCTCTGTTGCATTTCTAGTTGTATCTGTTTTGGCATGCCTAAGTGGAAAATTGGCACAAAGAGCAGTTTCTTCACCTCCTTCCTATAACAATTCTCTGAGTTTCTGTAAGCAGGAGTAAGTTGAATTTTTAAAAGCTGAAGACAAAATCGTTTGAAACTTACATTCCTCTCTGAGTGTCTCCCCTGCATTTGCTATCTGCTAATCCTTTTGGGTTTTTTCAAGTTTTCTGTATTCTGGAAAGTAAAATCAACTAGATCAGAGTGATACTGTATCCTGTTCCAAATCAGCATCTTGGTAATAGTTTACACCAGAGAGTGTAAGATACTTTGCAGTGAAACAGAGAGCCAACCCCTATGGGAAACTTCTATTAAATGCTAGTAGTTGGATATTGGTCTATCTGCTTGTGTGGGTCTTACTGACTACCATGAGGGTAGAATTTTATAAATTCTGCTAGTAATTAACTTCCTAATTTGACTGTTTTTCTCAATGACTCTCATGGGATTGTACTGTGAAAAAACGTTTCTTTAGTTGTCTATTCTTTTTACAGTGAAATCAAACATTCACATCTTCTGTAGTTTAGTTGTTTTGTGGTTTCATCTGGCTGTTCCAAAGTTTACCCCTGGTGTTTTGGGATCCGCGGAGGCCAGGCATGCCGGGCTTCTTATTCTGCTTTCTCAAACTATTTAATGAAGGAAGATAAGAATTATGGATCAAAAGAAAAGAGAAAAATTGTGTCCTGCAAAAGGCTAGGTGGTTTTTTTACTAAACTAATCTTTATCTAACCAGGAAAGAGGAAAAACTTTTGCTCTTGTAATTATGTGAGGAAGGCAGAGAGCTGGGTGTGCTTCATTATATTTACAGGCAGGGCAAGTGTGGTTCTTGTGCAGTAATTGGCTGTAGAGGTATTAAAGATTATTGGAAACTCAAAGGTCAGAACTTTTGCTGAATCAGGGTCTGTGTGAACTGGAAGGCTACAGAGGTACCTGATGTGAAAGATTTGACTTCAGAGGCTGTCCAACAGGTATAGTAAAATTATAGCAGTCTAGTCTGTGCCCTCCCTGGGGGTGTTGGTGACTCTTGAGATGCCCTCCCTGGCCAGCTGCTCCGTGTGCCTGTCTCAGTGTGTGTGTACACAGACACATTTCCTGAGCTTCATCTGAGCTTCAGCTGCTTCACAGAGTACTTCCATCCCTGTGATCGCCAGCCAGGCAGAGGTGTGGAGGAGGGTGTGACTCCCTCCTTGGGGTAGCTTGTTTTTATTTCACAGTATACCTAATTTGGAAGACTTTGGGAATAGACTACACAGACTTTGTCACACCATTGAAGTTTTACTGAACTGATTTAGCTGTGGCTAAGACAAAAGAAGGTAACATCTTATAGTTTGCTTTGTTGGTTGTTTCAAAGACGACAATATTAATGAACAGGTGTGAGAAATCCCTTTCAGATTGTGCTGGCATTTCCAGTTCTCTCAGCTCATACTGAATTTGCTTGTTCTGTGAACTTTCTTTTTCCTTTGTGGTTCTAAATCCGGGATCCTGGTTTGTTGACTGGGGGATTTTTTTCCCCCCTGCATTTTTCATTTCTCACCTTGTCCCACTCTTTCTCACTCATGCACAGTTGAGCTTGCTGCAGTGCAGCCCTGTGTCATTGTCTAGTCATTGCCAACATGGCTGTTGTCAGGGCCTCCATCTGTCCTCATGCCCTGTTTAGTGTAATGTAATCATTACCTTGCTTGTGGAGAGCGAAGGTGCTCCTGCTAAGTAAATGTTTACCAACACTGCTGAAGGCTAACTTAGGGAAGAGAGAGAGGGAAAGATTGTTTTAAATTTTGTTTTGTCTCTATTTTTTTTTAAACAGAACCTTGTTCCTGAGTGAAGCAACTGATGAGTGTTTTCCTTCACCAGACTGTGATCAAAGGTAAGTGCACAACCTTTTGCATTTTTATGGACTGACATATTCAGACTTGGTGAGGGTAAGGCCTCAAGTCCTCCTGAGCAGTCTCATGTCAGAAAAGAGACGTGGATTAGGAGGAGGCTAGACTATTTTGCTGCAGTGTGAAGTTGCACTCTCTTTCATCCCTCTATAAAGAGTTGCAGAGGAAACAATTTCATGTCTCTGGTCTTCAGTTGTACTGTTGTCAGCACAAAGTGGCAGGTGAGTTAATTTAGGTCAAGAAGGAATTTCTGATGCAGTTCTGGGACTGTGATACTGTGATAAGACTGGGTTGCTTACTGCTAAATATTACTTTATTGAGATGGAGTTACTACTTCCATACCTTCTGGGCAAAATTTGGGGCAATGTCATTCATTATCCATTAACTCTGCCTTTGAAAAGAAATGGGAAGGATGTGGGCTAAAAAGCTTTTAAAGTTTCAGATTTTGCGTTTCACAGAATCTCTGACCCGTGCATAACAGCTGTAAGATCCCTTCGGGAATAACTATTTATGTTCCTCCCAGCATACTGGAACTGCATTCGTGACTTAAACCCACAGGAAATATCATAAATGTAATTAAAAATTAAAAATAGGAATACTGGATTGGTCAAAATTCTGTGCTGAAGGAAAGGAGTTCTATTTTCTTTCCCCCCTCATTTCTGTCTGGATGAATAGTGAGGGAAGGTTATTCTTGTGGAGTTTATTTAGTATATATGTTTGAATACTGTACTCTAATGTAGCAAAAGAAAAGCACTGTTCTCCCAGGTTGTCTGATGGAAAACTTGCAGAGATTCAGCCTCCTGTAATATTTATGATTTTCAGGTGCTAATATACTTACAAAAGTGTTAATCCTGTCTTAGGAGTGGAAGTTCCTACAATCAGTGCAGTAGAAAGACAGATGATGTGATCCAGTGAAAGGTTCTTAGATTGTTTTCTTGGAAAGAACAGGGATGATTTAGTTCTGTGTGTATGCTGAACAAATCTGATTGAAGTACTTTTTCATGCCTTAAAGAGTGCTGTATGGATTTCTCAGATTGCTTTATTTGAGTAGACCACTATGGCTTTAACTGTGCAGAAAATCGGGGGCAGAGAAGGAAGGATGGAACAGCTCATGACTTAGGCAAGTAGCCTGGGTTTATGGAAAGGAGATTACAGAGCTGGTGCTTAGGGCTGAGTTCCAGTGTGCAGTAGCTGACGTGGTGAGGAAAGGTGGATATGCTGGAACAAAGACTTTGGGCTCTTTGAGCCTTACATAGGCTACAATTCTAAATTCCTTTGTATGTCAACCAGAAGCTGCTGAACCTTACTGAATTTTCCTGTTAAGGCTCTGATACTGTTGCCCAAATGAAAGATATCTTCCCGGGCTGATTTCCACCCAGGTCCCACTTTCTTTTGGCAGCCACTCACACTGCAGCTTTATGCTTTTTCACAACCCTAACCCTGAGTTTTCTACAGACATGTAGACAAGAGTCCTTAGGCCTTGGTTGGATAAAAGGATTTTGGAAGAGAGGTATGACCTATGTAGGTGGTGTGGCTCTGTTATCATAACTCATTCCAGTGTGATTCAAATACTAAATCTTGTCTCCTGTCAACTTTTTATCAGTTTTGCAGGTGATATTTGCAGAGACACTAGTAAAGGAACAAAAATTACTTGAAATGTGTGGTACATGTTTGTATACTTGCAGTGCATTCTTGTGAAGAGTAAACTGGTAGAAGAAGCTGCAGCTAAGTTTGCAAACTCAAAGTTTTAAAAAGAATAAATTGCACAAAAATTTGACATGGAGTAGAATGAGTGTAGTGACCACATTAGCGTTCTACTCAGCTTGAATAGTGATGTACTTCCAGAGACATTTGGTGTAACTTTCATGTTGATAGATATTTATAATAAGTGAAAGAGTCAAAATATTAATGGAGCACTTCATGTGTTCTGCTAGTGTCAGTGTGTATATGACAACATGGCTAGAAGAGCAAGGGGAGAGCAATGTTTGACTTAAGGTAGAGCCACAGTAAATTGCTACTACACCACTGATTTCATTGACACAAAGGGTAGAAAATGGGAAAGACAGCAGAAATGTAGAAATTACAGGAGATGGAAAGGGGACCATGCAGTAGAATATACAGCCAGGTAGTCCATGCAGAATCCATTTCACTCTACATAGGTTATTGGAAATTTTAAGTTATTATTATTAATTTAAAAGTGGAATTTAGGCTTTCCTTGTACTAGTATATTGTTAGTTCATCCTTAGCAATACTTGCTAATTGCTTAAGACTAATGTCTTAATGCTTCCTGCCTATGCCAGCAATATCCCACAGTTAAATTACAGAAAGTGAATGCCAAAATGCCTATAGCATACTTTTCAAAAAACATTTATTTTCCCAAAAGTCTTTATTTTCCTGTGAGATATCTCAACTCTATTCAGTTGTAGCAGAAATAGAGGGGCAAATAACTTCTTTTCTCTTCTATTATATTTTAACTTTTTCTAGTTCCTAACTGTGTTTGTTTTGTTAGTTGGTTCTAATAAGGATTTGTCTGCCGGTCAGTCACCTTTGCAGTCACCAGTTCTTCATCTCCATGTCTGGAGCAGGCTGCAGTAAACCAGTTCCTCTGAAACTTTGTGGAATTGACCTAATATTATCAAAGAGGTGCTCTCATCGAAACATCTCCAGAGGTGTGCTAGTTTATTTAAATAGTGTGTCTTCATGACATTGTGCCACATTTATTCAATAGGGATGAGTTCTAGTGCTTGGACAGGATTTAGTTTTAAACTTTTCAATTAGCTTATTGGTCTGACGTTTGAGAACTGGCACATTCATAGTGGATTTTTGCCAGCTACAATTTACATCATTTTTAAGGGTTGGCTATTGCTGAAGATGAGTCTGTCAAGTATTAAAGATTAATACAAAAATTAACTACCTGAAATTGTAAGCACTATGAAGTGGAAAGACCGTGTAAGACTAGCAACCAGCATAGCCATACCCACTAACCGCATTATCCTTTCCTCCATTTAAGCATACTTTGTCCCCAAGTGGGCCTTGGAGATCTGTGAGGTAAGAAATGTGAGCACAGCTGAACAGAAACAAATAACTAATTACAAAGCAGAAGGGCATGACTTAGGGTGCTTTGTGGGGGCCTGTTCCTCCCTTCTGGATGTATCATCTGTTTGTCAGTTGAACGGCTTAACTCTGACCCTTTTTACCCTGTTCATCATGCATTTTAAATGAATATCATGGCTGGGGAATGCTGCGTTCAATATATTAAGAGCTTTTCCCCTCCCTTAACATAGAAGATTAAAAGTAACACATTATTGTTAGGTTTTCTTCTATAAATGCAGATGCATATTCTTCCTTTCTTTCACCTTCTTTCACAAAATGATTCATGTGCTTAATATATTACAAAACTCTGTTAGTCTCTCAGATTTTATTTACTATATCTGATATTAAAGTTGTTGGTCCAAAGACCCACACCAAACTGCCAAGGTCTGTCTGAAGGCCATCCTTAAAGGCTTCAGAAATCAGCTTAGGTTTTGATTATGGACAACTTGGAGTACTTCCCAGAAAAGACCTGGGCAGCTGACAGTTAAGAGATGAATATTGCTTCCATTGATTTTTAAATTTGTTCCTGCAACCGCTATGCACCAGCCTCTTGTGAGTGTACAGCACGAGCTAGGAGCTGAGGCAAGTCAGAAGGTAAGGGTGACCCCAGTGCAGCAGTGCCACCATTGATGAGGCACAGTTCCACAGGGTCTGAGCATGGCAGGCAGAGCTGGCTCCTAGTAACAGGGTTTGTTGACACTCCCAGCTAAGAGGGAGCAATGAGGTTCCATCCAGGAGTTTAAGACATGGCTGGAGGCAAAGCAGCATCGTGGGTCCAAAGGCCACCCAGGAGATAGGGCCAAAGACAGAACTGGGTTCACGTTACACCATGTATATGAGGGATCTTTCCAGAAGAAGAGCTTCCTACAGCCTAAGTCAATCCAGGAGATGAAGCCAGAGGCAGGGCTGCAGACAGGTATACCTGCAGCAAAGTTCAGGCAGAGAGCAGGGGGCCAGGCCCAGCCTTAAATCGGGGTGCAGAGGGAGTGCATGGAGGTCCACTTGAGAGTAGTCCATGTCATCAAAGGCTGATGGTGCCTCAGGTACTGACACCTTTAGTTCCTTAATGGCATGAAAGGTTGCTTGTTCCCTCTACTGCCATCTCACATGAATTTTAATTATATAACTGGTACCAATTACAAAGCCTCTTTGTTTCACTGAAGAAAAAGAAAAGAGTTCTCACTCACATGTTTATTCTGGCTTCAGAAATTGTTGCCTTGCTGGATAGGCACTCATTCCAAATGGGGTGGATAGTGGTTCACTTGTCTCCTGCTGTTAAAGACAGAGATGTGTTTTTAGGATACAACCATTTTGCTGTTTGCTTGTTTTGCTTTGTTTTGTTTCCCCTCTTAATTCCAACATCAACTACAACCAGAGTGGCAAAAAGGACCTTTTCAAGAACCACTCTTGTTTTCTATTTCAGTGCCAGGACAAAAAAAAGGATAATATGGCATATCTGTCTTTGATTAAATTTCAGGTTGGGTAGATTTCACCAGTGGTGACGTGAACATTCAAGCCAACTAGAAATTTACCAAAATATGTGCAAATAAAATGACTTGATTGAAGCTGAAGAGATTCTACCTACTCAAGTCTGCAAAGTCAATCTCCTTTCTCAGCCCAATCCCAGCCTCCATTCTGGCTATGTTCACATGGCTTGTTAAGGCAATAAGCTCTTGTTGGGTTTAATTGTAGTCTTCCTTGTGCTTTGGGTGGATCTCTGTTATCCTTAGTTAAAGAGGAAATTCAGGAGAGGAAACTGTTCTTTTGTCAACGGGCAGATATTGGCTGGGTTAAGTGCATCCTTGAATCGTCTATGCCTTTCACAGCTGCTAAGGTGCATGAGAAGTTTTACCTTCTCCCTTAGTGATCCCTAGAAAATCTGAGTTCTGCCCAAGTATCTTTTTGAAAAGAGCTGAGGTAATATATATTCTGTATCAATATTTGGGTGAGGAAGAATGGAGAAACTCAAAGGAAATGAATTTTTTTTCAGCTAGTAAGTGCAGTATTTAAGTACCTCAATAGTAATCTATCTTTGCTGGTATTTTTTCAGGGAAATTTACACACAAATAGGTTTAGTCTTCACAGCTTCAGTGAGAATTTCAAGATTTATGGGACTGGCTACATTATATCCTGTGTGTTCCCTTCAGCTGCGAATATGGTAAATTGAGTTAATGAGATGGTGGACAGAGCCCGGGGGGACAAGATCTGTGAACAGGGTAGACTGGGGATGGGGAGGGGGTGTGTGTGACTGAAGAACTTGGGTGAGTAATTCTTACTTGGCACTTTACCATAATCCATTCTAGATTTATGTCTTTCTCTCTGGAGTTTAAGATAGAACTATCAGTACTATTGTGTCATGATGACTTACAAATAAGGCTTGATGAAGAAAAACACTTCAAATAATGTAAGCTAAACAAGCACATGTCTTATTATGTCTTGGTAGCCAGAACCATTTAGGCCTTGACCGTTTCTCAAGTGTAATCAGTGTGAAAAGCATAATAAACCTGAGGTATTTTGAAAAACGTGTAACAGAAAAACATACCCTTTGAGCATGGCAGGGCATGAAAAACGTGTTTCGTCCAGCTGTTTAAAGTCTTCATGAAAATTCAAGTAAACATTGTAGTATAGCTCAATAAATGAGAGGCATCCGAGAGGAATTATCAAGTGTCCTGCTTCATGAAGTTAGGATTTCAGTATATGTCTGTTAGCAGATTTGCTTGGACAGTCGAATTTTGCTGATTTTTTGTTTAATGTTTCAAGATCGGGTTATTTACAATCTAAGGCCACTTGGTTGAAATGTATTTACCTTGGTATCATGTGCTCTTTTAAGTTGGTACAAAACACAGCAAACAGCTTGGGTCTTATCAACATCCTAGAAATCATGCCATTATACAGTATGACCCTGGTGAGGTGGAAATACTGCAAATACTGTTAACATTTTTGTAAAAAACATGATTCTTTTGTAGGGACTCTAAAAGACACTTTTCTTTCTCTGAGTTATTAGTTCTGATTTTTAGATGAGTTTTCCAGATTATGGGTATTAGAAGTAGAGGAAAGATACTGGCTGGTCCATAAATACTGCAGCATGCACGATTTCAGCCAGTGACGGAAGAGAGACTTTCATCTGAATCATGACTAGATATTTTGAATTTGTTTTCATTTCTCTGGGCATTACCCTCACAAAAATTACTTTTTCAATCTGTTTTAATTCACAGATCTAAAAAAAAACCCTACCTAATAAAGGTACTGACACCTTTACACAGAATTAAAGCTTCTGAGGATTGGCTTGATTTTCTTGGACCCCTCAGAAGTAGTCTGCTGATTCTGGTGGAGACCCGCTGCTCTGGTGTTGTATAATTCTGCAATTGTGCGACTGCTGTCTCTGTGATTAAAATCCGTTGAATAGCAAATATAAAGATCATGCAGTGGTGTCAGAAAGACCTTGTATATCACAGTCAGCACTGGGCCTGTTATTGAAAGACCTACAGGGTTATCCCAATGAGTGGGAAGCTGCCTGGAAGGGGAGACTGTCCTTAAATTGAGCAGCAGTAGAGACTGTTTGTTAACTGGTAGCAATATTTGCAATTTCCCCCTTTATTTCCAGGGCTCTTCGGAAAAGATTACCGCAAACCAACAGTGTGCAGAGCTGCATTATTGTCTTATGGTAGGGTAATTAGGACTGAACTGTGTAGAAAAATACCATTGAAATCTCACCAGAACTACCTGCTAGTATGAAGACATAGTTCATGTGCTTGCCCCTAAATGGTGCTTAACCTCAGTTGGGCTAAGTTATTCCTCTGGTTGCCATTGATCTAGGGGACACTGTGGAATAGTTGTGGGAGTTGGTGGGGCATGGGTTAGGGCAGGAGGGTTAGGGTTAAGGAGGATGAAGAAGAGGAAGTCTAGCCTTTGAGAGAAATACTGAAGTTGTGACTTTAGGCAGTGAGCAAAAGTTAATTGTCTTCATGTATATGGAGCAGTAGTAATTCTTCTTTCTAATGTTTTCTAAACGAATAGATTTGAAAAGGTTACCAGCAAGTGTCCAGTAAGACTGAATCTCTATAAAACACTGGAGACTGGAGAAAGGTGTATTAAGTGTATAGTGGAAACCCATCATGAAAATCTCAGTTATTCTAAAAACTGGTTCTTTGTTGTGTGGAGTCAGAATTTTCTGTCATCTTTCTGATTAGTGGAGTATCAAGAGATTTCCAACATCTGCTGTTTGCATACTGCAGCTTGAATGGAAAAGGGTTTGTTTACTGGCATAGATGGGAGCTAAAAATTTTAATGGTTTTAGGTTATGATTCTATGAAAATTTTTGTCAGCATTATCCATCTGCAGTTCACAAAGGCTTGCAGATTCGCAGTGCTGCATTGTAGCATGACTTGTATGTGAGAGGATTTTTTTTTTGAATGAGGCAAAATAGAGAATTGTCTCCTCTCTTAGATGTGGAAACAACATTTTTCAAAGGTGCTCAACTTCCATTTATCTTTCATTGATTGATTAGAACAGCAGCTCTAGTTTTATGTGTGTAATCCTTATCCCTCAGCACCTCGTCTTTTATTCACTGCTTAGCAATAAATATCTTTGTAGCTATGTGCTTTCCTTTCTGAAATACTTCAGTGGTTTTTTTTCAGTTTTCATATTAAATAAATGAATGAAGAATTGCTTTTTGTAATATAAGGTAATGTAATGTTTTTGTAATATATCTTCTAGGATTAAAAAACACTGAGCAAATCTTTGTGCCATTGTAGGACAGAAAGAATACCTATTGTATGCCTATTCGGAATGAATTTTATTGTTAATTCAAAAGGAAAGTAATTTACTCTTAAAAAACATTTTAAAACATTTTCCACCTTAGCTTCCAGGGTTTTTTTGTTTTTGGTCCTGCCAAAACAATGAGACAGTAGGAAATATCTTTGAGGCAGACCTTAAAGCTGGACATTCTACAAAAGCAGGTTAAATCATAGTAGGTAAACCCAAGAGCCTGGTGCTTGACCCTTGTTTCTGATGTTAGTTTTTAGTTTGTTATTGTCAGGATAAAATTTTTACGAGGTGCTTTTTTCACTTTATAACAGAGACGGCACTTGATGAATCAGTGAGATTCAGGCCTCTTCTGGAGTGCTCTCTACTACCCTGCAACATTCCATTGCATTAAGGTCGCCCTGTCTTACTACAGAAGTGTTTGCTGTGCACTGTCAGCTCCTGTTATAGGAACTCCTCTAGAGATGTGTGCTAGTATGTCATCCTGTCTGAAAACCCTCTACTCCCAAACCCTGACTGGGAAAGGATACAACTTTGAGCATACCTGGGGCATTGCATCTTTGAAGAGCAGAGTATGCTGCTGTGGTAGGAAGTACCTTTTTTCCTGCCTGTGTCTCTGCTTCTCTACAGCACCGTTTCCTGTTACCTTTTGAAGTAGAGAGCCCCTCTTGTGCCAGGCTTTCAGGAGTTTAGCTCCTGCCCCCCCCCCCCCCAACCATTGCTACCAAAAGTGCTTACACGGGGACAGAGCATAATCTGAGATTTATGTATTTGTTCCTTTAACATGTTAATTTTTTATTAGTGGTGCACAAGAAGGTGATTTTTCTTTGTCCCTCTGTAAATTTATTCCAGTCTCCAGATTCCAATAATAGTGTCTGAATATACATAGTTGATTTGCTCCCTGCACCGCCCCAAATGAGATCAGTTCCCTGAGTGAAGCTGCAAACCACATTAGGGCAAGAGAAGCAATTTACTGCTGCTGAATACATTTTCTGAGTGTAGTTTCTCTGATCTTGTCAGCTTGTCAGTCTAGAGGCATCCATAAACCCGTGACAGCTTCAGAAGATGAACTCTGGCAGCAGGCTGTCAGGGTGCCAGGCACTGCTGTCTGTGGGCTCCCTTTTTTTGCTCTCCCCCTTTGCCTGCCTGCTTGCTCTCCCTCTGCCTGCCAGCCTCTCTCTTCTCTGTCTCCCTCTCCTTCCTCTTCCCCCACTCACTCCCCACCTCCCTCTACCTTATTGATGTGGGTTTAGGTGCTGCTGTTCTTGGTGGTGACACCTTTTTGGTTTCCTCCTTCACTCTAGCCACTGGAACAAAAGGAGAGCTGGCTGCCCGTGGTGCAGCACCTGTCTTTGCAGCCTGAGTAGTGACAGGGAGGGAAGTGGGGCGCTCTGCGTGCTCGCCCGCCTGCGCCAGCAGTGAGCTTGTTCAGTCACTTTGCTATAAATGCCTTTGAACTGCTGCCAGATCCCATTGTCTGCCGTGCAAATGGAGTTCAGCGCCCCACCGTGATTAGATGCACAGTGTGTAAAAGGAGGAAGGAATGGAGGAGCTGTTCCCACCCTGAGTCGCATCTCGAATCTGCCGTGTGCCGTGAGAAGCTGAGCACTGGACCATGCTTTCCTTTGCACTGGACCATGCCTTCCTTTGCACACCATCTTCCTTACTTTCCTCTCATTGTTCCTGAGATTTTAGGGAGTGACATGGGAGCTTTTCAGAGAGGAGCTGCAAGGCAAGATAGATTCTGGGGGGAAGGGAGCTGTGCTTTTGGATTGTTTACGTGGGACTGTGCTTTGCCCACCACCTACCTGTAGCTGCAGTATGGTATAGCAGCTAGTCTTTAATGGTGCTTATGCTCAGCACTAACGTGCTCTTTTTAATAGCATGAATTTATTTACATTTTTCCATTTGCCTGTGCTTAAAATTACAGCATCCTTAGGTTGACAAAATATGAGAGATTTTGGCAACACTGAGTGAAGGGAAGGCAGCCACTGGTACTAATGGTTTATCCATCTACCAGCTGTGCAGCCCAGCTGCCCTTCCCCAGAAAGGCCTAGCTCACTGTATGATTTTTGTGAAGACCAGCTCTCAGTCTTTCTTGCTTTCCATTTGGCTCTGTGTCTTTCCTTGGGTTGCTGACTTTCTGACCTGTTTGGATAGATTAACTGCATGTAAGGATTTCACTTTTAAAGGTAGGAATTTGAATCTTTGTGCCTATCTTCGCTGTTACTTGTCTAAGTGCTACTAGGTTGTTACAAGAAAACACTGTTTTCTTTCATGCCTTGCTGTTTGACTGCTTGTTAACCAGTCATTATCTGCAAGGACAATGCTTTGAGAGGAGGATGGAGGAGCTGCTATTCAGTGACTGTATTAGGCAGTGCACTAAGTGGAGTTGGCAGGGCTTGTATCTCATACTGATATGCCTGCTATAGTTCCTTGCTCATTAAGCTCTTTGTTAGTTCCTTCTCCTCTGCCTCCCCCTGCTCTCCTTTTCCCTCCCCACAGAATGTCTCTGCATCTAACCTTGCTGCTGGGTTAAAGTCACGTTCTGAAATGTGCTGGAGGAGGATGAAATCTGGCCTGTGATGAACTGGTGGCTCATTAATGCACTTGAGTAGCGCAGGGAAGGTGGTTGTAGCTGCACACGCCTTTGCCTAGGCTGCTGCTCATGATGCACTATAAATAGATACTCCCTTGAACCTTCATTGTCTTGGCTATCAGACTGGTAGATGAAGAGATATCAGCAATATTGGTAATTGATGAAATCACTGTAAAGATCACACCCATTGTACAGAACATTTAGAAAATCAGAGGATGCTTTATATGTTTTCTGAGGACTAAATCACAATTATTAGTGTTTTGTCACACAGCAATCTAAATTCTCGTTTGTATCTCAAGAGCAAAGCTAGTTCTGCTTAGTTAATATTTAGCAAGATGAAAGCTTAGAAATGGAAATTTTTATACATATTATTTTTCCTTTAACCACAGACTAGTAAATGATGATCCTTTGGTTAACAGTGTGTTTGATTTCCATTATTTTTTTAGTTTCTTGGAAAAGAGATTCACTTGGAACACTGAGGGTTTTTCTGGTCATTAAGAAACTTCTTGATCCTTGAGCTGACATGTAGCTGCCATTCTCTTGGTCAAGGCACATTAAACAGAATTTGGGTCTTTGAAAATATTCTTTTATTAACCAGTCACGTTCATGTCAATAATACAGATGCTCCTGAAATTTGGCCAGACACTGCAGATGTAGAAAGCAAGAGCATGGCCTGGGGCATAGACTTGAGACTTTTCACCAGGCCTCTTTTCTTAATGGTCTTTGGTTTTTCATGTTAAAGTAACAAATATAAGTTAGGTGGTTAGCCTGCATTGTAAGCATCAGTGTAGACTGTTGCTATCTAAAACCTGCCCTCACAAATGTGGCTATATGGAAGAGGAGACACAGTTTTCAATTACCTTCTCTACCCTTCCCCTTCACTCCCCAAATTCAGCTCATAAAGGATGAAGAAGGGTGATGGTCTCTGTTTAAGTGATGTCATATGTTTCAGGTTAGCTAAAATTGCAGGTTTTTTCCATATTGTTTTAGGATGTGGCCTTTCCATAAGCCATCCAGTTCAAGAATCCCAAAGATATAAAGAAAAGGTATATTTTGATAGGCATACTTAACCAAAAGAGAGCCAAGGAACCCTGTTGAAGGGTTGCTGCTGACTCCAAAAATCTTGGATCTTACTTCACTGCTGGAATTGTCAGACAGCCTCCCATGTGGCTTTTCAGCTTTGATGATTTGAAGGAAATTACTAAAAACACAAATGATCTTTCAACATAAACATTTTTTTTCTCTAAACCATTGGAAACGCTGTATTAACTGTTCACCTTAGATGAAATATAACAGAAGGTTGTTAACCCTGCTGCTGTCCTTCCTGTGGAAGAACAATGTTAGGCACACTAAAATGCTGCAGTATGTCAGAGACATTTCAGGAATACAGCAGCCGTTTGCCTCAAGGCACAGTTAAGCTCACATTGCAAGGTGTTCAACCTGGTGTTACCACTTGGGTATATATAGACTTGTCCCTGTTGTTGTACCTCCTTTCACACCTGGACCTTGCTGAATTTTTCTTCCAGCAGGGTGAAGTTCCACTTGTAGAGCAGAGCTGGACAGGTGCCGGTATTGGAGCAGTTATCGCTCTGTGGGGCGCCTGTTTTCTGATGCTTCGTGATGGAGTCACCTGGTGCAGTTGTAGAAGCATTCAGTTATGTTTGAAAGCTGGGGCCTTTGTCTTATTCTCTGCAACACTAAAAAGAAGGTGATGGTTCCAATAACCTTGTTTCAAAAGAGACACTTGATAGTGCTCATTTGTAAAAAATGTTGGGTTGTTGGAAAATAGGAGGGGGAGGATGTAAAGAAGGAAGGTCTGCACACTAAGCCTGCTTGCACCCATTATGATGAGCCCAGGCATGAAATGAAAGGAAAACTCTGAGCTCTTCATTATCTAATGCTCTCTTAGGGCAATAACAAATTCACTGTAGAGTCAGCAAGCGCAGCCTAGGGGCTTGTGGAGAGGGAGCACACATTGTTCTTAGAATATGGCTGCTGCTGGAATATTTCACTGCAAGTATGAAGCCACTTTTAATGCAAAATATTCCTCAAAGGAATTTGGTTTTGTAGCTTGCTATTTGAAAAGCTGCTTTTAGTCAATGTGATGCCTTCTTCCAAACAAAAGACTGTGCAGTTAGGTATCGTATGAACATAGCATAGTCTTGCTTTTTCATACCCCTTATGTGAACTGAGATTATGCAGAGACCCTCCTTTTTGGAACTGAAAAAACCTAAAGAGAGACGTTTACCCCTCTCTGCTTTAGTGTGTTGTAGCTTTTCAGCCTTTTTCTGGTGCTTAGTGACCACTCTATATTATGTGCTTCATTTCAGAATAAGTAAATCAATTTTATACTGAAAATTCAAATGCAGAATATATTTGTGTGAAGGCCAAAGAGTCTTCCTGGGGATAGGGATGGGAATGTGGGAGAGCACATAATAAAAACCTCCAGAGTCTCCAACTGATAGATTGTTCGGTTTGTATTTCTATAAGGAGCAGGGGGTAGAAGATAAGGTGTTACTTCTGAGGTGGAAGCATTCATGGCGTTGATTCAGCCTGCAGATGTTACATCAGTTGGTGGACTACTCTGTTTAGCATTGTGGAGGGAAGTGGAATTCTCCCATAGAAATAGAGGACTCCTATATGTCCTCTTTATTTGTATTCTTACCAGAGTATTTGCAGAGTCCAAGGTGATTCTTCATATAAGCAGTTTGACCTAAAATAAACTCTGTCTTCCCCCTCTCAATAAATTAAATGTCACTGCCTGTAGTTTAACCTCCAAGGTGGCTCTTGTTGAATGAATGTGATTCCCGTTTTGATGCAAATAACAGCAGTGAAGGAAAGGAAATGTATGGTAGCCTGGAAAATGCAGTGGAAGGGAAAAGAATTTTCACCCCTTCCTTGGTTTCTTGTCAGCAAACCAAGCTGAGTTACAGTCCTTCTGCTAATTGAGAACGGATGGAGAATTTTTTTACTTTCTGTCTGTCTCAGATCTGGTTCTCTGGAGTGTTTGCAGTAGAGCAGCAAGATGTGACAATCCCACCCTTATCACTGTTTTGAAGTTTGTGTTTTACCCAGGTAACACCAGGATACCGATTCATTCTGATACATTCACAAAGTCCTGTAGAGGCATTGATGTTCAGCATCTTTGTGGCATGTGATTCCCATTTTCCAGATAGAGTTCCGGAATGTGTAACCGCATCAAGGTAAAAGTGGAGTTAAGGACTGAAGTCAGCTAGGGAATTCATTACCCTTGAACTCCCTAGCATTTAGGATGATGTCTGGCTCCCTCCAAGAGAGTACATGAAGAAGTCTCACTGTCTCAAGGATTCTTTGAACCCATTTCTTCTGTTTGTGGATCAGTGCACGAAGAGAAATTTAAGATTTTAATGTCCCACCCTGTCTCATCTCCTGTGATAATGCTGTTTGTCCTTTTGTTCTTCTAACCCTGCAAAAACAGAAAGACAGAAACCAAACAGGGTACTGAAGTTTCTCTGGCAACTCCTAACGTTGGTCTCTTGAACACAGAATTCTCACCTGTAGCTCATCTGTGGAGTCTTCCTCTCTGAATGCTTTGGGAAATTGGCATTCAGGTGAGAGGACAAAAATTGGGTCCTTAGTTTATGTATGCAGGAATTAGAAAACAGTCATCCTGTCTAACTCTGGAGGAGCTGAGTGAGGTAGCAGAAAGCTGAAAGTTATCACGTTTTCAGGCTGAAAACTTGATAACCCTTAACCCACACCCTGGGCACTGCTGCCCAGGGACAGCCTGGCTGAGCACAGGGACACCAGGGCTTGAGAGCTAGGGCCGTGTCCCTGGGTTTCTTGAGGCTGAAACGACCAATGCATTTTTCAAATTGTCACCTTGTGTGGCTGAGGAAGAGAACGATGTTCAGGTCTGCTCTCCTGGGAGGGGTGGGGTGATACTGGTGAATTTGCACAGTTTTCCATGCCCCTCTCAGCTGAGAGGGAGGTCAGGCAGCAAAGGCGGCACCTGGCAGCAGAGAAGAGGCTGGGTTCCATCCAGTGGCAGGCAGCTGCCTCATGATGCTGCCTGGTCGTGTCAACTAAATTGTTTGGAAAAATTCAGGCTGGCAATGGGGAATATGGGAAAAAAATAAACATGAAACCACTGGGGCAAGATTCTTGCTATAGGTACCAAGATGTCAGCAGGTCCTCTGAATGTGCTTTCTGTTAACACTTGCAATCACAGATATTCTGCAAGTCACTTAGCACTTCACAGGAGAGTGGGGACAAACTCAAAGCATTTCAAATTACTGCAGAAAAACTAACCCAGATTCATAATGAACACTGCATTTTACAGGCTTCATTTCTTCGTTGTATAAGAAAACAGCATGTCTTCCAAAAAGGTTTTACCTTTATAGTTCTATATACCATATAGAAATATGGTAGCTATATTCTATATTCTAGCTATAATTCTATATTCTATAATTCTATTCTAGCTACCAAATTAATTATATGAGAGTTAAGTAGACCAAATCATTAGAGTTAAAATTAATTTCCGTATTTTACTTCTAAAATTAATGTCTAAAATTTTAAAATATGTTGTTCATTATATATATTTCAGTAACATAGCTCTTCAAAGTTACTGTCTAGCTAAAAATTATTTATTCTGGTGTTTTGTCTGCAATGAAGAAGGTAGGAAACTTCAGAGTTGGGATCCAGACGGCCTTTGCTCTCTCATTTGCAGCACTGTTGAGTAGAATATGGAGGAAAACATTATGTCTGGAAGTATAGTGTTAATCTGAGGCTATGAGAAAGCATTAATTATTTAGTTATAGTGTTGCTGCGAAGTCAAGTTTGAATTAATTGAATGCTAAATGCAGTTGTTTTCTCTCCCATCGCATACATGCACAAGATATAGTGTTAAGTGATCTGAAAACTATAAAGTACCTGTTATTTCAGTGACATCAATTAGCACATTTGCACTTGGGATTTCAACATTAATGATGAATTTTCAGCATTTATAATGTTTCTTGAGATTATTCTTTAATGCAGGTAATCTAAACTGTCAGCTAACTAATACCACTTTTGTCTCTGTGTGGGACATGGTAAATGATTGAAAGGGCAGAAAGCACTGTTGGAATGTAGTTGAGGCAACTTTACTCTTTACATAGCGTAGCTCTAGCCTTCCATTGCTCCAGAATGCTTTGTTCTGGACAAAGGAAAGGGATGAATGCAGCAAGTACTGCAAGCGTGTTAGGTTTTTCACAACCAAACCAGTAGTGCCTTTAGTCAGGATATGGATGCAGTAATGTTGCAGTGTGTCTGGAATATTGCGTGACATAGTGAATTTCAGAGGTCCGGACTGTGTGAGCCCTCCTCTATCAGCATTAAATGCATAAGCTGTAAGCATGCTGGCCTGTTTCTGGTGGAATTCATCTTTGAAGTTGAGTTGTTGAGCCTTTTAGACCATGTTTCTTTTGGTAATTAGAGGAAACTGTTTTTTTAAATGCAGGCAAGCTAGACCTAATGTCATAGGAAAATTCTGTCTTTAGCCACTACGTTTGTGCCTCCTTAAGCAATGTGAGCTGCCATTTTTTCTTACTCCCCTCTGACACGCTGTGTGTCCCTCCAATTGTCTCACACTCCCACTCCCCTAGGGTTAGGGTCCTGAAAACCACAAAGCCCAGAGCTCCAGGCACGCTGCAGCTGCAAAAGGCATGCCAAGAGGATCACAGAACTGCCCCAACATGGCTTCCTCCACAGCTTTTTCCTTGGAACCAGCCTTAGCCCAAGGCTGTGTTTACTACCTAGGGTTAGGGTTCTGCCTAGGGTTAGGGGTTTGAAAACCACAAAGCCCAGAGCTCCAGGCACACTGCAGCTGCATCCCAAGGGTTACACAGAACTGCCACAACATGGCTTCCTCCCCACCTTTCTGCTTCGCACCAACCTCGCCCCCATGCACCTCTTCCTACCCCACCTAGGGTTAGGGTTCTGAAAACCACAAAGCCCAGAGCTCCAGGCACACTGCAGCTGCAAAAGGCATCCTAAGGGGAACACAGAACTGCCCTAACATGGCTTCCTCCACAGCTTTTTCCTTGGAACCAGCCTTAGCCCAAGGCTGCATTTACTGCTCTGCTGCTTAGGGTTAGGGTTGTGCTTTGCATTTTGTTTCTACTGCCTAGTATTCCTGGAACAGTTTCCCAATCTTGGCTGCCAAACCCTCCCTCCCTTTCTCTGCTCTTGTTAACCCATTTCTTCCAGAAATCGTTCCTACGTTGTTTACTTGACTAATTGTCTCTCTTTTGTAGCCTTCCTTTCTTATATCTACTGTTCTGGGTCATGTTTCTTAACGTGAGATAGTATGTATGGCAAGATGGAGTGTATTTTTCCCTATTTTGAGCATTGTTTTCATTAGATCTTCATGCAGTGGTTAGTTATAAATTCCCCTTTTCATTTTGAGTGCAGAATTTTTCACATAGTTTGCTATTTTCTGTGTCCTGTTAAAGAGCAGGCACATTTTATCTTAACATAATTGCGGGAATGTGAAGTAGGAAACACAGGGCTCTGGGCAAGCTGGGTGGTGCTCAGCAGTACTCCTGTCATTGCACAGCTTCACTGCAGTGGTAATTATGCTGCCATGGCTGTTATTCCCTAGCATGGACAAGCTCACAGAGGCAGGCACGAGATGGATCTGCTTACTGTTGTTAAACCATTTTGCGTCTCTTTCTTTGTGGAACAAGTCTTTCCACAAAAACAAGCACAAGACCCAGCATACTAGTAGAAATACACGTTGGTAAGTGATTATGTTGTTGTATGCAAGTGGTGGATCAAGTTACTGTGCTTTCTGCAATGCACTTTACAGACTGAGTACGCTGTAGCAGACTAGACCAAAAGAAATGTGTTCTCTGTCCTGCTGAAGACCTCGCCAAACAGGCAGATGCACATTTCTACTTGGAGAACATTTTTCTTTTCTGGAAATTTTCTTCTTTCTATTCCAACTGAGATTAGGCAATTGGATCACTGATTTTTTAAAAAAAAATGTGATTTCCTGTATTCAGTTCACCTATTTGAACTAAGCTTAAATTTATTAAGAAAGTCAAAGAATCCCTGAAAACATTAATGTTGTGTTAGACCAAGTTTCATAATCAACAGTGTTCTGAATGCTTCTTTTTTCTTAAGTCCTACTTCTGATATCATCTGTCCTTATCTCTTACTGCTACGTGTGAAACAGAAATAGTTTCATAATTGTTTTGTCCTATAAATACTTATAAAAACTTGCAAAATGGCGCAGACTAATTCCATTATTTTGACTCAAAGGTTAAACATGTTTTTTCATTATCAGAAACTATACGTAAACTTAATATTTAATTTCTTCATGGAAGAAAATTTTCATGCTTCAACACATAAACATTTTCCATGTTAATAATAAAAAATTAATCCGGTTTTCAGTAATTGGTTGCATTTCATTGGGCATTTTACTACCACCTATAAATTTGGGGGAAGGGTCCCCAAGATATCAGAGTTATTCTCCAAAATCTATAATTGAGCACCTTGCAGTTTTCAATAGCCAGATCAGTTCTACTTCAGCTGTAGTCCAGAATAGAGATCTATATTTTGCTCAAAACTCTTGAGCTTTCCTGACAAAACTTCAGTTTTATCAGAGGGGAGATTTGATTGCAAATATGGCAGCTTTTTTCCTGAGTTGTCCTGGGTACTGTTAATTAAGATGTTAATGAGGTCCTGGACTTAATTCTGCATGAATGAATATTTTAAGGATGCAGTACTTCATAGCAGAAAAAATCCTAGTTGTAAACAGTTGACTAATTAAAAATGTAAGAATATAGCACCCACTCTAGTAATTAAGTCTAGAAAATGGGAGAAAGACTAAAAGCTAGTGGCATGTAATTACAGTACAGTTTAAAATTAATATCTTTGAGATGTATGTCTTTTCAAAAGAGTTTCTTTTTTGTGAGTTGATTATCTAAAAACAAGGTAGAAACAAGGGGAAACAGAAGGTATGGGGTTGAAATTATTGTTGTTTTTGTAGTGAGCATGGCATAGTGTAGGGTATGGAAATAAATGTGCATTGCCTGTGATTTTGTAATAATTGCAAACACAGATGGTTTAAGAGAAAATTAAATAATTCCACCCACATGAAGACAGGGAAGTCTAACAATAGTCACAACTTTTTATCACCCTATTTCTCTAGCAGTCTCTGTCCTCCTGTCTCTTACACATCCTTTGTCTATGGAAAAGTAACAGCGTGTGAAGCTGCTGTGGGGCCCATCAAGGACCGCACTAGGCTGGAGCTGTCACCCCACCGTGCAGGGGCTCCATCCACCCTCTGCTGGCACAGCAGCACCCTCAGCAGCAGCACCCAAAGAGCACAAGTGCAGAAGCAGGCAGTGGTGGCTGCCAGGTTCAGCCTGGACTCCAGTCACCAGGTGAGAGCACAATGATCAGTCAGGTCAGCAAGGCAGAGCATACTTGTAGCCTGGTTTGGGTCTGGCCTAATCTCAGGTGCAGCTCACAGTTCAGGAAGTGGAGGCTGGTCAGGGCATTCAGAGGCTGTTGGTGGGTACAGTGCCCCCATTGAGATCTATTTCTGCCATAATGCTTGTGAAAAAGCAAATAATGACTTTTCATTGCCCAGATGGACGTGAAGGCTTGGAGAGGGCAGTAGAGCACTTTGGATTTGCTCCTGTCTTGTAAAAACCAGGCCTCCAAACCATTGTCTCACCCAGCCTGGGTAATCTTCAAAGACCTTAATTCATGCATTTTACACTCATTTTGCTTTTCTTCCCATTGTTTTTTTTTACTCTTTTTGCCTGGGCAGATTTATAGTTTGCTTATATCACTTTTGGCTCTCTTTTCTTTTCTTATTTTTTTCCTTTTAAATTTTTTTAAATTTTTTTTCTTTTTTTAACAGGAATTTGCATTCTGTTAAGAGCTGTCTTGCAATAGACAAGCCAGCAAAAATGCAAATATTTTGTTTTCTGAGTCCTGGAGACTTATTTCAATCACACTAAGAGAACTGGATAATTAGATACTGCAAAGGCTGGGAGATATGCCATGAATGTTACACTGGTTGGGGATCTTGTGAGCAGAATATCTCAGTTGAAGGCAGGCAGGAGGGCGCTGCTGTACGCAGCTGGGGAGCTTGTTCTTTTATGAGCCCAGCACATTCTGACCCTGAATTTTACTGCAAATACACCAGAAACAGGTGTGGCACAAGAACTCAAGAGCTTTCCTGAGGTTTTAAGATTTGATAGAGCATACTTAGTGTTCTGGTGTCAGTTTGGAAAAACTTTCAGTGTCATAGTATTAAACCTATTCCCTAATGTCATATGTTCCTAGATAGAACTGATTGTAAAATATTATCTCCTATGTGTTATGTGACAGGAGGAAGAAACTGAATATAGAAGATCAGCCTCTTGTTAATTAAGGTGAAATTTTCTGAGTCCTCATAGGAAGAATGGTTAGGCTGCTTTTGTAACAATTAAAGATAAACTTTCATAATATACATTCTATATTAAGACACTTCAACTCTGACTGACACTGAATTTTCTTGGGTTTGCCAGTTTGACTCTATTTCCCCACTTGATTAAGTTACTTAGGAGAAATCACCAGAGAAGACGTTTTGCTTTCTGCAGCAGAATAGTTGATCTGAATTGTGATAAGCAAGGAGCATGAGAGAATGGAAATGTGATTCTTGTCCATATCTAATGCGGAAGGAACTGCATCTATTTCCTGTTCCCACAGCTAAGCTGGAGATGTTCTGCCGTGATAGGGCATACGTGTTGATTCCTGATGAAAGCAGGAGGCTGAAGATGGTGTATTCCCTCCCTTTGGGGTGACTGAAGAATTTACTTTCCAGCTGGGGGGATTGTAGAGCAGCTTGGACTGCCCTTGTGTTGCAAGGCTCTGGCCTGCAGTGTCTCTGGCTCTCTATCCCACAGCTCTGCGTGTCTGGGTGCAAAGAGGAGCTGCTGTCTCATTATCCCCTGCTGTGGGAAAAGGTCAGAGTGGGCACAGACTTGTGTGTCAGGAAAGGCACCAAACAGAAGGAGAGGTCTGGCCAGAATGAAACTGCTGTTCTTCTGGTGGCCTGATCCCTAGACTTGAAAGGCTCAGTACCATGTGAAACGTAGCAATGGATACTTCCCTTCAGTTAGCTCTGAGGAAAGTGCCTCCTTTCTCTCCGGTGAGCAGTTGCATTTCAGAGACCTGTGCATCCCCAGAGCACTTACATCCCCTTAGCTGGTGGAAAGCTATGACTTGTGTGAGGACTTGCACTGCTAGAATACCTTTAGTCTTTCCTTTTCATTTCAGCAGAGGTGATCTGCTGCCAAGCTACCTGTTATTTCTATCAAGCAGCATCAGTGACTGCTGAAGGCTGAAATTTTATTTATTTGGTTTTTAACAGTTCTTCAGGTTCTTAATTGGAGATCTTTAAGCAGGCTGAAAATAAAAGACAACAAACGGTTTTCCTTTCCCAAATTTGTCCTATGCTGAGGCTGTGAAATTTGTTAAGGCTTGTGGTTCTGACATTTAACTTGAGGGAATACACCAGTGTAAAAGTCTGAAATTCCCTTGCTTTGGAAAATAAGGTCAGTTGTAATGACCCTAAGCAGTGAGTGTATTATGATGGGGAGAAGGCAGGGAGCTGAAAATGAGATTTCCTGGAAATTCTTATGAGGAGGATCTTTTTGTTTTCAGGAGAAGGGACTGGTTGCTAACAGGCAATGCTGTGCCATGCCTCTGGCACGTGAAGGAGTAAACCTGTTGTTTATTCCTTTTTGTAATATGAAAGAGCAAGGGAGCAAAGATCTGCTGCAAACAAAGCTATCTATTATGTACCCAAACACCAAGAACCTTGCAGGAGTCCTGGGGTCTCTGTGCAGCCCTCTGCGAAGCTCACCTGGAGCCAGCCTCTCCAAGATCTCTGCCTTCATGTTGTCTTCAGACTTCATTGCACTGACACAAGGGTAAATTCATGGCTGCAGTTGGGTTTCCACCAGGCTGGGATGAGAGGAGCGCATGCAGATCTGTTTAGCATGGACTGCAGTTTGTTGCTCTTGCAGAAGGTGTGAAGTTACTTACCTGTCTAGGGGTGATAAAAAAAGAATTAAAATAATTATTACTTCAGCACACAGGTCATCTCCTCTTACCTCAGACTGGCACATTTCAAGCCTGCTGGCCAGCTGGCAGCTTTCTGGCTCAGCACAGGTCTGTACTGAGAGGCTTTTCCCTGCATGGGACTTGCCCAAGCAAAACACAGAGCTGGCTGGAGGCTGCAGCCCTGTCTGTCAGAGCAGCATGGGCACCATTAGTGTTTCTTCTGTCTTTGATCTGAATTTTGTATTCCTTAGGCAGTCTCTCATGGCAGGCTTTGACTGGCAGTACCTGTTAGCTGAAACACATGGCCAGAGCCCAAAAATGAGCATGGCAATTTCATTGCAATGTGGCTGTAATTTTCACAATATTTTTTCTACCCAATATGTGAAATACAAGCAGCATTCATTCTCCTGAGCTTTCTACTAATTCTTTTGCTGTGTGACTTGCTGTGTTTTGCTGACACTACTTACCAGGTTCCCCATCTTTGTGAGAGAGAGGCTCTACCTGGAGGTCTGGCATACAGATGCCACCACAGACGACGAGACAAAGAGAGAGGGGCCGTGGTATCTCAGAATGGAACGGACTAATGAGGAATTTTGTGTCTTGATGACACCATTAAAGTGGAATGGGTTGGAAAATCAATCAGATGCCTTCTCTGATTACTGTGTAACTCAATTACTGCAGTCTCCCTAGGGCCCAAGGCAACAACCATCTCACAGGAAGTGCAGAAGAAAGGCCTCTGAAATAGTGCTGTTGTGGACAAAGGCAAGATCTTGCTGCTGTGCATTCCAGACAGAGAGATTATATTATGAATAATGAAAAGGGCTGGGGGAAATGTACTGGTGACACTGGGGTTTGGGTGGTAAGACCTTCTGTAGCTCAGCTGGGAATGCATTGACAGTTCTTGATAAAGGTGTCAGATGATACCCAGTATCTTCCATGTGCTTTGGCATGAATGTACCAGAAGCTCCAAATACTCATATTCTGGTCAGTGGTTTTGGGTAAGTGCTGGTCCTGAGCATTTGTACTGATCTCCCACAATCATTTCCAAGCACTGGAAATAATCTGGAGATCAGATGTTAAAAACCACAGGGTTGAGGTTGTTATCTTGCTTTCATATCACATCAGTTGCTATGTGGTTAAGCAGGTGATAATTCAAAAAGCAGTTTATGTTTCACATTAACACTGTATATCATTAGGAAACAGAATATCTAAGCCTTTGTCTTAATGTTGGTGATCTGTAGGATATCTGACCTTACAGCTGATGCTCTCTGATTTAGAGATGCTTTTCTGGCAGGATGGGTGCCTGCTGAGCCTGCGTCCTTGGACCTCTGAACATTCTTGCTGTGCGTTCTGACTGCCACCTCCCTCAATTCACATTGAGGCAGTCCTGGCAGGAGTTCAGAGTGGACCTCAGTTTATCTAGAAACCTGTTTTTTTTGTGGTGTTAGGTTCCCAGAAGTGATGTCAAAAGAGGACACAGGTATTTTCTTTTCCTTGAAGAGGGAATAATTTTCACTGTAGTTCTTTTTTTTTTTCCTTTTCTTTCTCCAGTATAGATATTTCTCAGCTTTTTGGGTATGACTGGTTTCTGACAGTTCTCTCGCCTTGCAATATAAATTTTGTTCAGTGTATCTGTTTGTTGCTTTTTTTTTTCTTTTAGTTTGAACCTAAACCAGCTGATGCAGTCCCCAAAGAAAGACATGCATCCCGTGCCAGCTGGCGTGCCCTCTGGCTGTGAAGCCTTGTTAAAGAGATCGGAGCTGACAGATTCTTGAGCAGCAATCTGATACAGGCCTTTTTTTTTAATTTGCTTTTTTGAGCTCACCCTTGTAACAAATGGGGGCTTGTTTGGGAGCTTCGCTAGAGGCTTGAATGGAATCATTGTTATCAAAACACTGCAGTGATTCAGGAGTGCCCAGCAAAGGGGGTTCTTCTCCCTGGTGCCCCTCAGCTGGGCACTGCAGGTGTGGCAGCCTAGCTTAAACTCTGGTTTCATTCTTACTCTATGGAATAATCCAGTTGTCCTGTGATTTTCATCTTTAAACTGATAATTGGGAAACTGAAGCTACAGTTCTTTACAAAACAGAGTCAGCTCAAAAGTTAAAATTAAGTTGGAGAGATGAATGAGTCCCAACCAGGGAAGAGAAGTGTTTTCTATGTTGATGCTTTGGGAATAAAGAGTTGTAAAAGTAGAACCTTGCCAGGGTTTTGCATAAATCAACATCTTCTTGATTTTCTTACCTTTACCCTGGTGTTTAGATTACAAATTCTACCCCAGAAACACTTGCTTGGAAATTCATAGAAGTAAAACTTGGGCTCCTGAGTTCCTCTTTACATTATTTTCTCCTGCAAAAACAATTTTGTGTCTAATACATGTTAAGATAGTGAATCTTTAAATCGAAAATAGTTTTTATGTTTCTATTTTATTCAGTGGGATTGACAAGCAAAAGGAAGTGAGTTATTTGGGGAGGCAATAACTTGGAATTCTCAGGTTTCTCCATCAAAACTGACTATTATTGGAATCTGAGTGAAGTGTTCAGCATGAATTTGTTGCACAGGAGTAAAATGAAGATCACTTCTCACACATGCAGCATTGTGATGTGCATGGAGCTGTGTATTATTCTGTTTTACAAGGAATTCACCTTATAAAAAAGATACAGCATCCTTTGTATGTTTCTCTTTTACCTCTCTCTGCCCTGCCTCTGCTGCCTCTGCTGGCTTCTGCCTCTCTGCAGCTTTGAAGCTGTAATGCCAAGCAGGAAGGTGGTAACATTGGAGTGTTCCCTGCAGAGTCAGTGAGATGGGAAGGGCTTGTTGTGGAGGTGGAAAGGCTATTTTCCTGGCTGCTCTTGGAAGGTGGGACGTGTTTTGGGGTACTATGCTGATACATTTGAATTCCTGGTGTATTACAGGGACTGAACTTGACTTGAGAAGTCATGTTCTATGCTCTGTCCAGGGAATCATATATTCAAAATCAGTAGCAAGAAAAAGAAAAATCTATACAAGTTCTGGTTTTTACATCTTCACATAGTTATTTCTCACTTTCTCTCCCCTGTCCTTTTCCCAGTAAATAGTTAACAGTATGTAGAGACAAAACTGAAAGATAAGTTGTCTGTGTATCTTATTTGCAGTGACCCCTGTGGCTGGAAGGAATGATGAATCTGACTCCATGTTCTCAGAAGGCTAATTTATTATTTTATGATACTATATTATATTAAAGAATACTATGCTAAAGAATACAGAAAGGATACTTACAGAAGGTTAAAAAGATAATAATGAAAACTCGTGACTCTTTCCAGAGTCTCAACACAGCTTGGCACTGATTGGCCAAAGAGTGAAAACAACCCACACCAGAAACCAATGAAACAATCACCTGTTGGATAAACACATTGCAGATGAGCAAAACAGAGGAGAAGCAAATGAGATAATTATTGTTTTCATTTGTCTCTGAGGCTTCTCAGCTTCCCAGGGGAAAAATCCTGGGCAAAAGGGATTTTTCAGAAAATGTGAATGTGATAGTCTGTGATTAAGAAAACACAGCTTATTGTTGCTGACTGTGCTGGATTTCCAAAGTCAGCTCTATCATTACAGAGGGCCATTTGGGAATGGAGACCCCAATCCCTTTGGAATCTTGGGAACAGGGACAATTCTACCAAAAATCCTGATCCTGCTGTGTTGCAGTGCAACCTTCAGTAAGTTTTGCTGTGTCTCAGTTTCTCCAGTGGAAAATTATTTGTGTGATATAATTTATATTCATAGTCTACAGCTATTATGAAAACCTCATCAGGGCTAAGATTTCATTCTGCACTGCACAAACCAGTCCCTGCTCTGCTGAGCTTATAGCAGAGGTGTTGTTTGAGATAATATTTAATGATCATCATAAGGCTTGTGTAAAGAGCACTCTGACTCTCTTACATCTGCTGTCATAAAGTTAGCAGTATTATATCTCTTCATATAAAATCTGTTTGTGGTTTTTGTCTCTGCTTCAAGCTGCACCAACAGTTTGGGAAACAGCCTGGTGGGAGTCTTTAGAGTGGGACTTTTGGCCTCATCTATGAACTGGTATTTTCCCTGACTCAGAAGGACTTTTTTCCGTCTAGTAATACACATTACAAAATAAGCATCTGTCTCACAAGTAGTTCCTTTTCTGGTGGAGCTGGTTGTTAGAAACCCCTTGCTTTACTATACAAGAAACTTATGTATGCCTTGAACTCATAGATGAACTAGTCTTCTCATATTCTTTGTTACATCAGAATGGTAGAAACAGAAAAGCTCAAAAATGGGAGGAATGGAGAAAGGATGAAGATGTCTTTTAGCAATATTGTTTGCTATTGCTTTCTTGTGCCTCCTGGTGTTGCAAGCTGTGCCAGTTGAGCAGGTGGTCCGAGGGTTTGTATGTGGTGGAGCACATCTGCAGGAGTTGAGGGGGTGACAAAAAAAAGCTTTTTAAAGAAAAAAGGTGGTTTAATTTTTACAAAGAAGTAGTCGTGAGCATGACGGATTTGGTGAGCAACATCTGGCATTGAGGGTGCTCTTGCATTGTTCTGGGAGAGGCAGGAGGTGTGCCCCAAAAATGTGCTCGTATTCCAGGAAAGGCCACCAGGGTATTGCTAAGGGTAAGTCACACTGCTGATGGGGGAGAGAAGACTCCACTGCGAGTTTTACTTTTGTTTTAAACAAAGGCGAAATTTAGTTCTTTTCTCTGGTGTTTGTTTTGGATTATTTGTTATTTGTTGGCTTTGTTTGGCACTTTTCCTGGAAAAATAGCAACATATGAACACAAAGCAGGAGGTGAGAGAGCTTTGTAACAAGAGGCTTTCATGTATTTGAGACCAACCCAAATTTATGTTGTGCTGTTGGTGATTTAAAACTGGCTTCATGTTCTTCAGTGGCATATGAGAGAAGGTGATGAAGGTTTCAGGAGATGTTTCGTCTCCAACTGCCACTGAATCATTTGGCAGCCTCTAAGTGTGCAGTGTGTCCCCTGCCCTCTGTGCTGCCGGAGGGGTGATGCCTCTCCAGAGCTGTATTTTATGACCTCTGGAAGAAAGTGAGTTCCCAGGACAAATAGAGACAGCCTTGCAGAGAGTGCTCTCTCCTCCTCTTGTTAGCTTTGAAATATAGGTTAGAATAAAAGGGTTTCATGTTTTCTGTCCAGTGGCTTGCAGAGGGCGGGGGAAAGGCCAGGTACTTGGCTCTGTTTGCTGTAGTGTGTGAGAATCTCACCCACGGTGAATGTTGAGTTGCTGTGCACTGTCAGGACCTTTCTTCCAAAGGCCATTTGGTTGTTCTGTCAAGCTTCCACACAAATGGGATGTGACACTTCCCAGGGACCAGACCTGCAGATGGGCAAGTGATGCTGCCACCCTGTCACCCTCTAGTCCTGCCATTCAGCCTGTTAAATGCTGGAGTCATACTGAGAATTGACTTTTTCTTTTTGAATTGCAGGATGCAAAAAGAAGGTGCCATCATGTGAATGTGGAACACCTAAATGAGAAACAGGACACATGGGAAGGCTGAGCTGAAACTGCCTGTGCACAGAATGACAGACTGATTTGCTACTGAAGACGAGATTCTGGAAACCTTGTTCTTCCAGAGACTTCCGAGTGAGAGGAGAGGAGCCCGAGGAAGCACACAAAAGAGCAATGGGAATTGAGGGCCATGGTTACCTGAGATAAATGGCAGATCTCTGGGAGTCTCGCCTTGTAGCTGTTTGCTTTAGCTTTTTCTCTCTCTGCAGCTGCACTTTATTTTCTGTGAGCCGCTGCTGGGCACTGCCACGGCGCCACTGGAGATTCCAAGCGCGCCGTGGGTCCGGAGCGTGAGGAGGGGGTGAGCCACCCGCCTCACCATGATTCAGCTGTGGAAAGTGGTGCGGCACGTGCGACAGCTGGAGCTGCACAGATTGATCCTGCTGCTCATTGCCTTCAGCCTGATCTCCATGTGCATCCTGGCTTATTACGTCACTAACAGTCCCAAAATCAAGGAGCCGCCGCCCCTGCCCTTCAGTGACTGCAGCAGCCAGCACCGCATCTTGATCCCACCGCAAGCCAGCTGGAGGCTCACCAAGTCTGTGGACACGTCGCGCACGGATCCCGTGGTGCTCGTCTTTGTGGAAAGCATTTATTCCCAGCTTGGGCAGGAAATAGTGGCCATCCTGGAATCCAGCCGGTTCAAATACAGGACAGAGATCGCCCCTGGCAAAGGGGATATGCCCACCCTGACAGACAAAGATAGAGGACGCTATGCTCTAATTATCTATGAGAACATCCTTAAATATGTGAATCTAGATGCTTGGAACCGAGAGCTGCTAGACAAATACTGTGTAGAGTATGGTGTGGGAATTATAGGCTTTTTCAAAGCTAATGAGAACAGCCTGCTCAGTGCACAGCTCAAGGGTTTCCCCCTTTTCCTACATTCCAACTTGGGGCTGCGGGACTATCACATCAATCCTAGTGCTCCCCTGCTCTATGTCACCCGGGCTAATGAGGTGGAGCAGGGTCCTCTGCCTGGTGATGACTGGACTGTGTTTCAGTCAAACCACAGCACGTATGAGCCAGTGCTGTTGGCCAGCACGAAGTCCTCGGAGTCCATTCCTCACCTGGCCACTCACAAAGCCTTGCATGCCACAGTGATGCAGGACCTGGGTCTGCATGATGGGATCCAGCGGGTTCTCTTCGGCAATAACCTCAATTTTTGGCTGCACAAACTCATTTTTGTGGATGCCATTGCCTACTTGACTGGCAAACGCCTCTGTCTGACACTTGATCGCCATATCCTTGTTGACATCGATGATATATTTGTGGGAAAAGAGGGCACTCGCATGAAAGTGTCTGATGTAGAGGTAAAATCCTAGAGTAGATACCTCCAGAGGTTCTAGACAGATTTCTGGTGTGTGTGCTGTACTGGGAAAGCCAAGATGGCATTTAATTTGAGGGAAAGCACTGATTGCTGCAGTCGTACTCATCTTATACAGAGAATTAGCCTGCAAAGATGCTGAGAACCATGTGTGATCCTCTCAGCAGTTTTGCAGGTTTAAATGGAGCACTTTAGGAGCTGGCCTCTCTCAGTTTAAGAGGAAGGTGCCTGTGGTTGTCTATCCTGTCTCCTCTGTGATGTAAGGAACAAGTATATGCAGGTTTCCTATGCCAACCTATTTGTAGCTGTAAACTCTGCTGTTCAAAAGGAAAAAGCAAGTTGTGTTAGAACAGAACAGAAAAGAATGTGTTTATTATTATTTGTGATGTGTATAAGCTGTATATATTATATTGCAAAAGTGTAGGCCAGTCCATGCAGTGTGAATTCATACAGTCTGTATTTTAGCAATGTAGCTTTTCAACACACAACTAAATTGGGAAAGGAAGGGTTTTCTCTTTACCCTTTGTACCTACCTCATGCCTGCCACCAGCAGCTCTCATCCCTGAGGGAATATCAACAAATTCACCAGAGAAATATGCTCAGACCAAGCCTTCATGAGAACTATCTCTGTGGCCTCACAATTGAAAAACAGACATGCCAGCCCTGTGGTTTGCTTTCCTTGGCACTTCCTGGAATAATACAGTGACCTATTAGGAAAGGTTATGGGTAAGAGACAGATTTTGTGGAGGAGAGGGAACTGAGACAGGCAAAGATAAAAATAAGTAGGAAAAAGTTAAGTGCTTAAATGCTCCTTCTGATTCTCTGTGTCCTTGAAAGTAATGATGAAGTGTTCTGTTAAGTCTGTGATCTGTGTGCATGTGATGTTTCACGGAGCCAAGGACTTCCCTTTGTATCTTCCCCATCAGTTGTGGTTTGTAGCCACTGAGGGAGGTGCACTCCCTGTTTCTCAGGTGTGCTAAGGTTGTCCATGGGTAGTACTCTGGATTCCCATTCACCACTTGCCCTCAGGTGAGTCCTGGATGGTACCAGCCATGATGGTGGTAAGCTTGTGACAGCAACTGCTTTAGCATGTTTCCAAAACAACTTCAAGGTGAAGCACCCGTTCAACTTACATCCGAGGCACAAAATATTTGAGGCAAAGGTGTAAGAAGAACACTGTTGTAGAGGTTTGGCTCCTTACCTAACCTTGTCTGTTGCATGTTCCCAAGATCCCTCTTCCACCTCCCCAGGAGTCATACCACCTTTCCTACATGTTTTATGCATCTGTGCACCATATGTCTTAGTTCATCTCCAAGGTTTTAGGACTTCAAGATTTTATGTTTTATATGGAGTATTTATTTAAGGAAGATGCTAAAACTTTCTTCATTTCACTTCAGTGTCCCTGTGCTTTGAAGTGCTGAAATGTTCGGAAAGAGAATTTTTTTTCTTTTTTTCCTTTTGTGAAGGAAAAATCACAATCTTATCTTGGTCCTAAGAAGGCCCTACACCCACTAGTCCAAACCAGCAGAGATTCAGAGATTCTCACCTCTGTAGTGTTTCTGGAGGTTACAGACCCACGTGGGAAGGCGGGATAGGTGGCCGCAGCTCTTGGGAACAAGGGCTGCTCTAGTGATGTTAAAAACAAACCCAGACAAGATTAGTCCAAAAGATGCTTTGTTTGGGTTTTAACAGGGCAAAATGGAGGAATAATCTGTGATCAGTAAGCAGAGAATCTCAGGCAAAGCAGATAAAACCCAGATTTATCCATTTAAAAGAAGCTCTCTGATTGCAAAGCCACATGAGGTTAATGAATTTTTATTTTTTAAAAGCGAGAAATAACTACATGGATTTGTTGATAGTGTCTCACCATGGGGAGAGAAGGGGATATAACAGTAATGGAACAGCTGGCATTTTCTTTGGCCTTTTATATGAAAGCTCTGTTTCAGGGCTGATATCTCAACACACAGCTCCTTATCTCAAAGCTTAGATTACAGTGGTCAGAGTAGTGGTTTGAAGACTGGATGTTGTCTGAAGGTATAAAATTGACTCTGCTGTCCCAGTGAGCCTCTTTGCCATATGCAGGTCGACATTCAGAGACCTTCCCAGACAAAACGACTATTAAAAGAAAGCAGTGAATATAATTTGATCAAATGCATGCCCATAGTACACAAGAGAAATGTTTTTATTTGTGATGCTTAAAGGAGACAGCTTTCTTCTTTAACAAGAAAAAAAGGAATTGTGCTTGCTTTTACTTTAAAGATGATAACCCTTGAGTTCCTGTTTCTGCTGAAACACTGCAGCAGAAGCTTGCAGTCCTCAATAGAAGTGGAACAGTTGGAAGTAGCACAAAGAAAATGTTTTTCCTTTGTAGAGTTTACCAGAGATTTGAGCTGCACATAATTAACAAAACTAAATCTCAGAGAATCCCTTCTCTTCTCAATTTATTCCACATTTAGTCTCTTCTAAAATCATAATCCTTGGAATTTACCAAACCTCCATGGAACTGGCCAACAAAGACAAGCCGTTTCTAATGCAAAAGGATCTGGCTTTTGTGATCATTTCTGGTCATCTTTAGGTATGAGGAAAGAAGATTAAGTAGATGAGTTTATGCCTCTTTTGCTGGTAATCTCTGCAAGGGCATAAATAGTGAACAATCATTGCAAGTGAGTCTGAGAGCAAGCTAAGTGAAAATCAAGGACAGTAATTTCATTTTGGATTAGGAATGGTGAGGATGCAGAAGAGAGAGCCTAGTGATGGTGACTGTCAGCCAGCTCTTGCCTTTCTAAATTGTAGAGGGTGATCTTACCTGCAATGGAAGTACTCAGCAATTTTTAACTCTCTGATTCTAAGACTGCAGTGGAGGTAGACATAGCAGTACCATGAGAGCTTTCTTTTTTGCCAGTGTTGTTTTGAGCTCTGCCAGTGCGACAGTACGCTGCCCAAGGCACTATCTGCCAAGACTGTGTTTCTGCCACATGTTCCTAGTATGGTTTGCATGAGCATTGAAAAGAGGCTGCCAAAGCACTCCCCTTTCTTCCTCCATTTTTTTATCACCTCTTTCTCTTCATTTGCCCATGTACTGTTTTCTTAGAGTCGTGTTTTTTTCTTTTCTGAGCATCTCACTCTCGGCCTTATTTACCTATTTTATTTTGCCTCTTGTTAGAGGGAGCTGAGATAGGTAACATTTAGGGTTTGTGTAGAACAACTAAATTCTCTGCAAACACTTCCGGAAGTTAAAAATTTCTTAGCTTAAAAAGCAAATTTGCATTAAGATTTAGCCCTGTATCACTCCAATGCCAAGGACACCCTGTTATTTTAGGAAAGGATTTGGCTCTAAAGAAGCTGCCAACACAGTCAGAGTCCCAATACTTTCCCTGATTTCTTCCTCACTCTTAGAATGAGGAGAGATTTTATTTTCCCTGGTTGACATCAAGAGCTTGTAGTGACTGTTTAGGAAATCTCTGCGGATCTGTCAGTGAGATACAGATTTTTAATGTACTGCAACAAAAGGCACAATTTTAAATGGTTTTCCCCTAACATTTGCTTAGAAGTAAATAGTTATTGTAATTTGATATTATTAAAAAGCCTTTTTTAAAATGACAGAGTGAGCGTAGACATTTTTACCATTGTGTCCAGAAGTGTGCCTTGGAATGTGGTTTTCTGTCACTTGGGCCTGCAGCATGACTGCCACAGTTAAGTACTAAAGGCCTCCAAAAATACAGATTGTGCATGGCAGTGAATGCTCTGATAGACTGTGACAAGCATGAAGCAGTCTGGCCTTGATATGGCTTAAGAATTCCAGTGGTCAGTGCTGGGAATCTCTTTGGGGACCCCATCAGTGCCTTGCTGGGGTGAGCCTTTAGCAGGGAGCATAGCTGGGCAGGCGCCTTTCTGGCTAGTTAGTGGGCAGGCTTGTATCTTGGAAGGCTTTTTGAAATAAAAGATAACAATAAAATATAAGAACAGATAAAAAGAGATACTTGGATGGATGGAGGGGCAGTTTTCTAGGGGAATAAAGTCTGCCTTTTAGAGGTGGGAGATAGCTTAAATGCCAGCCATCTCTCATACCATGTGAGCAAACTGAACTTCTTAAATATGCAAATGAAGATCTGTTCACATCTGGCTGGCTGTTTTCTCTCCTAAGGGGTAGCCTGCTCCACAACTCTTGATTGCCTTTTGTTTGAGTCTTAGAGCATATTATGGATACAAAAGAAATACCACTTGAATCACCCGTTAGATGTGGTTAATACTATCATATTCATCTTACTTTATGAAAGAGAGTGCAGAGAGAAGTGCCATCTTCCAGCCTGCATGATTGCACCTTACTGCAGCTTACCTCTTGAGACCTCTTGGAACCAATGTGGAACCAGGGAACATGGAATGCATAATGTGTTGAAACAAATGTTCACATACTGGCACCTTAGTCTCCTTTATCCTGTTCAGGGGAAAGGCATTTCATCAAACCTGTGCTCTGCCACCTCACGGCTGTGACTATGACAAGGACCCAGCAGCAGCAGCAGAGGGATGGCACACCATTAACAATAAACTTGCCAGAAAGCTGGACTCCATAGGACTCCATAGTCTCTAAATTTCTGGGGGCCCCACAGTTCCTCCCTGTTCCCTCCCCAGACACAAAGGATTGCAGCCTGCTGGAGCAGGGCTTTTTGGGATTTATTCTCAGACAGATGTGTTGTCATGGTAACCCCAGCCAGGCTTTAAATCTCTTTCTGTGCAGAGGAATGCTAAGCCTCTTAACCGCTGTCTTTCCTCCCACCACTTTCCTACTCAAGCTTGGGGAACTGGATGTGCCTTTCAGGCCAGCAGAGGGAAATGTTGGAGCTTGGGACAGCTCTGGAGAAAGAAAAGAAAGTGGCACTTTCCTGTTTGAATTACTGGGTGATGTGTTCAAGGTGCTGGTCCCAAATTTGAAGTGATCTTTGTAAACCATCATCTGGACAGACAGACGGATGTTTTTCCAAGGAGAGATGCACAGCTCTTATTCTGTGCTCCCTGATGTGTGGGGTGAGTCCCAGTGTCTTGCTGGGCCACGTAAAGGGAACTCGACCTCCCATTGCCTGCTCTGAGTCTTGTACTGCAAAGTAGCCTTCAGCCATCAGTTTTGCTGGCACGTCACTTTTTAAAAGCACTGCCTGTATTTGTGATGGGTTCTGGAGATGTCACCTGCCTTGCATTTATCAAATTACTGTTCCTAGGTGGGGACTGAGGTAAAGATGTGGTAGGCAAGTATTTGTGATGGGTTCTGGAGATGTCACCTGCCTTGCATTTATCAAATTACTGTTCCTAGGTGGGGACTGAGGTAAAGATGTGGTAGGCAAGTGGCCATGGAAAAGCTAAAATCTTAGAAATTTGTCCCCAGCTGCATTTGGTGTCTGTGTTGTGTGGATGTGGGAATGAGGAACAGGCAGTGAAATGTGTCTGTAGGGAAAAGTCTGAAAGCTTGGATCCTTCATAGAGAAGCATTGAGAGTGTCTTGTAGCACTGCACATGTAATCTGTCTGTCTTCCCATCCTGCCATGGTAATGGACTGCCTGCCTTGAGTGTAAAACCACTCAGCATATGTTTGAGGTGAATGGGTGATTGAAGTGAATTAGAGAAGCCATTTTTAAATTAATGTGATGACCAGTGTTTGGTTAACACTGGTTTGATCTATCAGTGGCAGCAGTGATTCGTGAGGTTATCCATAAGAAGTTGGTGTCAAGGCACCTCCATGGAATGAGTCTGCCTTTGTGAGTGCACATTCACTGCTGAGGGAGTGGTGCACCCAGACAGTGCCTATGGAGTGTGAGCTGTGTGAGGGCACCTTGTGGTGCTGTGTTCTGCTCCTTGGGCCTGGGGAAGGGCAGCTGATGCAGGAAGATCTGTCCACCTTCCCCACATGGTTTGCTAGGTCTGTGTGCTTTCCCCAGAGTTATATTCCATGTTTCCTGTGTGATTACATCCAACTGAAGTCTGGTGTTGAGAGGTCATCACCTTCACCTTGGTGCAGCCACAGATCCATTGCTTTCTGAGAAAAGCTATTAAAATCTAAATAGCCCAGGCAAGGACCAAGTCTGTCACCTGCCAACAGCCCTCCTGCTATCCCCTTGTTTGATTGGGAATTCTCCCACAGGGAGATTCACCAGTGATATTTCCCCAAAGCACACAGGTAGCAGCAGAGTGTTCATCTCACAGCTGCTCTCTTTTTATCGTTTTCCAGCAGAAGGAATTTGACTAGAATTAGTTTGTGTCCTACTTGTCTGTGACACACTGAGCCTCTGGGATTTGGGTTTTGGTTTGGTTTTTTTCTGGCAAGGCTGTGTGCTGTCTTACTCTGTACCCTGCTGGCCCCTGAGGTTCGTGGCACAAGGCATCTTCCCTTTGGTTAAAGCAATGACTTTGGACATTTAAAGTCATCACAAGTGAGCACAAGAGAACCTGTAGGAGATGCAAGGATTGTTAATGTTGGCTTTCCCAGATTTTCTTCCCAGAATCCAGGAAACTTTTTCTGCTACAAAATTTTGGCACTTTCAAGGGAGCACAAAGTCAGGGAAACCTATTTGCTGTGGCAGGACTCTTTGCATAGGTAGTTCTGAGAATCCACCTTTCCTCTTTAAATAAAAGCCCCCTCCCTTTGGATCACTTACTGTTCATGATATTGACTTCTTTCATCTGTGTACCATAGACTGCCCCATCTTCCTTTTCACTAGGACATGGACTGAGAAGGGGCAGAGTTTCATTAGCAAAGTCCCAGCCAACGTGGTTGAAAAGGGAGCATTGAGGCTGAACCTGTAAAGTGTAAATAATCTATTGCTTTCAAGTGAGATTTATTGTCCTTTTGCCTTAGGACAGACACTCTGGGTCCCTCATATTGAAGTGGAGAGCATGGCCTGACCATGGTTTTAAAGAGGCATCTTTTAGTACAGCAGAACTACTTCAAGTAAAGGCTGTGTATGAGGAGCACTTATCTGCTCTGCTCCACTCCAAGGGAAACAACGCCCAAGCCCCATCTCTTGTGATACCTCTTCAGACTCAACTGGGCAGTAGAACACAAAAATCATGTTACAGAGGAAAAAATATTAATATGAACATTTCTTTTCCCTTTTGTTCAAACAGGCTTTACTGAGCACTCAGAATAAGCTGAGAACTTTAGTCCCAAATTTCACCTTCAACCTGGGCTTCTCAGGGAAATTCTACCACACAGGTAAGCCCCTGGCACTCCTTTGTCTCAGCACACCTACCTTGGGGTGTGTCTTGTGTAATGCAGTAGAGAGAGCATGACTGTTGGAAGGGGATTAGCTACTGCTTTTAAACATTGAGCCTCTCTTCTGCCTTTTGATTTTGCACTTCCTTTTCTGCTTTCTGTAGGTACAGATGAGGAAGATGAAGGGGATGACATGCTGCTCAAGCACAGGAAAGAGTTCTGGTGGTTCCCTCACATGTGGAGTCACATGCAGCCTCATCTTTTCCACAATGTCACTGTGTTGGCTGAGCAGATGAAGCTGAACAAGCAGTTTGCTGTGGTAGGGAGCATTGCAGATTATTTACTTTACAGTGCTAATGCTTAAACATTTTTCTCCTGGAATAGCTGTTTGGACCGCACTGAACCAAATACTAGTCTAGTATTTCAGCTGCATTTAAGCAAGGCAGTTCTGGAAGTTCAAATTGATGTGTAGCTCCTGCTGTCTTGAGGCAAGAAACACCATTCACATGCTTGCCTTTTCCATGGGACATGTTTCCCAGCACCTGCATGGCCCCAGGCAGCTCTGCTACATTCCAGGGTGCAAATCCCAAAGCTCTTGTTTCCTGAGGTATGAACTTGCAGTATTGCCATCCCAATGCAATTAATTTACAAACTCTGGCAGTGAGCAAGCATTTCCTTTTCCATCCTTATTTAGTGTGGTTCTGTAAGGAAGTCACCTGGTGGATAGTATAAAATGCTCTGTCTGCTAACAGCCCTTCTTCTGGCCTTCCAGACAATGTCGAAGGAAGTTACTTAGCTAGGAAGCACAGAGGAAATTCCCTGGGTTTTGGCAGAGGAGAGGGAAGCATTGAACATCCTGCATTGATGGAACAATGTCTGTTTAGTTCTTACAGCTCAGAGTTGAATATAGCATACATGTTTCACTGAAAAGAAATGTCCTCTTCACCTCTAGTTTGGTTCTTTTGATGGTAATCCCCTTGGGAATAACAGGCTGCTGTCTTGTGTTCCTGTGACACACATAGATGAGGAATGATCATGAATGCAGAGCACAGTCACAGCATTATAGAAACAATTTAGGCTCCTCCTTTTCCTGGTTAAATAACAATGCAGTCTTTTGCAAAGAGAGACAAAGCACAGAACACAATTACACATATTTAACATAAAACAGGCTAGCAGTCAGAAAAGGTTATTGCATCATTTAGGGGCTCTGGTTTTTTCATACACCACCAGGGCAGAGCTGTCATCATTGATATTGTTACCAGAACCATTTAGTGGAATTAAAACCCAAGAAATTCAGAAATTTCCTGTCATTTTAATGTAGCTCCAGGCCCCATCTCTTCACCTGCAATAGTCTCTTGCTCCTTGTCTGCTTTTCTTTGAATTGCTAGAGACAATACAGATCCCAGTCATCTTCCTTTTCTCTATATCAGTTAAGGAAATTTTGTTCTCCTTCTCTAGTGACTCACATCTAGGCATTGTGGGAGTGAGATGTGTCACTTAACAGCATTGATTAGTTTGTAGTAACCAGGGAGCCTGACCTGAAGGTTCTGAATTAATCTGATCTGTCACAGCTGCAAGCTACAAGACCATTCTTACAGCAGCTGTTACTAATGTTGAATGTCCTTGTTGGTACAGAATTCCCCTTCTAGTTCTACAGATGCATAAAGCAAGAAGTATGAGCAGTATTTCAGTTTTCCCAATCCAGAGAGTTTTCATGTTCCTCTGTCATCTTGCTCCAACTTGGATGCTGTTGCTAAATATGATCCTTATTAAGGCTATTAGTTAAATACCGAATTATCAAGCTGTATATTCTGCTTCTAGGAGCATGGGATTCCTACAGACTTGGGCTATGCTGTAGCCCCCCATCATTCTGGGGTCTATCCTGTCCACACGCAGCTCTATGAGGCATGGAAATCTGTTTGGAGCATCCAAGTAACGAGCACAGAGGAATACCCACACCTACGGCCTGCCCGGTACCGGCGTGGATTCATCCATAATGGAATCATGGTAAGCACAGCAGAGCCCACTTGCCTGCCCAGGGAATGGTCTTCTCATGACCTCCATCAGGGACATTAATCTTAGTATCACCAGTGTTTCCAAAATCAGTAAGTGAGGCAGAGAAGAAAAACTTAGCTAGGGTCAATTCTGTGTTTCTCAGAACAATTCAGGGGTCAGTACTGAATGGAGAGCAAAACCAAGCCCATCTAGACTAAATGGAAATCCCAGTGGCTTGCTTACAGTGTGATGAGTTAGGTGGTTGAGAGGAATAGCAAGAGTCCTCTGCACCTATGCCACTTACACCCCTTACTCTTTGTATTGATCCATAAAGTGCTGCTTTGACTCATTCTCACACAGATGCTGCTGCATCTGCCTCTTGTCTAACTTTGCTTTTTTCTCATATTGCCAGGTTCTGCCTCGACAGACCTGTGGTCTTTTTACTCACACTATCTTCTATAATGAATATCCTGGTGGCTCAAAGGAGTTGGACAAGAGCATTCGTGGTGGTGAACTCTTCCTGACGGTGCTTTTGAACCCAGTAAGTTCATCTGAAAGGGGAGTTTGTGCACAGCTGTCCCAGTGCCTGATATGGGAAAGGACTAGATCTTGTTGTGACCACCTCTGGCTTGTGTAGGATCTGCAGCAGCTGTGGGTCTATGGCAGCCCCAGCTAAAAAGCTGTAGGAGTTTATACTTTCAGGTCTGGAAGCCAGCCTTCTGTCCCTATTGCCTGAGATAAATTGTTTTCTTTACACACCACAACCAAACCTTCCTGCTTGCTAAAAGTCTGGAGTAAGGAGGAGGTTGTTCTTTGTATTACGTATGGAGCGATCAGTCTTGTGTTCCCATATGCTGGGTGAATTGCACCTTGCCCTACTCTGTAATTGTCAAATCTTGAAGCATGCAGAAATAGCCTCTGTGAAAGTAAAGGCTGTAGGTCTCTCCAGGAAAACCAGTTGCTAGGCTGTAATCTAGAGATCTTTACTGATCTAGGAGGCCCTGCCAAAGAATTAATAGAAACATAGTATCTAGAACTACCCATTAAAATTTACTGATAAGATATGATGGTCAAAGCAGCTGGCAGTAATCTGTGATCCAAAAACAATTTAGGAAAATTGTGTTCTGGTACAGGATGAGCTTATTTGCCAGATTTACTGTTGGCTCTTTGTGGTGACTTAGAACTCTTTCAGGGACCTTCGGATGCTTCCCATGTTTACACTTCTGCTTCCTTTTGGCAGTGTAGCATTTCTCTGTGTCAGAGCAGAGTGCTGTGCTCTAAGCTCCTCTGGTGTTTGCACAGTGACTCAGACCTTGCATTCCCCCCCTTGCTGATAGAGCCATCTCAGGGGCCTGATAGAAAGCTGGCCAGCTCTGCAGCCCCAGCAGTGATCCGTAGCAGACTTGGACCAGGCTCTTCCAGTCCTTTCTGGTGCTTCCAGCTCCCATTAAGTGACATGGAGGAGTATCCAAGCCTGTATGTGTGTGATCAACTCCACAGTGCAAACAGAAGATGTTTGATCTTCTGACTAGTGAACAGGGTCTGATGTCAGAATAGCTGTTGATCCTGAGCACAGGCTGATTGCTTCTCACAAACACTTCTGCTCACACTGCGCCGGCCGGTTACTGCTGTGCCCACAGCTGCTTGTTATTGCAAGGGTGCTCATACCCTTCTGTTTCTGTATGCTAGGCTCTCTGGGATCTTTGCTCTCATCTTTCCTCAGTGTGAAAGAAGGGAAATCACAGCACACTGACAGCAGAAGGGAGGGGTGAGGAGCGAGGTGTTACTTCCAAGTCAGTCTGCAGAGTCAGTGGGTGTGGATGAGAGGAAGGGAGGGAGACAGCCCTTGAGTGTAGCTTATGTCAGAAGGAGTGCTCGGAGCTGTTCTGGCAGCAGTAGCTGTGAGGGGGCAGAGCAGGCTGCCAGGCCTTGTTAAACAGTGCACATGTTACAGGCTGTGACTGCATGCTCAAAAGTCCAAGGAAATGGCTCATTGGCTGGATTTGTCTTTTCTTCTTCCAAATCCAGTTGCTTGTGACTGTTTGCAGGTGGCAACATTACCTGTGTGAGCCATTTTACCAAATGTAGTCAGTCTTGAGACACAGTTGCTAATTTGGAGCACATGCAGGCTGGTTTTTTCATTCTGGAAATCATGAAGGGGTCCCAGGTGGTCTCCTTTGTCCCCCCTGCTGCGATATTTGATTTGTGCCAGTGAGCCAGACTCCTCATACAGGAAATTTTTCCTCTATGTATTTCACCAGCAAATCAAAGGGATGAGGCATATTTTGCTGTCACAGAACCTCCCTGATGTCTTGCAGAAAGGGGCAAAATACAACATGAGATCCTCTTGCCACCATGCCTTGCAGTTACGCAGATCTTTCTGTCCTCTGCTCTGTGTTGTATTTAGCCCATCCTTACATAACAGCACCAAGCACACGCTGCTCTTTGAAGCGTAGTTGCCAGAGCCTGTCTGGCAGGGCCTCTCTGTCAGCTCAGTAGGGAACCAGAAGTGAAAAACTCCCAGGCAGACAAACATGATAAATCTTGATCTGCACTTACTTTCCATGTGTCCCAGAGTCCTACCAGTGTTTTCTGTTGCCTACCCAAAGATGCTGGGTTGTGAGCACTTTATGGACAGAATTAGGTTTGTTTCATACAGTCTTGGGGATGGCTCATGCACAAAGAGCTACTTTCTATCAGTACCTCTTCTTTTGCTGAGACTAACCCATGGTGACACTGGGCAGAAAACTGAATTCAGACTTCCTCAGTGCCAGCAAATGTCTTCATCCCAAGACCATCTGTCTCCTGCTTCCCCATTTTGCTCTTTTCCTACTGTGAGTGGGAAAGCCATTCCTGTCCCCTGCCAGGGAAGCCTGTCACTGCTTCCTGATCTTACCTGGTGTCACCAGAATTGAACCCAGGACTGTACAGCAATGGGTGCCCCTACTGTGACTGAGGTCATTTTCCCTCCCTGCACTTGCAGACACTGGGCAAGGTGTGCTAAATCAGCCATTCCTCCAGTGGCCTCAGTGTTCTGCTTTTGTTTTTTTAACTTCTAACCAAGGTGTGGTTTATGTCTGGCAAGGTGCTGTTGTGTTACAGACATGTTACTGGGATGCTGAATTCTATGGGACAGATCAAAACCACACACTAGAGTTAAGCTGACAAGAGTCCTTCACACTCTTTTCCAAAAATTAAAATAGTGAAAAACTGACAGGAGGGAAATGTATCTACTTGAGGGAAGAGATGGCTTGGCACAGCAGAGAGAGTGCACAACCTCCTGAGCACTGCAGTGCTGAGGCAGCTGCCATGGCTGTTGAGTGCCACTTTGCCCATGGATTTTAAAGCTTGGCAGGACACTTTGCAGGGGCTGCCTGTGCTGAAGGTTCTTGCAGGCTAAAACTTACCAGCTGGTGTCTCTTTCTAGGACAATATCCTACTGCAGTGTCTCTTTGCAGTCTCTGTTCAGATCCCCAGACACACCTGTTTATATTTTAAAGTGGGAGTTGCCAGTTGTTCCTTTACATTTGAGATGTCAGTTCCAAAGAGAATGAAAGCTGATGGGCTGTGGGCCCACGAAGGACTCCTGTGACAACCGTCCCTGTGCTGTGTGGCCTGGCCTGCAGTGTGGTACCCCCTCCCTGGCCTGCTGCCCTGCTGTAGCAGACTCTGCAGCTCAAGAGGTTGCCCTGGTTGTGCCTTGGGGAGGGAAAGGGAAGCCCCTGTTTTCCCATGAAAGTGGCTTTGCATGGTTTTTGAGTAGTAGGGAGTTACTGACTAAGCCTTGTTCACCTAAATGTCCTAGAGCCACTTGAATGGCATTTTGAAACTGTTCTGGACACATATCCAGGGTTCAGTTACCATGACCCTGCACCATTCCCAGGGATTACTAAGAGGTCTGTGCCCCTCCTCTGCTGAGTTCTTCTTGTCTTCCAAGACTGTTTCCTGACAGATGGACATTTGTCAGCCAAGACAGCCATGGCATTCTGAGTTGTGAACAGCTTCTTGCTGACCATGGAATCAGGCTAGGCAGAAATAGTTCTGTTACCTGATTTACCAGTATCCCATGTCTTTTTTATTTTCAGATCAGCATCTTCATGACACATCTGTCCAACTATGGGAATGACCGTCTGGGACTGTACACTTTTGAGAGCCTGGTCAAGTTTGTGCAGTGCTGGACCAACCTTCGCCTGCAAACATTGCCTCCAGTCCAGCTTGCAAAAAAGTACTTTGAAATCTTCCCACAGGAGAAGAATCCCTTGTGGCAGGTGAGAAGGCAGCTTTTACCACTCCTAGTGATTTTGTAAGAGGTGTATCCCACATTTGAAGTGTAGCAAGACTGCTGATCCAGAGTACAGAGGGGTAAAGCATAAAGCTTTTAGGTTTAACTTTTGTGGCTTCAGGTTGCCTGTGACAAATGGTAAGGTGGAAGGGATGGGGGAGTAGGAGCAGTAGGACACAGTCACAGGGTGAGCTTAGGGACACGGATTGACTGTCATACATGACCAGGGGCCAGCTTGCAGGCATTTGGGTCATTAAAGGGTTTGTTTTAGAGCAAGCTGCTGTGAAATGTAAAGTGTGCAAGCAAGAGCCCTGTTTGGTGCTGGAGGAGCTTGCAGGCATGTTAATGTGATTAATCTCAAAGTAATTTCACACTGCAGAATTCATGTTCATTAAATAAAACCACACTTATTCCATTTTATCCCAGTGCAGCAGCTCTCTGCATGGTAATGAGCAGATGAAATTAACTGAAGGTGATAGAGTTGTCTGTCTGCCAGAAGCTCACAGATGCTGAGCTGTGCTGTCACAGTGGCTCAGCCCAGAATGGCTACATAGGGCAAGGCCTGTGGTTAACACTCTCAGAGGGACTTTGGATCCCGTGTCACTGGAGCTTTTGAAAATAGTCCCCAGTGTTTTTACTTAACACTTGATGCCTGGCAGAGCAGCAGTGTGGCTCTGAAGTATTCTTCATATGCTAGGAGCATTTTCCCCAGAGGACTGGCCCTTCCAGCTTTTCCTCCCCTTGCCATTACCTTCTGTGGTAATGCTTAATCTCATCACTTGTGCTACAGAATCCCTGTGATGATAAAAGGCACAAGGATATCTGGTCGAAAGAGAAAACATGTGATCGACTCCCCAAGTTCCTCATCGTGGGACCTCAGAAAACTGGTAATGTGAACACTGTTATATAGATTGTGGCTTCCATCTCACTCTTGCAGAGCTGGAAAGGTCCATGCTGTAGCTCTTTATGGCTGCCCTTTGCACAAGCTGCCAAATGGCCACAGAGGACATTTCAGACAATCTCAGATATGTTCTAACCTAAATCTGGCAAGTCTGTCAGTACTTTTCCCCCCTGGCACTGTGCTTAGCTTGCCCTACCTGTTTTGGCTTTCCAAAAGCTCAGAGAACCTGTGACCTTAGTGTGTCACAAACAGGCTGTCAGCAGGACTAAGCACACACTTAGCAAATGCTACAACGAATGTCCCGTAGTGCTTTTATTGCTGCAGATCTGTGTACCCACTGCATGCTCCATGTCACTGTCTTTGAGAGGGAGAGAAACTCCTTTGTCTGATCTCTGTCACCACCTTTAAACTGCTGTGGCATTGTGGCTGGCAGTGACATAGCTGTATATACTGTACTGATGATTGCCTTCTAGGCTGAAGAGAGCAAAATCTCTTCAGCTAATACCAGGTCTTCAAGCCTTGGCTTTCTGTGTAATGCAGTGCAACAGCAGCACCAACTATTCACAGCAAATGGTGATCCTGGACTTGGGACAAAGGTTTTCCCAGGAGAGCTGCTGTCCCCTGGCTGTGTCACTGGGAAGCTCTGATGGTGTGTGTGCAGCATTAACCCAGCTGTATCATGACCCAGACTAGTTTCAGGTGGCTCAGTAAGAGCAGCGTAAAGGGAAAACATCGACAGCAAAGGCAGGACAAGGCATCTCTGGTGGAGTTCTCACCCCAGGACACTAATGTTGTCCCTAGCACACCTCCTGCCCAGGCCACCTGTCATGCGGCACGTTTGTAGTCTGCCACATGACAATGTGGCTGTGCCACTGGCATGGGAGTAACTGACATGGCTGGCAGATGTCTTGCAAAGGAGGCAGCTCAAATCAGCTGCATGAGTTAAAATGTGGATTGAATTTGACTGAGCAGTGCTTGGTGTCACTGCTGTTGTAACCTGTGTGAGTTACAGGGTTGTTCAGCTACAAAGGAGAGGAGTGTGCCCATCTGGGAACAGTTTCTTGCAGTGTAGGTAAGCCTTTAATTCAGCCAAAGCACTGTGTGACCCAGGTCCCTTAACTGGTTCCTGTTGCAGGCACAACAGCTGTGCACTTCTTCTTGACCATGCATCCAGCTGTCACCAGTAACTTCCCAAGTCCATCCACCTTTGAGGAGATCCAGTTTTTTAATGGTCCCAACTATCACAAAGGAATTGATTGGTAAGAGACCTGACACATGTTCTTCTGTGATATGGTGCACCCATGCTGCCTTCTCCCAAGTCTCTCTGTATGTCTGCCTCGTCCCCTTTAGCAGCTTCTCTGTTTCTGAACAGCTGTTTTCCTCACTTTGCTCAGTGCATGCTCTCTGTTTTCCTGGTAACCCAGCTGTGTAGTCCCAGGAGCAGCACAAGTAGTTTCTCATTTTACTGACTCTTCACCAGGAGAGCTGTAGGTATGAACTAGCTTTAAAAATTCAGCAAGTCCTTGATGAATGCACTGCTGTCACGAAGGTACTTTGACATGCAAAACAGACAGCAGTGTTTCCATTGCAAAGTTCTTATGGTTTTAGAGTTAAAACACATAATACTGGAGGGGACAACCTCCCTGCTATTGTTCTCAAGCCTTGACACTTAGAACAACCACTGTGTTCCTTGTGCTGGCTCCAGTATCCATATGCATACCTTGCTGTTTACATGTAGAAGTTTCCACCTGGCAGGCAAATTCTAGCCTCATCATGGCACTATTATGCCACTGTGTTTCCAGGGAGACAAAGTTTAAAGGTGTTTCTTACTCAAAGCAGTAACTTTAGCTGACAGTGGCACTGGCCTCCCTTGTGTGTGGCTCTGAGGGATGGCTGTGTGGCACAAAGGCATTCTGGGATTTCTTTATCCATGAGTTGTGGGAGATTGACTTCTCTAATCATTTAGGGGCCTTTTGAAAAGATACTGGAAGACGGTTAGTACTTGAGCAGAGCTCACAGAAGTCAAGCACTACAGAGCAGTTGCACTAGCTGACAGGTTAGAAAGTGAAGGCTTCTATGTGCATCCCCTGGAAAAGTCCTCCAGATACATCTGGAGTGTAGCATCACATGCAAGGGGAGAATCTTTGTATTTAACACGGAATTTGCGTTTGTTGCACAGCTTAGATTTGAGCATAGATCAGCCTTCCAGTGCTTCACAGTCCCCAGCTCACCTTACCCTCTTATTAATCAAATACCTTACAGTTTCCATGTTACTTATTCAACAAGCTCCTGTGAGGCAAGGCGGAGATCTTTACCCTGCACCTCAGCTATGGATTGAGGTACAAAGAGATAAATGCTTTAGACAGGTTTAAGTAAGTGATTGGTAACAAGGCAGGCACATGATTCTGACCTTACTCTTGGACAAAATGTCTTTCCAGCTAAAGCTTGCAACTGGGACCTTACCCTCAGGTTTTTCCTTCCACTGCCCAGGGACTCGGGGAACACACTCTCAGCAAAATACTTCCTTACCTTTGTATAATTTCTCAACTTTCTTTGTCATATGCCACCACCCCTTTTTGAGTCACGCCTTTGCTGCAGCTGTGTCTGTTGAAGAGGAGTAAGGGCATCGTGGGGCTGTGCCTTTTCTTATTGGGCCATTGCTGCTCACCAGCATCCCTTCTGTTTGGCAGGTACATGGAATTCTTTCCCATTCCCTCCAATGCCAGCACAGACTTCATGTTTGAGAAGAGTGCGAATTACTTTGACACAGAGGTGGTACCAAAACGTGGTGCAGCCCTGCTGCCTCGAGCCAAAATCATCACTGTTCTGATCAACCCTGCTGACCGAGCCTATTCGTGGTATCAGGTAACTTCCCTGCGCTGGCTGGGGATTAACAGCCACAGAGATATTTCAGTGGGGGAGGTAGAAAGCCCACGGATGTGCTTCCCTAGAGGAGGCAGGTTCCCTGCAGGGTGTGGACACATTGACATACAGAGGCATTGATGGGTGGCTGTGCTGAGTCATTGGGATCTGCACTGAGAAGCTTAAGGCGGAATCGTGTTCCTGCTCCTGAATCCAGCTTGTGTTTTTCAGCACCAGCGTGCTCACCATGACCCTGTGGCACTCAATTACACCTTCTACCAAGTGATCTCTGCGAAAGCCCAGGCCCCGCAGGAGCTGCGCACCCTGCAGAGCCGATGCCTGTTCCCCGGCTGGTATTCCACCCACCTGGAGCGCTGGCTGACCTACTATCCCTCTGGGCAGGTAGGAGAGCTGCCTGTGGAGCCCCCTGCAGGTTTAGTGTAGAAGAAAGGGGAACAAACTGATTCAGGAGCATGTGCGCCCCCCGTAATTTTAGTTTTACCTTCTTGTCTTTTGGAACAAAAGCCACTACTGCCTTTCTCCTGTTATGAGTGAGTAAGAAATTAGGCTTGAATACTCCAATTTTGCACTTTATTGTATTTGTAAAAGAAAATGACTGCATGAGGATACTGTGATCTCCTAGAATGCTCCACAGTACTGGGAATTTCAGCAAGAACAGCAGTGTTACCACTCCCTTCCTTTCATCTTGGCAGTCTGCAGTCCAGGGACCTTCTTCAGACCCAGAAGGTCTTCAGCCACTTGCTGTGGTTTTGTTGCTTTACAGAGAGGCTCATGGACTCTGCATCTTGCTAGTTCCCATGTTGTGAAGCCTTTAGCTGTCTGCTGAAGGGAAAGTTCACTGCAGAGATGTCAGGATTTAGTGTTTTGTGTATAAATTTGCAAAAATGCAAGTGAATAGACAGTGTAGACTATTTTGGTCTCTAAATTCTGAAGACATTTCTAAACTGTCTAAGATTATCTATCTATCTACCTATCTTTGTGTGTGTATATATATATATATATATATATATGTGATTACTGTGAGTCAGATGTTTTGTCAAGTTCTTTCTGCTGCTGGGGTTATTCTTCAGACAGTCTGTAGTCCAGCAGAGGGTTATAATGTCCATTTGGTCTCTTATTCTCTGCCAAAGCAGCAGAGCCTGAACTGTACATGACAGATGTGTCAAGACTAAAAGAGAGATGGCAAAGCATTCTTAGGCTTGTATCTCATTGCCTTACTATTCCTGGAGGTTATTGCTTGAGGAATGATGGAGCCAAACACCCACCTCCTTGTTCTTACTGCAGGTCAGTCTTTAGTTCGTGTGACTGTTGCTCCATTCTGTTCTTTGGAGTAGATAATTTATTAGCACAAATGTTGTTCATTGTCTGTGAGACATGTAACAGGAGAATACCTAGCACAATGGCTGCTGACATCCAAAAAAAAAGGGTTTCCAGAGACAATCTGTACATGCTGCTTCGGGGCCTTAGTTACAGGGCATTTGGTCAAAGACAACTTTATTAAGCAAAGCCTGTCATGTGGCCCATATCACAACTTCTCTATCTCTGGTGACAAATGGGCCACATCCCCACTGTGTTGTTCTAGAACAGACAGATTTTGGCTGCCTGTACTCACAGGCCAGGGCAGGTGGAGATGGAGGAAGCTCACAGGTGTCAGTCAGCACAAGCTGGCAGAAGCTAAGGCAACTGTTCTCTTTTCAGCTTCTCATTGTGGATGGTCAGGAGCTGAGACACAACCCTGCCTCTGTAATGGACAACATCCAGAAGTTCTTGGGAGTTACGCCGCTCTTCAACTACACCCAGGCCCTCAGGTAGGGAAATAGCTCCCTTTTGGGAGAATGCTTTCTCAGCCAGGAAGCCCATGATTAAAAGAATACTTCTTGTCTCTGATTACAAGATCTGCCAAGGTTTCACAGTTAATGCCTAACCCTAAAATTAGATTCAGATAGCACGAGATGCTTTGTGGAGACTGAAATCACACCTTGGTGTTTCCTATAGGGGAAGGACAGGGTTCTGACACTGTCTTGGAGAAGAATGAAGTTGTTCACAGCAGTAACTATATTTTTTCCAGCTGGTCTTTGTGTTTCAGAAAAGGTGCTGGAATTATTAGCACTCCTTATGCTTTGTGTTATACATACATGTATTTGACAAAAAGTAGAAGAGGTATGATAAAAAATGTGTGACAATCTGCTCATATCTTCACCCAGATGGAGATTAGGGCTGCACTGCACAGTTTTGAGGTAAAGAGTCTGTTATTAGAGATGATGTGGATTTGACAGGTGCCCAGAGCTGTCTGAGGGAGCGTTAGCAGAGGCACCACCTCACTGCTACAGTTACAGGGTGTTCCTGAGCTGTGACTGTGGTCTTGCCCACACTGCATGTACAGTTAATCTGAATAGATTAAATGCTGTTGAAGGTGTACTGTGGCCATACCAGTTCAGTGGAACTGTTCAGTGGAAACTGTGCAAGCCCACTGAAGATGCTGAATATTGTTCTTTGCAGCTGAAAACTGTTATCACATTTTCTCTGCTGTCACAGCCTATGCCAGCTGAGGATGGTGGGTGGGGATGCATGCATGCAGACACAGAACAATTGCCCTTTCCTTTCACAGTAAAGAGAGGACAACTAATTCAGTTCTCCCTCCCCCTACAGCTGTTTCCAAAGGGGTGGCACAGAGCTCCTCAGGGGTGAACAGATTCAGAGAAATGTCAGGTTACTTGAAAGCTTCACTTGCTGCAGCACATGTGCCAATGGTGAATGGAGTATCTACGGTAGAGGTACTGCCAGTACCCCTCAGCCACGGTCAGAAAATAGATGGGATTTGTCAGCTTGCCTCCAATTTCTTCAAGGGACCTGCTCAAACCTCAAGCTCACCTTTGGCCAGCTGAAGGGACAGACCAGGCCAGATCCAGACATGGTTCCCAGCATTGCCTCATGCCTGTGTTTTAGCAAGAAAAGAAACACTTGACTCTTAATAAACAGTCAGGGGATTCTCTAATACTCTACTATAGCGAGGAGATTTAAAAGAATTTACATACACCAAAAAACTGATTATTATCTTTCCCCCCAGCTAAACAGACAAATTGTGTAACCATGGTACAGCTGAAATTTGCACAAAGCTGAAACCACCATGTTTGTAATAGATTTCTTGTCAAAGTAGTCCAGTGCTAAAAAATCCAAGGAACCAATATCACAAAATAAATAGGTAAAGCACTGAAATAGGAAATAACTATGGAGTTACTTAATTGCTGCTGCTAATTGGGTATGTGGCTGAATCTTTCAAAGATAAATGTCTTTTTCAGATTTGATGAAGCAAAAGGATTTTGGTGCCAGCTGCTAGATGGAGGAAAGACTAAATGCCTAGGAAAGAGTAAAGGAAGGAAATACCCTGATATGGATTCCTTGGTGAGTAGCTGTCTCAAATCTCTTGACAACAAGAGAAGTAGAAACATCCCAGCAAACCCACATGGATTTTCCTACCCTCTGTCCTAGATGACCTGTGGAGCATGTGTTGAGGGTAACATCTTTCATGCTCATGTGTCTGTTCTTTCCACAGTCACGGCTCTTTCTAAGAGACTTCTACCGGGAGCACAACATTGAATTATCCAAGCTGATGAACAGACTGGGGCAGCCCCTTCCTACCTGGCTCCGAGAGGAACTGCAAAACTCCAGCTGGAGCTGAGAGGGACTCCCTGGCCCCAGTGCCATTGGCATGTGTGGTGCTCCAACATGTGCTATGATGCCATCTCCTGTCAAGCCAAAACAACTGGACAAAGGAGCAGAGAATGTGCATGTGGAGCCTTGCCCCACCCTTGGAAAGGGCTGCTGCCCTGCCACTGCCTTGGGGCATAGAGTGCAAGTCACATTCTTGAAGTATTAATGGTGTGCTACTGCAATTCGGCTTTTACTTACAGGAAGGATTTGAAATGCCTGCCCTACTTAGAGCAGGGGAGAAAGCAGAGTTAACACTTTGTGTATTTTTAAATTACTTTTCTCAGTCTATGAAACAGGCATGAGCTGGAGTTAATGTGTTACTCCTCTGAGCCCAGAAGTAAAGGCTGAAGAAGGGAGACAAGTGAGCCCACTGCTGAGAAAAGAGCAGCAGCCTAATAAAAGGGGAATCCAGTGCAGTGAAGCCCAGCTTTTACCCGTAGTGTATGTGGCACAGCGAGGCCCAAGAACGCCCTGTTCCTGCCCGTGCCCATTGCTTACAGTGCCGCTGTGTGGGGATGGTGGGGACTGCACCTGCGGGGACAGGCACAGACAGGTAACCTTGTCCCTCCTTATCTGCAGGGCTTGGGGTGGGATACACTGTCTGCTGACTCTGGTCAATGAATTGCTTTGTGATCTTAGAGAAAAGGTTTGTCACATGTGGCAACATGGCAAGTATTTCTCTGCAGGGACTTAAGACGTTTCAAAAGATAACCAAGGAGCAGTAATGTCCCTGTAGAGCACTTGGGAGGTGTAAGTGCAGCCCAGCAGCAGGGGGAGGCAAAGCTCAGGTATTGTAAAATATGGCTGATGTTACAGCTGAAAACAGGCAATTCAGTTCCCCATGTCTGATCAGCTTAAAAAACAAATCCCTTTCCAACAGTTCCAGCATCCCTATCACATAGTCCAGTTGCTAACACTGTTTAAATCTTCTTGCACGCCAACAGTCCAAGGAAAAAAGGAAAAAAAACAGTTAAAAGTAAGTATTGTTCAGCTACAAAGGGACAGCTTTGCACCAGAAGTGGTTTCCTATGCCTAAAAGGGGCTTCTGCTTCTGCAAAGTACACAAAGGTACTTTTCCTCCTGCAGTTACTGGATAATTATTCTCAGAGGAAATCCTCCATCATGGTTGTACATATTTTCTTTGAGCCCTCCTTCCCAGGCACAGGTGGGCCTTGGAGAGGTCTGCAGTGGGGCAGGATCCACATGAACAAGTCATGGAAACTTCCACAACTGTCACAAGCCAGTTCTCTCTCATCCACAGAGAAGTTGCTTCAACTGACCTTTTCCATTGAGCCTTAGGTATTGTGTATTTCTGAATGAATGGTGCATTTACCGATGTATGTAAATGTATATAGAATGCAATATAGTATTTTATTTCATGTGCCCGAGGAAAGGGTTATTTTGTGCAGCCAAAAAACTGATGGAAAGACTAGAAACCCCTCTCTCATTCCTGTTAGAGAGAAAAGCCCAACTTCCTGCACTTGATTCATGTATAGCATCATTCACATTGAATGATAATGAAGAAATTCTTGGCTCTCGAAGCTGAGCACATGTGTCTCAATAAAGGCTAGAAGTAGTAGTAAGTGGAGATTCAATAAATGTACTACTTATTTTTCTTCTTTGTGATGATTTGGAGTGGTGTCATGGACCCTAAGCTGCTACAAGGGTAAGAAAAACTGGAACTCCTCCTCCAGGCCTTAGGCCTGATATTTGGAAGGGGAACAGTGGTGTTTAACTTACATTTGAAACAAGGTACAAGCAGTGTGCTACTTGCAGCCAGGCTGGAGTTTGAGACTCATTCTCACTGGTTTGTAGTAGTGGTGACGTTGGGGCCATTCCTGGCTACTGCAGTTGTTTCCAGCTGCTGTGCCTGCCACAGCAGAGCTTGGCTCTGTAGCTCCTGTCCAAGTGTGCCTGGCACAGCAGCCCTCACAGTAAAAACTGGAAGGAAAACATTGTTTGAATAGTCAAGCTTGTGAGAGCATTGTAAAACAGTCCTACAGCTTTCCTTCCACCAGACACGTCACAAATAACCCTGGCAGCAGCAAGGCATTTTCACATGCTGCCACAGGAGGTGGAGGATCCAGGACCAATGATTGTGCTGCTCCCTTAAACGTTATCCTGCTCTTAATTCATTATAGGTTGTCACACAATCACTTCATGCTTTACCTCAGAGTATGGTACATCTCTGAGGAGAGGCCCAGTAAAAATAAATGTGGTCTGAGGAATAAATGTTGGGAGGGGCTCAGTAAGTCAGTGTTACTTTACTGGTAATAGACTGTCACTCAAGGCAGCAAATGGCAACTGTGGAGTCTCATTATCTATTTCTTTCCTCCCCTGGTTGCTTAATTTCCGTACTGCACTAGTTCTTACTGCTTATGCTAATGACAGACAAGCACCTGCTGTGGTCAGCTCCAACTACAGGACATCCTTACCTGATGAAAAGCTGTTTTCCAATCTGCTACCTTTCTCTGACAGCACATGGATGCAGAAGCTACCTGCCTTCCAGTCATCGCTTCAAAGCTGTGGAATCAAACACTGCCTCCTAAGAGAAGCATGTATAATATCAGAAGCTCTGTGATAGCAAAAAGCCAACAAACCCCCTCTTTTTTAGTGAGAGAGACTGGGTACTAGATACTGACCCATTTGACACTAAAACATTGCAGATCATCCCCTTCCATAGCAGAAACAAACCTCACCTTCTTGCCTCACTGCTGCATAGAAGTTCATGGTAACCAGTTCACCGCTAAGGCAAAGGAAAATAATAAGCACAAGACAGGACCTTAAGGGTTTTTTTGGTAATGTATTAAAAAAACTTCTTTAGTCTGATGCAACTCCCATTTAAAAAGGAGTAATTTGGCCCAGGAAGCAGAAGGCCACGTAATTCTTACAGCCAAGTGCATGGGAGGTGAGAACTGGCAAAACAACACTAGGAAACTCTTTGGAGCTTGTGCTGGCCAACCACCTCAGGAATTCAATCAGGAAGATACTTAAAAGTTGTCTGCTGTCTCTTTCTAGTCAGCACAACGTTCAGGGAGCCCTGGTATGAATTTCAGGTATAGGGTGAAGACCTTGTAAAGGAACTGGAGAATTTCTCTGTAGGTGGCAGCATGTATCAATTCTACACAAAAAGCTGATCACTGAAAATTGTAATTTTCATTGGATGACAGCACTGCAAAGACAAATATTCCTGACAGAATCCTGCAGCTCCTGGAAGTCAGAATGACACACAGGAATCTAACAAGCCATTTGATCAACCGCTTCCTGATGTTTTTCAGTTCTTGCATGCAGTTGGAAAGAAAATCCTCTGATTCCTTGCTGATCATTTTGCTGTATCAGTAGTAATATGGCCAGGAAAGTAATGATAAACAGGTCTGAACATGCCAACTGAATCAAACAATGCTGAATCGTGAGGGACTCCTGGCTGACGTGGTGCACGCAAGACACCACCACAGTAGCAGCCAGCACATACAAGTGTTTTCAGGCTGCCTCAACCCAGGAATCCCATCCCCCATCACATAGCAGAACATAGATGGAACACTCCTACCTTCTCTCCATTTATCTGTTTGTTCCTTTTTTTCTTAAAGGCTTGTAGGGATTAAAAAACACAACAACCAAGTAATATTCACCTCTGAAACATTTAGCAGACTGTTTTGCTACAAAAAGTATTCCTGACACTCATCTCCACTATTCTATGTGGAAATAATCTATTATTAGCTTTAAAAAGGGGCTTTCTTCCAAGACTTGGTTTCTCACCTTTCTCATCTCCATAGCTTTGTCAGCTCTCACATCTCCCCACAATGCTTGTAAACCAGCAGGTCCGTAGTGGTGACGCCCTCGCACAGTCAGAATCCAGCTCGTGGTTCCATGTCACTTACAGTGACAGGATCATAAATCAGGCTGGGCCATAACGCCCCAGGTCACTGCAAAAGGTGCTTTTCAGCACTTAGAGGAAAAAGTTCTTGGCTGACTTAAATGAGGCAATGCAAGCAGGACATGGAAGGAAATGTCAGGGACCCAGTCCCTGTTTACAATGCATGCTACATACATATACAGATATGTACTGGATTTAATGCATTTCCACCATTTTCCCCCCAAAACTCACAACTCCTTCATGGCAAAAAAGGAATTGTGCAGTGCAGCCTGGACAGCACTGAGTAGTTATGAATACTGTAACTGGGAGCAGACAATGCCCTCAAGATAAAAGGTTACTTGTTTAGAGAGCACAATCAGTCTTTACAAGAAGCAGAAACACTACTCAGTAATGGCAGCTCCTGACAGCACACACAGTTCATCTGCATGGTGCCCTCAGGGAGAGCACTCACAAATCCTCAGCTCAAATAAAAATCCTCATCCAGAACAGCCCCAGCTGCACTTGCAGCTTCCACAAATTAATGCTACTTTGGGAGAGGTGCCTCCACCAACCTGCCCCAAGTGCAAATACCCTTAAAATGGAAACAGGAAGCAGGAATGAGTTCAAAAGCCACATTTGAATAATTCTGGGGGCAAGGAGATAGTGAGGGGGAGGCAGTTTAAAAAAAAACAAACCACCAACCAGAAGATCCTGCCTTCACCATAATCATGTCAATGGCAAATTCAGGCACAGAAAGAGAAAACACAAAGTATTTTAAATAAACTAGTTGAGAGCCATTCAGTCTATGGCTTAAAAGGGTTTAAAAGAAAACTCCTGCAACAGTCATGGTGAGCAGATGCTGAGAAGTCCTGATGGCCCAACCTTTTACTTTCTGTACCTCAGTTTAAAAAAAAAAAAAAAGTCAGTGGTAGCAGACCATTGTGAGAACATAGATCTCTTTTGGCACATTCTCTTCCCAGTTACATCCTGAAAAATTCATTTTTATATCCTGTCCGTCTCTTAATGTCTAGGTAAGAAAAATACAACTTTTCTGCCTCTTATAGAAAACTGGTCTAAATTTATGCCATGTTGTTACAGCTGACAACTTTGACCAAGAGGTGGTGAAGAACTTCATGGGAACTTCAATGTTTACCCCATCTCCACTGACTGAAGTTTCCAAGGTTCCACAGAGCACTCCAGCACTGTGTAGCAATAGCCAAGCTGGTGCTAAATAAGCTGGGGAAGTAAAAGCTGTATTCTGCTCCAAAATACCACAGTTCCAGGCTTGATAAAAACCAAACCCAAGCAAAAAAAAAGTTTAAAACTAGTTTCAACAACTCTCCAGAAGACTAGTTCTGAATAGACTCCCCAAAAACCAAAATAAAAATCCCAAATAAATTGTAAGGACTGTAAAGAAAAAGTAGACGGGGATTTTTCAGCTAATTACAGCCATACCTGTTGCCAGGAATGTCATTTCATTACAGGACAGCTCAAACTCACCTTGTTCATGGGCTGTAAAGACACTGAAGTTCAAAGGCAAACAATGTTCTATTAACTCATATTCCTGGAAAATGCCTCCAAAAGAAAATTTTCACAGGCAAGAAAGATGGTAATAGATGAACATATCCAGAGATAGAGACACTTCATGTGCTGCTGGCAAAGTCCTGGAGAACATTTATTCCAAGTGAAAAAACACGTGTTAAAAGTCAAAGGAAATTTGAGTTGCCTTTTACAGGTCTTCTGCTGAAATGTCTTTTCAGAATTTCTAAGCCTGAATATTTTGTATATTTTTCCCCACTCCTGGAATAGTGACTAACAAGACTGCAGTGGGTAATAATTTTTTTTTTAACAGGAAATGAATGCTTGTGGGGCCATCAGGACTCATCCCATCTCTTATGAAGGAAAAATACCTCAATAACCTCACAGCCACATGGCAGTAAAAAACATCATCATCCCTTTCCTTACTTTCTTCTGTCCTTGCTCAGATATATTTCATGGGACTTGGCTCAGGAACAACAACATATTACCAGACACAGTGGTCTGAAAACTCACCTGCTCAGGGTCAAGTGTATTTTTCCAATCAACATTATAGATGAGGCTCTGACATTTCATTTCCCTGTTCAATCCAAATTCTTAATGCTACAGATCACTTCTGCTCCTGATACTTAATATTCAGCTTTTACCATTTCCCTTCTGCTTCTTTCCTTCTAAAACATGCTCCCTTCTCTTCCACAGATTTTCCCCTATAGCATTAGAAATATTAGACAACTCATTTTTCTCTATGCTCCTTTCACAGTTCTGAACCTGCAAGCACCAGAGCACAGAAAGTGTTCTAGGAACCCAAACCTTCCACACATCATCAGGCTGTGCTCTCCAGTCAGATCCAGAAGTTTTGCAAAATAACAGGCAGCTCATAATCAACACAGACTTCAGTTTAAAAACCACAGAACCTAACCCATTATTATCACCATCTGCATTTCTAGTTAGCATGTAACTAGACACCTTATGGAGGAACACAAGGAGCTATAAGGAGATCTTTAAATAGTTACTGTTGCACAATCAGAAGTAGAGAAAGTAAGCTATACTCTCTGGCCTGTGCACTACACAAAGCCAAACCAAAAGAGCCTGTTCATCTCTTTTGCCCTGTGCCTATGATTTACTTTATTCTTTAAGAGCATCATTGAAAATATCAAACAGGTACATATTTCTAACTTGCAGAAATTAAAACTCATTGGCTAAACCCAAGTAAGAAGCAAAATACATTACTGCTGAGAAATGGGATTCTTAACATCCATAAGTCATCTAACTTCCACTTTTAAAAGCCCTGAAAGCTATGTGCTTATACACTTAAGCTATCTAAACTTAATTTTCTGCAATGCCATCCCTACTAGATACCTTTCACAGTCCACCACATACCTCTCATACCACCAATACATGGGAGCAGCTGGTGTTCTACACAATACTTGGGAAAGACAAGGCTCTGCATTATCACACAGTATCAAGGCTAGAAAAGGAAGCCAGTGACTGACAGAACTGTAGGAAGAACATCCCAGACTTACCACCAACTCTCCTAACACCCATCAAACATGTAGCTCAGCCTCTGCAGAGGCAGGTCATTGTCAGAGCAGTACCAGGCAAGAAACCTTTGGGCCCCATGTTGTGCTGGACTGCTGCTCTCCAGAGCACAGCAGCCACCTACCCGGGCTCATAGGAACTCCCACTGACACACAGCTGGCCAGCTCCTTCAGACTGCCAACATCATAGCAGAGAGAAGAGAGAGTCAGTCTAAGAAAACAAGTGTTTAATCAGGAAACGAGAAGAGACGAGGGATAAGAAAGTGATTACAGGAGAGTAATACCCCAGCCAAAAGAAACAGGATTGTACAACTTGGAACAACCAGGATCAAAACATTCTATGAGCCAGCAGTGCCCAGTGAGGGACGCTCCTGAGAAAGAGCTCAAGCACTCCTGGCAGTCTCCAGGCAGCTCAGTGCAGTCAAGGACTCACTGCCCGAGCTCCAGCCTCTGTCCTCAGCTGCTGCAGAAAGCTGCAGAGGTGGCCCTGGCCCTGCTACTCTAGTCTCAGCTTCTCTCACCAGGAGTTGCTGAAAGGGATGGAGGAAGCACTCGCTGTGCACAGCAGTTCCAGCCACTCTCCAAAAGGAGATGGTGTGTGGAGTAAGAGAAGCCCATACAAAAAAAAAAGTTTACATATTTATAAATGCTAAAATAAATATTTCAGACAGAATCCCCAACCCCTCTAACATGTGCGCAATCACACTGCAAACTGCTCGCAGGACAGCCTCCAGGGCTCAGGGAGAAAAGCAGTGACTACACAGGGCAGCCAGCTCAACTTCCTTCTCATTTCCTGATGCTTCTCAAGCCTGCAGCCCCCTGAGAAGGAGGAGGAAGAGCGAGCAAAGCAGAGCGCCAACACGCAACAGTGCTGGAGAGGAATGTCATGGTATAAATACATCAGATCAGTGGCTTCCAACAAGTTAAAACTAAAATAAAAAAGACACCAGAAGGAAGGATGGTGTAAATGGAACTAAAACTATGTTGGGCAAAGGGTTGTGTGTCCGTGGAGCTCCACCTGATGTCATGGTGAGAAGGTGGTCATTTCCAGAGAGACCCTTTGCCACAGCTCCTTTGTCTGCTTGCTGCGCTTTAGGTTCTGGAGAATATCATTAAACTGCATCATGCCCATGGGAGTCAGGCAGAAGGCGCTTCTGGCGCTGCGGATGGCATTCACAAAGTCATCGTAGTCAGCTGGAGTGAGATGGATCAGCCGATGATGGATGTACTGGATGGGAAAAGGGAAAGAGCCTTAAGGCATTTGCTCACCGCCCTCCTGCTGGTGACACTCACAAGATTGAGCTCCCAGAGCAATAGGTCACATGGTCCTGTTACCCACCAGTGGTCCAAGACTGGCAACTCTGACAGAGAAGAGTACCTCAAAGGCAGCAGTGCTGTATCCTACACCCCAGCACACCCAAGGGCAGTGCTCCCTCAGAGCACCAAAATGCAGCATCAGCAAGTGTCCTCTATGTCATGAGCACTGTATTGAGCCATAGTACAGCACTAAAGGCCCAGGTAATATTCCATCACACCAGCATCCAACCCTTACAACCTTTCATTCTGCAGGTTACACCCAGCCTGGTCACTGCACATCTCTTTGCTAAGGGACATGGGCTGAGTTAAGTTTACACTAAATTGCTACAAAATATCTCTAGGCTTAACACTGTCACTTCTATCAGCTTCTCAAACAAGGCCCCAAGCCAGCAGGCTTAGCTTTCAAGGCCAAATGAAGAAGCTGTCATGTCTCAAAAATACCATCTAGGATGATAGAATAGCTAATCCAACCTTGACAATATGGCTACAGAATCACCCTTTGGTCGTTTATTCAAGAAGAAGGTATATGTGATGTGTCCTGACTGCACTGTTTTAAAGAGCAGGCAGCTTTAATATTCCAGCTGGCTCACTGAAACACTGGTTTCAACAAAGCCTGAGAGGGATATCTGTGCTGGTAGCTAACCAAGCTATTTCCACTGTTGGTGTCAGCACTGGCACACCAGACAGCCAATGGTTTTCCCCCTTCATGAGAAGGGGAAAACAGGCTACTGCTAACAAGAAAGTAAAAAGGATGGGCTAGGGACGGGGTGGACATGAGGCTTGAAAACATAAAGAAAGTTCAGAAATTAAAAGGTACACATAGCATTCAGAGTGAGGAAGAACACAACCACCCCAGCCTTCATGGAAGAGCACAGGAGGTGGAAGGCCTTGGCAGAAGCAGTACAGTGAGATCCTTTGCATGCAGCCCCCATACAGGCAGGTGATGCCTATTCCAGTCCCTGCTGAGGGAGAAGGATGCATCAGGAATGGACCACTTCAGCTCCCAGTGCCCAAGGCCCCTTCCCCTCTGCACATGCACACAAAGGCAGCACCTCCAAGGCAGGCAATGGCCTGGCAGCTCTGACAGGCAGGAAGATAAGCCACACTTTACCTGCATATAGGCCTGCTGGCACCTCTGCACCAGCTGGTGGAAGGCTGGGGTGCGCAGGTGGTTGTGCACATGCGCAGGGTTGAGCCTCTGTAGAGCTTCCATGATGATCTCCTGAAGCACAAAAGGGCTCAGCACCCCCTTGGCAGCACCAACGCAAAACTGATGCACGTAGTTTACACCTGCACAGGAGGAAGTCAGAACAACAGTGCTAAGGTAACAGACACACAAGAAATCACACTTCACAGCAAGAACCTGGATCTGGAGCACCTTCTTCTCACAGTACTGCATCCTCCAGCAGGCTTGGGGGAGACAGTCTAGCAGACTCATGGGACAGAGAAGATTCTGCTATACCCATCAGGTCTGAGGAGAGACCAGGTACCACCTCAGCTACTGGTGTTTCCAAATTCACTTTTCTTTAAAGGAGATATGAAAGGAAATTAATGTGGCAAAGTTACTAGAAATACAAGGATAACACACTACCTTCTCCATTGTTTCCTGACTGCCCATCAAGGAAGCACCCAGATGCCTCAGCACTCAGGCTTTAAGGAGGCTGTAGACATAAGTCAAGCTTCCCCACCACTTCCTACGGTGGAGCTCTGCCAGCAGGAGCAGCAGAAGCTGTCCCACTAAACAGGCTGTTGGTTAAGATTTTTTTAGCTTACTGCTTATGAAAGCATTTAGAAAGTGAGCTGACAAAAAAGATCCAAGAGCAAAACGGAAGTAAAAACAAGCAACCCCCCAAAAATAGATGTTTTGAGCACCTATTGCTATATAAAAATCTTCACAGAAGGTATAAATATACGTAAGAGGAATACCTACAATACAGTGCAAATGGAAGAGAAAGAATCAATATTATAGAATGGAAGAGATACAAGCTCTGAACCCTGTCCAATCTCATGTACTTCATCCAGTGACTCAAAATTCAACAGCATGCCTACAGAACCCAAAAATGGGACAAATGACGGGATGAAAGAGCAGGAGGGATCTTCTCTCAGGAATGGCACTGCTATCAGGCTCACCCAATCTTTGAGGCTTCGCTCCAAGAGCTTTTTCCCACCATGGCCCAAATCCCAGCAAGTGGATTTCTGTTAAGTACTGCTCTGAGCCTTACCTAACTTTGCAGCTAACCCAAGCAGCCATTTTACATCCTCAGTGTAGGGCGGGCTGCGGGAGAAGTTGTTGGGATGGTCGTTGTGAGCTCTTCGGCCAAGCATCTCCAGAGCCAGCATCCCTGTGAGAAAGGGGCAGCCACAGTCAAGCAGCACTTCTGCCCAGTAAGGCTGAGTCTAGCATTTCACTCACTGCAACACAACCTGACTGGCCTGCCCCTCACCAACAGAAAATTCCACAGCTGCAGAGTCCAGACAGAAACAAAAGGGCAACCTTGGAGCCTGCCAGCACAGGAACTATCTGCAAGAACATCTGGATCTGCTGCTTCAAGCTGGGAAACCTGCACAGCCATCACCCCTCACCAGAGCTGCAAAGAGGCACTCAAGCACCCACAGCAGCGTCAAGCAAGAGAGCCCCAAAGGCTGCACTACAAGAGATGTCCTGAAAGCAAAGCTTTTGATCTAAATTTTGCAACAGAGAAGCTACCCAAACCAACCTGCTCTGCAGCAAAGACAACAGGCCACCACTGAGCTGCAGTATTGCCAATCTGCAAACATTTCACTTATGCCATTACAGTTCTTCAGACAAATCTACCCATTTCAACAGTATTCAAATACCAACATGTGCCACGTTCTGATCTTCCAGACCATCTTCCCTGCCTGTGCCTCTCTCTTATTCAGGTTATTAAACACCTTTCATGGCATGCCATGTACCACTGATATTTTAAAAGACACCTGCACACCTTTCCAGCTAACAAGTACTCCCTATTCTGGCTTTCAACAAAAAAGTCAAGCTTTCCTTCCATTTTCCTGCTGTTTCTCTTCCTTTGCTTATTTTAGAGGCTTCTTTATCCTACATCAAGCATCCACTGGGTTGAACCATGAGTACGTACAAGTAGCTTACTACTTACTAGTACAGTAGCTTACTGCAATCTAAGCTTCATCCCAAACCATAAGACTGCTATCCTTGTACCAATGGCAATTCAGGCAGACTCTCTTATTTTCTCATAACCAGTGTGACTGGGAAAGGAATGCTAATTACATACCCACTCTTCACTACATATAAGTTCCTCCTGCATCTATCTTCAACAAATAACTGGAGAGGCACAGGGCACTTCCTTTGTGCATCTGAAGACTCAGCTGGCATTAAACTAGAGGTGTGCCCTCCCCATCCATGAGCAGCAGGAGCCAAATATCATTTTATCATATAATCACAACTTGCACAGTCACATCCTTGGAGGCCTACTCAGGCTCCTTTCTACGTCTGCTGAAAGGCAAGACTCTTCCCAGCTTTAACCCACTTAGCTTTCTTTTCTGCTCTGATGGTCCTGAAAAGCAATTGTTCAATCTTACAATGCTTTGCCTTCACTTTTAGACTCCACATCTGATCATCAACTTGCTTTTCCCATGTCCCTCAGGTGCATTCACCCCCAACAGGTGCAGTAGCCAACTGCCAAATTGACAGTGAAAACCTGCAGCCTTGCCCTGAATCCCTCTCAAGGGGACTACAGAAACCCACTTGGCCATCCTTACCAACTCGGTATGCAGAGTGGAGGTAGTGCAGACCCTGGGGGCTCACAGGCTGACTGTGCTGCTCATCCTCGGCAGGAAAACCCCCCGTAACGAGGGAGGTGGGCTGTGAGGACAGAGTTGTCAAGGAAGCACCCTGAATCGCTGGGAACGTTGATCCTGCATGGACACTGCCTACTGAAGAGAGCAAAACAGCAGCATTAGGACCCAGCACCAGCCTAAAGGAAGGTTTACTTGGGACATCATCTCCTTCACCTGACTGCCCCCTGCCAGTGTAGGGTTATATTCCCCTAAACAGAACAATAAAGCAATCAAAACCCACAGGCTTACAACTGAAATACAATGGGCCAGGAAAAGCCCTATTCTGTTTGCAAGGTGGGCCTGACAGGGTCAGTAACATGTGTGTCCATTTCTTCTGCAGTATCTCGTGAACATGCACAAAATCCATGTTTTACTTGTAGACGTGTATGTTGATTTGAATGCATTTGCTATCATTAAATAAAATATTTGGTTCTGATTTCTTGTCCAAGGAAACAATCATGTGTATGTCTACACCTGATGAGAAACTGCTAGGACCATTACTGAGCAGGAACAGAATTAAGTCACTCAAAGATCAAGTCCAACAATGCAAGATTCTTCCACTTGGGCTGTATGACAGCTGTCACTGCGTTCAGGAAGGCCGTCACTGGAGGCTGACCTCCAATCATCCCTGGAAAGAACAGTCACTGCACACACTGGCAGCATGTACCAACAGTAAAAACAGCAGGGAGACTTGAGAAGTTGTCACCTTCAGACCTTAACTAGTATAAGCAAGCTCAAGGGAAATGAAAGGTTTCAAATGCAAATCCATTTCATTGTACCACCTAAACTTGTACGGACAGCAGTAAACACTGAGTCACTAAGCTGCACTCTTACAAGACTCAAATTTACCTGTCCCTCTCAAGAAAGGTACAAAGAGTAAAAAGCAAGGTTTGCTTGAGAACTCCAGAGCACAGATGCCATTAGGTGTGTGCACACTGTTGCCCTTATTTCACAGTTTCTCTGTGATGCTACTACACCAGCTTGAGCAATGCTCTAAGTTCCTTGTAATTTCCCCCTCCATGTTTGCTAGTGAACAGTTGAATACCTGAGAACAATGTGTCTCCCAGGAAAGACCTGTCTAACCTCCTCAACCAAGGAGACACAGGGTGCCAAACAACGCACAAAGCACAGCAAAATTCATACTGTGTTTGAAGTCTGGCCAAGGAGAATAACCCATAAGAATGAGGTAAATTATTGCCAGAGCTCAGGCCTCACCACATGATTCTGTACTTGAGGAACAGTGAAACAGTATTGTAAGAACTGAAAATAAGTTTATGGAAGCTGTAAACAATGGCAACTGGAAAGGGTGGGGTTGTTTTCTCCTTTTGGTATTTAAAGCATTCTAGGATGAATTAGCACTTCTGGAAGATTCATAGCTCTTTGGAGGAGTACTGAAATGGTTTTTCACAATGAAAAGTCACAGCATCAGATTGTGCTCAAGGCTGGCAGCTATCAGATCCTAAGGCCTTCAAGACTGTTTGATTTGCTTTTGTGGTAGCTTTTTAGCATCAAAATACGGGATAAAAAATAACTAAAATTATTCTACTTATACTCTGAATATGAAGGAGACCAACACAACTCTTCAGTATTTTTCACATACCAGTCTTGCAGCACCTGGTGAGTTGCAACACACTGAAAGCAGAGAAATATTACAGCCTCTGCAATGATGGATTAGCAGAGATTGGGGTCAAGCACGACCCACTGGTGCCGAACTCCATGGCAATGACAGCATGTCCACAATCCAGTCAACATCTGTTGTCCCAGTGCTACATGCTACTTCATGGATTTTCACCATCACTTGAGCCCTAGCACAACACATGAGCACCCATTCCAAATGCTATTGACATGACTCTTGACAAAACATCCATCATCTCTGATAGTTCCACATTTGGGCACTGGCTGCCTCCAACCCTTTGAGGCAGGAAAAGACATTTAGTAGTGCTTCTGTAGCAGAAGTCTGCCTGCTTCCTACACTCTCTTCACCTGACCCAACAGAATTACATGAGTTTGCTCAAGGTCATCCATGCTCACCTTGCCCAAGGAGAGCAGGAATTAAGCTTTTACCGGTTAGAAAGAAGTCAGAAAGACCACAAGGGCTCCAAACATGATTTAGTCTTGAGGTCAAAACAATCTCATACTGGAAATTCAGCTGAACAGAAGTTTCTCTCTGCCAGCTGTATCAGGTCCCCTTGGGAATCCCAGTACCCCTGAGCATGCGCACCTTTAAAATGGCATTCATTGGGCCAGAACGTTCCAGTGCAAGAACCCTTGTTCCACTTGTAATCAATGAGGAACAGGACCTCACTGGTGAAGAGTTAAGAGACAGTAAAGAAACCTGTGCTCCCCAGCCCAGAGGTGTAACTTACGCGCTACATTGGAAGACAGCGACAGTCCCGTCTCACTGTGATAGGGATGCACAGCGATCTGAGTCATGGAGGGGACGGGCACGCCAGGGAAGGACACTGCTGTAGCTGCCAGGGACGGTGCAGTCACTGAGTAAGGGTACTGCGCCCCTATGAATGCTGGGTGGACACCCTGCAACAGAAGGTACAGAACAGCCGTGTCTGCTTCACCTCACCACTTACAAGTAATTCAAAACATCATGTCCCCACACAAGCCCCAGAGCTTTAAAAGTCCAGTCTGAAGGAAGCAAAGGAGGAAACTCACACCACATGAGCATTACATCTGCTTGCTCCTCCTCCTTTTAAAAACCTAATCATTTTGCAGAAAACCACTCCAAGACCTTCAAAAATAGGCAAAGGTAAAAATAACCTTTATTTGGCTTTCCCAGCATAGTCTCTGTTTAGCCTGCAAGCTCTCAAGAAAACAGGCTTTCTGTCCAGTGCCTTCTGAGAAACTACAGAGCAACAGAAATTAGGAACTACTGATGTATGATATTTTATATTCTCTTGAGACTTTAAACACAGCCACAAAAGGCTCCTTACTGTGCAAATGCTGAGCTGAGGGCCAAAGTAAGTGTCACCAACTGGCAAGTGAGAGCAGAAAGAGAGACCTGATCTCAAGCCATGACAGTTCTGAGCCCCATGCTCTCCCCACTCCAACATACTCCCCCAGAAGCAGCCCCACAAGGTCACAGTAAATGAACAAGGCACAGCCAAAACTCACCTGGGGATACGCCGAGCCAGGGACTGGGAAGACTGCTGGGCGCGGCATGTGCTGGATGGTGTGTCCGATATACTGGGGGTTACAGGGGATGTGAGTCTGAAGGGTGGTGTAAGGGTGGAGACCCTGCGTGTGTGTATGTGCCATTGCTGGCCCTGCCACCGTGTGCTGCTGGTACATGGTCGACCCCACAGAGATCACTGGCATGACGGTTGCTGCTGCAGTTACTGCAGCTGCCACTGTCACCGTGGTTGGCTCTGAGGTCACCCGGCTGTCTGCCAGGCCACGTGCTGCTTCGGACACGGCCCGCGCGCCACCGGCACTGCAGCCAGTGGCACCTTCTCTCTGGGCTGGGGTCCCACCAACAGTCTGTTCATAAAGCCAGTACCACTGATGAGCTACTTCAAACAGGACTTCTGGGTACACACCACCTCCTTTAGCTGCCTCTTCTACTGCCATGCAGGCCTTTTCCAGCATCAGGTTGTCCTGGGAGCAGTGAAACAAAAGAAGAAGTTAAGAATGTAAAATGAGAAACACAAGAAGGAAAAACTACAAGAGGGGAGAAGTACAAGGCCCGCTAAAATGACTAATATTATGGGGACCAGCCAGATGCTATGCAGCAGAATAACCAGTGTTATTCATGAAACATAAGAAATCCAGAGAACTGGGATTAAGGCTGGGCAGTAGCAAAGGAGCCAACCCCACAGGTAACAACAGCACATCCTCGATACTAGAAAACAGCCTCCACTAGCAGCTGCCATATGATGCTCACCTGTTCCTTACACTGCACCAGAGCCCTCTGGATCTCGTTTGGGTTCAGGGCATGGGCATGAGGCAGGCAGCTGAGTGCCAGTTCAGCAGCTGCCCGCACCATGTTGGAGTCTCTGGCCCGTGAAGCTCTGTCTGCCAATGATGCCACCTCTGGGGGAGTTAGATGTCCATCCCAACACTCCACCAAGATGTTCAAGGCTGCACTACCAATCTCCATGGCCTGCCCTAAGAAGAAGAGTGAGAGAGACTCTCACAACACTGTATTGCCCAGCACAGTTAGTCAGCTTTCTTTCAACAGCAGCTTCATTCTTCACTTCCTTCAGCAGCAGTGACACAACCCAGTTGCTTCCATTAAGGTTCACATCAAATTTAGGTGCCTCTTCCCAAAACACAGGACAAACAAGAGCCCTCAATGAGCAAGTGGTGAGTGAGGACACCATTACTTAAGCTAAAATGCATTGGAAATAGCAAAAGTACTTGCTATAGCTGATTTTAGTACCCACAAACCAGTCTGGACTGCCAGTCTAGTAATTCACATCAGGAAAACATGAATTTTTTAAAGTGTATTTTTTAAGGCCTCTAAAGCCATATGGATAGGTAGTAGGTATGGTTGCAATCAAAAGGAAGTGGAAAGTGAGAACTGAACACTGCCAGAGAGCATGTTCAGACTTGACACATGTCTGTCTCTTCAGCACACTTCTGAAGGAGAGGTAAAGACCAGTCTCTGTATGAGAAGTGGGCTTTTTAGACTGAAGCATTTTGCAGTTCAAACGAGAAAGAGGTCACAAGAACTTTCCAGGCCAAAGTAACCACCACTGTGCAAATCAATGCTGATCAGTAACTACTGCAGCTGTGTGAGCTGCTCACATGGCTCCTACAGCACATCAGTATCACCATTCTCAAGAACAAGCTTGCTCCCCTACCCCACTTCCTGCCCAAAAGTCATCCTCCCAAAAAAGCTTTGCTGTAACCTGTGATCCAGGAGACATGTGAGGAGTAAGTTCGAGAGAGCCAGTTGGGAGACACGAAGTTGTGCAGCCCTAGTGCATACAGCCCAATCTCAAAGGCGCAGAGGTGAAGGTTGCGGTGTGGTCCCTGGTGCCCACCGCTGGAGGAAGGGTGGGTGAAGATAGAGGTACTGCTGTTTCCACCTGCTTTGATAAGGACTGTCTTAGCCAATTCAAAGTAGAAGTGAGCAGCTGCCTCTGAGGGCTGGTTTGGGACATGAGGAGCATGGCTCTCCAGCCGCCTCCCTTTATACCTAGAAGAAAGACAGAAGAATCTTTCACATAAGTACCCCAAGTTTGCCAGCTGGAGCTCCTGTCTTTGGGGTCTAGAGGAAACACAGCAAATTTTCCCCATAAAGTATTTCCTGATGCACACATGGCATGTCCCCATCATCAGGCCTATAGGTTGCCTCTGTGTATTGGTATTATTCATTACCTGCCAACTTCCACAGTCTTTGCACGGGCTCCCCCACTTGCTCTCCTACTGCCACTGGAAGAGGAAGATCCCAGTGAATCACTTGAAGAACTGCTGATGCTGTCACTGTCCTGTCCTCTGCCCCAGGATGTTGTTGCCCAGCCCCCACGTAGAGGACGCCGACTGAGTGTTGGAGAACTGTCAGAAGTGGTTTCAGGAGCACTGCTGTCAATACTAGCCATGCCTACAACACCAGAACCAAAACAGAAATGTCACCAGGGCTGGTAAATGCAATGCAGGAAGGTAAACTCTGAACCATATCACCTGCAGTACCAGCTAAGATCAGTTGTGTCAGTGACTGCCTTAGGGCTGACAGGCATTCATTGTAAATTGAGAGAGGTTAAATCAAATCAATTTGGCCAAAGACATCAGTGACATTTTGTAATTCTTGGATTAAAATGCAGAGGAGTCCAAGAACAAGGCATCTTTATTTCCCCCTTCACACCATCACAGCCCCTCACTCCACCTGCCAAGTTTTGTGGCAGAGTATGATAACAAGAAGCAAATGTACTTAGTCAAGTTCCACAGATTATACAAATAGGAAGAAAACCCTTCAGATACATGCTGCCCAACCTTCACATCCTCTGCCTCTAACTTATACCCTTCCCAAGAGAAGTGTAGAGAGGCAGCAGCTTCTCTGAATTTATTTCTGGATCCAGGAGCACAGTGCTGCACTTCTAGAGTCAGCAGTCATTCAGCTCTGGGTATCTAATCCATCACACAGAACATAACTGGTGCAAGAAAGGCAGGAAATTTATGGAGCAAATCTTATTTGTCCATGTCAAACACCTCAGAGATACTCAGCTGCTTCTGTTGTACAGGAAAGGCTGACAAGTAAAATCCCAGAATCATAGAACAGTTTGTTCAGTCCCATCCAACCTGGTCTTGAACTCCCAGGGATGGGGCATCCACCACTTCTCTGTACAACCTGTTCAGAGCCTCACTACCCTTACAATAAAGACCTTCTTCCTAATGTCCAATCTATATCTGCCAGCTTTCAGCTTAAAGCTGTTATCCTTTGTCATATCACTACATGTCCTTGTAAAAAGCCCTTCTCCCAGCAGACTGCCTAAGGAAGCACTAGGTGCTGTATGAGCTAGTCCATTCCCACCTGTGTGTTTCTTCTTCTGCCTGACAGGTGAGCCCCAGCATCTCCCATTGTATCCACCTCGGTTTCCAAGGGCCAGGCGACTGGGGACCTTCCCCTCCTGTTTCAAAACAGTGGCCTCTGCAGCTGGCTCACAGGGGGACCTCTGAGAGCTCTCTGCTAAACAGAACAGGGACAACGTCAACACCATCTTGTTTCTGTATCTCTAAAATCAGACATGGCCATTTAAAAGATACAAGCATCAACAGATAAAGGATTTATATGAAATTAATTATATTTATGAGCAGGATTATGTCAGTTTTCTTTCAGTTATAAAGCAGATCACCTGACACTAGGCCAAGAACACTTCACTCAAGATTTGGAAAATAGGCTGTAACTGTGGAAAATTTTAGGATAGCTGTTACAAACCACTTCTTACCCTGTGTACTCTTCTCCACAAAGTTCTCAGGACTGCTCTGGACTGCAGTGCTTACAGCAGCTTGCTGAGTGACAGAAGTCCCTGGAAGCTGCTGGATAGCTGCAGCAGACTGGGCAGCATGTTTGGAAGGAGATTTTTGGTTGGCCACTGCAGGCTTGCTGGATGAGTAGAAGGAGCTCAGCGTCTGCGGTTTGTGAGTTTGACTTTCTCTGTCCAGGAGTTTGTCTAAAATCTTCAACAACAAGGGAAAAAAAAAGGCACTCAGCAGAAGGGTAAGAGACCAGGCATTACACTAAGATAAAGAGGTAAAATATCAAATCAACTTCCTGGTGGACAACAAATTTTATTTGTTGGAGAAAAAAAGAAAATATGCATCATCTTCCTGCACCAAAGAGCAATGCAATGCACAGTTGAGAGCCATGTGCTCTGCATTGCTTGAGGAAGGAAAGACTCAGTAATACCACATTTTCACTTGAAACAGCCACTGGCTTTACTTGAAAAGCACCCAAAACTCACAAAAAATAAGCAATTCTGGTATAGCAAGGACAGAATGGAGAATTCTAAATTTAGTTCTGTCAAATGTTGTTTAAGTCAGAAAAATTCCACGCTCACCATTCAGAAAATCCTGTCATACATTACTGAGAAACGGGCAAAGCCACTAGAGAAACTGCTTTATACTGGCCTATAGCAACATTTTCTTGTCATAATTTATAATGTAATTGGGGAACAATGCATCACCACATTCTAAGGGTTTGTCCACTTCTACTGTTTGTTCTCCATATTTAATCAACACCACAAGTCTGACAGATCATTTATGCACAGATGATTGATATCACAGTGTCCCTGTTATTCCCTGGAGAAGAGTATAGCAAAAATGCTTCTCTTTTAGGAGACAAAAAGACACTAATAATGTAGTTCTTGCTGTGTAGGAGGATTTCTGAATATAAAAGATTAATAAAACCTTTTCTGAAGCTTCAGCAGTTTTCAAATTTTTTTCTTCCTTTGGGGTGGACAGGCAGAGTTTTAGTCTCTCTCTCTTACATAGGAAATTAAGACAGGTGTAATGAACTAGTATATCAAAGAGGTGAGAGGTTAAGAAACAGAGCTTTTGCTAGCTATACTGTTCTGCAGGCCAATATCCCTGCAGCAAAACATATGCAATTCCCAGACCACACACAGACTGCACACCAAAAACCCTTAGGAGTGGACTTGTCTTAGCAATAAAAGCAGTGACAACACATGTCCTGACTGGATCTTAAGAAACCTATGGAAAGAATGCCTCTCCCAGGGCAACACGCTCCATACAATCAGGTTTTGCAGCAGTGGATGAATATAAATTCCACAACATAGCTTGTAAAACATCAGTATGTGACACAGCAACTTACACTCACTGGCAAAACTATCAAATCCATCAAAACCCAAACCTTCCTTCTCTCCCCTTTCAAAGGGAAACTCACCTTCTTCAGCTTAGACTGATCATCCTTGTAAGTGATCATCAGGGCTAGTGCCAGATCCCCTTTCTCCCTTCGTGTGCCTTCACACAACAGAGGATGTTCTGCTTCACTGACAGTTGTTTTCATACCTGCAGCCCATAAAAGAGAGCATGAAGAGACAAGTGAGCTCATGGGACTACACTACATCCTGAGAGCTGTCTAAACTTCAGACTGTTTTAATAGCCTCACTGTTACAGGCAAAAAAAGATTTTTTCTGTTAACTTCAAAAAGAGGCCATGAATAAACAGAAGCTGCAATCTGTCCCTAGAATACTAAGTTGGCCACAACTGTCAGAACAACCAGATACTAAAAAGCTACAGGAAGAGTCCAGGCCAGCCTACAACCCTATCTTGAAACACACCTTTTGGTTTCTGCAGATGCTACAAGCCAGCATTCCAACACCATAAAAAACTCATCTTTCAGAGATGAGGCAACAAACACCAGGTTTTGTCTAATCCATTCAATTTCTTTTTGCATACTGCTTTAAAACACGCATACAGTACTGTCAACATAACATGTATATAATCACTGCTTTGTTGTTGAAGCAAATGAGGCAAGAATTCACTACTATGCTAAGATCCTGAATGATAATACTTGAGAGTACTTCTGCTAATCTTTTGCTATCATTGTCTAATCTCTTCAAAAATTATTGCCTTTTGTCGTGATTGCCTCTGAAACTGTCCATTTCCATTGAAGTCCAGGCAATACATATTTCCTGACAAAAGAGCAAGCAGAAAGCTAAAATTCATGTTACTGCCTAAATACTGAGCTCTCATCCCATATTCTCCTTCCGTTTTTTCACAGCTTTGCAATGATACCTCAACCCTGGCATGTAGAATGCTGCACCTGGTTCTGTCAAACTCTGCAAACACTTCTATTTCTGCACCAAACTGGAATGAACTACTCACTCTCACCATTCAAAATGGGAAAGCATGCAGAACATGGATGAAGGCAGACTTTCCTTGTAAAAGATTCTTACCAAGAGCAGCAACAGCTGCCTCAAAACCAAGCTCTTCATCTCCAGGCATTTCATTATTCCAATTACGGCTTGGGGGTCTAGAGCCTGTAGGAGAAACCACTGAAAGAAGACAATAGAATTAGTGTTCATCTTTCAAAGCTAAGGCTTCAAAGCAAAAGACATTTCTGAGAGCTTTCTGAATTTTCATAGCTTCCTGTGGTCCTATTCTTAGCCTCATACCAGCTTCAAGATCACTACACCTTACAAGGTTTTCTTCCCATTTCTCTCTCTAAGCTCAGAAGGCTCAAAACCAGTATACTGCCAAGTCAGTCTTCTAATCCCAGGTTGCTGTGTTCTTATTATATTCTAGATTTGTATTAGATTCCTCAAAATATAACCAGAGTAAAAGCAGCAAAATCAGTAATTTATAACTATTTTACAAACACACACATAGTGCTGAAATGTCTTAAGCGTGCAGTTGTTTTCAAATGTAGGTAGAAGGAGAAACTGTTCCACTGGGGAACAAAATATCTTTAAAACAATGTAGAGGCAAGTGCAAGCAACAGTGTATGAAGAATTAAACTTTGGTTGTTCTTATACAGAAGACAGCTTCTCTTTGAAAATCCCTCAAGACCTGGCATCTCAGAATATGCCCAGCACACACTCAGGCCAATGCTGTCAGTACCTGGAGTGCACAGGACATCAAATATAAAGCTTGCCAACATCAGAGGCAGGACAGGACGGTAATCACACAAGGTCCCTTCTCGCAGTTCTTCGGCTCTTCCTCGAATAGTGTTCATCTCATTGGTGCCCAAGGGAATCTTCTTCAAGAGGGCTGCAATCTCAGATTCCTGGTAAGCCAGCTTCACCTGGTGGTATCCACAAGAAAACAGAAAAAAAGCTGTCATATGCACAGTCCCCTGTGGGGAGCACACCCTTCTCCCCTATACATAAAGTACAGCAATAGTTTTTATTAGTTTATTAAATGACAGCAGTGCTTACCAGCCTAGCCACCATTACCATTCTCTCCACAATGAAAAAAGGTTTTCAAATCTAATAAGAGTCTTGCTTCATATTTATACACAAATTTTTTTTACTCAAATTATGACTTTTCAGCTGCATACAGAAAAAATGCATCAGCTCTCACAAGAACATCAGCAGAAGTATCTGACTGGATAGGCCAGTGGAAAAGGTGGTTACTTGTAATTGTAGGAAGAAAGAATGCTATGTTAAGTGATACACCCATTTGAGACACCAGAGACTGATTAGCAGAAGAAAGGGCACAGTTGCAGCACACATGCCATCAGGATGAAGACATTTCACTGCTCTGTGCCTGTATTCCCTCCATTCTTAACATGTGAAAGCAATAGCTTTCTTTTAGGTAGCAAGTGACTGCCAAAGTCACAATTTTCTAATCAGACCATAAGAAGTACAGATAATTAATGTAATAATTGTAGTTGGTGGATAACTAGCAACAATACACACTCTAAGAGACTGAACAACCCTGCAGTGAAAATCAAGGTAGCTGTAAATCACACAGACATGGTCTTCACTGGACACTTTTTTCAAAACAAGAATCCTCATAGTAATCAAGGAGTGTCCAAAATAATATGCTTGTACAGTGCATATGCTTGCTTGCCAGTGAATGAGGTATCAGCAAAAGCAACAATTTTCAGATACATAACAACTGCACCAATTCACCCTAAGGAATAACTTTCAAACCATTTCACCGATGCAAATACGGACAAATATGGGCATTTACAAATGACTTTGTTTTCCCCACATTGGCGAAGCAAAATGAAAACATATTTAAGATAAGAACTAGGCTGTTCTTATCCAAATAATACATTCATAAAAGATTTTGTATTCATTTAAATATTTTCAGACCTATAGCTTCGTCTGAGCTTCCTATCAGTGAAGGTAACAACAGCTCAAGTGATATTGCTAGAAGTTTTTTTAGGAGATCAACATGTCCTAATGGGATGTGCACTCAATTGATTTAGTTCTATTGCAATCCATTTTAAGAAAACATATAAAAGCACAACAAAACTTCAGGTGCTGAAATTTAAACCACGTGAGCAAACACATTCCAAGAGAACAAGGTTTATGGATACTGTCTTTTTGAGATATTTCATTACCTCCAGAGCCTTGGTAGAGGCAGGTGGTCTCTGCAGCTCCAGAGCAAACATTCCTATTCGGAAGGCCAGGTTGTGGTACTCCAGCCGCTCACTCAAGACAGTCAGCAAGAAAGCAGCTTTAGACAAGGTGTTGGTTGCCATCCATGTCTGCTTGCTGGTTGACACCTTGTTCTTTTTGCCCTGTTTGAGGAGGAATTTGTCACAGACACTTCCCTAAACATCCTAAATGACTCTCTTGTCCTCTTATCCTTTGCAGTAATTATGGACAGAGGAAAGAATAAAATACATTTAGATTTTGTTCCTTCTGCTGAGAAATCCCCAATTTCAGTGGTTACCATTGAACATCAGCGCCTCCCCTATGTCACCCCAGGACAACACAGTGAAAGAGCTGGCCTGTGGACAAGACACATGTTCCCTGTTGGACTGATGCTGTGCAGGCAGATGTCACACACCTGTCCCTTCCAAGGGAACCCTTCTATACAACAAACACTACATAGTGTCACTACAACTGAGTTTCCAGAAACTTATGCTTATGTCCAACCTTCTTATCCTGAAACAGCAAAACTACTAAAACTACTACATTTCCAGTGATGTACACTATGAAATAGGAGACTAAGGTTTTGGAGAGAATCTCAAGAAACAGGGTCACCTGCACAGAGCTGCACTAACATCAAGACTACTGATGGTTTCTGCCATCTCTCTACCTTAGTTGGTGGCTGCTCCACTTTGAGATCTGGAGGGTTGGCCAGTAGGTCCCTGGCAAGCTCTACAGTCAAGCGGGACGCCTCGCTACTGTATCCGTGTGCATACAGTGCCTCTGCACAGGCAAACAGGACCTGCAAGAAGGAACAGATGGTCATGTTCAAACCACACCAGCCCAGCCTGGAGTCAGCCTGTTCAAACCACCTGTCACAAAGACTGCAAGCACAATTCTCAACTAACTTCAGCAGCAGGTATTCTCAGAGTCCTCCTTGCCTCGTCCTTCACCATCACTCCCTGAAGCACTCCCCTAAAAAGCCTTTTCTTATATGATTAAGTCCCATCCTCTTTCCAAGTGCTGTGAGATCAGAGAATAGCTCAAAAAATGCTAAACTTCAAATTACCACTGTTTCCATGCATTGCCATTTGGCTGCTTGGTTATATTGGTGCAATCTCTAAGCACATTTTGTGGTTATTACAGGAATAAGACACAGTTTATTTCAACTGTTTCTTCTTTCCAAAGAACTTCTGCTTAAATGGTTGGATTTAAATTTTTTTTTCTGAGCATGTCTCAGTCTCATTTTTAATTTCAGATAATTTTTGCCTTTTCCAAGGGTGAGACTAGGTGAAAAGCACACACTGTTTTGTCTACATTTGTAAATCCTGGAGTGTGAGATGGGACTAACTAAAACTGGGACACACTTGCAGTTAGCACAGAAACAGCGAATCAAGCTTGTGGGAAGCAGACTTACGCTACCACCGCATTAAGCTTGTAGATACCTTATGACACACTTGGTTATCACAACATTGTAATTAAGCACTTGATTTAACAACATCCTAGGTTCAGTGTAACAGCTATGAGGGTGGTGAGACCATGATTTATACAACATATAAAACTGCAAAACAGCATTTTGAACTAGATTCAACTCACCTCCATCCGGTTCTCCTGTTCCAGAGGCTTTATACCAGCAAATATATCCTGCTCTTCTTCAATTCCCCCTTCAGCTTTGTCATCATCTTCCTTGGCTACCTCTTGTGGATTCAGATAGTATACCTGGTAATCATCTTCCTCTTCTCCATCATCCCCTCCCCCTGCTGCACCATTCTCTCCCACTTCTTCTGGCTTCAGACTCACACCACCGGAATTCTCATCTGCAGAAGGCAAGTCATCATCACAACTACCCATCTCCCCCACAGGATCCTTGGGGGGTTTCTTGGCCATGGAACTGCTCCTGAGAGTAGGCTCAGGTCCCTCGGAGAAGTACACTCCCCCATCCTCCTCAAAGGCATCCCTGTAGCTCCTGCTCAGTGGACTTTCTGTAAAACTGAAGGTATTGCTGGCTTCTGCCCCCAGTGCCAAGCTGCTGTCATCCAGGCTCATCTCTGCCAAGTCTGGCTCCAGAGAGCTGTCCTCGCTGCTCATACGGCGTTTCCCACTATGTTTACTGGTCAAGCCTTTGCTCACTGGCAACTTTGCTTTGCTCACTGCAGTCTTATAGACAGCTTTATCCCCTTCTGCAGAGAGCCGCCTCAGAACCCTCTGCGGCGTTTCAGAGACGACTTTCCTCTTCCCCGTGAGCTCCTTTGGACGGACGGCTGGCTCCTGGGGAGAGGGCCACAGCCTGTCCCCAGCCTGCACACACGCTCCCCCGGGCTCCTGGCCATGCGTCCTGCCAGCCTCACAGGCATTTTCTGCACACTGCAACCGGCAGCTCCTCTGTTGGATGGCCTTTACCCAACAGAACGAGTTCTTCTTGTCAGTGCTGCTATATGTAATCCCAGGAATGGGATAAGCTTCCTCCCAACTGAAGTAACAGGCTTCTACAGCTGGCTTGAAACCTTGGAAGAGCTTCTCCAGTGATTTCTTGTGCTGACCCCTCTTAACGTTATCTATGACTTTCAGCTGCCACTGTCTGAGCTGTGAGCAAAGATCCCTGCGCCTAAGAGAAGAAAGGGGACAGGTTAGGAAGCAGACACAAAAAACACCTGCAACAAACTACTACTCAACCCACAGAACACTTCCTTCCTTTGGCCAGAAGCATCATCTGCTGAATTAAGTTAATGCTAAATACAGGCAGCAGTAGTAAGAAGACAGGCTGAAAAAAGCAAACAGATATATTAACAACTGGGTTGTAGACAGGTTCATGATCCAGAAACAAAACACGAACATCACCAACATGAAAGCACAATACAAACTGGGAGGTTTAAAATAAAACACTGTCTGCCCTGTTTGCTTATCTGCCCTAAAAATAAGGCGTTAGTGATTTGAGTCTCAGCAATCTCAGATGAGTGAGATGAGCCTCAGAGTTTCAGTTCCATGGGGAACTGCCCTTGGAAACACTCATAAAACAGCTTGCAGCAGCTGTGAAACAGCCCTGTGAATAACTCCAGTTAAGATACTCACAAGTACAACCTAAATAGCCTACCCTGGGAAGCACAATGACAGACAGGACCACCTAATCTCCCTGCCAGGCATTTACCTCTTAACCCTAACGTGCCTATATAGAAGCCAACAACTTAATTTAAGCTTTAGCAGGCCATCCTCAGGAGAACAAACTGTTGTAAACCATAGGGACAGCAATAATTGATGTTCAAGTAACTCTGAAGAAACAGCAAGCTGGCAGGACTACATAGACTCATGTTGCACAGTTAGTCCCATGCCCCCATATTACTATGGGAAGAACAAAACAGCTCTGCATTTTCCAGCTCCAAATCTCACATAGGGCCTATGCACTTGAGCAAAATAGTCTAAATGGAGATCTAATTCAAGAGAAAAAGACATTTCTAGAAATTTCACCAGGTGTCTCAATCAACTGCCATTCTGTTTCTGTCACACATTTCTCATGTATTATCCCAACACTTAAATCCTATCAGATTTCCTAATAAAAGTAAAAGGACAAGAAAACAAAATTAACACTGAGGTGACCCAATTTAGGTGCAAAGGGTATTAGGACAAGAGGGACTAAATGAAATGAACTACTTATGTTTGTCCACTCAAGAAATTAATTAACCAGGAAACATACTGGTTAAGAACATTATTTTCAAAAGGAAAAAGGAGCAGGAACTACTTGGGAAGGGCAACATAAGGATGAGAATCTGTGAAGTCTCCTTGTGACTCCCTGTAAGGGCTGGGAAGCACAAGAAGAGGGTCTTTGGAGACTATTCAAATACCAAGAGAATAGGTAATCAAGGAGGAGCATTTCAATTATTCATTAGCTCAAGTAGCAGATCTAAGCAAATCTGAACTGCATCAAATAACTCAAATGTGACTATAGATAGCACAACTTCATATGTTATTAAAATACTTTATGCTTCATATGTTATTTAAATGCTTTATGCTTTTTCTGTGTGATTTGATTGATGTTTGTGTTTATTTTAAGCCTCATTCCCCACAGTTTTTGTCTTCAACTCCTATACTTAGCTACTTCATATTGTAAACTGTACAAGACAGAAACTGCATCCATTTTTATGTACCTGATATGCCTTTCATAGGGCACTTTATTAATGTTACACAATTCAGAGAAAGCTAATCCTGTTAATGTGCAATTTTTCTGAAATTACCATTCTGTTTTCATTTGTTCTGAGAAACTTCTGAGAATTTATAGCACATTAAACTAATCCAATACATTTTATACCCCACACTCTGTAGATAAGATGTACAAAACAAACTATTATGATGTCAACCACAGTATCTCAACAGGAGCTCTCAGTACCTCCTCTGCTATTCAACTGGTGCTAAATAAAGATGGTGCTAAATAAAGATGGCAGTGACTTACCAGAGCACAATATGGTTTAGAAATCTGCAGAAGCCACACCATTTTTTCTCAGACAATTGAAAACACTGAGTGAATATCATACACTGGTGACACTGTTTACCAATACACTGCAGAGAACAACTTCTTAAGAGCCCAGAAAGTAAAACCTGGTTCATCTCGAAATACACCATATGAATGACTGGGCTAAACAGAATTCCATTAAACTGCTGAATGGTTAAATATAGAAACCTTTAAAATTAATTGGTAGCTGATGCTATCATTCAAAGAAATGCTCTCCACTGGGACACTAAAATGCAGAATTACACCCATATGTAAGAAAGGGCTCTCAGAAAATAAATTAGTCACACTACTTGATGTTGGTAAAAGTAAGCAGCAATAGCAATTAAAGTAATTACAGTGCTTTTAATGTTACATAGCACATAGTCCAGAAGGACTAATGGTTGAACAGGTATTGAGGGAATGATTCAAACACAAGAAATTTACAGGATAAAACTCTTTAGTGTGGTTGAGTATCACAGAAATTAAAGAGAGACAGGAACTGATTCTGGAGCTCACCTCTGTGGACTAATAGTTGGGTCAAGGACAGCCAGCCTCCAAAGAACCACCATCTCATCACACATGCTTGCACAAGCATGAGCAGCTACTTCTGACTGGCCATTGCTGCGTCCCGTGTGCCCACTGGCACTGCTGTGTGACGCGGACGTTCGCACACTGTACCACCAGCCAGTTATCTGCAGAAGAAAAGGTTCAGTGAAGCTGTGCTGTGGCCAACATCTCATCCTCTGCTCTCATTTATCTCATAATCCCAAGGAAATGGGAACTGTAGTTAATACCAGGTTTTCATTTGACTCCAAAATAATTATGACCACTAAAGCAGTATTGGCTTGTGAGAACTAAGGGTCTCAAAATTTCTCTGGTTAGAAGGCACATGTCCAAAGAACAAAACACTCACAGGACATTCACTTCCTAGAGGTCTTCACACTTGGAGAGAAAAAGTAAACAAATGTGATAAATGGAGCATTTCCTTTCCCTTGCTTAAAGTCGAGGTATGGGATGGAGCAATAAGGAAACTTACACCACAATTTATATTACAGACTGAGGTCGAAGTCCTGAACTACCAAAAGAAATAGTTTCTTCTAATATTATTTTGACAAAATAAAAGTACTGCTTCAATCCACCAAAAGATATCTTCCGTGAAGATAACAAAAGAATCTGAGATTCTATCACACAACATATATATTTAGTTTTTATCAACATGACAGCTCATACATGACGTGCTTTGTTAAAAAAAAAAAAACAGAAACAGAACAACTGTAAAATAAATCACCTTAACTGGGAAGAAATCAAATCAAATATGCTCAACAAAAGAACTCAGACTCTACATATTCATGGTAGAACAACTATTTGGGAAATACAGTGTTACCAGGACATCACTAAATCAGAACAAGCGCAAACTGTAACATCCTTTCAGTGTGGAGAAGCACCTGCCTACAACGCACATAGGCTATTAAAATAATAAATAATAAAATAATTGTAAAATAATAAAATAATTGTATTCAGCCAGGGGTTGTACAGACACAAAGCACCAGTTACTGGCTCTGCCTGGTTCCTCAAAACATCCCCGCACTCCAAGCAAAGAGATACCTGCTCATAGTTGAGACACTGGTCAGTCAGAATCTCCAGCAAAGGAGCTGCATTGCTATCCCGCCTCTTAAACATCTCCCGCACAATGGAAAGCAAGTTCCAGATTCCTTCAGGTTCTCTCCCTCGCAGGGGACGCAGCAGACAAGCCCACTCAGCAGCAGCTGGTGGCTCAGTGGAAGACAGATACATTGAATTCACATCACTGTACATAAAGCAGAAGAATAAGGAGAAAAATCAAGTACAGTCATACAAAATCCTGAGTATAGTCTACATCCAGAAATATATTTGCCCTTCAATGGCACAGACACGAGTAACCTAAAAGACAAAATGCATAAATAGCTAAAGAACACCACACAAGCAAAATATTGTACAAATGCAGTCTGCTCCACTGAAATAACACTGCAGAAGCTACACAAAAATACAGTCCAGAAGAGTGACCATGAAACTGAGCATCCTTCAGTCCAAAGCATACAGGCTATATGGTGAATGAATTTACAGATCACATGAACATCACACTTTCCCTTCAATGGGAAACAGCTTACCTGAAAACAACAGGAGTAGGCCCACAGAATTTATGAAGGGTTTTCTTTATGTTGTCACTCAGAGTAGATTCATCTAAGTACCAGGTGCTTTGATCTGATGCAGAAGGTCCAGCAGTGGGATCTTACAAATGAAAAACACATTAACAGTATGCAAGCTTTGAAGATACTTTATGTGCCCAACCACAGAGTACACAGGCAGTGCTACCCAAGTTATTTCACCCATTGCTGAACACCCTATTCAGAATTATCTTTAAATGTTACCATAACATTACCTTCAACATTATCAACATTAAATTAGCAGATTCTTCTTGACCAGAAGGGTAAAGCAGCACTAAAATAGGAATGCTCTAACATCTCTTGTAACCAACACTTATGCTCTAACATCTCTGGTAACCAACACTTATGTAAGCTACCCCAAATCCCAGCTAACCCAGTCTAGTGTCGTAAACAGTCCAGTTTTAAGCAGGAACTTGGGAGACGTCCCCTCCAATCGACATTCCAGAAGTCTATACTTAATACCAAATTTTAAAAAACCCACTTTGTTAGAAAGTGCATTGCCTGATGCTCCCTTCCTCTGCAAGCGCTCTGAGGTGCCCCTTGTTGTGCCATATATACATGTAGGTGCCAACACTCATCCCTTTTCCTCTATTTCCATGTGTAATCCAAGCTACCGGGTAACAAATCAGTTCAGAAACCCGAAGCAATGGAATAATTCTCTTCCTATGTGTGATACAGATTGCTGAAATGAGAAGTATTAAAATTACCTGGGGCTCCACACACAGTGTTGATGGCAGTAGACTGAGAAGATAACAACTCATCCAGCAAGCGCTGAGCTGTTGGAAGAATCTGAAAACATGAAGCAAACTTTGAATATACACAGTATTTTTTATCCTGCTACACCCAGCCAAAGATCTTGACTGAAGCACTCTGGCAATTTCAAGAGTATGGAATCCAGAGCTACGTTTTCAGAAAGGACGACAGAGGGTGCTAAAGATCACACAACAGCCACCAGCTGTGACACCTCTCTCACAGCCCATGAAAGGCTCACTTTCTGCAGTCACATCCTAAGTAAGCAAAAGCATCACAATTTATTAACTCATCTCTCATTTCTTGAGGAATAGGAGCCTGCAGAAAGTAGATACTGCAACTAATTTTGAGAGTTAGGGAAGCCACTGCTGTCAAGGTCACCATTTTCCTGTACTTCAAAAGATCTTTACTACTTGTTCCTAAATAATTTGTCTAAAACCCAAGCAAACGGGAGCAGGGGAGCAAACTATAAAATACACGTAGACATAATTTTTGGGGTAGACTTTAGCTAATTTACCATCCAGTTAGTAAAGGGATGCAGTCGTAGATTAATGCAATTTCAGCACTAAACTGATCATAACTTCTGGACCAGCTCAGAGCATAAGCAGAGAAGGTTCACACTGATTGTAAAATCCTATACATCCTTAAAATGCTATTTTTGAAAGAAAAATGCACAGTTAAAAGAGTTTTTTCCCCACACACTAAGTCTGAAAGTGTAGATCCATTTAGCCTTTAGTATGTATGCACAGAACATGCAAATTGTTAATCCACATAATTAGGATTAAAATGACTTGCAACAGAATGTCTGATATCCCCCAGCTCTCTCCATATAACAGCTGAGGTAAAAGATCACTCTTACTGTAAAGAAAGGCACATTCAGTACACCTGTCTTTGCAAATAGTACACATACATCTCAAACAGATGGAAGAAAAAAATGCTTCATACAGATATTTTGCATTTCAATCACCTAAAGAAACTAATTCAGCATTAAACTATTTTGTACTGTTTTCCCACTACTACATATTTTAAGAAAATTCACAAGTCTCGGCAGTGTCACACCTTAAGGCTGAAGTACCAGAGACCTGCAGTTAACCTCCTTCAGTCTTTTTTGCTAAGATATTCATGCTTAATTGGAATAGGAATACTGGGTTCATAAGGGGAAATAGCTCTTGGGCAAGGAACTAGGTAATGAATTCCAGCTGCTTTTCCAGGATTTTCCTAGATATAGAAAACAGCTTCTATAGAGATTCTGAAAAGCATCTAGCTGCATTCCTATAAACCATCATTCTCTTACACATGAAAGTAATTCAGCATTATAATACTGTATCATGTCATTCATAAACTGGAAATAAGGATAAAATAAAATCATGCGTACAGCCCACTCTAATTCTACGTCATGTAGTCAAAATATGGGGTCCCAAGGAATTAGAGTATCTATCTCCACCCAGAAACCTTGAAGACCAGGAATAAGACAGTTGAAAGAGCATGGGGCACACCTTGCCTTTTTAAAAGAATTACACAACACAGGTTAAGACATATCTCCCAATAAACCCCAATTTTTTCTGTTGGGCAGCATTCAAGAAAAATTGTAATAATTAATTAATCCAGATGTCCCTGATGCACAGCTGGTACATGTGACCAAAGGAGAAATAAACCCTGCAGAAAGAAGCAGACAGACACAGAATATCTGAAAGCAAACATGCCAACTCACATGCCATTCAGGAAACAACCACTACCACTACTAGCCTTTCAAAGCCCTCCATATTAAGCACCAGACTGTACCATAAAGTTTAGTCTGAGGAGAGAAAGAAAGCTTTGCCTGTTACGTAATGCATCAAGCACACACTACTGGCACTCATTTCTCAGCAACAAAAAAGCAGTAATTTTTTATCACTTTCATATTATACAATTCCTCTATTTCCTCTCATAAGAAGATTAGTATTTCTGTAGGAAATTTACAGGATATTTTAGCAATAGAGTATCATAGTGTCCTAAGCACAGCACCGTAAAATCAATTTTAGGCACATGCTTCCAGTAATCTAACTCCTACTTAAGAGGAGTGTGTTACAAATGCACTGCTGAAATGTGACAGATACCCATGCAGGTCAGTTTTTCTCAACCTCCTTTAGCTGAACCAGCATAAAAAAGTTGCCAAGCCCTTGTAATTTTAAAGCAGCCATTTCACAATCACTTGGGAATTCTTGTCTATTTTGTGCAAACATTTTAGGCAGATGATACAAATGACCTGACCCTGAGCAACACAGATATTTAAGGAATGAGAGAGCAGACTTAGCCTTTGACTAAAAAAATGTCATATCTATTAGACTGAATGATTCTTATGAATCATCAAGAGTCACACTGGGGGAAGTCAAAAGGTTACCAGTTAGGTGCATTACAAAGTGCCCACTTAAAGCACATACAATACTTTATCTGGGTAGTTCTCTCCACTTAGCTAACCAAACACACAAAAAAGAAACAAGCTGATTAGGGCTGACCTAAGTTTTCAACAATCATGAACTGATTTACTGTGTTTGATCTTTCACAAGCTTAGCATATATTCATGCTGATGTGAATAGCCACCACTCTTCTTTCTCCTTTTGAGACACTTCTCATCTTTCACTTGGCAATAGACAATTGCCAAATAATAGAATAGCAAAACTGAAAAGAGCAAGAACTGAATGCCTTCCCAGCAGCTCACAACTGAATAGCATAACTGGTTATTTTGCAACAAAAGACATCACATAAATTGACCCAGAATAAAGATAACTGCATTTAACCAGTTGTCAGTCAGATGATGGTCCCCACTTACCTGCTGTGGAAGTTCACTGATTAGGTACTGAGCAAATTTTTGCAACTGGTCTCTTTGTAGCCGAGACAAAGACTCAGAAACAGGTGCTCGTAAGCACACTGCAGATGCCTGAAGAAAGAAAAGGAGACACAAACTACCATTAATGAAGCTGTGTCCACCAAACTGATGAAGTGTCACAAACACTTGCTATGCTGATGCATACATACCATGCTTGGTCTTGATGGCCAATTATTTTTTCTCTGAAATTATGTAGCATGTTGCAGATAAGATGCAAATAAGCTGTCTAGGCTTTATAAAAACTGGTTTTAAGGGTTTTTTTCAAGGAAACTGATGTAACAGCTGTGCTTAAGATCTGTTGTTGCTAGCAATTGCAGAAATACTGGCAGAGACTTCACAAACAAACCTCTAAAATAGGACATTATCCCTTAAGCTTCTGGCAAATGAACCAGCTCTGTGGGGGACTGTTTCACAGAATCACCACCATCTCATTTATCTCTTTAGAGTTTCTTAATTCAGTCTAAAAATCTCTTTCCATATCTTAGAACAAATTAGATTATAAAAAAACCTCACCACTTGCTTCTTAACCTTTTTCACTCTACATAACAAAAATGTCTCACTTAAAATTTAACCCATACACAGTCAAGAGCAGTTTGATAATAAGACTCTTCTGATACTATCTTGTCTACATAGAGCAACATATCTTCACTTGTAACTTACTACTGTCAGAAGTCAGTTTTTACAAACACAAAAATACTTTCACTGTCACTTTTCAGGCAGAGAAAGGATTGGAGGCAAAAGAATGATTTTTATCTTACACAGGGTCCAAACGTTGAGTGTAAATAATATAAATGACACTTTAGTTTTTAGCCTCATTCTCCATATCCACCTTTTAAAACTCAAACTAAAAATTCAAAGCAGAAACTGTTTTTCTGCCAGCTGTCCAGTCCTAAATACAGAAAGTATACCAATATTCTGATTATTTCACAAGAGTATAAATTTAAGCCAATTACACTTGTCCATTGTGAAATACTAACAAGCTTCAGCAGGTTATTAGAACTTATTAAAGAATCTAGAGTTGATCATAAGCATGGTAGCTGTAAAATGTTCTGTGACAGCAGAAAATCTTCTGTTCTTACCATAATCAAAACTTAATCCTTTGTGCTTCTCAGCTTCCCAAATTCAACTGTATGCAAGACCAAACTCTCAACTGGTTGTATTTCATGTCGATTCTACACATTTTCAACTGAAGTTGGTTAGGATATAAAATGCCTACTTTTTGCTCTATGGAAAGCTACATAGAATTAAAGCAGTCAAATAAAAACATAAACCTGACTGCTTGAAATCTTCAAGTCCAAATGACAGTTACCTCAGTAAGTGTTAAAATGAACTGGTGAACATAAAGGCCAACAGTGTTCAAAATTACTTTCCTTCTGCATCTGATCAAATAACATAAAGAGTGAACTTTCAAATCCTGCACTTACAAAGACTTTATTAAAAGAAACTATTCCACTAAGTAAGAGTGACCTTCCATTCGTCTTCTTTTCAGAAATAATGAGTGATTTTAGCATTTAAATGAGAAATAGGAAGGGGCCAAAAAGCACTTGGTATCTACCCTTAGAAATCTGCACATTACCAAAGACAGTCTGCAGTTTAGGGCCTCACACAATTCAGCCTGCAGACCGCAACTGTGAGCAGACATCTGCACAGTCTGTAACCAAAAGGAGTGCCAAGAGCCATTGCCCTAAAGAGAGTGTGTGTTGCACAGAACTGCCCTGAGGAGTGCCCGGGAGAAGGAAGGGGAAGCAGAGCTGTGCTGGATGCCTACATTGTGGATGCGGAAGAGGCAGAGCGCCACGACGTGAGCGCACCACTTGGCCCCGGCGCCGCAGGTGCAGCTGCACGACGTGATCCGGCACCGGTCAAACATCACCGCCACGTTGTACGCGCCCTTGGGGGGCACCATCTGCGGGGGCACCACAGTGGCACTCAGATGGAAGCCTGTGGAAATTCACAAGTGCAAAGTTACTCTTCAGGTATTTGGGGAAAAGGTTCAGCCAGCACAGAAACACAGGTATATGCTATTTAAACACTGAAACAATGTCTGGCACCAACATCCACGTAAGGATGAACATGCATCTAGAGTCTCCAGTACTTCTTTCTTCCCAACCAACTATGCCTAAACATTAGCAGAGAAGCATAATGTGTTGTAAGAGACTCCAACATACCAGCTTGTAATACATGAATTAATTTCTCTTATTATTTAATAGAGAAAAGCAGAAGTGGATAAAGTCATCCCTGAAAACGGTTAGGTTTTGTTTACAGGGTCAAAGCTAGACTATACATACACATTTTAGGCATAACCTCTGTGCTAACTCTGGCAGCAGTGCAGAACGGGCCGGGTGACTTATTCAGAATTATTTCCAAGTCAATCAATTTTCACAATTTCAGTCAACTAAAAAAGGCAGTACTTAATCTGAACACTTACTTTCACTTTGTGGCTCCAGAAACTACCCATTTGTCATCAGTTATGCACCTCCTTGCAATTTTGTTAATATCCCTTTTTTACAAATCATGACCTCAGAAAAAAAAACCAAAACCTCTTGCTTAGACTAAAACAATGGAAAGGAGAAATTTTAGGAATAACACTTGAATCTAGCCCCATTAATCAGTGACCATAAACAAATAAATTACGACAAAGGACTTCAAGAAGGCTTAGCTTCATGTAAACTCATGAACAGTGCTTATGAATTGTACTCATAACGCAGCTTCCTCTGGAGATGTTGCTCATCCAGAGGGACACGTATGATCAGGAAAGGGCCAGCAGCAGCATGGATTATCTACCTGTCTTGAAGGTGCCTATCAGCAGTTAGTAATCCTCTACAGCAATGAGTATCAGCCTCAGAACCTTTCTGCTAATCTGGAATTCAGTTTTCACAAAGCACAGAAAGCACCGGGGCATCAAAGTCATAACCAAACTTCAGTCTGGCTTGGGATAGATAATAGCTTTTCCATCAGGAGGACAGTAGTGTGGATTTATAATGTACTTCCATAAGTTTTTATTATGATAGTGTGAGATAATAAAAATAATGGTGTTCAGGAGTGCACATGACCTACTAAATTTATTCCATTTAAAATAATGTGCATCATTCTCCTCAAAATATAATCCCCATACCAATACAAATTTTCTCTTACCTTGCTTAACCTTTCTATTTGTCCGGTTCACCACAATTCAAATCCTCTCCCTGATGGGAGTGATTAATTTGATTAGTACACATAATGCCATCCAAATTCTTCAGCCATTTTAGCAATTGGAACAGAATCAAAACAAAGGAAGGCATTCACACAACATTACTGCACTGCTTATTACCAGATACAGTTCTAATTTATGTTCCACATTTGGTTAATACAACCCAAACAGTTCAGCTAGTCCTTCTGTTAAACTAAAAGCAACTCAGAGTAATGCTCTGACTTTCACATAAGCAAATTAAGCATTTCATGAGTCGGAATTGTAGCAATTCTGTTACACTGCAACAAAAGAAATATACAAAAGGTGTTAGAGAAGACTGGATTCCAGCTCAAGCCCCTTCCATGACATTCTTCTTTGTATATGAAGACAGTTAAATGATAATGCAACAAGGGAACAACACTTAAAAAATGAGACAAAATTTAAAGAGCTTAGCATGACATATCACAAGCTTCAAATCAATCTGTAGCTTGACAAACATGTCTGACACTTACAATGCTAATTCAAGCAGTACTGCCCAGTTAATTCTTTTGCAACACCAATCTTGCGGTACTTAACAATTGTTTGTGGGCTGGCACAGGAAAGTATATGAGGAAAGCAATCTGGAATATAATTACTGGTTTCTTTTACCAGGAAAAATTAAAAGAATCACAGAATCTTTGAGGTTGTAAAAGACCCCTTAGGATCATCTACCTAAGCATTAACCTGGCACTGCCACATTCACCACTAAATCATGTCCCCAAGTTCCACATCAAGTCATTGCAACATGGCTTTCTTCATCACTGTTGTGATGTAGCAGCAGTTCTGATGCCCCTACAACAGTAACAGAAAACATACATCTCTGCTTAGAGCTCAGGAACTTTTGGGAAAAAAATGGGGAAAACAAGAGCTGAACAAAAGCTTTTACATGGAAGGCATTTTTGGACAGTTGTTTGTTTTAAACCAAGACAGCAGAACCTCTAAAAAGTGGAGACACTATTGAAGGAGAAGCCAAGTTAGAATCCAAACTAAACCTGCTGCTGCCTTCCTCAGATGTTAAAAAGAAACTAAGACTATGATAAAAAAGAAGTCCCTGAAATCTACAACACACCTGTTTAAGAACAGCAATAATGTCTTCAGTGCAACAACGTGGGTATATGACTGCTACAAAGAGAATGGAGGAAGAAGGTCTACAAAAGCCAATTCCATGTGTATATACAGTAGAAAGCTGTAAAAAACTGGGGGTTTGAAATGTAGTGAAGAGGTGCTACTGTTCAGAAATCACAGATATGGATATGCATGCAGACAAAATTACTAAGATTATTTATGGTTAAAAAATAAATCTTAGACTACAAATGGAAATGGGACAAGAAGAGCACAAAGCACAAGTCAAGATTTTTCCTACTGAACACAGTATCAAAATGCACTGCTCAATCCCTCTCCAAATCAATTCCCCCCTCAAGGGCTGCTTGATTTCCTGGGCTTCCTTTCCCATTTGTCAGTGTATGAAACCCAACACTTCAACTACACAACTTAAAATCCTTTGCAGTGGACAAATGAAAATACATTCACCCCCTTCTCTGCTGCCCAGGTTCTGGGCTGCTATCTATGGAGGAAAAAAACCACCACAATTAGATACAGTTCCTCTCCTAAGGACAAGGCAACCTTACTATTTAAACTAAGTTTCTTCCTTCCCTTCCACACACATAATCCTTTGTCAAGAATCACAGTTGCTTCTATATGTCCTTGAGAAATTTTTCCCCCTGTACCACTCCCCACCTCCTCTTTTTCCCTACTCTTCTGCTCCCCCAAACACAGGTTTTGCATTAATATTCCCAGCCTTTGTTCACGTACATTGCTTTACACCTCCTCACCTTTTTAATGTAGTACTGAAACAAGTGCTGACCCCCAAGTGCTGCCATCTCTTTCTCTTTTCAGTATCCCCAAACCTTTATAGCACATGTCCCTTTTATTCACTTTCTGAGAGCTCTTTACCTAAATTTATTCATTTCTCTCATCACTGAGAGTTAAGTACTCCTGGTTCTAATAACTAAACAGGCCCACAGAAGCTTCTATCCCTCATCACATGAAAATACAAGAAATTTCCTAAATTTTCTTCTCAATATTATACAGTTTTTTTATATTATCATTTTTCTTATTAGAACAGGCTTGGTTCCCACATGCCAAATAATAGTCTGATTCTGAAGCTCACACTTGCAGGAAAAAAAATCTGCATGGGATTGACACAGCCTACCTTGACATACTAGTAGTACCTTTATTTCACATAATGCCTTCTGGTCAAATAGCTGCCACTGACAAAGCTATCTCAATATTCTTCTTTGCTTCAAAGGATTTAATGAAAAAAACAGAATCCAATTCTTTGTATAGATAAAATTAGCTTCTATAGCCAAAATACATGAAAAGAACAAGACAGTAGGAGAAGCTATAAAAGGTACTGTCCAACAAGAAGGATTTCCATCTGCCAAAATACTACATGAATAACTGTACAATTAATTAAACTCTTTTGTTACAAAAATAAACCTAGCAAACTTCCTCTGTGCCATACATGTACTTTAGGCATTGGTCATTTGATCAGACAACTAGAATGTCAAGTTCTCTTTAGCAATGAAGAATTTAAGCATTATGGAGAAAAAGGTATCCTATACAGTTTTTTGAAAAATTCTAAGACACATTAAGGATCAGAACATTTCTGACCATTTCACAGCTGGGCTGGTTGAGGCCAAAATAAAACATAGCATTTAGCTCCACACATTACAAAGAAGACATGTGGCAGGGAGTTTCAGCTAAGATGCCAGAAAAGCTTGTTTTGAGACACGGTCATCGCACTGCTGTCCCACTGCAGATATGCTTTTGGGACTCTAAGTATCTAGAGACGTGGTGCTGCACTGTCCTTACCTATCTGGAGAGGGTCTTTGACAGCCCTGACCCGGAAGAGCTGCTCCCCTCGCTGGAACTCATCTGCACTGCCATTCGCCAAGCACGAGTACAACCTGCAAGACACAAACAGAACCTGTCAGGACCATCTGCTTTTGAGAAACTTCACAGCATTATCCTCTTTGCTGACTTTTTCCTCTGGCTTTTGAAAAAACCTTGCTATCTTGAATACAAAGTCTAGGTCTCTCCTGCCATTTCAACATTACAATTCAACCACAAAAATCATTCGTCTCTTCCTAACTGGGTTTGTGTATAGCCACCGGCAGTTTTAGGAATTTCCACCTAAGGCTCTGAAATATAAATTCATTCATAAGCTAAAATTAAGCCTTCATATAGTATAGTATAGTTCAAGGTCTAATGTTAGCATGCCACAGTAAAAACTCCTTCTAGACTAATTATCTGCATGCTCTTGTGAGGTTTTTTTATATGTGTGTTCATCAGAATAATGAGCATGTACAACCAGCTGGCTTGCTCTATTCCCTAGTAGGTGATCTTACATCAGTACTCCTGAACTATCTCCCCCAACTGATACCTGAACCTTAGACAAACATATCCAACAACTTTCAGCAAGATTCTTTCTAAAAGAGTGTAGTATCACTACTTTGCAACAAAATTCTGAATGCACAGTTACATGGGTAGACCTCCTACAACATAAAAGCTTCAGCAAAGCTTAGAAATAGATCTAAAGGCAGAAAATCTTTGACTATGTAGTCACATAGTTAATGTGGAAGCATAAGAAATATAGTCATCTGACTATATCAATTCTGATCACTGATGTATTCAGCAAATTCTGGTTCTCCTACTTACACAAACAAAAGGATTGCACAGCACACTGAGCAAGCCCTCTTTGACAATTTCTGAGCCCAGTTAAAGCTCTGACTCCAGCAACAGGTTCAAATTGGAAAGATGATTTTGTAAGATTAACATAAGGACAAAACTCCACAAGCTAGCCTAGCCTACTGTTAACCAAATTAAAGGATGCATTTATTTTTTTATCCTTTACACATAGAACCTAGACATCTACGTGGTTTTCCTGGCACATATGCAAGGCAGCTCACCTCAGAATAAAACCCCATATCACAGCATATCCCACAGTAATCTATCCATGTATTACAAAAGGCACATGAGAGCCACAGAAGCACCAAATACACAGGACATCAAAAGGACAATGATTCTCCTCAAGTGAACAAAATCTTTTCTTAAGCATCAGTGAAAAATAAATAGTATTTATTACCTGATATCCTCCTCATTTTCTGGGAAACTCCAGAAGGCGATTCGAAGCTGCAGTTGTTCAGGCACTGGAGGATAAACTTTCTCCACCACCTCAAATGGAATGTGAAATGCAACCTGTTTTGCAGAGAGTTCCACCAATGGGATCACCAGCCCATCTAGAAAGACAAGAAACAAAACACAATTAGCCATTCAGAGAACAAAACTTGTGAGAGGCTAAAGAGGTCAAAGCTCTTCCACCTTCTCTTTTATCTCACGTTAAAGACCATTTTTGACAGATAGTAAAGTCAGCACAGAAATCTTTTGAAGAGTTTTGAAGAGTTGTCTGTCAGCTCTGTGTTTGTTTTCAACCACTCAGGGCACAAATCCCAAAAAACAGTCCTTGGCCAAGAGAGCTGCATCAGCCTAGCACTTTGTCTCCTGCCAAAACTGACATTGTTCAGAAAGACTTAAGGTAACCAAGTATTTTCCCACACATTTCTGTCACAATGTGGCAGCAACATCCCCTGAATTCCAATAGTCTACACAAAGAATTAGTCCAACATATATGCACAAGCAGCAACGGAATGGTTATCCAAGAACTTTAGTGTTGACTTTTTTTGACAACGCTCAGTATTCACCTATTTACAAGGTTTTTATTTCAATTAATATTTGTTGGTTTATTTCCTTCACCACCACCCTTCATTTGATATCTGCCTTTATACTTCAAGCACCTTACAGAAGCAACTGGGAATTTACATGTCAGTGCAGTGCTGACTACACAAAGCTCATGAGGATCTTAAGGCAGTAAGAGCTTTATATAAATATATTTAACCATCACCTTTCTACCAAATTAACTCCACTTTTATGGTTTTTACCCACAGATGAAGATTTCCTATCATCTGGCTACAGAACCCTCATGTTTCTGCTTTGCTCTGACCCAAATTACACTTTATACAAAATGCCAGACTTGTCATATCTGCAAGTACATGCATCCCTGCTGTACTGAGCTCACCTCCTGATCCATCACTACAGCAGCCTTGGTTGCCCCATCTTCCAAACCCTGATGCCAAACCCCTAATTAATTCAGATATTCAATGTTATGTCTCTTCGCCTCCCTCACCAGCCACTAAAACATGACTGGAAGCCAGGACATAAACCAACCTGGCATTCAGCTTCCCCTCCACACCAGCCTCCAGACAGCATATCCAAGGAAAACTTAAGCCCTGATGTGAGTAAGCACTTTCTCACCCTCTGCCTAGAGACACCCTCCAGTCCCAGCAGCTGGGAAAGACAGGAGAGGAGAGGGCTTTGAAAATGCATGCACACAGCAAAGCAGCCAACATCTCCCCCAGCACTGAGCAGACCCAACAAGCAAAAGGATTACATAAGTATGGAAAAAAACATCAAACATCCACATTTAGGATTTTTTTTTTGCAGTGAAATTAGATTCATTAGTTACTATTCCATTCTCCCAGATAGAGTCAGTCTTTTGCCGTCAGGGTTGGTTCTCCACCACCAATGATTTTTATGTTATAGATCCAGTCTCTATTTTACAGTGCTATAATCCCCTTCACAAATGTGAGAGAAGCAGCTTATAAAAGGAGTGAAATTGGAAAAAGATGTGCCCCTTTCTCTACAGCTAGCAGATAAACAAGCTTTTAGCAGAAAACTAATTTCATTTCCACATTTGACAACCAAAACAGGTGTAAAGCCTTTAATCAAGTCACTAAAAAATATACTGCTTTTAATTAGTCCCTAAAAAGTGTACTGTTTCTAATTAGTGCAACACAGTCAAATTAATATCATTCCTGCTACTACAGTAGTAGTAGATACTGCAGAAAGTCCAAATTGAGGCACTTTCATACTTGAAATTACTCTGAGCAATGAAAGGAGAGGTATTTTGCATGGTTTAAAATGCATTTCTTCTATAGAGGTACTCTACTCAGTTATCTCATTACACAATACTAGAAAAGAGATTAACACCTAAACAACCTCTACAAGCTAAAAGGCTCAGAAAATGATGTCAGTATTGACTGAAACACCTGTACATTCTTTTGAGAGCTGCAAGCCTTCAGCCTGGATGGTATTCCTTTTTACCATTCCTTTCTATAAAGATCTGGTGCTGGGTATGAAGGTTAGATTAGAAATACTACAACAGAGACCTCATCTGCTCCAGCACAAGTCTAGCACAAGCCAGTCAGCTTGACTTTAATAACTGTACAAAGTAAGGTAAGGTAAGGCTGACTTGGCACTGAACCCATTAACTGATTCATCAGCTGTACCGTGTCAGTAGTAATGAGCAGAAGACAGGTGGCCAATTATGTGGCATAACTCAGAGCACACAGCTGAAACCTCTTGGGAATAAGGTGAAAGCAGTAAAACCTGCAGGGGGAAAAAACCAACCATCTTACTTATAAGACCATGCATGGTTCTAAAGTTCAGAACTTTCAAGAAGGAAAAAGAGAGATTAAAAAAATAGTAGAAATTAACTGAAAAGTAGAAAACAATTTGTCAATCATACTCCAAGGGTGTGTGAATTCACAATAGCTACCCTGGCACACATGTAAATGCCAAAATGAAAGACGTTAAAGTGCCCTAAGTTTCAAGGAGGTAGTCACCCATGTAGCCAAGGTGAGACAACCCTAACTGCAATATGGCTCAGAGCAGTCTTAGAGGGTCTTTTCCTTTTTTACTCCTGTAAAGTCAGCTGGACAGTCCTACTTTGGTGCTAAAACTAGACTTCAAATACTCTCATCTGAGTCCCAAACAAAGAGAGATCTATTCAAGAAGTTTATTTCTGGATACACAAATCTTGGGTTGGTGGATTTATACCTACTTGTAGGTAGATTCATACCCACTTGTACCAAGAGGTATTATCAATAAAACAGACAAAAGGTACTCTCAGGTTCTATAATAAATATTTTAGCAAAGAAGGAAAAAGGAAGTCTGCTAGAAAAGTAAAGGAGAAAGCACCACAGCTTCTGCTCATAAAGCAAAAATAAGTATAGGAAGGAAGACTGCAAATTTAATATTAAAAAAAATTAAATAGCAGTGAAGTTAAACTCTTGAGACAAAACTATCCAAGGGAGAAGATAATTTTAAATTGTGGAGCAAAATTAGCATGAATCGCTATTTGTTCTTGGAAGCACACATGACCCAATCAGAAGAAAAAGCACATTTAAAATCTTGGAAGAATAGAGTCACAAGTAAAGCATAAGCAACCTGAAACAATTCTCACAGGCTAAATGACCAAGAAAACCCAGGTCTGGAAGGGATTTTGAGAAGCCATCTAATCTATATCTCCTAACCAAAATGCAAGATCAAGCATATCTGAACCATTCTGAATAAATCACACCCCATTATTTACCATCACACAACATGCAGCTTTCATGAGGACTACCTGCCCTTTTTGCTACTGTTTTGCATGAATTACAGGTTCAATTTTTACAGCCATTTTGTAAAAGCTGAAACCTTGCATAGATGTAATTATTCCTGCTGGAACAACAACAACAACAAAACACCTGACCCCAAAACAGCCAACACAAGCTGTGCACACAAACCTGCAATTTCACCAGCAGAACAACTTCTGTGCCAGCAGGACTTACCACACAGAGATGAATGCGTAGCAGTTGCTTAACCTTTCCTATTAGAGAGTAGGCTGTAATAAGGTGCAGCCAACAATTACTCATAAGAACAGATCATGTTCAAAATGATGTAGCAGTATTCCTTCAGCAGAGTAACCGAAAAACAGAGAAGAAACAGCTGGAATAATCAGCAGAACAGGACCGTGAGAATACCGAAGAGCTATTAAAACACAACAAAGAAAAAGCAACTGGGCTAAACACTGAATGTATCTGTTATCAGGTTATTTCCATTGATTACTTTCATTTGATACACATTCTAAAAGTAAAGTATACATACAAGTGAATGAATACAATGCAAGTGAACAAAACTCACAGCAAGAGATAAGACACAGTACAAAGACAGGACACATTGCTTTCCCTAACTTTAGAAAAATGGCATTTTAGGCTACATTCTCTTTTAAGAGATGAGTCTACAGCTTTGATGTTACAGCAATCCCTGGTCCCTATCTGACCTTTCGCCTCACCTTTCTCACTGGCTTCACTCCTAAATGTAACAAAGAGTAACAATGTAATGTAACTATACACAGAACAAGAAGATGAAGAAAATTAAGTGAATCACCTGTGATATCAAAAGCTAGTGAGAACAGTAAAACTAAGAGGAAATATGCAGAGTTCAATCTTGACTGGTGAAGGAGGTATGGGGAGGGTGTTACAAAATCTGTTTTACAAATCTCATTTTAAAAATAGTAAATAACACATTGCTTTTTACAGGATTTCCCATGTAGAAACATAAAACTGTTACTGTAGAATGCACATACAGGATTTCTGCTTGTTTAGTTTAACTGCCTGTCAGTAAAATGCCCCTTGGCTTAAGCCAGTGATACACTGTCTCTCTGATACCACTTAAAATCAAAATGTGCTGACAATTCTCAAACAGGCAAGCAGAGGAAGCATTGCATTTAATCATAACATACATAAACCAACTCTTTAAAAAGATTTGTTTTCTTACTGTTTTCTGTACATTTCCTTCTAAAATTCTGCTGTTGGTTTTAGTTTATTCTCTTGCTCTTTTTTTTCTTTCTAGACATTTATTCTGAGTTGATGTCTTTAAGAAGTAGATGCCAGAGAAATACAGTCCTTCAGGGCTCAGACCTGGCAAGAAATATCAGAAAACATCACCTTTGTCTTTAACTCTGTAATACTTGAGGGTGAATGCTGTGAATGTATTTTTAAAACAGTTTCCCAAGGTGAACATTGCAAAATGACACACAAGCCTTTTAATTAAAGATGCACTTGTTTATTGCAAACAAATTATATCCAAGGCATTTAGGCCATTTATACTTCTTTTTCTTCTTCCATTTTACCATATAATCGGCATCTTATAAAAGCAACATGTCTATTAAAAATAGACAAAATCCATCTCTGAACTGCAGATAAGCTACATAGTATGTACCAGAAGCATTTTGCAAAAGTCTGAAAATAAGATACTTTCTCTTGCTTTAAAGGTATTTCTCATGCAAAGCTCCATCCAAAAGGCACATGAATTTTAGTTCCCTATTCAAAGAGGTGTTCATTAAGAGCAGAACTGATAAATGGATCACAGACACACCACCACAGTTGGTTTTCTATCACACTAACTTTTTGCCTCATTAAGTTCCAGCCCTACAAAGTCAACAAAAAGGGAACATCAGAAGGGTTGAACTAACATCCTTGCAGCCTACATAAGCAGTAAGGGTCACAAGACACAGTTCTGCTTCACATCTGCTTGCTGCTCTGTGGCTTTCAAGCACAGACTTGTGAGAGGAGTAGTAAATACTTACTATACAGTTCCCCAAACTTCAGGCAACATTATTAAAAAACACAGCCCATTTACAATGCACTAGGTACATAATATATAGAAATGATGGAATATTAAGAGCATCCTTGAATAGTCTTAGGATTACAATCCTGGGAGAAAATCAGACTAAGTAAATTTAATTAAGGTTCATGGTCCAGTCACAAACAGGACAGCTGTGTTTTCAAAGAGATAGAGGAAAAGTTCTCCACCTAAGTGGAAGAGATTTTTCAGCTACTCTGTGCCTGTAACTCTTGGAACACAGGAAGTGTTGTGAACCACAACCACCAAGCTCCAGAAGAAAACTACTTAACATAAAAACACAACTGAAATAACCAACATAAACTTAAAAATTTCAAAGAAAGAGAGGTAACATAGAGGTAACAAGCACTGAAAACAATTCAACTACTTACCTTTAAACACCCATACCAAAATGGGTCCAAGTAAGGGGAGAGAGGATTTGGAATAGAAGAGTGGAACTAAATTGAACACCATGAGAAACTTCCATTGTAAAGGCTCACAGATGAACTGCTGGAGCAGCTCTGAGGCTATACCATACAGCAAAAGACAGATCAGCTACACATATGCTGAGAGTAGACCGTCCAAAGAAGCACTGTAGATAATGAAGAAAACCTGACTCAAGATGGCCTTTTTCAGGCCAGTATTCAGATACTTACAACTAGGGATTAATTTCTCTTCAAAAGATCATCAATCTCTCAGCTGCATATGATCTCTTCAAATCCCACAGCTGATCTCAGTGGTGTTCAATGAGAACACACTCATCACAGACTGCTTCAGCTCAGCTGGAGATGCTGGGTTCTTACAGCAGCCCAGCAGGCACAAGGACTGAGCAGACACCAAGAAGAGGTACCACTTTCTTCTCCCACATACAACAAGGGAACAAAACCAAGAGGCAAGACAAGGGGTGAGGACCCTGAAGCTGAACCAAGACCCTCCTGCATCCGAACCTGGCAGGTGAATGGACACAGGGAGCTGCATCTGCACCCAGTCATAGTCCAGCTTGACTACAAGCAGAATGAATGAAGCATCTGAAAACCACAAGACACAAGGCAATATTCAAATACTGACTCCCAGCTGTCTTCAGTTCGCTGGTTTCAATTCCCCTGCTTCAGATTAATAATTCCACGCCATTTTGTACAAAGGGAAAAAACCCACAACGCTCCTTTGTAAGAAAAAACAAGCAAACCACAGTATTGCTAAAAAGTAGAAGTTTTTCTTTCACAGGTTAAGGAAGCTAATGCGAAGATACAGGCTCCTGATTCCCCAACTATTTGTGCAGCATCAATCTTAAGAAAAAAAGCAACTTCTTTACACTGAAATACTTGCTGTACCGAGCTATACTTGTTTCTCAGATAATACACACCCCAAACAAATTCCCTGCAAAACACCTCAGCATTCACAAAGCCAGCTGCAACAACAAATGGAGAACAACAGTCTTTGGTGGAATTCACCTGTGTGAGTTTTTCACACACTGTGACAGATCAAGAGGGTTAGACAAGACAAGAACAGGGATCAAGTGATGGAGATAGGATGCTACACATCCTACTGCTGACTTACTGTTAATCAACCTTGCTCAGAACACAGACTAGAGGGAACATTCTGACCTGAGGGCTCCCTTGGTTTTGTTTTCTCTTAATGTTTCTGTACTTTTAAAATATCCACATACTCATGGCAAGCAAGCACAACTAAAGAATTGATCTAGCAAAAGCAGCAAGGACAGGACACTGTAATGCAACCCTCAAGTATTTCAGGCAATTAGCCACAGGAAAAACTCTAAAAATATGGTTTTATCCAAGAGGGTTGTATGGCAGGATGATATTCTCATCATGGAAGAATGAAAATATTTATATACACACACACACATATACACATTTTTTAAAAATCAAAAAACATATTCATAGTGAGAACTAAGTGATCAACAAATGAGCAAAACGCTCTGGGGAACAAAGCAAGAGACACTTTGAATCACAGGTACACTAATTTGTTCACAAAAAGAAATCAAACAAGAAACTAGCGGGATTATTTGGTTTTCTTTTTCTGTCTATGCAATTCACTCATTAAATATGCACATTAGCCTTCTTACTGCCTGTAAATAGTGCAGAACTCTCAATTAAAAATTCAGGCTTTTTTAAAATTGAGAGACAAATCTGCTCCTCTTATTTGCTTTTATCTTTCTCCTTCTCCATTGCTACTAGCCCCATAAGCTTACTAACAGCACTAAAACCCTAATAGGATCTGTGCTTACAAGACCTTCTTATATCTCTTATTTCCTCAGCGAGAGTTATGCAACTCTGTCTGATCACATAAACATTTTGCAGCAGTAAAATGACATTGAAAATTATGTCAATGAGTTGCAAATGCAGAGATGTAGGACCATGTTGAAAGCAAAAATAATTTGGGGGAGGCCTACACCAGCCCTAAGCCACACAATGACATTTTATGTATAAAACAGTTGAAAAGATGAATAAGCAACATAATTTTTTCATTAGCATTTAATGGATAACACTGATGAGATTCATAGCCACAAACCATTAAAAAAAACAGATCCCAGATGGGCAGATTTCTGCAGTTTCCAAAGTAGGAAACTTCACACTTAACTGACAAACTGCAGCACTACACAAATTCCATTACAGACATCACAACATTTTAAGAATGGCAGTTTTTTTAACCCAATGCAAAAAGGGCTGTTTTATCACAGGAGGGTGTCCAATTCACCCACAAAGTCTCTGCTACCTGCAGCAAAAGCCATAGCAGAGTCAAATTTCATCTGAATGCAATTTCTGCAAACTGCTTAACAATACATCACAAACAGCTCCTATGTGTAAGTCAAAATATTTAATGGCTCAAATTATCTTTGGTTGCAGGATTTGGACTGCCCTTCAAAATGAGAGAAGTATATTCTTTAGCTGACAGCATATACATATCTCCTGGACTCAGGACTTCTGCCTCCAAGATGAAGATAATTTAGGAAGCTATAATTAGTTCCTTCTATAAGGCAGGCCTTAATATACATTAAAATATCAGAAAAACAATACTTGTATTTTATTAGCACACAAGCCCTGTAGAATTGCAGAACACAAATGATTGCAGATTTAGAGGGTGAGTGGGTGGGGAATCTTTTCAAGTGTCAGTAGTTCTAAATCTGCTAAGGCTTGCAGTTCCCTTCTGCACATTTCTGACAAACCCACTTCACTATGGTTTTCTACAATCACTCTCTGTATGTATACAGAGTTAAAAACCCCACAACTGAAAACCAACTGACTTAACTTTGCCCACCTGTGCAGAAATGACATTACCACAGTGTTAACATTGATCAGAGAGACTGCACCTCAAAACAGTTTTTGCTAATGAACCTGAGCCCCCAACAGAGGAAGAATGCCACGCTCAGCACAATTCCTGCTGTTTTAATGTTAGACTGATTTAAAACTATTTTATCTTTAGATCATTACTTTTAAAGTTACGTCTTTAAGCATTCCAGTGCCATGCCAACTCCTGGTAACACCTTCACTTGACTTCATGAGTCAAAAAAAGCCCTAGAAAAAGGAAAGCTGGTTAGGTTTTACAATGGTTAGCAATAACTGACCAGAGAACTAAAACTCAGAAGATGCACAATGTCTGTTTAATCCAACATTAAGATTTCTAACACACTAAGAATTTAAAGAGGTGCATGTCTGAAAACTTTCTGCACTCTGAAGGTCAGCTGGCTGAAGAACAGATTCCCCTTCTTCTCTTACAAAAGCTCTCTGCATGATGTCCTTAAAGCATCATAACTACAACATTCTTACTATATTACAAACCAGATCTCTACAAAGAAGACCATTTTATTAACATCTTCAGAACTATAGTTCAAGGAAAATATAGAAAGCTGCAAGTTACATTTGGTAACAAAGAATATGTTTGATGAGGGAAAGGGAAAAAATCCATTATTCGTTTCCATGACTTCAGGACAGGAACATCAGCACATTTCTCCAACACTAACTTGAAGTCCTAAGATCCAACTCACCTATGCTCTGCCTAATATTTCAAGATTTTGTTGCAAAGGTGTACAATGCACCCACAGAAAACATCTGCTCTGAGAAAATGTAAGGACCTCTTCACACAAAACTCCAATCTAGACCAGAAAGGTGTTTTTCCATCTAATTTTATTGCTAATCCTATGCAATAACTGTGAAAATCTGCACAAGGCTATGTTCATGAAATTGGAATATTCTATGGCCTTTTTTTTCAACTCTCACCTACTCTAACATGACTGAGATCCCAAAACTCTGATACCAGTATTAGGCAGGTAATGCAGCATTCCCAACTTGAGAATCACCTCTGAAAATTCAGACAAGAAAATTCTTATTTCAAACCTTTCCATTTCCTTCCCTAAAAAAATTTATTCATTTCATAAAAAGAGCAGCCTGGGCAAGCAACTGACAGCTGCTAGAAATCCTAAAATAAACAGCAGATTTTTGTAAAGCAAGACAGACAGTGCGACAAAACACTGCATTCATGCCAGTGCTGGCCAAGGTTTCACGACAAATTGGGCAGCTTGCATTCAAAATAAGTCTACAGCTGATGGAGCAGATTAGCTTCAGGCAAGTCATTTCCCCTGCACTGTTACTCCTTGCTCTCTCACCCCATGCAGAAAGAATTCTGTACAACCAGGATTGTGCATTCAGAGCACAGACATCAAACAGCTCCTGCCTCCTGAAAGCAAGACTCAGTATTACCAGTTATTCCCACTCCTGCCCCACACAAGGTATTTCAAAAGCTCAGAATTCAAAATTTTTTCCAGTGGCCTATGACCAAAAAAAAGCTACAAAGACCGACACAGACCAAATATTTTTCTGATTGTAGATGATGGAACACAAATATAAATCAAAGTCTGACTTCACCACAGCTGAGAATCAATCTCTATCAAGAAGTATGGATATGTTTTCAGACACAAAAGGAAGTCATACAAAACACCATGCAACCTCCACTACTTAGTGTGCTGGTCTCTACAGCACCATCCTTAGTAGCCATCTTTAAGTATAACATGCAAAATTAATTCCTAACCAGCTTTTTTCAAATGTCTAAATAAATGCCAGAACAGTATCACTTGGCCTCCAAACAAATGCACTGGCAAACACTGAAGAGGTGCATTTACTGAATGTATCAGCATGTCAGGAGGCCAATTTTTGGGTGGCTGAAGGGAAAGTTATCATCTGAAAAGAATAAAGGATAAGCATTCTCACCTCTAGAGTAAAAAAAAAATTAAACAACTGTCAGGAACTAGAAGAAGGTATCAACGCTTAACATCACCAAATGGAAACCAACAGAGGTTTAAATATCTATTTCATAAATACAAGAACTTAGATATCTAAATTCTTTTGAAAAAAATCTTACCTGACTCCTTTTTCTTTCCTTTGGTTTGGTAAAAATCTCCCCAAATCTAACCTCAGGCTTCATGCAAAGTAACAGAGCTCAGTCTGCAATGTCCTTCAGTTCCAGGCTGTCCCCCCCAGTCCCACGGCACAGCAGAGCAGTCCCAGCCTGTCTGAACCCCCCTGTTGGACACGAGCTTCCAATGCTGGCAGCACCCAGCCTGCCTTGAGCTCTCAGCCCCTAGCAATTACATTTTCTCCCACTCGAGGTAAAGTATTCATGTGATCATATGTTAATAACCAAGAGCTGGAGAGAGTCCCTCTTCTAACAAGAAATAAACTCCCTTCCAATTTCTCCCATCACCTGCAGGGAGAACAAAACAGGCTAAACAAAACTGGGTACAAAGGCACATATGAAGCAGGAAGGCATCTATAGAATGTTTACAGAGGAAGGGTTAGTTACAAGCATGTCTATTATTTTCAGTGCACAAAAATAATACCTAAAGCATCCCTGAAAACTGGGAGGCACGGATTAACTGCAGTCCATTGCATGAATTTGGCAAGGCAGATGAATAATATCTCCCAAGATCTTCCCAACATCACAAGACTGAAGCAAAGTCAACCATCTTCTCAAAATGTCCCCATGCACTACTGCTCTAAATGCAAGCAAGTAGTCAATGAAACTTGGAGAGATTTTAGGTCAAATACAACCTTCTCTGCAAGACATGCATAAAAAGCCTAAGTTACAAGTATTTTCACCCAGACCTCTGGTAAACAAATTTACCAGTTACATTTCTTTCTTCCTCCTGTCTCAGCATTCACTGACCTAAATATGAGGTAAGAAATGAAATTACAAGCAATATGCAATAGGAACTGTAAAGCGCTCAGGAGAATTGCTAAAAGATGCCCTACAGGTTTCACAAATGTATTCGCTTCTCAGAAAAATGGTAATTTCATTTGTACACCTATTAATTACACACTACCTGCAGGACTACCATGAAGATTCAATGTCAAACCCTGACCAGGTACTTTCACATTAGCAATCATTTCCTAAAACCATGGAACTTGGGTATTCAAGCCATCATTAGGCTATTCAATTAGCCTTGAGCATGGATTAACAAGACTTCATGTTGGTGCACGATCCAAAGGATGAGACAGATGTGATTTTACCACCATAAGAATTCCAGTACAGGGATATTAAAAAGAAAATAAAAATCAGTCACAAAAAGAATCAGTCTCAAGAATCACAACTGGTGATACACAAAGGCAAATGGGAGCATATGCAGAGAACAGTAAACCTGAAACAAGACACAGACAGATTCCATAAGGCCATACAATACCCAATATTCACAGGTTCAGAAACTTTTCTGCACTCAACCAAGAACCTCATTTTGTCACACACATTGACAAGATGCCATCAAGAATGGCCCTAATGCACACAGGCATTATTTTAATAAATAGCTCTAAGAAAGAGTCTAGATGGTATCTTGGTACTTTTATTTTAAGTCACTTTTTCTTTCCTTTTGACTGGGAGACATGCTCAAAGCAGCATCTTTAGAGATCTCAAGTCTAATGAATAGAAAAGCCACACTTAACTTTTTCCACTGGTTTATCTGTGGGGAGGTTTGGGGTACAAGCAATGCTAATTGACTTTTAAAAGATTGGTGTTTTCATGTTCAGGTCTCCACCAATGAATTATTCATGTTTACCAGTATTTCTGGGTAGCAAAGAACGATGGCCATCCGCTTAAATTTTTCATCTCTCTGGGCAGAGGAAGAAGCCAGACTCAGTGGCCCAGGCGTTCACCTGCCCACTGCTGCAATAACCCACCACATAAATGTCTTAACTTGGGAGAAAAAAGTACCCCTGGATGCCTCCCTGTAAAGACTAACTGCTTGCAGATAAATTCTGGGTAATATTTCTTTTATCATGCTACCTAGTTATATTTTTGTAAAAAAATGTGGACTTCTTTTTTTGTATTGTATTTGGTCTCCAAGGTCCCTCTTCTTCCTTCTGTCAACTGTGTTCTCCCTTCCAGCATCCAGCTTTTCTCCCACAAAAGGACAGGATTTCTTCTGAGGACAAATATTTTTCTTCCTCCCTCCATCTTATCAATTTATCCTTTCCCTTTCTTTTACAAGCCAATTTTTATCCCACAAGAGAAAAGAAGCGTGAAAGCCCTACTATATGTTCACAGTCACAAGATAAGCCTAGAAGACAAAAGAAAAGCTAAACAGTCACTGAGACACCAAGAAATACTCAGGTTCCCCTACTTCCAGCAGCTGAATGAGAATGTTAAGATTTTGTTCAAAGACACTACTCCTGCAATCTTTTCAGGTTTCCTCCTTCTGTGGAAAGACAATGTCTTAATTTCCAATTTTTTTTCTCACACCAGCAGAGATTAAGGTAAATACAAAAAATCAACACAAGCTTTTTCCAGCTTACATATGTTCAGCTTTTGCCTAATTGATACTGGTAAATACTGATGCCTTCATTTTTCTTTTTTTTTTTTCTTCCAGCAACCTAGAAACACTAGGTTGCTGGAAGAAAAAAAACACTAATAATGATTCATTGTAGAAGATATATTTTTAATAAAACTAAGTACTTTTCACGGCATCACTTTTTTCAAAACACATAATTCCAGAAGATTTTAATTAATAGGTATATTGCAACCTGACAGAGCTCCTTTGTTTTACTCTTTTCAAACAAAGACAGCACATTTCCAGCTGTATGGAAGCAAATATAGATGAACTAAAAATAATCAAAACAGCAAAGTTTCCACAAGCCTTGCCCATAATGTTTAAAGCACATGGGGAAATGTGGTCAAAGACATCACTTCCAGTCTTTTCTGTTAAAAATGCTACACAACTACCCACAGCCTTGCCAGAAATAAAGAAAAGATGTATCAAAGAACACACAAACTGTGAGAAGAATGAGAAACTTCTGACTGCTAATCTTACACTTAACTGCTCAAGACTACACAGCTTCAGAGGAGGCAATTTAAAAATGCGTCATATGGTATTTTGAAATTAGAATCAGTATTTCAAGTATTTTGTACATTCTGCACCACTGCTATTTAATGTTTAAAAGATAAAATTCTAAATGTAATATTTTAGCTAGTTAACACCTATGTGCTTTGACTTTTACTTCTGGAGGGTTCAGAAGGCTGTTACAAACCAGGAAGAGGGAGGAAAGTGCTTAATACACATAAAGTGCATTAAAATAAAGTTGAAAAAAATAGCTTCTAGCCATGACACTATTTTATATTAGTCTTATAACTGCTTTACATTCTTACACTTAGATAGGTAATCCAAAAAGCTGTTGGTCTGAAAGGAGCAATGAAATTTTAAAGACATTATTCAACTTTAGGAACCAAAGAATAAATAGGTTTTGATTCCGTGTTAAGTTTCTTATACAAAAACAAACAAAAGCTTCCAAATCAATTATTGATATTCTAAATAGACAAACATTTACTCCAGAGTTCATTAAAGTATGTAAACATCTTTTGAAACTGTACATTCCTTTTTTTCCTCTGGAACAAAGTACTGTATTACCTAGAACACAGAAAATTAAAGAGGAATGCTCTTTGCTCCTGGTTTGTAACTGGCATAAGAGACACTGCTCAAATCACCAATTTCTATTTCTCTTCCCTCAAAGGTACTGCTGGAGGAGGGAGAGAAGAGAGCTTTTGTGTGTTTGTTTAAAAGACTGCAAAACACAGGTTGACTTCAGAGAGCAGAGAAAAAAGGGCCTGGCCACAAGTTAACATGAGCAATGTGAAATCTACTCCCACAATTCATATGCTGAATGATTTTTACTTTGGCTACATTAATACCTCTAAACAAACTTTCCTAAGTTTGATCAGTTGACTTCTCATTTCTTCCTTCCTCACTAAAGAAATACAGACTGTACAGAAGGTGCTATTTTTGTGCATATAGGGTATGCTATGGATTTGTGCTGTTCCTCAGACTGAACTGGAACTCCAAAATTGTAGACTTGCATATTAAACCACACTTGACTGCTGGGTCTTCAAACACACAGATCATTTCACCATACTACAACTAGAAGCAACCAGAGCAAGAGGAGCACAGAATGTACAAGAGCCCAGCACAATTCTTGAAGCTAGGAGGACACCACCTATTGACCAAGCCTGCCTGGTTTCTTGAAGCTTCTTGAAGTTGATGTGAACTCATCAACTCAGGGGAAAAAAAATCCCTAACAGGGAGAGGGGGAGATAAAGAAAGGGATGGGAAACAAAGGCAGAGCACAATTCACAGTCTAGATCAAACCTGAACCCTTATTACACCTGTACCTCCCAGAAGTGTGAGCTGACTACAAAATCTCCCTCTTCATAGCAGAGGCACAAATAAAGCAGAAAAAAAAAGAAATCAGTTGTCATATACAGTAATGGCCAGTAACAAAACAACAGCAAACCACAGAGTGTCCATCTGAAGCTTCACTAGGCTCAAAGAGTGGACATACTTTGGGATGATACCAGCATTCTTCTCTGATTATACCAAGAGTCCCAAGAGCACACAGTATGAATTTGAAAGAGACTAAATATTCTTTCTGCTGTTTTCTGAAGTTGAACAAGGATTAGCTTGAATTTCTTAGTTAGTGGCAATCCTGAGGAAGAAAGAGTGCTCTTTATACTATTTATTCTTTTCCTGTACAAATTAATGAAAATCAGTCACTGTTATTTTACCAGCATAGACACTGCTCAGACTCTGCTCTCTGAACTGATCATACCTTCACCTCAAGCTCTGTATAATCTCTGCCAATGATTTTCTCTATACAGCTTGAAGTTCTGAGGCACTGTGCCCAAAACTTCACAATGTGGGTGCTCCTAACAGTTTGAAAGAACAAAAACTGTCTGCAGCTGGATAATGAGAATATTTTCCATGAGAGCACTACCTGCATAATTTCTTAGTCAAGTCTGAGGGGGTTCTGCAATAAAGTACACAATAATTCAAGTTTACAGTAAAGGAAAGGAAAAAAAGTCAAGTTTTCTCACTAGCTGCCTAGTGAATACAGATTCAACACAACTCTTCAGCACACTTTCAACCAAATCCACCATGAATGAATAAACACAAAATGAGTAAATATATTGTGAAGACACTATTTAACAATCCTAAAGTATTAATGCCAGCTTCCTAAATGTTTGGTAAATATTTATGCTTCAGAAACTGTGAAACAAAGGACTAAGGGTGGGAAAGAGCTTAGAAGCTTTCAGGAAGAAACAAAGGCACAGTGGGTTTGAAGAGATAATGAGTGTACTTGAACTCTTATTCTTACAAATTCTATCACAAAAATATTTATGTGAAGATAACATTAGATGTTTAAACATTTGCAGAAAGACTACACTTCAATTACCAATGAAAAATGCAACTGCTTTAAAGTGAGAAAGGCATGAGAGGATCATAATGGCTCCTGGGAAAGAACAGACTTGTCCAGAAAAGGGCAGAAAAGGCAGGTGGGTGCATTTGTCAGTAGCTGGGTAACAAATTGGTGGAATGTAATTTGATATCTAAGAAAAAGAGTTGGAGTTACAAACCAGCTCTAAGAGCCAGATAGTTCTGAACACACTGCAAGGACGCTGTACTTTCAAATATCCATTCACCTTAACTTCAGAGCAGAATCCTCTGTCTGTGTGTGCAATCAATGATGTATACAGGTAATGACTGGCCAAATGTCAGTTAGAAGCATTACACCACCAAAACTAAAAACACAAGGGGTAAAGCAAGCAATCAAGGCAGCTAACAAGAGAACAAGGCATTTGTAAAAAAAAAAAACCATTCCAAATCATCACAGGACTCCTGGTACGCCCAAAACTGACAGGTTTCCTCCAAGATTTCAGTGCAGGTGAATTAGTGGAGATTAAGAGCAGTTTCGAAATCTAAGGGCATCCATGAAGTGGACACAATGCATTCCTTCTCCACATTGGCAATTCTACACATAAGGAGAAAATTCCTTTCTAGAGTGCAGTATAGGAAGACTGTAAGAGGACTTTACCATAGCAGAAATCAAATGTGAGAAAAATCAACCAATTATAATTCTATTTTTCTGATATAACTACTCAAGATACCTGATTTTATAAAGAAATCAGTTCCAAGGATTGTATTAGAGAAACTCAAGCATTTCTCTCTCCCTTCCATCATCTTCTAGCAAACCAATGGGCTGATTCACAGACAAGTGAATAACTCATCTTTTTGGCAACCCTCTGTAGTGAATACTGTGTATATTTGCAACCCAAGCCTTATTACAAAATTTCCAATAAACCTGACAGTAATATTAAAGATACTCAAGAAGAAAATAAAAACTTGCAGAAAGTAAGAAAGCTGTAACTACCTCTGTGCAGGTAGTTTGTTTGTTAAAGAGACAGCCAACAGCTCTTCCACCAGTCTTAGGGGGATTCTCTTTGAACCAATTAAAGAAGAACTTGACACTTACAAGGACAAACTGAAAACAATTGAAAAAGCTAGAAATCCTTTCTATTACATAACTTGTCTGACTAATTCCACACCAAAATACAGGCTGAGCTCCAAACTGGAGGAAAAGACTAACAGAATATAGTTCCTCTGTTTCCTCTTAGCATTTAACAGAATAACCTAGTGTCTAACCACACTTTTTGTTTTATTAGGCAACAGTAAAATGGCAAACTGTGGAAATAAAAATACACAGCTCAATTTTGAATTATCACATTTGAAATTACTCACTACAAGCAACAACCTCAGGACCCAGCAAGTTCTGTGTGTTCTGACTCAAAAACAGTGTCAAGAAGAGGTTATTAAGAACAACAAAACTGGTACAGGAGTTCTGAAATCCAAGGAGATTCCAGACAATGACAGATCTCACGTCAGACCAGACTTTCTGGCAACACAACTGTGTACAGTAAAGCACCTGCAAGTGTTCCACACTGGTAGTATCATATGTGACTTCACAGCGTGAACAAATAATTATTTAGGCCACAAATCCACATTCACATTCTTCTAAAAATAACTCTGACCAGAGCCTGGGAATTGCCAGTAAGGGCCTTAAAGAAGGCAACAGTATCCAGTATATACTATATATATATATATATATATAGTATAACAGTATATATAACAGGGACAACAAAAATGTCCCTCCTGTTAAAATAAGATTCTCATACAAAGGAATTAGGTGTCTAATAAAGGAGGCAATATATATATATAGCTGAAATATATGAACCTGAAATATATGAACCAAGTATAAGCAATAAAAGCTTTGCCCATGCAAGTCTGCAGAACAGCAACACTCCAATATCATGTAAATAATTACAATTATCACAGCAATGCTAGCTATTGTGTCTTACATGTCAGAAAAGAGCCTGAAGACTGCAAATATGCACCATCTACTGAAGTATCTTTTCCTTTTAATGCAACAAGTGGGTGTCAGCAGAGAGAGCAATTGCTGCTTGATTTAATTCGGTCAAGAGAGCTCAAGGAACTAGGTCAAGACCCAGAAGAACACTCAGTCATACACTGAACCAGTGGAGAAAAGTTGGCTAAAAGCATCTAGAAGTTGAAAAAAAAATCATCTTTGCAAACATCAGTCTGACTTGCAGAGCCATGCAAACCAATCTGCCAAACTAAAGATGTCTTTATTTCCACACCAATATGTTTTTAAAAATTCAGCTCCTTTCTAGCAAGATAACACGTTCAACAAGACTTAATGCAAAACATGAAATAAATATATATGTATATGCTTTGCCCCATGCACAATGCTTACTTCTGCATCTCAGGACTCACAGATTTTACAAATGCCAACACAGTTCCCCTTCTTTGCAGCAGTAGAATTTAAAACTTAATCTGCTCTGGAAAGCCTATGGGTAATGCAAAGTGTACTTTATGGTACTAAGCCAGCGAAAACTGAACATTTGTCCATAGCACAACATGGCCAGATTCCAATTCAATTCAATATAAATTGCATTTTCTATTCATGTAAGGGCAATATTCAGAAGAGAATAAAGTTTTACAGTTCCAGATAGGGAGATATCAATGAGGCAGGTGATGGTTAAAGATCAGGAAAAGTACTGACACTGGCCTGAAGAAACAGGAGATAAAAAGAAAAGTAGAAAGAGTTTGTGTAATTTCAGTTAACTGTGTGTCTGACTCTGCTTAGTGCAAACATCACCTGAATTCCAGGGTCATGATGCAGTAGAATAATAGTGAAATCAAGTTTTGTTAAAAAGAAAAAAAAAATAAAGCAAAGAGCTAAGAGCTATATGTTAATTAAAAATAAAATTCATTTGCTAATGTTGCTTATTTTGCTGTCTGCTATTAAATTCCTATCAGCAGAAAGGAAATAAGACAACTCTTGAAGCAGGCACTCTGCTGTTGCCGACTTCTTTGTGGCAGTGGTAAGGCCCTCTTGCTCCACTGTTGCAAAAGAAAGAGCTAATTTACTAGAAAAAGGAGAAATGCCAAGAATCAGACAAGGAAAATGGACTGCTCTATACAACGATGGCTTACATAGCTTTACATGAGTAGCTTGATAGAAGTAACAAAAACCTCCATGAAACCTTAGTGGACTTCAATCAAAGCCTGTGGGAACCTATGCAGTTATTCCCAGCCAAGTCTGCAGTTTGTTTATAGAAAACAGTTTTCAGATTTCCAAGAGCAATCCCACAAAATCTACTCAGTAGAGCAGCATCACGATACTACGAGTGCCCCCAGTGAAAACTCACCTAAAAGACATTCCCTTAAGAACCCCGGTGAACTCACAGTTTCAATCTTTGCACAAAATTTATCCCGACAATGAATCGTACACAGGAGTTCTCTCTGCTGCTCTGAATTTCATTCTGCAGATCTCCTCACCTACCACCCCCCGTTGCCCCACAACTTCCACGAATCCAAAGAGCATCTCAATTAAATCGGGTGACCTCACCTTTCATTTTGACCGTGGGGGAATTGGGTCCAGCCGATTGCTTCCTCCATCCTCTCCAGTTCTGGCAAAGGCTCTCCGCCTCAGAGATGAAGGAACAAAGAGAGTCTTCCTCAAAGCGATCGGAGTCTTCAAATGAAAACCTCTCCCCGTCCTCCCACTCTGCGAACATGAGTTCCATCACATCCGAGAGGCGACGTGGGGGAAAAGAAGAAAGACAGGAACAGCACTGCTCACTTTTAACAGGTGAATGGACTTGAGGGCTCTTGCAATACTTAAAATCTCGGTTTTGATTTGATCCCCATACTACAGTACCAGGAAAAAACAAAGTCAGCGCTGTCTGAGATGAGAGAAGCAGGAAATAACTACCAGGATAGCTGGTAAAAATTCCATGGGGGGAAACAAAAAAGTTCTTTAAAAAGTTAAAAAATGCTTATGTCCACAGAATGTACTTGAGGCGGAGGGGGCTGGTTAGTCCATGAGAGCTGCCTCCGGGCGGGACAGGTGCGTGCCGGGCACACGGAGGGTCCGAAGGCTCCCGGCGCTGCAGGACGAGGGAAGGGGGCCGGCTTCCTCCTCCGGAGCTCCCGCGGGGGGGCCGCCGGTGTCTGTGCGCAGGGCCGGGTCTCCCTGAGCTTGTGCTTGTCTCACTCCCGGCGCAGGAACCGAGGGGAGGGAGGGCAGGGGCACCGGCGGGGGCTGGGGGGGAACAACTTCCCTGCCGCTCGCGGGGGCTTAAAAACAGCCCGGTGGGGCCGGAGCGCCCGCGGAGGGGCGGCGCGACCTCCCGGCTGCTCGTCACGGGCACCGGCACCGGCAGCGGCGCGGGCGGGCAGGCGGCGGCTCCGGCCTCACGGGGGCGCGGGCGGCGGCCGGCGGGGAGCGCCCGGCGCTGGTCCCGGCGGGCAGGGTGGGGGCAGCCCGTCGCCGCTCCGGTCGCGGTGGCCCCGCGGTTGTCTCTATGAGCCCATGGCCGGCGGGCCCTGCTGGACGCCCCCGAGCCCGGCGCGGCCCCGGCGGTTCGCGGCCCCGGCGGGTCCCGTCCCTGCCCGGCGCGGGCACCAAGATGGCTCCGCGCTTCCCAGCTTCACCTGCGACACCCCCCGCCAGCTGAGCGCCCCTTCCGCCGCCGCGCTTCCGGCTTCCGCCGCGTGGGGCATGCCGGGCGGGCCGGGGAAGGAGCCCGCGGGCCCCGGGATGGGCTGGGGCTCGGCCGGCCCCTGCCGCCGCCAAACACACAGCGGGGCCCTTGGAGGGGCCGGAACAAAACAAAGGCCTGTGTGGTGCGCCTGCCCGCGCCGCCGTGCGCAGCGGGAGAGCGCTCGTTGTGCTAAAATACGGAGGCTGCCCCGGAACGCAGGGAAGATGAGTGCGTGAGGTAGAAATCACTCAGCTGTGATCAACTGATTGGAGAGTAAAGAAATATACGAGTTCTCAGTAGCAACTTTTTCTTTTTAAGAAAAAAACAACAGTAAAGGAGATCAAGGAGGAAAAAGGAACTGAGACCGTGGCTCGAATAAGTCCCGTTCAAGTGCAGTGACTGCTTTCCTTCGGCCGAGAGCCCCTCGCTGTCAGAGGCCGAAGGGAAGGAGGGTCTGAGGAGCTGCTCGGGTCTGAACAGCTCCAAAACTCGAACAGAGGAGATAACTCACGTGCCAGGTCCACGAGGAATTGCATTGGCTAGCTAAGGTCGTCCTATCCTACCCACTCTGAAAGCAGCAGTGATGCTCTTTTATTTTTTTTTCTATAATTCTATTTCTTGGAGTTTTAGTTCATTGCTCCATTGAGAGAGTTGACTGGTTAAGTACCAAAGGATTAATTTGCTCTTAGAGTACATGTCAGCCAAACAGCTGGGCCTACACCTCCTTTCCTGTGTTTGCACAGAGGGGAAAAGCAAATGATGGGAAAAAAATAATAATAACACAAACAAAATAATAAAAAGAATAACATAATAACATACTAAGAAATAGTAAATGTAGAGCCGGGAGAAACTGAAATGCATCTTGGAACATTCACTATCTCCCTCCTCTCACTGTAGTCCTTGATCCAAAAAAATTATATTAATTGATGAGTCTTCACAGAGGGTCCTAAGCAATGCGTCTGCGATCCTAAAGGAAGCTTCCTGCATGGTTTGTCCTTACAAATGTAATGCTTCCAGTTCAAGGTTTTGAACACAAAGATCCATTGCCTGCAGTGTCCATCAGCTGTAAGAGGTCACTCAGTGAAATGTCAGGTCCTTCAGTGCTACCCAGGCAGACATCCCAGGTGCACTGGGCAGGGAGGCAGCTGGAGGCAATGTGCCACAGCACAGCGTACCAGGTTCTGGCTCCCGTGCTGCCTAATCCTACACCAAAGTTGTCCTGTCCTGATGCCTGACTCGATCAAATCTGTGCTGCCATAGAACCTGATAGTGCCACACCAGCAGTAATTCAGGAGAGAGACACACCTGCCTGATAATGGGAATTCTGGTGGGTTACATCAATAGCGCTCTGAGTCAAGGGCATTGCAGAGAATCTCTGCCAGGTGAGAAAGCAAAGATACACAAAGGCATTGTAATACTTGGTGCGATGTTGCATTAAAGAAGGATTTCACCTGAGGAAAGGTGTTTCCCTAGTGAGAAAAAAGCATTTCGAAAAGAATAAAAAAATACAGCTGAAATTTTGAAGAGTATATTCAAGAAAAAAGAAATTAAATGCATTGTGTCCAAGGAGTGAAGAGGTAACTACAGGTAAAATTCAGTACCCCGACTCAGATGTTGTGGCACTTGAAATGACAGAAATGGGCAGGGAAACACAGTGATGTCATAAGGCTGATGCTGCTCACCAATATATTTTGACAACATTATGTGCAACACGGCACTGGTAAGTTTTAGCTAATTCCAGTAGAGAATACACATTACATCCAGAAAGGGCAGAGGAGAGGAGGAATATTAGACAGTACTAATTATAAGGGGGCTTCAGTACATTCATTGTGCTTGATTCCATTAAATTCCATTAAATCCTCACTCCCATTCCTCCTTCTTCCAGCTTTGGGATACCACAAGTTATGGATACTTTCAAAGAATCTTGCTTTCACTTTCTTAACATCTGTGAGCTGAAAGCATGGAAGAGGTAATGAAAATAATGAGACAAGCAAAGCAGAGTGAACATTTGGACTTTCATCTTAAAGTGCATTTCAAGACCCTGTAAAAATGTGTCTGCTGTCTCATGCAGAGCAGGCCTGGGTGTGTTGCTGCCCTGGCCAGCATGAGGGAGTGCAGGTGTGAGTGCTTCACTTCTCCTTGTCCTCATGGCTTGGAAAGGCACACAAGTTTATAAACACTCTTCCATTTTTTTTCCCCAGCCAACTTATTTCATGAGACAGGCATGTATTTCCTCTTGTGAATCTTCCAACAGACAAAAACTAGAGACTGTGAAAAATAATATCTGACATGTAACATCTGACTAATTTCAGCAGTGTTCTGCTAGGAAGAAAGAAATTCAGTAAGAAATCCTGCAGAAATGACAAGGTTGCCAGTAAGATGCTTCCTTCCTTGCAGGGATGTACTTTTTTTCTTTTCCAATTTCAGAAAAAGGAAATTGCTGTTGAGAATTCCTCTGCCTCCAATGCAGACAATTTTCAGAATGCAGCATTCCATATGAGAGAGACACATATGAGTACACACGCCTACCCTAAAGCAGAATTGCAACATTTACATTTGTTTCCTGCCTTAAGCTCTCGCTGGGGACTAAAAGTCAATGAGTCTGCATTGCACCTCAGAAGTGTCTGCTTTTCACTGGTGAGTCATGTGCTACACTGCAAGTCATATCCAGCATGTTCTTTATTTCTGATTGCATGGAAAGTAAAACACATCCTTGCTATGGCTTGAATCTAATACTCAGTAACAAAATACAGCACTCTAGAGATTTTCACTGCAAGTGCAGTGGGACCCAGCTGTTCAGCTCCATTCTGACTCAACAAAGGTTTCATTGTCTCTTTGCATGTGATAATGCACTCAGAAATGACAAGCAAAGGCAAATTCTTAAAGCACACATATGGCTTTGTGTCTAAGTAATATATTGGATGTGCAGAGTAATAGATTTTTGTGCTCTAGAACTATGGCACAATGGCAAACTGCCAAAAGTTCCTGTTCCTCCTAGATGATCACTGTTTCATGCTATACTGATCACTTAATTAATAACTAATAATAATTAATAACAGATATTAAACATCTCCACAGACATAACAACCAGCCACCATTATTTATTTCAAAACATTAGGTCTGTACAACATATGGAGCAAATAACTGTTTTAGCACAAAAGAAGGGACAGCACACAGCTCATTGCTCCTTGCTCTGCTTCTAACTAGGCAAATGGCTGTACAAAATGCACAGAGCTTTTCCAGACAATGCATACCAGGAAGCTGAAAGCAAAGCTGTTCTGAGGTATTGCAATCTAAATTTCCCCCATTTGGATTAAGCATTTTCCAATCTTTGACTAATCCTTGCCACAGAAGACTTTAAACTGATGTTGTCCAAGGTGCTGTCTCTGGGATCTCGGAGAATATGAACATGTGCCTGAGTAAAGCCTTATTCAAAACTAAATTCACCATTTGTGAGATAAGTGACTGGTACATACATACATACACACATGGAAATAGAGTCAGTAGGGAAACACTGTGCAACAGCTGCTAAAATTACTGTTATACAGCAGGAGACAACAATTATGGCTAAGACCTCATGTAGCAACATAACTGCTACTCTTCAGAAAGAGAAGGTGGCATTTACAGATAATATTGCCTGCAAGGATTACTGAGCATATGTTGTCTAGCATCTTGTATTTCACAGGATACAAATATATTTTCCTCTTCCTTTCACACTAACCTGCAGGAGCATTTGTTTTAGTTTTCACACTTCTGCCATTACCAAAGCTGACAGTCTGGCAGGGTCTAATATGCACTATACATTCACAGATAGAAGCACCGAGCTAAAGGGAACTGAAATGTTCTCCATTTTGCAGAGGGGAAAGAAAACAACTATTACACTGCAAGTCCTCTTTTTTCTGCCAGTATCACATTTGGACGTTTCCTTAGCCAGTGTGAAAAGATTGTGAAAGCAGTAAAATAGCTCTCTCCTTTGTCCAGGGAGCAGGTTAGATACATCCTTTATGGAAACTCAGCAATTGATAACTCAGTTTGTCTAGAGAGTGTATTACCCTAACTAGCAATGTTATACCATTGAAAGTACTCCAAGATTACTCTTTTGATGCAGGCAAACCATAGTTCCTTGGCTTATTTTCAGTTCACCAAAAAATAATCAAGGAAAATTGATAAATGTGACACTCCTTCTCTAGCAATCTACAATTTTAGAAATCAAAACTGGTAATTAAAAAGAACAAGTGCTGCAGCAGCTACCCTTAACACGCCTTTGCTGCAGAAGAAGGGTTTCTGTAATTTGTTTTTGAGGGTACAGTCAGCTGCTAAGTGAAGGATAACTGTTGGGGAATATAGGAAGCCCATTTGTTCATGTCAAGGCCACATGCACTGCTCTGCAATGCATGCAAGCACATCTTGGCTAAGTGAGTAACGCTCTGCTGTATTTATGTGCTCCTCATATCTTCAGGAGCAGAAGCTTTCCCCATGCTATGGAACCCACTCCTTCAGATGAAACTCACCATAGCAAAATTTGCACTATAGCTGCTTCTTAGCAGTAAAGTCTTTCAAAATATGAACAGGCACTTTAGTACTTAAGGATAGGGATGAAAGATTGCCAGGAAAAGGTGATTCTAAAATGCAAGAACAACTGTGTACAATATTATAGACAGTAAAATGGTATGTATTCTCTGCAGCCTTTCCCTAGAAAAATAATCTAACCATGGCATTAGGGATGTGAGGGGTTTTATTTTAAAAATTGAATTCATGCTACCTCTCATCAGATCCCAATGGGAAGTTCAATCATCAATTAAATTGTCAATCTAAGACAATTTAAGCTTAGAAGAGAGACGAGATAACTTCTCTCTTACAAATAGTGTGGTTGCTACAACCACGCAGCAACGCTTCGTTTAAGAAAACACACCTGACAAGTTTTGTGCCCATGGGTGTGGCTAAGGTCAGTGCTGTTCCAGTTCCATATATTTAACTGGCCTCTTTTGTATAAGAAAGAGGAGACACTAACAAAGATATGATGCCATGATGACTGAAAACTACCTGGACTGCTAGATACAGAGACAACACCTCAGTCACTTTTCTTTTTCTGTAATAAGTGAGGGGGGAAAAAAATTCCCTAGACCTATTGACTTGAGCAAGTAGGATTTATTGCACAGTACTCTGTAAAATCAGTCAAGCCTTAAAATTATCTGAATGCTTATTGGTAAAGAGTGTTCACCTATTCTACCTGCAGATCTCACATCCCTGGTATATTCAGGTGGCAAGCTTTTTCAACAGGATCCTCCTTTATGAGACTTAGAGATTCTCAGATTAAATCTGCTGCTTCTATTTTCATCTCTCTTCTCTAGGCAGGTGACCAACCCTTAGCAGGTACTGACAGTGACTGTTTTGTGCACTGTCTCAAAGGCTACCAGCTATTTTAGTCAGATCTTCATTTTCAGCCATGTTCCTGCCAAGTGCTGTGACAAGATCCTATAAAACTTCCTATCCAAAATTTTAATGCATTCCCCAATATAATTATTTCACATATCTTCTTGGGTGAAGGTAACTAGATTTGTGTAATTGTGTCATCACCTTTAGTGTTAAATTTAGCAAACTGTATTTATTTAGGATGGTTAAATGTAATAGCAGTAGGAGTTTAGTGGCATGCTCTTTGCTTATTTCTTCAGGAATCTTGTGTGTGGTCACTCCTGACTAATCTAAATAGAGGCATCTGATTAAAATAGAGCATCATCCCTAAGTTTCAACCACAAAGTTGCATCAGTTTAACCAATTTGTTAAACCCATGTAACTTGAAGACAAGCCTTGCAGGAAAGTAAAGATTTCTCAAGTCTTAATTAACCCAGCTGTGGCTTAAGCATGTGGGGAGTTAAAAGGCTTTCTGTTGAGACTTCAGTATAATTGTGCTGAATAACAGAATCTGCTTCTTAGTCTTGCAAGAGATAACAAAATAGTAAACCTTAAGCAAAGGAGTTTTCCTTTGGTATGTTTGGTTTTAGATTCCCACAATCAGAGGTTATAATCCTACTTTACCTGCAGCAAGCCTGTACGTGCGAGTGGGGAGGGGGAAAAAGAGCAAGGAACTAACCTTTAGAAGCACATGTTCTTCTCCTACAGCTCTGGTTTGCACAGAGCAGATTAGTTAAATTGCAAATAACAGGGTTTTGTTGTTGTTTGAAGTGGTTCTGTCCTGTTTCCAAGAAGCAAGTGACAGAAGAGTATACACTTCTGCAGTTCCTGCCACCTTGTTTCTTCTGTTGGACAGCAACTGAACAGCAGTGAGTTCCCTCTGTTCCCATCTCAGCCTCAGCTGCCCTGATGCGTGCATGAAAGCCACTGCAGATATAAAGGGATAGGAGAAACAAGGCCTTGTGCTTAGCTGACAGAGCGACACAGCTTCTCATTAGTAAAGCTGATCCAAAGAAGTTGGTTCTTCCTTTCAGGTGACAGGCTAGTTTTGAAAATCTGCAAAGAGAACAGTGCCTTTTATTTCTGGCAGAATGTGTGAGATTTGAAAAGCAGGGAGGAGAAGATCAAGTGGTGCACTGGGGTTTCACCAATTTGTTTGAATTTGTCTGTCCTACACCTGTCCTCCATCAGCACATCTTAAATCCAAAGGTTTTTTTAAACATAAATTACTCCAGCTGGACCATCCATATTTTGCTGGCTCTGCTTCCTCTTTTCCCTTTTGCACATGAACAGAATTTCATAGAAACCCCTACCAATGCCAGGAACCCATTCTAAACAGGCCAGTTTAAGAGCAGCACAGGACTCAGCCCAGCAAACCAAGGCAATTTGAGCAGTATCCTGTCTCCCTCCACTGAAAGAGGAAACTGTACCCAAGAAAGAATTTTTTACATCAACGGTGATACCTGAATGCCCTTCTTCCTCTCTCCCAATGAATATGGTAGCTGTCCTAGTTAGAAAACAACATGAAGTAAAGCTCAGCTTTCTCCTCATTCATATTTCAGTTTCAAAATCCAAAGATGTCTTAAGAGTAGCCCATCTGAAACAAGTAAGCTCATGCCATACACTCATCCCCAGCCTTTTTACCATAGGAAGGCAGTGGTCAAGTGCTTTAATACAAAATGACGTTTGGCAGACTTGTAAAAAATAATGTTAATAAAAAATTTAATTAACTCAGTGCTGAAAAAACCCCTAAAATCTGCCCTTGGAACAGATTCCTTTATTAAAAATAAGACAGAGCCCCACACAGTCACAGTATAATCCATTTATTAGCGTACCTGGTGAGCCATTGGTGGTGATCCAGGGGACATAACAGCTTTGGCACTTGACTGATTTCAGAGGTACTCAGTCCTTAATAGAAAAGGATTTAATAGCAGGCTACTGCACAAACAAGTTTCTGATGTGGAAAATTAAATATTTTCCCAAACAAGGGAAAACGCAGCCCAGGACATGTTCATTAGTCCAGGTCACAGTGCCTTGTTCTACAAGGAGTAGTCCCAACTTGGTTACCACCAGAGGTGATTCTGTTCTCTCTAACTGTAAGAAACCCCCCGTGAGTCTATCAGGATAGTGTTAAATGCCACAGTGTAGTTTCATCTCTCCAAAGTTTTCATCTGATTGCTGAATATACACATCAAAACCTCTTTTCAGGTGGTCAGTGAATCACTGCAGCTTTTTTGGAGTGAAAAGACTTCCGGATACAGGCTTCAGAGAGAAAGGAAGACAGACAAAAGGCAGATCTACCTCTGTTAGCTTGAGATAGCAAATGCCCACTTTGCTTGTTCCTCACCAATGCCTCCAGTCCTTAGAGAAACTGATCTGTTATTTTCTGCTACAGGTTTACAGAGATTACAAGGATAATTGACATCCAGTCCAGGTTAATAAACAGCTGCCTGATTAATTATAGCTTAGACCATAATTCATGGAAATCATCACAACAGTGTTCAGCCACAAGAAAGTGATAAATCTTTATTCCAGCTTCAGGTAGCCAAAGTGTGAACAGGTTTGAGATATTACCACTGCAGGCACTGTAGGTCAGGAAGACCCCAGTACTGGGACAGCCTTTGGAGCACTGGGGCAGCCTTTGGAGGATTGCAGTATTCTCTCAAAGAAGCATAGGAGCAGCACCAAGAGCTGCTCCTTAGATCCTTACCATAGCCATGTTTCTACTCCTGCCAATGCTCCTAGCCACAGTGATGTTCCCTTTCTCACACAACCACAATGTGCCACTCTGCCATGCAAAGTTCTCTCAGAGCATCCATGTGGCACAGTGCAGCCACCAGCAACACTGAGTGAGCTCTCAGCTCCTGGAACCAGCACATGCATGAGCCTTATCCAAAGTACTAATGCTCTGAAGGTGGAATGTCTCAGCCCTCCATCTATGTCAGCACAGGGAAAGGTCTGCACAGACCTGGTCTCCCTGCCCAGAGCTCCCCAGACAGACCTACAGCAATTTCTGTGAGCTCGGTGGGACTGCTGCACCTACTGAGACACATGGGGAGCTAACCTCAGTGGGTTTTCATCCCCTTGAAGCAAGGCTGCCACCAAGACCACACTAGCAAGTTTAAACTAGCTCCAGTATACAGACACAGCACTGAAATCACTTACAGAATTGCCTGCTAGAGAAAACTGTACTCAAATAATCAGCAGGGGATACAGGCCTCCCCTGGCAAACTGCATTCAGTTGTTTACCAAAGTTTAAAGATCCATCAGAAAGCTAAGACACACAGAGACAGTCAGCATGTTATCAGACACCTAGACAGTTTGGATTGAAGAGAGACAGAGAAGCTACAGTCTTAGAAAGGGAACCAACTCTAGAATAATGCATGACAGAGAATATAAAGCCAGGCCCCTTATTTCCTCTCATGGCTGAGAACACAAGGACAGATGGTACTTAATGAAAACAAAAGGCAATTAATTCAGGAACCATAAAAAGAAATTATGTGCTATGGAGAATTAAATTATAATGGTTTTCATTACCAGAAAATACTGGGATTAAGAGCTTAGTTAGATTAAAACCAAAAAATTTAAACATTTATATGGAAGATGAAGGGTGGTTACATTAAATAGTTTTTAAAAGTTAGAGATATAAAGTCTTACACTTTAGGAAAAAAAAAGAACGACAAAAGAATAGTGCACAGTGTTTGTACAGCACCTAGAGGATCAAGTATTTGTACTTCCATTTTTAATGATGATAATAGTAATGCAAGTAATTAATTTAAATGGGTCAAGAACAAAATTCCCCAGAAGGAAAGGCTGTTAAAACTTGTTCAGCACAACTCACACATACTATCCTTTGAAACATCTGCTGCTATCCAACATTACAAAATACAGTCCTAGGGTGACTGAGTGCTGTTCATCCAACCAGGCAGTTCCAGTAAGCCTCAGTGGCAAAGCACATGAATTTGGTTTGGACCACAGTCCCAGGTTAAAGAGTGAAGAGCAACAGCTGTATCCTGAAACAGGCCAGGTCAGTGTAGGAGAGTACTGACAGGCTTGCCTACAGCACAAGTAAGGTATGAAAGCAGGCAAAGGAGATTGGATACTTCCTTCCCTCCTCCTGGCTCATGCAGGACTCAAAGGGTGTTAATTACAAGGATTCTCACAGCTTTCATAGTGACAAGATCTAGGAGAAAGAAATATTTTTAACTAGAACATGGGAATTGCAGAAGACAATGCCAGGCCTACATCTCACTTGTGTTACATGGTAATTTATGCTAACTCCTGAATGGCCACTTGCTAAGTAAGCTTAGGGAAATAACCTCACAGTGTCATCCTTTGGGTGTTTCTATGCCTGTTGGGGTTATGGGTATAAACTGAAAGATCAAACCAGGTTAAACTAGAGATGTGACAGCACCCAAGGCACAGAAACTCCCTTTGAGCTGCTGTATCATGCTGGCTCAGGGGAAGCTGAAGGTAAAAGTCAAATCCCTCCATGTTTCCCAGACAGGTACTGCTCCTGCCAGTATAGAACTTGGCATTTAATCCCCCACAAGATGAAAGGTCTGTGAATAATTGCCCTTGGTCCTCTTGGCATTTTAATGCCTGGGAGATAAGGAGCAGTGTGCAGCTTGCATTTTAGAGACTCTGCCAGGAGCCATAGGACAACACAGGCCACGTGGAGCCAAGCACGGTGCTGCCAAGGAACCAAGTCCGGCATTTTAAACAGGGTTATCAGCACAAAGCTGTGCTGAAGACATTCAGCACCTCAAGAAGAGGCACAAACAGATCAGGTTTGTCTCAAAGGCCAGGTCGTAGGGGTCCCGACATTGCATGTTTTAAAGATTCTGACAATTCTTCATTAAAATAAAGTTTGCAAGCAGGATTTTAGAACAGTCCATTGCAACACTGGTAGTCCAACTATCCTGTAATACCTGGAAAAGGTAAACGAAACAGTTTAGTTTAGCCTTCACACATAAAAAATCAGCTACCTAGTCAGGTCAGCACCTCTACATTAAGCTAATTTGCAGAAGAAAAATTAAAACTGTAGGCAATCAGTACTTCTTGAACCCAGGGCAATTTCTGGGATTCTGTCACCACATGCCCTGTAATATGACATTGCTAATACACAGACTGTGCTCTGCCTTCTGTTCTTGCATTGGTAATACCCAGATACTGAACACCTCAATGCCCTGAGTGCAAACCTTCCAGACAGAAGATCAGTGCTTGACTCAGTTACTGCCTACCCAAAACATGCACATCTGGCACAAGTTCCATGTGTCCCATCCTATATTAATCCTCCACATTCGAGCCCTTGGTTATACATCAAAGCTTTTTGCTCCTCTTCCTGTACAGACCTGTCTCCTCTCTGCCTTATCTGTACACAGTGAGAAGATGCTGCACTGCACAGCTATTAAGGCACTTAGCCCTTTTGTCTACTTATATTTTTTTATTACTCAAGAATAATATATTAACTTTAAAAAGTGCTTAAGGCATAAGAGGGAACTCTGTTCATTTGTTTGGATGAGACAGAAGGAAGAAATTGTAATATTCAATAACCTCTGCTTTCTCTCAGCATTGTATCTGTTCGGGCTGAGAACTACATCTTGATGATAGTGCTTGTATAACCTCAAGTTAATCCAGTTTACTCCCACTGAGAGGAGTGAAAAGACAAAGAGTGCAAAGAAGAGAAAAAAGGAAGCATGACCCAGAGGTTTCAAGAATAGAACACACTTCAAAGTGGGAAGCTGCTTTGCAGCACACTTACTGTTTTTCACAAGGAGTGAGTAATTTGCTTGAGGTGTATCTATACCCCAGGAGTAATTCCATGTTTCATGGAAAACAGTGAACACAGAAATACTAGAGACTAGCAGCACGAACAAAGGGCAGCTAATAACTATGATGAATAGGGGACGATGTAGGAATTCGCCACAGTGCTGTAAAATCATGATTCAATGCCTGAATGTTTGAGATTAACATTACATTTGGATTTAAGAAAAATTATATGTCTATTCAGCCACTTGAGGTCAGTCTTAAGTTCTTCATAGTAATCATGAGGGCAAGAAAGCTACTGCCTCTCACACCGACAACTGATTCCAGAAGATGCTACTTAGGGGAAACAAAAAAAAGCCCAACCACACACACAAACTACTATAGCAAAAAAGCAGCAATAAAACCACAGCATCTGGCAGCTGGAAATGTGTGACAAAGGATTACAGCAGGAGGGACGAGCATCTCTTAGCCTAGGCAGACACTTGAAAGGGATCCTATGGGAGCAGACCGACTATTCAGAAGAGAAAAGGTTCTCCCTAGAGACATATCAGGGAAGCTAAAAAACCCAGCTGTTGCCCTGTTCCTCGACTCAGGTCAAATCTTCTGATTCCTAGAACTGAAGAGAGCTGTTATGAAAAAAAAATCTGAAGATTTCCACTATGCCAACATGTGGTGCTGTCTTCCAAGCATCTCGCCTCTCCTTGCAGCATGTTTCAACTGTCCAAACATACAACCATGAATAGATTTGCAGCAATAGGTATCTCTCTACTTCTACCATTTCTGTGTGCCAGGGCAAAGGAATAAGTGTGATTGCATTAAAGGATTCAGATATTTAGAGCAATGTATACTGATCATTGTTACCACTGTGCACCTGCTTTCTCTGCTTACAGATTACAGACAAAAGTGAAACCAAAGACTTTGAAGAATCAGTCACAACTGTTTTCCTTCCAGTTCTACATTAAAATCTTTTGCCAGTGTCCAATGTCAAAATAAATCTCCATCAGTCACAGACCAGAAGTCACAGCCTTCTGCTGCTGCAGAGCAAAAGGACCATGTGCTGAAATTCCAAGAGCTCAGTCATTTTCATTTTAGCTTGGTCACTTTCTTGATCCAGGGTACGAATTTGCTGACCTTTGTGTACACACCGGGCGAATCCTTCCGACCACAGCCATACCCCCAGGAAGTGATGCCCAAGATGATCCAGCGTCCATTTGATCTCTGACACATGAGTGGCCCTCCACTGTCACCCTGACAGCTGTCCACCCGTTTGTCTTCAGAGAGGTTCCCAGCACAAATCATGCGGTTGGTGAACTTCCGCCCGTAACGGGCCTCACAGTCTTCCCGTGGGAGAAGGGGCACCACCCCCTGCAGCAGGGTTCTGGAATAGGACTTCCCTGGAATAAAAGAGACGAGCCAGACTGATTCACATACAGGCAACAGCAGTGACCTGGTGCAACAGTGCTCCCTACAAAAACAGACACTTCTACATTTCATGTCAAGTCTGCCGCACAGAAATAGGCTGAGTTCAGCATCTCTGAAACCACGAGAACTTCTGAAAACAGTGATGCCAAGCCAGACCACAAAAAAAAGGAGCTGTAAGATCAAAGATGTGGGGAAGAGGACTGTAGAAAAAGATTAGATCAAAGGATGAGTCTTACTCCTGATTCTGTCAACAAGTAACTTGAACCTTGTTCAATTTATCTCACCTCTCCAAACCTCAATTTCCTCTTCAGTAAAGCAAGTGTTTTCTCAAGAAAATAAATGCAGTAGTATCTGTTAAGTGCTCAATCCTCAGAGAAGTTTTAGAAGATGTTTCAGAGGTATTCAAATATTATTCAAAGGGAATTCCCTTCATCTTTGGCCAGACTTGAGTCTATTTGATCACATCTCTTTATTAGCCCAGGGTTGCTGAGAACATAAGGCTAATGTGCTATATTAGAGCATGACCTTTCTGTGCCCAAGGTTTATGTAAGTTCACAAGGTAGTAGGTAACTGCTCCCCATTGAGAAAGCTGGGTTTGGTGCGTGGGAAGGATTCTAGCTACTAAGCTCCAGTACAGCTTAAGGTAAGTTACATGGCTAAGTTTCTCCTTGATCCACCCCAAATATCCTGAAGTGACACGTGCAACTGGCACAACTGAACTCTAAAGGCAAATACGTACTTGCAGTTAAAAAGCTGCGGTAATAGCTAGGGAAACAGCTGAGAAGGACGGGCAAGTCCAAAATCAACAGATGAGCTCCTGGGGCTTTTGGCAGGAAATCTTTCTAAACATATGGCTTTTCTCCAGTCATAGCAGCCCCAGAAAGGCCTCCATGCTCCCTTTTACCTAGGAAGCTTCACAGTAATATGCTCAAAGAGGACAGGTCCAGACTGTCTTGAACCCAGGGCAGAAACCAGACTCAGAGTCCATCTGTCCTTGCAGAAATACACAGGCAGATTAAGCAAGGTAGTCCAAGAAAGATTTCTCACTGAGGGCTCCTTCTACCTCCAAGCCCTCACTTCACTATGACAGTACCATGAAGAAGGCAGGTCATGGAAACATGGGGGCCTCTCACAGGCTTGGTATAGCAGCTCTGCACAGGCTGCTCCCTTAGGGGCCTACTGTGGGCAAATACATGTGTAGAAATGGGAAGAAAGAGAGGACTGTGGCCAGATGGCAGCCTTGGTCTCTCCCACAGCTTCAGAGGGATGCTGTGGAAACCAAAGCTTTCACCAATATTGAGCAGACTCAATAAGCCTCAAAATCAGATGAAAACACAATAGCACAAAACCCCACTCATCTTCCTATTCCTTAGCACCATGCACTGGCACAGACAATGGGAGCAGCGAGAACATAGCCCTGAATTGACATAAATTAATGGCCCATGTAGGCTTCTGAAGGCAGACTTCCTCATCCCTCTTGCCTCTCAAAGCCCCACCACTCACCTGTGTCTCCCCAGCCAGAGATGATGCAGGCTTGCCTGTTGATGTCAGACCTCTCTCTCCTGTCAGGCAGGCAGACGGGCAGAACGTGGTGATTGAAGGAGAGACAGTGCCCTTCTCTGCCCCGCATCCGGACCAGGGCTATGTCATTGTCATTGCTGCCAGCCCAGTAGTTCCTGTGCAGGACGATCCGCTCCACGGGCAGCTCCCTCTCAAACTCATCCTTGACACCTGTGTGGTAATCGCCCACACGCAGGAGGTAGCGCCGCACATCAACACCAAACCTGGAGAAATTCAGACTCAAGATCTCAATAGTCCTGCTAAGAGGAAAGCAGACTCACACAAGCTTCAGTTGCTATGACACTGAACCACCTCCTCATACCACAGTGGTAAAACAGTTCCAGCTGCAGGAATGTTGGACCTCTTTAGCAGATATGATCATGCCAGCTGGTGTAGATTTGGTGTCTCAAATCACTATCTGCCAGGCTCAGGACTTTTGCTTCTATAAAAATTATTATTATAGTTGCAACAGACTTGCAAACTGACCTATTCACAGTTCCTTAAAGCACTTTAAATGTCAAAATGCTGGTTCCCTTTATGCTGTAAAGTCTCACAGTTAAGAGACCAGCTGTAAGCAGTGAAGGAAAAAGCAAGTCTATATTGAGTTATCCCCATAAGCACTCCAAGATCACACACATCATAACTTGAAGGTCTTACTTTAGAAACTTTGCTCATGTAGTTCCACTGGGCTAGGAGGATAAACTTGTATGAGGTTATCTTGTCCATCACTGAGTATCCCTTGGGGCTCCCCACTCCCAAACACACCTTTTGAAGCAGTGGGCTGCAGTCACCACCCAGCAGCTGCTGATCAGCGTTGCTCCACACAGCAGTCGAGTATCTCGACGAAAACCCTTCAGCCGCAGTGAGGCCTGCCATGGCCAACTGCCTCTGAAGGAGAAACAGGAATAAGCAGTCTCACACACATGGGAGCCATTTTCCTCTTTTCCCATCCACTCTGTCTCATCTGGGCTCAGCTGGCTTGCATTCTTTCCTAGATACTGGTTCAAACCAAGTTCAAAAATCACCAGTGAAAATGCATTAATGTAGTCAAGCATCTCCCAGGCTATTTCCAGAGCCTGAAGGAAAGCTGGAACCAGTCTGACTCAACATTTACAGGGTAGTACCTCAGAGACTTGTTTCCACCTATGATCCTTTTCTTGCGACGGTGAAGCAGGCGCATCCCACACACTTCAGACTCTGGACCTGCATGGCAAAGTTACAGCAGTTGGATAGGGACCTTCACCTTAGAGTATCAGCATTGCTGTCACAGAGCCAAATACCATTCAGCTTCTCTGAGGGCATTAATCCTCAAGGTTGTGGATTAATGGACTGTGGACTGTGTTGTGTTGTGCATATGGAATTCATAGAATATTTGATCCCATAGGTTTCCTTAATTTCACCAGAGGTGCTTACCTGAAGTCTCTATAGTCTCATGCCAAGAGTGGGACCTATACTTACACTTCCTCAGTATTCTAAATCCCAAAGATTGCTTATGATTGCTGTTCTAAGGAAGAGTATGGTGACTCGGCTGTGGGGAAATTGTGCAGGCTCAAAGGCCTGACATGGGTGGAGCTCCTCAGTCTAATTTGGAACACTCTGTGCTGCTAAGAAGATACACTGAAAACAAGAAAAACGTAGGAGGTGCAGGACAGGACATGCTTATTTTGTAGGTGAAGTTTCAGCCAAAGACAAGAATGACAGGGAAAAACCACAAAAACATGCAGAGATCCTACAACCAGAACTCCAGATTCCTGCACAGAAGAAATGGGAATGTCACCTGTTCTCTTGAAATCTTGGACCTTTTCTTCCACATAGTCACAGATCACCCCAGCATCCTCACTGTGCCAGCAGCTGTGAATCCTGGTGTCAGGCATGGCACATTGGCCCAGGCTGTCCTCCATGCCACTGCATTCTATGTTGTCCAGATGGATGGGCCCATGGCCTTCGCCAAAATAAGCCATTGCCCTGGCTTTTGCTGTCCCACTGCAATTAGAGAGAAGGTGGCTAATCTGCAGTGAGCAGGAGCCTAGTGAACCTGAGTCACCAGTGCATTTTAAGTGGAGTAATATTTATGTGTCACTCCACACACCGACAGTAGTAGAGTGAGAAGAGCAACCTACTCCCTCAAGCATATCTGGGTGTGCCAAAACTAAAACTAAGCCCCCAGAAACAAGTCCAGAAGTGCTCCTGAGAGCTGTTTCTGTCTGTAAGATGCCTGTACCACAGCTCTTACCTGAATCCCAGCTGCCTGCAAACCACTGCAGCATCTCTGTCTGTCCAGTCATCGTCACAGACACTGCCCCACTGCCCGTTCAGCAGGACCTCAACCCGGCCCTCCTTGGTGCTTTCTCCATCCACCAGCCGCACAGGAGGCCCTGAAGCAGAAAACACATGAACTGCTGCAAGCAAAATAACCAGAGGGGTCAGCTGTCCAAAACTTGGGTTCTACAGAAAAAGATGAATCCCAGACATCAGTAAGCTTAAAACTAAAAGGAAAAAAAGGGAGAAAGAAAATAAAGAAGTGTGTCTATATGAAGACATTTTACCTCTGTGCTGAATCAGAACACTATATACATACTAATTTATTTAATACATACTGGAAATCATCAGTGGATCATACTCTGAAAGCTGGGTAAAGAGGAGAATAAGAACAGAAAGAAAGTTATTAATCCTAAGGCAAGAGTTAGACAAGCTTAAACATGCCTGGGGAAAAAAAAATCAATTGAATTGTAAAACTATTACATGATTCTAAGCAAGAGAAGAGTTCTATATCCAGGAAAAACAAAAATTTGGATGCCAAACAAATGTCTAACAAACTGGAAAGTCTCCTGTCGTAAGGAAAGGGGAGAGTATCAGGCATTATATAAATGAGGAAATTATGCTAACTTGAAATACTTTCACAATTTTAATTAGAAGTGTGCCATCCACAAAAGGGAGTGCAAACAACAACCCCTTGCATCTGAAATCCTCCTGTCTTTGCTAGGTGTGGCACTAATGTAACCACACCTAAGTTTCCTAAAAGGTCTAGTAAAAGGGCTCCCTTGAGCAATGGCACACCAAGGCAGCCACTGTCCCTCAGCCCCTGAGGTTTGTTTCAGAGACTGCCAATGCAACTCTCTCCAGTTTCCATTTATCTGCTGGTCTGATAGTAGGTCTGGTGGAGCCACAGATTTGTGGCTCTGCCCCAATTCAGCCAGGGCTCATTCCTTCTCAAAAAGCAGACCCCTTATTGAAACAGCACAGGGAAAACTCCCACATCTGCCAGAGCTTACAAGGGAACAGACCAGAAAGTGAAACTTTCCCACTGTTCAGGGCAAGAGCAAGGTGAGTTACCCAGGCTGCCATCCATGACCGTGTTGCTTTCTGGGGAACAGCGGACTCCCAGATCCTCAGCATGGGAGCAGTCATGCTGCCCCCAGTTGCTGTGGGGACAGTCCAGGAGAGTCAGCTCTGTCCCCACACATGCCACATCATCCAGTAAGATGAAGCCTTGGCCAGCACCATACTCTCCTTCAGAGGCCAGGGCAGCAGGACCACTAGAGGAAGGAAACAGAAAATTGTCATTGAAAAAATTAACATTGAAACTCTAAATGCCACAGAAGGACCCAAGCTCAGATCCAAAGAGAAACTCCCCTGCTTAACTATGGTACCGGTGGCCTTCTGACCTAAACAACTCAGTGGCCACACAGGATGGCAACCAAGCACCCTCATGTCTTGCCAGCTTCAGTTTTCAGGGAGGCCTCCCCAGACCAGTCAATTTTCTAGTGTTTGGTCAAAGGTACATTCAAAGGCACAGAGGGCCAGCAGAGGCTGCTTTGCAGTCATGGCAGGTACATCAATTTGAGAAGGGGCTGGCAGAGGAGGCATCAAAAATGTCAACATTTAAGTAATTCTATTTCTTTTTATAGGAAACAGCTACCTGGAATTGAACTGCAGAAGGCTGCAAACTTAGGCACTAAAAGAGATGACAAACATAGTACGTAGCTGAACTCAAATGGAAGAATTTAGTCTTTTTTTCATCTATAAAGTTGAAATTTTAGAAGGAAACCCTAATCATGTTTAAAAAAGCCACATAACCCCATTTTACTAGCTCAAAGGCAAGAGTATCCTGATTTTAAACTCCTACCTGAAGGGATGACAGCTCAGCAATGGGCTGAAAATCCCTATTGCTACTCTTTTTTGCCCTGATGGTCTTTGTTCAGCTACTGAAGTTGATACATTTGGAGCAGATAGGTGATATCCTTTTACTAATAAAGTAGAAATGACACCTGCAAATTTAAGGAGCGTAAAGAAAATTCTCTGATTTTGCTGAGGGGTTCATAAGGACAGTATTAAGCCTGTTATCTGCTTTCAAAACAGGCTGAGGCAAGAGATAATAGATTTATTTTTGCCCCTTGGAAAGGATGTGGATACCTAGTAATCTTTCCTTAATAAGTTGTATAATGGTAATAAGCCTTCTAACAAAAACACCATTGAAGGATTAAGATCCGGCCTATCCCAGTCAATGGTGATGGAATCTAATCCTGGAAATTAGGAAGCACAGACACTACACACTCTCAGTCCTACCTGAAGCCCAGCTGCCTGCAGACCACTTGGGCAGCAAGGTCTGTCCAGCCATCATCGCACACTGTGCCCCAGTCTCCATTGTAGTAAACTTCCACCCTGCCTTCGCTGGGCTGCGGCCGCCGGCCAGCCGGACCATGCCCTCTGCAGGGAGTGGGAGAAGGAAAGGGCAGCACTCAGCAGGGGAGAAAAGAAACAGCCTGTGCATCATGCTAGGTCTCTGTACCACCCATGAGTGAAAGAAACAAAAGAGACAGATGTCTGTGGATACTCAAAATACAAACGTTCATTGGTTCCAAACATACCCATCTGTCAGGGGAGGATTCACTTCAGTCTTTCCACACTACCTGAGCAAAACCGTGGGAACACCACTGAGTCTGCCTCTGATCTACTCTCTGCCTCCACATCCAGCAGCCCTTGTGGGAGCCATATATGGAAGCTGTGCAGGATCCTGAACCGGGATAAGGGGGTTACCTGCTGAGCAAGTCAAGTAATGGGGGGTGAGACCGACCGCATCTGACTGGCAGAGCTGTACATCTGTACCTGTGAAAGGGTCACAGGAGACCCCAGCGTCTTCAATGTGGTCACAGTTTTGCTGTCCCCAGTCACTCTTCTTGCACTGATCAAGGGAGAGTTCATTCCCTGAGCACTGCACTTCATCCAGCAGGATTGGGCCAGATCCCTGCCCGTAGTGAGCCCATGACAAGGCTTTTGGGGTCCCACTGTAAACATTACAGATATGTATGCTCAGTAAGGAAGGCCACAGTCTTGTGTCCTCAGATTCTGCCTTGCACAGGGACTCTCCTATGCTAGGTCACTGTCCTCCCATAGATCATCTGTATTTTTGACACAGTAGAGTTGCCAACTGTTAATTGAAATATGTTATTGGAAAGTTTGCAATGAGCCCTTCCAGCAAATAACAAAAATGTTACTACAACACGAACAGTTCAGACTTCTGCAGACAATGATGTACCATCAGTCTCAGTTACAATCTCATAACAGGCAAAACTCCTAAAGATTGAGGGATCTCAAATTTGAATAATCTATTTTAAATAATCCTGTACTGAAGTGATTTTCAAGAATGGTCCGTGTACAACAGCTCCCACGTTAAGCATTGAATTGCACACAGAAGAATGAGGTGGTCTCTCTTGCTTTCCTGTCTGAAGAGGATAAGGGCAGCCAGTGAAACTAGAGGTGTTTAAACTTAACCAAGTAAGAAACTGCAGTTCACATATGGAAATCACCATGACAAGTTGTCATTGAGGCCAATAAGATTTGTATTAGGATTTATGCAAAAATGTTGAACAGGGGTAAACACAATCCTGAGACAGGAATGTACCTTTTTTTTTACACAGCACAAACCCATAAAATTGAGAAGAATGGGGTACAAAATCCCTTTATCATCCCATCAATCCAGAATTACGTTTCCCAAGGTTTCTGTGTATCTCCTATAGGAAGGGCTGGTAGTATAGTGAATGGACATGCTCTCATGTTCTTCATTCTGCCTACTTCTATTACTACTCCATGACATTCAGCAAGGAAATTACCTGAGTCCCAGCTGTCTACAGACTACTTCAGCATCCTGGTCGTCCCACTGATCATCACAGATGGTTCCCCACTTGCCATCATGGTAAACCTCCACTCGCCCTTCAAAGCTCTCCTTCCCCCCAACTATACGAAGTGGGGCACCTACACCTGTGCTTCAAGGAATGGAAAGAGAGCACAACAGAACAAGACAGAGACAAAGCACATCCAGCAGTTTAGGGTGTAGAACCATTCTCTAGCCAGAGGAGCTCTCCTGATGCTCTCTTACCACATCCTCCCCTCTAGACCCCCAACAAGTACCCATGATTGCAGCCCCCAGAGTGGGATACTGCTGTCTCTTTAATTGGCTGCTGTGGTGACCAGGAGTTTTCTGCCTGTAGACAAAAACCTGGCTTGATAAAAAGGGGATGCGGTCATAAGCACCAGCCATCTTTGGGCAATTGAGATCTTTCCCTGGAGATTTACCTTCTGGAGGAACACAAGTTACCACGGCACTCCCCTGGTTACAAACTCCTGACAGAGCTTCCTGATAGCCACACTGCAGCAGGGCTTCCTCATCTCCATGGCAGTTTGCTGACTGCAGGTGCAGGGGAACAGGCCATGGTCCAGAATGACTCTTCTTGCCAGCTGTGCCGATCTCACTGGTACAGAGGATGCAACAGAGCAATGAAATGCCACAGCACAGCTTGACTTACAAGTTCCTGCTGTTGTTGTGACTCTCCAGGCCAGTTGTGGCATTTCACATCCTGGTGTGCCCAGTCAATTGGAAGTGCATAAAGGAGTGACCATTTACCGTCTAATGAGAAAGCACAATCAAGCACACAGCACTTCCCAACCCCTTTATGTGCCCACCTACTGCAGAGGAGTTGGTGTAGTCAGAAATGGCACTCTCATTTGAGAACAATGAACAAACCCATCAACAGGCTCAAACACCAAACTATCTGAATCACCTTCCCTCTCTGTGGACCTTATCTCCTTGCTGTTTAGAAGTTTGAATGTCCAAATCCCAGACACCCAAAGAGCATTCATACTCCTAAAATTTCTGTTAGATCACTATAGTAACTCCAGCTGATGATCATAAAAAGGGAAAGTGATCTCATAGCTCACTTTTCACAGCCTGGAGCATGAAGCAGAGACTATTGTTTCAAAAACTTCTTGCAAATGATGATTGGTTGGGGGTAGCCACAGAAAGAAAACAGTAAAAAAAGGACTCCGGTAAGTGGAAAATTAGACCACAAAACTCCTTTCTGCCAGCCAGAGGGACTGTAACCACAGAGGCAGCTCTTTCAGAAGCCACACAAGCATGTACCTCTCACAACTAGACTGAGGTTCCCACCTGAGACCTAGTTGCCTGCAGACAACACTGGCATCCCAGTCAGTCCAGTGGTCAGCACAGATGGTACCCCAGAGTCCATTGAAGTACAGCTCCACACTACTGTCTTCAGCCAACCGCACAGCACCTTCCAAAGAGAAAAAAAACAACCAAAAACCAGCTGCTATCTGCTGATAGAAGTTTCAGACCAGCAAGTCTTGGACTTGCATGTAGCTGAGCTGAACTGCACTTGACTTCTTTCATCCCTGTTTTACCTGTGCTGGCACTAAAGTGATGTGCATGAAAGAGTGTGGGGTGGGGCACCTTCCCAGTCCCAGCAATGGCTGATTGGGAGGATGGTTGGTGTTATGGTCTTTTCAAATCCATGGTAATACCAGCAGGAAATTTGGCTTCTGCAAAAGCTCCTGGATTATCCTTCTGTGAATGGGGATGATTTTACATGCTATCTTGAAAGGGTGTGTGAAAATCTATCTAATTACTTCTGACACTCCACTGATCTCTTTCCATCAACCACTTCACCTGCATGACAGTGTTGCTACAGTGAGATGTTTAGTAACAGCAGATGAATCCTCTTTAATTTCTCTAAGAAAAGGAAGTGCCAGTGTCTCCCACACAGGCTAGCCTCTAGTATATATAAAATACCCTTTAAATTCCCACCCCACCAAAAATTTTACCACTGTTTAGAAGGCACATTTCCTCACTCAGTTTTAGTACTTGCAAAGGACACACTTGTCTGCAGCACCTCAGTACAGGAACACAGCACCACTACACTTATATTCCTCTCTTTAATGAAGACATCTTTGAAAGAACATCCACTGACAATGGAAAAGACTGTCAATTCATTTATTAGACTGGTGTTTCAACTGTTCTGCAAAATGCAGGAAAAGCGAGGAAGGTCAGAAAACAGGACATTTTCAAGAATGCTGCACAGCAGCCAATGCATTGAGAGAGCTCAGTCCTTCTGCCAGCACTGAGGAAGTTTAACATGAGCCTATGACCTGCCTTGTCACTAAAGATTTTATATTGAAGAAGTAGTTTATATTTGAACTGCTACACTTACGTGAGGAATGCTCTGATATGGACCCTAAAGGAGAAGAAGTGGGTTGTTTTCTACATAACTGAAACTGTTTTCAAAGTGGCATAAGTTAGCAGTAGAAAAAAAGAAGTCTCTTTGTATAAGAATAAAACATCTATACAAGGCATTACAGCTACAGCAGCTTAAATCCACCCCCTACGATATACAGACGTTTTTCTCCCACACAGGCTAGCCTCTAGTATTAATTATTTCAACAGTTCAGAATAGCCTTTGTACTGTGCTTTTTCCACAGGGTGTTCCACCTGCCACTTACAAGTCTATGCAGCACACACTGCTGGCTTGAGCCCTGAGGCAGCAGAGCCCTTACCTTGGTTACAGTCACAGTTGGCCCAGCCGATGGCTCCTGACACAAGCCTGTAGAAGCACCAGGGCGTCGCTCCCCCGTCTGGGTTCCTGCAGAAGTTGTGGTCCCCCAGGCCACGGTCTGGGTACTGCTGGACATAGTCAGGGAACTCTGCCCAGTTGAGACACTCTGCCCCGGCCTCGGTGACCGCCAGTGAGCCGTTGTAGTAGCCAAGAGGTCCCACAGGACACACGCTGGGAGCTGGGCACAGGAAGGGAGGGTTACCATCACCATCACACACTGAAGCTCAGACAACATGGGAGACACCAGCTGGTTAGGAGAAATACCCCTGGTGTTTGCAGTCTCAGCTGCTGCTTGCTTGATTCAAACTCTATCACTCTCCAAGGTGCTGCTCAAAGAATATTCATAGTACTCACTGTCTAAATCACAAACTGATCTGAAGCAATGAACTGCCCAGACAGACCCTTGAAGAGTGTTAACTTAGGGCCCAAACATGACAAGTTGAACTGGTTCCCATTACTGTACATGCAATACATGTATTCACTTCGGAGCAGAACTGCACAAAGCAGGAAGGTGGGAAATGTATTTCATAGCATGTAGTTTCCCTATACACATGAGCAGATCACCTTGCTTATCTGGACTTGGCTAATATATTCAAATTTATTTTGTGGGAAGTGCAGGTGCCAATGTTTCAGTGCCCATGTGAAATATCCTGTGTAAAAATACCCAATAATTAATTTATTATGGTCCTTAAAAAAGGAGAAAACTCTCCATTCATGGCACTGAAATAACAAAGTGGGAAAAAACCACCCAGGTTTTGTGGGCTTTATAGAGTCCATAACATGGGAAGAGTAGACTGAGAAAGGGACATTTACAGCTCTACTCACTAAGCAAACAGAAAGAAGCCAACGCTTTCAGAAAACCCTTCTGCACCTGAGGGTAAGAGCAAGGGTACAAAGTAACGTTGCATCCTGTCATTTGCCTTCTAGCCACTGCCAGGCCCAGAGGGGGTAAGCGACAGCTGAAGGTTAAATGCAAGGTACAAAAATGAGAAGCAGTTGGAAGTCAGTGCCTGGAAAACAAATTATATGTGTGGCATCAACTGGGATGGTGTCTGAGAGGGTGTCTGAGAATTCAGTAGTTGTTAGAGCAGAGGAAAAGTAAGCATGTAAAAAAGACCAAGGCAAAGAAAGAGATTAAAGAAAAGAACGTGTAGGAGGAGCAGGGAGCTGCAAAAGCATTCGACATGAAGGAACAGAAGTAGTCTGACCATGTTGGTGAAGGAGATGAACAGGCACTGGGACAAGAGAAAAGATTGAAGAAGTGATGAAAAGAAAGGAAGAAGGCCAGGTAGCAGTGGTTCATCGTGCCTATGGTCTCAGATCACCACTGCAGGAAAGAGTCTGCCCAATGACTGAATTAATAACTTCTTGTTCTTACCTGCACTCTGCAAATGGTTTTGGTTGGGCTTGGATCCCAGGAAAGCCTGGGAAAAGAAACAGAACAAAAGCAGAGAGATGATTATCCAATGAAATAAACATGGGCATGTCCTAAAAGCAGCTCAGCTTTGGGCAAACACACCCTAGTAACCAGCCTCTTCCCTGGTCTCCCCGTTGCTCCTCTTCAAATGCAACCATAGCTCTGTCCACTAACAACAAAATGAATAATTACTGGCCTGCAGAGATTTACCCTTGATCTAAGCACTACATTACTGGGCTCTGCTTGTTTTTTTTCAACAGAGTTGGAAGTCTGAATGATATGCCTATGGAAAGGAAATCTAGAAGAAAATCATTATTATCAGTAAGAAAAATAATAACTACTAATCCTCTCACTGTTTATAGGGCAAGTCATCTACAGCTACAGTAGCAGATATTTATTTACTTGAGTGAGAAGATGATGCCCACAGGATTCCTGTAAAATGGTAATAAACATCCATGTATAAAGTAGGAAACATCAAAGGAAGAAAATCCAAGGCCTTTTGAGGATTTTGGTTTTAATACTTGAAAATATGATATGGCCTATGCTGTTATTATCTAAATGGGGTTAAATAGTTAAGACCAAAAAATATGAAACAAAGTCCTCAGAATTCTAGTGTCCTGTCTGGCCCCACAACTGCTTTTCCTCTTATGGGCAGGTTTTTTTGTGGTTGCAATGTGACTATAGGCTGAGAGATAGGGCTCTCCACTCAACATCACTACATAGTGTGCAAGCAAGTGCAAGACCTTCACAGACTCAGAGTGAAAAGAAGAAACTATACATGCTTCTGCTAGCTCCTTGTAGTTTAATTAGTTTCTAAATGAACATTTCTAATACTTTTATAGGAAGAAAGAGTTGTAATTCATAGAGCAGAGATGTGCAGCTAAAGGATAGCTAAAGGATACTAGCTATTGGTAATGGTTGTGGTTTTCTTCAAAATGTAGTAATTTTGCCTCTCTCACCTTCACCTCTTCCTGGAAAATAGGAAAAGTTATATTTGGAATTAAACCAAATCCACTTCTGGAATAAGCAGAGGTAATTCCCACAGAAATCTGACAAGAACAACACCTATTCATGTCAGATATAATTTTCAAATCAACCTTATGAATATGATCCAGAAGGTGCTGACAACCATGGCCACGCTCCAGCATCACTTCCCAGAAGTCAGAATGGGATACTGCATATGGAAGATGAATTCCTGACATGGTTCAGTAGTAGCAGATCAGATCTCAGGTTTATATGCACAAAGGGATGCACAGATAAACTCTTTTCAGGCAAAAAATTCATCAGTTTGCATGTATCAGGCTGTTGCAAGCCTACATATGGTTTCCAGACCAACAACACTGAAGGACTTACCTGATGATCTCAAAGCTCTTTGCAGAGAGTAGAAAGTGAGCTAAGCTGTACTTTTGTGACTGCACCACAATCCAGGTCCCTCAATCCCCAGCTTTTAGTGCACACCTGCACACACATGTTAGCCTGCCAGTGATATAAATACGAGAGACTGAACCTGCTCTTCTTGGACCACAAACAAAAGTACTTCAGTCCAAGTAATAAGCTTCCCTTCTAATGAAAAATCAGTTGCTGCCAGTTTCTGTAGCAGCTTCTAAAATACTCCAACGCTGACCATCGCCGCCAATTAAATTCAGTGCAAACAGCCTATGCTGCAGGCATTGTCCCAGGTCTGTGCAGCTATAAATCATCTGTCCACAAGCAAGGGAGACAATCAGCAAAGAACAGATATAAAGGATCTTTCCTGCCAGGGTCACTGCAGTGCATGAGAAACACTGGAAACGCAAGCCAAAGCATCTGCAAGCCCTTGTGTATTCTGCTTTCCCGGTTTATTTCTTTTTCTGGATTTATATGCACAATGAAACAAATCTCTCCCCAAGCCCCCAGTCCTTCCCAGAGACCACAACTGCCTAAATGCTCTAGAAAACATTTTCAAGTAATAACAAGATCCACTTACAGGGAGGATATTAAAGAGCCATGTGACTTCTTACAAACAGATAGAAAAACAACCTTTTCTTACCTCCACACATCTGAGACAGGATAGCAGACTTGAGAGCTCTACCAGGAGCCCGAGTATTTTGGAGATTTCCATCCCTCGTATACAAAGTGTCTTCAAGCATCACATTCTCGTTCAGCTGCCAGGGTGTGCTTTCCCACGCTAGCCGCTCCGCACCGGAGGGAGCGGGGTGCCTTATCCATTGCTACGCAGGGAAAGGGATGTGAGGAGAGGGATCAAAGTTCCCCGCAGCATCTTAGAATTTCACTTTCCTGTTCCTCTCCCCATCTCTTCTCATTGATTCTTCTCTTCAGAAAGGGGAAGAAGAGAGGAGAGAAATAAGGGAACAGAACACGTCCCCGAATTTCTCTGGCACATTCGGAGGGGAGCACAAGCGCTGGGGCACAGCCCTTAGCCCTCTCCTCACCCCGCCCCCGTGCTCCAGGTACGCGCTGCTCGCAGTGCCAGCCTCCGCCTCCCCGCCCCTTCTGCCCAGCGGCGGGGCCGGCCGCCGCTCCTCTCCTCTCCTCTCCTGCAATGTCCTTCCCCAGTTGCCTTTTCCTCCTCTTCCCAAGGCACAGAGGCTGCAGCACGGCAAGGAGCTGGGGCTGCGTCCTATTGCAAAGCCCCCAGCAACAGCTGGGAAAGGCAACGGCGTGTGCGCGTACATTTGCCAGAGATTAGACTTCTTGGAAGGAATCTGGACTTTATCCCCCCCACCGCTGCCTCCTCGATTAGCAGCTTGCAGCTTCCCGAGGTCAGCTCTCCTCAGATTTGAACCCAGGTAAATGGGACCCAGAAAACTCTAAGTTAAGCAGCTTCCAGATCTCCCCCAGAAAACCCACAGGTGGCACAGCCCTCTCCAGGGTGCTCCCAATTTTCAGCCCTCTATCTTGCCATCGTGGGTATTGCCACCAGAGAACTTTGCCATCGAGCGTCTCCTTGACCTTGAGCTATATTTTCCCTCAATTGCCTAGGATGCTTTCCAGAGGGTTAATCATTATGGTATTACTATGAACAATCCTATCCCTAGGGGGTTTTAGCATTTTCAACTTGCTGGTCCTTCATATGAATTAGGGTTCAAGGCTACAAGCTTTAAAGCACTATTAAATCTAAGAAAGCAATTGGGTCTTTGAAGCTATTCAGTCTTGAAAATGCTTTTTTTACGCTTTCCTGGTGCTGCTTCTCTGCTCAGTCTAATAGGCATTTCTTATATTCTGATTTTGGAGCAATGAATTCGTGGTGTTCTACAGCATGAAACATGAAGGTCACCTTTAGGAATGAGCTCACTTCTGGCCAAGTCTGCTGAATAGCACTTGCAAAGACACCTTCAGCATAAAAACAAGGAACAGGCTGCTAAAAATCTACTGACTTCACAAAAAGCGTCTTTTTTTTCTTCCTTCACTTTTGCCCATTACTCACTTCATGTGACAGTTCTGTGTTGCCTCATCCTCAAGTCACTCATCAAAAGCAAGGAAATTTCCCTCCATGCTGGATCTTTTACAGGAGTCACTAATGATAAAAAGAAGCTGTTTCTGGAGTGGATTTGGCCAAGAATTACACTCAGTTAATCAGGAGCAAATCTCCTATATCCTCATAGTCAGGGAGGCAGACGATCAGGGCAGCAGGGGATGGAAATAGCTTAGATGCCGCATCACACTGCATCACACTGTAACTCTCAGGCAGCAGTAACACAAAGGAGCTGCACAAAATAAAAAATATGGGACTGTGTTAGAATTTAGAACCATTTATTCCACTGAACACACAAGGAAAGGACATACTGGAAACAGGAACAGAAATTCTATTAGCATTCAGAGAAAACTAGCTCCTTACTAGAGGTTGTTGGTGCTCATTCAGAACTCCATGCCGTGAGACACTCCCTGTTCAGGCCTCTGACGAACAGGGTTTCACACCTCAAGCAGAAGTCTGCACTGGATTTTTCTCATGGTACCTTCTAAGTTGCCTCCCTGTCAAGGCAAAGTTTTCCTAAATAAAGCAATTTAATAGATAAGGTAATTTTAAAGGAAACAGACCAGTACACCAAAAGCAACAGAAGTCCAAGCCTGTATTCACTTTCTGGAAGAATGATGAACCAGGAAGACACAGAGGGTTTTCCAGTTGTCTCCTCTCTGGCAGGTAGTTTTGGAACTATTTCCTTCTTACCAAGAGCCCCCTTGTTTTTCTCACACACGTAATGACGTTTCTTGAGACAGGTGGATCTCAAAAGCTTCTCATGACTACTCTCCATGGTGGAGAGGAAGACCTAAAACGGAATTATACCAATATAACTACAGCAGTTTAGATCAGTAATGTATCTACAGGTAAAACATCCCGAACTTTCTTGTATGGGCAAATTTGAAGTAGTTGTAAATATCTAAATCTGCTATTTAACAGTAGTCACCTTCTCACCAAGACGTATGCATAGTTCTATTACAGGAAGTCTGTGATTCCCTACAGAGTCTGTCTTGATTTTACCAGATTTTCCTGTATTGACCCTTCTGAACAAGAAATGCCATCTTCTAAAATGTCCCTGGCTCTCTGGAATTCAACCTATTTCTCCTGAACTAGCAGGACAACTGTTCATCAGGACCAGCTGAAATATTAATGCTATATCCACAGTGAAAGCCTAAAAGGAGTAGTTAACAGCAATCACACCCAGAGCTGGTATAGCAGTCAAGCTATAAGGTACAGGAATAAGACCAAGGAATTCCAGCAGATCTGCTTAAATCCTGTAAATCCGACTTAGGAGGGTAGAACAGCTAGTCAGCTTTTGTTTAATTCTTTCCTCACCACGCAATCACATACAGGTCTCTGCAGCAATGTTCTTAACCAGTGTGCTCCACACCAGAACAGTTTTCCTTACCCCCCAGCAACAGCATCATGGGATGGTACAAACCCAACTCAGAAAGAACAGTGCTGGTCCCTGTGGGTACACACATGAACTATTAATGGAGTGATCCTCAATACAAGCATGTCACAGAATGCATTTAAACACCTAATATAAGCTTAATGGTGAGATACAGGAAAATGTCCAGCAGCTGAAATTGCCAAGGACAATCAGTAACTGGGGTGGTTTTGGCTATAACAAAAGAAGCAAAAGAATTGCTCAAGTACTTTTAAAGGTAGCACTGTAAAACCTGGGTGCGCCTGAAAAGCATTGCTTCCTTCCTCTCAATAAATAAAGGATTGGAAAACCTTAGCATAGTAATTCCAAGCTTATAGTAGATATATAAAAAGTTAGACAGAACCCCAAACAACTGAATTTGTGAAGCTCACCATGAAGCAGTATAATACAAAAATAGCTGTTCAGATTAGTGGGAGCAGTGCAAAATTTCAAAAGTAAAAATAGAAAAAGGTATTAAGTGTCTCTGTTACAGCCTCTTATGTAAGACTGTTCCTCACACACACTAGAATTTGGTACATTCAGCACAAGTGCTATCTTAAGAGATGCATAACACTTTTATTCCAACTTTTAATATGAAGAAAAATCATCATCAACAGAGGTAAATCAGTTCCTCACTCCCAATCTAGCTTATATCCTTCAGAAAAGAAGGAAAAGCAAATAGCATTCTTTTTCACAATGTCTTCTGGACAGAAAATGCAAAATGCCACAGAACCAAAGTGTTTTCCCAAACTCAGATGTGGATACTGTGTTCTTACTGACCCCAAATCCTCTAAAAGACCCAATTATGTCATAATAGCAACAAAAGAATAAGCTACCCTGGATTATCCACTAATGAGCCTCTGTAATTAAACCACTAAGCAAATGTTGCTTCAGTAACTTGAAAGCCTTCACCTGATCAAAATTTTTGTGATGAACAGGTATCAGCCTGGGGCTCCAGAGGACTCAGCTCCAGCAAACTCCACAGCCACCCATGGGTAATCACACAGTCTGTGTGTGCCTGACTTTCCTCTTATTCTGCTTCTTCTGCATGCCCCAAAGAATTACTGATATAAATGGTTGTAACATTAGTTCTCCAAGACACTGCATTTTCCCCACCAATGAGGTACTGTTCCCAAGAACCTGCCTGTAGTTTTGTGCTAGTGCAGTGGAAACTCCCCCTCCCCATTACCCCCCCCCCCAATCAAAACTAGAAATGAATTACATTATTTCAATTATCAGTCCATGCTTTAACTTCTTCTCCCCCTTTTAGTTTTTTTTACCAAAAAGCAATGAAACATTTTGTTGTAGATTATGAGTTGCCCAAGTCAAACACCAGTCTTGCTTTATTACAGTACAGACAAAATAATCAAACTTATGTGGCACCATACCTGTCCCACCTGCAAATCAGAGGGTCTAAATCACAAACTTCCATGTTAAAGTTATATTTAATACTTACCATTGTATTATGTATGAACAAGGTATTTTGCTGGAGATTTTTTCTAAATTTTACAGCCTTTTTTTTACAGCAGTGGAAATTTTAAAAATTTCAAGAGGCACCAGATTGTGTATACACCCATGTAAGAGCATGAGCCATCATACCATCAATTACTACTATCATTAATATCATATCATTACTAATTCTAACTTGGCTCAGTGTTTGAACCCAAGCACATTTTGATAGTAGCTCCAGAGCTGGGCAAGAAGCTTGCACATGAAGAAGTCATGCCCTGTTACAAAATGCACTTGCATGAATGCCTAGAAGGTTTTATTTAACAGTGAGGACCTGAGTAGGCAAGCTGAAAAACACACTGCAGAAATCCTAACACTACAAGACCCAAGAGCCTCATGAACAAAATCAGCTGATACTCAAGATGGGTGGTTTTTGCTCTGGAATCAAAAGCAGGGTCAAGACCCACACACCACTTGACATCAAAAAATCACTCAACTTGACTTTCCTTTTTTTTGACCAAGACCCCAACTTTAATTGCTTGTCCACAGTCTCTTTCATAAAGTACATTATACATAACGTGTGATCTGAGGAAACCTCTTCAGGAGCTTGTTCACTTTGCTTGAAGGCAAATTTCCCCTGGATGACAGGGTGTCCTCATTTTGATTCTTGCGCTCTTTCTGAAAGAGAAAAAAATTCCTCAAAATATTTACTGCTGTTTATTTGCAAAGCTGATGCTCATTCCCAGAGACTACTACTAATTGTACAGGGACGTTTCTTTCAAAAAAATGCTGTTTCTTTAAAGAATACTTACCATAGCACTTGGCTCAATAATTACAAGTGATGACCTTGAAATGATGCAATTAATGACTGTGATCTTGTGAAGATTATATCCTTCCATATTCTTAGTTATGATACAATGATATAAACTTCTGGTAACAACCCAGATTTTTTTCTTTTTACTTTCTGTTATTTTTTCATCTTTGTTTGATTCTTTGTCATCTACCAAAGAAATTGTGGATAATTTTTCACTTATGCTGTCAAACAGCAACAAAAACTAACTATTTAAATGATGACACTGTTACTGAAAGAAAATGGAAACCTGAAACCAGTTTAAGGACAAGTTTAGTACATATACTTACCTATAGTCTATTTTGAAAATTATTTTATTTCAAGCTTATCATATAGTATTATTATAGTATATCAATATATAATATATAATCAGAGACACCCCTAATTTTCAAGCAGTATGAAATTTATTTTTCAAAAATGTCTGGCCTTTAAAAGTCAGAAACAGGTTGGAAAAGACCTCCAAGATCATTGAGTCCAACCTTTTGACCTATGGCCACCTTGCCAACTAGACCATGGCACTAACTGATACATCCAGTCATTTCCTGAATGCCACCAGGGATGGTGACTCCACCACCTCCCAGGCCCGCCTCTTCCAATGCTTCAGCACCCTTTCACTGAAAAAGCTTTTCCTGATGTCCATCCTGAGCCTCCCCTGGCACAGCTCAAGGCTATGTCCTCTTGTCACATCACCAGTTGCCTGGGACAAGAGATCAACCCATACCTGGTAACTGTAAAGAGCAATAAGGTCTCCCTTGAGCCTCTCTCCAGACTAAACAACCCCAGCTACCTCAGCCCGTCCTTGTAGGAGCCTCTCGATCCTTCACCAGTTTCATTGCTCTTAAGTTGCTCAAATGGGTGACAATCAAATCCTTCAGAGAACATTATTCTTACTGGCATACAAAAAATGACTGGAGGCTTCCTCCTTTCCTACTACTAGCCTTTAAGAACATAAAAGAGGCCTTAATTACTTCTGCCTTGGCCACGCAGTCATAGAACGTCCTGATCTCCTCGGCACAAGGCGCATCGTTGAAGTCATTCCGTTTCCAGCAGGCCATCATGACTGACATCTCCGTAATGCACGTTGCCTCTGAAGGGAAAGACACAACCAGAAATCTCAGGTGTTTGGGATTTCACGCTAACAACCTCCAAAGAAGTTTAAAACGGGGTAGAGGCAGGTGAGAAAATGCATAACTCAAGATCCCAGCTTTGCTTTGGGCGGAGAAGTTGTTGCTAACAGAAAGCAAAGCGCTGCAGCCATTCAGCATCTGACTGAATTTTTAACGTGTCTGGCTCACGTACGACACAAACTCAGGGTTGCAGCGTGAGGAAGCGATCCTTCCCACAGAACCCACGCGGAATTCCATGGCCCAGACCAGCCCCTCCCCTCTTGCCCTGCGGAGCGCAAGCCAGCAGCACGGCCCCTCCCGGGGCACAGCGGCGGCTCAGCGCCCCGCCGCCGGCAGCTCACCTGTCGACTGCTCCCGGCGGTTCGCCACCTTGTCGGCCAGCGCCAGTGTCCGTGGCGGGCGGAGCGTCGGGGGCCGCTTCTTGTTCCGCCACTGCCCCGACACCCAGCGCGTCACCCAGCCGGGGTAGGCCGGCGCCGCCATGTCCGCGCGCGGGCGCCCTGAGGGCGGTGCCGGGCGCGGGAAGCCTGGCCCGCCCCATCCTGCCCGTCAGGCCGAGGATAGGCCATGGAAATGGAGTAACTCCCCTCAGCTTCCGCACTGGGCGGAACCAGTGCGACACTGTCCCCACAATCTCCTACCAATAACTCCTTCTGCGGCAGAAATAATAAAGGAAGTAACAAACACTCTCAGCCGGAGCAGGAGAAATCATGATTGTCTCAAGTAATTCAGACGGAATTAAGGGAATCACAGAATGGGCGAGGCTGGAAAGGATCACAGTAGGTGATCTGTGCTCAAGCAGGGTCCCAGAGCACATTGCACGGGATTGCATCCAGACACTTACAGAGTATCTCCAACGAGGGAGACTCCACAGCCTCTCTGGGCTGTTCCAGTGCTCGGTCACCTGCACAGTAAAGTTGTTATTCATGTTCAGATGGAACTTCCTGTGCATCAGTTTCTGCCCGTCGCCTCTTGTCCTGGTGCACAGCACTAGAGAGAAGAGCGTGGATCCCTCCATCCCTTTGACACTCTCCCCTCAGATACTATAGACATGGCTGAGGTCCCTCTCACCTGTCTCTTCTCAATTTCTTCTGCAACTGCATGGAAACTCTTCTTGGTGCTCCAAACTCTCACCACTCAGCTCCCAGCCCCTCATTTCTCTCCGTTACAATACAGCTGGATCTCCCCTGCACTGTTCCCACTGTTCCTTCCAAGAAGATACTGAAACTGCTGCTTCCAAAATGGTAGCATCGTTCCCACAGCCTCATACTCTGGTGGAAAAAACTCCTGTTCCCAGAAGTTTCTTCCCCAGGTCCTGGAAGTCCCCAACTGATCTGGCAGGTTCTGGAGGGCTTCTGTCCCCAGCTGAAAAAGGCAGGCAATACAGAAGGCACAGGAACATTCCAAGGGCTGGGATACAAACAGGTCTCTGCACAGCAGGAGGGACAAGGTAGATGCACAAAACTGAGGAGGTAGATGCTGAACACTGGGGACACAAAGCACTCAGATCCTTGTCTTGAGCAGTTCCTGAATATGCCATTTTACCACCGTATCAGGAACAGCTGGAGTCCTCTGACCATATACACAAGACTACATCAAAAATGCTTTTCTTTGCATTTTTTTTCCACAGGACACTGATTTGGATTAAAATATATTCAACCTCCTAGACATAAAGCCCAAAGCACACCCCTTTGCCTAGTCAAGGAAGTTAGAGACTTTGGAAATTCCGTTAACTTGAGCTAAACATCACCAGACCTATACCACATTATTCTCAAGATGGTCACTAGAATTTACTGCATCTGCTGACAATAAATCCTGGTATATCCAATTCTATAATTATTTTTGTGTTACTTGCAAAATAGTATATACTTAAGAGTCCAAATTAAAGAGTATGAGACATGTTCAAGTAAGCAAATTATTTTTTTTAGCTCTCTTCTGGTAATGCATTTTCATCTCTTAAGGTCCAAATTCAAACACTTACTGGCAATTCTGAAACATTTTGGTAAGCAGAATGTTTCTGTATTACCATTTTTTTCTGAAAAAACAGGAAATAAGCTATCCTTTGAGCTTGACTACCAGTAGAGAAGAAACAGGCTGACACCTTCAAATTAGGCCAGAGAGCTTGCACTGTACAACTCTGAGCAATGGAGACTTTGAAAATCCCAGACAGGGACATGAAATACATTTCAGTATTCCCATTCATGTAAAGTTCAGCTATTCTTGGTTTTGCCTCTTCTAGCTACCCTTCCTGCCTTACTGCTAGCTACCCACCTTCCCCTGCTGCATTTGCCTCCTGCAATGTCTAACTAGATGGGCAAGAAACAGTAACAAGGAAAGACAAAAGTACTGTGATATAAGAAAAGCTGAACTGCACTCCCTGTAAATCGGCGTCCCTTTTCCCAAATTACATTAGCTAATGGTGGCAGCACCTTCAAGTCCTTTCACCTTCAAAAGCTGATCTCTCATTTAAGTAATTCCAAGAAAAATGAGGTGGGGTAGGAGGGGAGGCTGAGAAAGAGAAAGGCAAACTACACAAGGAGAATTATAATAGCTTCCTGTAACTTACTGCTGTCTGCATTAGAACTAATTTTTTGGCATCAGTCCCATATTGGAGCCTCAGCATAAGAGATTCCCAAGCAGACAGAATACGGTACATGATGGTGTCTGCACACACCATGCAGAGATGTTTGAAGCAGGACACAGTTTTATTATTAAACATTATTTTTTTATATTACACATTAAGTTTAAGGAAGAATGTAGAACTACAAAAAGGCTGTGTTATTGAATAGCCAAATGCCTCTACAGCCTATATTTTGTATAGCTGATAGCACCAAGTCACTAATGGATGGGATAGAAGTGATGACTTTATAGGGACAGTCAGAAACTAAATTCCCTCAACAGTGAACCCCAGAGATGTTTTACTGTGAATCCTGAATGTATAACTATAGAAACCATGTAAAACTTTTGCTAATTAGCTTTTACAACATTTTTTTTTCTTGTATTGACACATTTAAAGCTGAATCCTAGCTTGCATTTCAGCTGGTCAAAACCAAAATAAAACACAGACCTTAAACTATTAATACTAGATTTGAAAAGAATATATATCACAACTGAATAAGGGCCACATATGATGCTACAGTAAACGCTATGCCACAATTAAAAACAATGCTGTGATAAAATACACCCTTTAAAATGAGACTGCTATCTTAAATACCTCTTTAGGAGATGAGAAATTACACCATGTATTCTTCACTTTCTGGTGTAGTTATGTAAAATGTCCAGATACTACCTAAAAATCAGTTAGGGTATGAGGCTAAGAAATCCGCTGTATTGGCAAAAAAGAATAGAGTTGATATCCATGTCTTTTTGACTGCCTGGATCCAGCTTTCAGATAAATTCCACTATATTCACACAAATGTACCCTGAATGCACCATACCAGTTCATAATGCCCTCACCAACCACACTTTATTCTCATCTGTCTCACCCTGACCTCCTTAAACCAATTTAATTAGAGATGCCTTAAAATTTAAAGCACTTCCACTTTAACTTTAGCAGTGAAAGTAACCAGTTTGCTGAGATTCCAGGCGGTTCAGACTTAACTCCTGCCTGCTGAGCTATTGTGTTTGGAAAGTATTAGCACAATATATTCACATGCACTCACAACTAGATGTGTCACACCCCATCCCAACTCCCACAAAAACGCTTATCCTGCGCTATCTCAATCAGATCAGCTGCCCTGCATTTTCCTGTCAACCTGAAAAGCTGCCATCCCTAATCCCCAGGATCTAGGAAATTCAGTCCATTTCCACTGCAAATTACCTGTGCCTCCTTATTTGCTCAAAGATGCCACAAAGTATTATCATCTGCTCTGATCCGTTCCAAGATCCCCAGTACCATCTCTAGCTGAGACACTTGCACATCAAATGGGTATTTTCTGCAGTAAAAATGTATTTAACAGCACACAAACGAAGATGCTAGTGGTGTCAGAGTTCTGGAACAAATCCTGTAGCTCCACTCCTCTCTATCCTTCCTAATCCCTCTGCAGGGCCATATATCTCTCCCTGGCAGCTCTGAGACAATGGACCATAAAGAGAAGTACAGTTTGTTAAAGCCTGATGCAGGCTTTGGCTCAGTTGGTCGTATCACTAAAAGGATTTTATCTCTGATTAATGTCAGCCTGTCAGTAGAGGTCTCTGGTCTCTGGGCAGAATGAAGGAACCTGGCACCCTGTATGTTTCCAATTAATACAACTTCCCAGAAGGTGCCTGGAGATCCATCAATAACTTTAATTAAATACAGCCAAATAGATGACAACTAATGATTAAGGGAGTGGCTCTCTTGGGACTATGGCTGAGGAGTGTGTATGGCAGGACAGTAAGCGAGGCAGATGGCTACTTGTCTAACACAGCAATGCCTGCTAAAACTCTGATGTCCCTGATGGCTGAGTTTCAATTCAATTTATCCTGTTCCCAGTCCTTTGGAAGTTGTTCTTCCACATCACTTAAAGCTACCCTCAGTCAAAATGCAAGAGGAGCATTTCTGCTGATTCTCCAGCGGCTGCTGCACTTTGCAGACCATTTCCAGAGAAAGCAGCTCATTCTCCTTTCCCTCTAAACATATACATCCACTGCTGCTTGGATCTCATTCTACTTACCATTAGAGAGGACCCAGAGATCTTTCAGTTTGAAAATTACTACAGTGACTGAAATAAGAAAAGGCAACTCTTTCTGAACTCAAAGGCAACTCTGAACTTCTTGAGTTCTAGAAATCATAATGTTAGCTATCAAATCAATATTCTTCAGTGAGGTTATATGCTTCCTACAAATTGCAGTCCTTGCTAAAGGACAGAAAATGCAGACTACTACTAGTTCAGTAAATTAAATAATCAACTTCTAACTGAAAAAATAGGCAACATGTGGTATCAGAGTTTTGGCAGAAGAATGAGAACTGTGGCTTGCCCAATCAACGCAATGCCTTGGACTGCTAGATTTTTAACCTTCAGTCAGTTATTTGTTTCTTGTCTCTCACCTCTCAGAGGGCATGCATTTATTCTAGCTTGTCAAGTCAATTCTGAGACACAGCATCAATAGAATCTACTGGTGTTGCATGTGAGCAGTAATGAGGAGATATTTATTTTTAGAACAGTAATGCTAGTGGATAAAGCTATCCTGACAGCCTTGAAAGCCTCCCTCTAGTCACACAGTAAACAGGCACAATGCATGACAAGCAGTGAAGCCACTCACCCTAGTCTGCAGGATCCTGCCAAAGCGTTTACACGGGTAAATATCTTCAATATTTGCTATCTTTGATAAATTCCTTATTAGTATCAGTTTTTATGAATATGGGCCTGCACTGTAAGAACTGTTGAATTGTTGAACCTGCACTGTTGAATCTATCATGTTCAGTCTGAGTATCACGTAGCCTTCCAGTAGTCAAAATATGAGTGATGACATTCAACCACCATCTTGCTGGTCTGGATTTAAAGCAGTGAGAAATTCAGTTAGCCAAGAACAGAAATCAGGAAACTTTTCTCAAAATAATAATGCTGTAGTGACCTTCCTCCTTGTCTGCATTCACATGCTTGCATTAGCAGACAGACAACTAGGAGGGTAAATTGAATTCACTCTGGCCACGACTGGCAGTACACGTTGGCACTAGATAGCAATCCTTTCAAATGCATTATTAAGTAAATTAACTGCAAACTCTTCAAAGGTATGAGACCCAGCTTCTCCTCCTGTCTCCTCCAAATAACAGGAGAGAATGAAAGCAAAGCCATGGCAAAATGTTTACTCAACATTTTGTAGTCCTTGCTGTGCAGAGCAGTAGATGCTGTGAAGGTCGGTCAGCAGCACTGAACACAACTGCAACCACAACTCTTTATCCAGCTGGGCAGGATTCCCACCTCTCCTGTCCCTGCAGAGTTTGCCTGGCAGCTACACAAAGTATTCAAACCATGCACTGAATAAAAAATACACTGCAGATACAAAAGAAACAAGGCTTGGGTGAGCTTCACAGCTAAGAGTGGTAGCTAATACTCATAACCTTTTGAGAAGTTCACCACCTCTAAGACTGTAAAAAACAGTTATACCTAGGAAGACACTAAACACTCAGAAAAGAAAGCTATCAAGTGACTTGTGACTCAACTACAAACTGGAAGCTGTACTTTGAAAACCAGACAAAACCCACAGAATATCTGTAATCAAGTTACTTTCAGATCTGTACTCTTTCCATACACACTTTAAGAAGATAGATGGCAATCAAAAATACTCCTGCTTGGCAACAGTCATCAAGCTCAAAGCAACAGCCTTCTGTAGTACAGACACAGAGCAAAGTAACAAAGAAAGCCTGCAGGACGAACAAAATAACCTTGTTGGCTGTTGATTGTAATACACTGAGTACATGAAGTATATAGTGGTGAAGGAATACTTGGTTGTGAAATGGCTAATGAACAAATCAGGGCCCCAAGGAAGAAGTTTTTACCTACTTTCCTAGCTACTATTCAGCTTGCATCACCATATCTTCAATGCTACTGTTAGGTGAGAAACACGCTCATGTTTCTGAGCAGGAAGACAAAATGGGGCTTTGGACATCACTCAGCAAGGACTAAGCAGGTGCTGATGCACATACTTATACTGGTACTTCCTCCTGTTACTCATGTAAGGACAGTGCCTTAAATGTAGCATGTCTAATTTTGGCAACAGTAGATACATTATATTATAGACCTGGAAATTACTATAAATGCTACACTTCTGAAAAATCTACTTAAATGACAGGATAAAAGAGTAAAAGTAGCATGTGCTAGTACCTGGTTCTTATTTTTTATGTTTAGTACAAAAAGCAAGATCGCCATTTCTCCTGGCTAGTCCACCAAACATTTGAATAAGAAAGTGTTTTGCGATATAGCTAATTAAGAGAATGCAGTTAAAGAAGACCGAATTATTTTCTATACAGAAACATGAAGTGATGCAACTGAAGGCATTAATTCAAACAATTTACCTAAGTATCATTAACTTGATTAGCAGAAGTCAATATTCGGAACTAAAGCAGCCTTAATTTGTTTTATCTTAATTTACTTCTCCAGCAAGTGGCCTCTTCAATCCTGAATACACATCTGTAATTTTTAATCTGATTTGAGTCATCCAGTTTAATGATTATTCTCTTAGATATTCATGTCTCCTGAATAACTGAAAAAAAAGGAACTTAAAATACTGATAAATACATTTTAGCTGAAGAATCACTTGTTACTGTTACTAGAGGAGATAAAAACCCATTCTTCTCCTAAAAACAATTAGGTGAGAACAATGTACACTGTATGCATTTTCTACATTTATAAAAATCCAGTGATAGTCATGGGTCTGAAGTCTTTGCTGTCAAGATACCCTGATTTTTAACATGGCAATATTGTTATTTCACCTGAGAGGCAAACATGGAGATGATCATCACTTATACTGGTATTATACCTGTAATCCCATATCTATAACATTATAAAGGGGAATTTGAGTGGAAAGAAAAAGATATTAAGTGAAGCACACAGCACTAAGCAATAGACAGTGATGCAATTCGGAAGAGAATGTAGAGTCACTGCTGTTCCTAACTTTTACTGACAGACATCAAACTTCCCATAGCAATTGCAAAAACTGTCTTACAACATCAATTTACACAACAGACTGTAGATTTTCATTACCACCAAACTGTCTTAAGCACAGATAAACTCTGGCTCTTTAGTCAGTAGTTAACTTCTGAAGAAGGGGAAACGAAAAAAGAAAATAGCATTATACCATCAGAGACATCACTAGAGTGTGGCCATATTTGCCTATGCATTTAAACCTTTGACCCTGAATTAATTAGTTTCCCTCCACTGCAAGATCAATTATTTCAGAAAGATACTCACTATGGCAGGGAACAGTGGAATTTATACCTGTAAGCAATACAGGCTATGCAGCAAGAAGATCAGTCCACAAGTTGTCACTCAGGAACTCTGGTCACAGACCAGGATCACAATGTGTTAAGGTCGGCAGAGATACAAAACCACCTCAGTGCACCTGGCTCTGATCACCCATTTCAGCATACAAAGACTTCAAGACTTGTATCCAAACTGCAGAGACCACTGCAAAGGCACCATTGAGAAAATGTATTTGTTTTTGCAGAAAGTTGCACATACTCAAAAGGAAAAAATCCAAGGCCTCTGAATTGCTAGCATTAAGGAGATAACAGTAAATTGAGATTACAGATTTCAGATTTGATGGAAACTTAAAAGAACCAGAGTATAGAATTTTATTTTGTTCTACACAATACCAGGTAATACACTTTCTGGTGTGAAATACTTGGTTGAAAGTTGCAGCTTAAATAATTTGTTCTCCCATCCCATTGTACATATGACCTGCTAAGTCATCAAAAGAGGAAAATTAGGCTGAGAGTTAAGTGACTATCCCTCCCCATAGTTATTCAGTTAGCTTGAAAAGGAGCAGTATCTGAGGCATGTTACTTGGGGAGAAGAGACTTTATTGCAGCAATTTCATAAGGCACGATTGCTCTTCACAGATGTGTCTTTTGTAATTCCTTCACTGGAAAAGCCATTTGTTAATAGCAACTAAAAGTACATCTTAATGAAGAGAATATGTGATTGATAAAATACTTAAAAAAACAACTAATATTCTGAAGACTTAAAAAAATCCCTGAAATATCTTAGGGCACTTGAGCAAGAGCCTGAAGTCATGTAAGACACAATATACGTACAGCAAATGCAAAAGGAGAGTAAATTCCTCTTTTGCCCCACATGTTGACACCTGCAAGCCAGGAGTGGCTTCACACCACAGAGCTGAAACTCAAACCAAAGTAGTTACTAATGTTTCCACTGCTGAAATCCAATCATAACAGAAACTTACTCACTTCATGCACCAGAAAAAATTGTCTCTGTGAGAGTTTTTTTGGTTTTGTTTTTTCAAGGCAAACATTTGAAGTGAGTAAGAATTCACAGTCTCAACTTTCAATGCAATTTTCAAATCAAGCTCTTACAAAGATGGGTCAGTGTTGCCTTGTCCTCTTCAGAAAAATCTCATGCATGTAGTCCCAAAATCTTCCCTGATGAGACTCATTGTGATGAATCATAGCAGTGAGGGCCTCACCCTGATCAAGGCTTTGCCAATAATCCTGCAGCCACATTTCTTTCCAACTGAAACAAAAAAAGAGACATCATCACAAATAATTAAAAGCCCCAAATTAGTCTGCAGCTGTAATAGCACTGAAACCATGTTTTTCTTTCCCTTAATATGAAAACAGGCCCAGAGATGGTCATAACAAAGAATGTTGTTAGTGTGCCACTGTGCTCTAAGTCATTTAAAGAAACTTGCTTTGAAAATTCACTGTAGCAAATATAAGTTCACTTTTAGCTTTACCACATTCTAGAAGTATCAGTATATACTATCACTATCGTGTTAACCACAGAGACTAAATTACTAATTGCAGAGAATAAAAACTTCTATTATAATAAAATTTATCACAGAGTACTTATATTATTTTGAGAGTAGATTGTAGTGACTGACCACAACCTGACACATACAACTGCCTGTTCTACAGCTTTCTTCCTTAAGCTTACTTGGGAGTGAAACCCAGCAGTCCAAATACAAGTGAAGCTGTAAGCATAAGGATTGAGAAACCACATCCCCACATATACAGCTAAAGGTGTAATAGTGCTCCAGCTACATACACCTACACAAAGAGAGATTCTGATTGCAGCAGCATTCTGAGAATTCAGCATATTTATCAACCCTAAAAACAAATTACATCTGGGAATAAAGGTTACAGAGCATGCAAATGTGTAATGTAACCTTACTGTAACTGGGCATATGCTCTAACATAAACTCCTTTGTTGTCCTCTGAGTTCAGAAGGCTCCAGAATCACAAGTCACAATGTGTTTATAGTCAGACCCTGCATGTTGCATATAGTCTAGCACTTGTATCCCCACTAGATCTGTGTCATTTTTTCACAATAATGTTTTTCTAAACTAACAAAACACTCCACAGACTGGCTCAGTAGGCATTCATCTAAATTGATCACACTGTTAAATAACATTACTGTCAAACTCAGACAAAAATATGGGTATGCTTAGCTAATGTTTTGATGGCAATTTTATGCTATTATTACACCAGTTAGAATTATAAGTAGTCATGTTCCATTTTGCAAATAAAAATGGGTAAAGCTTAGATGCTTATCAGATAGAAACTACTGTATTTAACAGGAGATGCCCACGATCACGCCTTGGGAACTATGCACACATATCTTTATAAAGTAAATAGCAGCGAATGTAAAAGCTTCCCCTGAACAATTTTTCCAGACACATCTCATGCCTACAGATGAGGAGAGTAACAGTGAGACACGGAAACTTCCCTGGGATGAAACTGTAGCTTGAATTATGGACCAGCTGTTCAAAACTCCCTGCTGATGACCTCTGTGAAGAATGATGGAAGCACCTGGGTCTGCACATGGCACCGGCAGCAACTCTGTGTGTGCCTCCACAGGTACTACTCTACTGCCACCTGATGCTCAAACAGAAAACCTATGGAGCTGGACCTCCTATGAACTCTCCAGAGTAGGGTGATGCACAGCACACTACAAAGAAAAAAGCCATTTTGCTGCCGAGCCTGAGAAAAGCTCCAGTAAATCAGTCAACCAACAGAAAACAAGGGACAAGAAGCTTCTCAATCTGTTTTCTCTCCTGCACAGTCCTCTCCTAAATAAGTGGCATCCTTGAACACAGCCAGAGTTTTGTTGCACAACACAGGATTAAGTCTTGTATTCTGGGTGAGCCTAATTTCTGCTCTGAAGTCGACAGGAGTCAACCAGGCCTGCAGTGAACATTGGCAACCCGGTTGTAACGCAGTACTTTGTAAGGAGTTACACAGCTGCTTTTGCCTGAGGGCTGCCAAGTGCTTTACCATCACTGTACTGAAAAACATCCCTCTCTCAAGCAAAGAGGCTAAGATAGACAAAGGATAACCCCACTGCCTGAGGTAACAGAGCATTTTAACAGAATATCCTGAGTGTCACACTCGACTTTAACTGCTAGCACTGCTGTCCAAGCCTCTTGCTCAGCCTCAGCATTACACAGTATTAGCAGGACCCCCTACACCACCCACAAGACGTAATACAAAATGTAACTGGAGAAGTAACAAGAGCTCCTTTAAGTACAAAGAGTTATTAAAGTTACAGCTCTTGTTACTTGAAGCTTTTTCTCCCTTCAAAAAGCATAATATTGGCACGTTACCTGTCTCCACCAGAGAGGTCTTCAACACTTCCAAACCCGGGGGTTGGCATAGGACATCCCATGTGCTTGAACTGAGCTATATGAGGTCTGGGAGCTGGAATTTTTCCATGAGATTTCTTGTGTTCCTGCTCCTCTTTGACCCGGGTGTTCTCCTTGTCACAGATGAAACACTCGAAGCCATTCAGGTAATTGGGGAGAGTCATGTCATTCACACCCCACTCCCGCTTCTCCAAGCTCTCTAGCAAGAACTGGTTTTTGATTCCACCAGCATTTTTATACTCTAGATACTTCAAATATTCCTCTCCATTCTTGTCCAGGAAATCCAGATACTTTGCCAGCTCTTGGGGGGTGTCAAAATCATCTATAAGAATGATGGAGAGGTTGTTTGGCATCCAGTCCCGCACCGCTGGGGAGCCTCGATACACTGGGACAGCACCCAAGTGCATGGGACGCCACAGCTTCTCTGTCATGTAGTCATCACATATGGCATTCTCCAATGCCAGATGGAACTTGTACCTGGCAATAAAAGTCATAAATTCAGAATCTTCTGTAGTGGCTGTAGAAGTGTCTCTCAGTCGCTCACTGGGGAGCTCACGGTTATGCAGGCATTTACCATAGGAGTCAACCTAAAATAACAAACAGCATCTTTACAAAGTGATTTGTTCCCCTGGAACTTGTTTTCAGACCTTGTAGTTCTTGTAAAATTCCTAACTTGGATCAGTTCGTAGCTATGTTAATTTAGCTTCATTTTCACTCCAAGGTCTTCCTCTTGAGATTATTCCTAGAGTCCAAGTTCTACAAGCTTTAGAGAAAACCAAGTGCTGAGTTCCAAAAGCAACATTAGCCACACTACAGACTGAGGGGCGAGGGGAGCACGCAGATGCCACCCAAAAATTTATTTCTGGACAAATCAGAAACTGACAAGAAAAGAACAGCATTTGACTCTATGTCAATTTAAAGATTCTCTTTCTACTTAAGAGACATAGTGCTCTTCCAAACAGTTATTATACAGAGTTCCAGCCAGTCTCAGCAAGCTGACAGAATTTTTCCATTTGTTAGACTGAGAAAAACTGATACAGGGAGCTAAGAGAATACTGTCTAAAAATACAAGACAACATGCTTGAGCTGGAACCTGCACCATACTTTGAGAAGACAGTAATTTTTAAGAAATTATTTTGCCTTTGCTTCACTACTCAGTACATGATGACCTTACACAGTAACTTAATCATGACCAATAGAAACAACAGAAACCACTAGAAAAAAAAGTCTCTGGCAAAGTCTAAAAACAACTTTTTTTTTTTTTTAAATCAATCTAATATCCTTCACAATTTTTAAGAGAAAAAATGCAGTTTTTCCTGCTTGGAAAAACCATTATTTTACTTTATGAAGCTACTCACCATCAGCTGTACCATAGCAGTACAAGCCATCATAGAAACAATATGGTCCTACCACAACACATGTAAGGAGCAGATTCTCACAACAGAGCAACCTGCCTTATAACTTCAGTCCTGTACTTTCAAACGGGAGCGAGGCTTGTAAAGGGACAGCCTTCTTGTAGGCTAACTTCAAAATCCAGAGATTTCAGCAACTTCTAGCACTTGATCCACAAGACCGAACTTATTCAGGCTTTGCCCAGCTTGCGACTGATCCCGAGTGCGGCCAACTCCACATCTAACATCTGCATCAGGCCTACCTAATGGCCTGCGGTGTAGTCTAGATCACGCTTTGGGAAGGAATACAACTAGTTTTTCTGTCCAGCTTGTAGTCAGCATGCATCCCGTTATGATTCGCGTCTTGGCTAAAAACAAGGACAAACAAACCCCATTAAAACGAGGCGGTAGGGGGGAGCAGCCCCACGCCACAGCTTCCCCGTGCACTCAGCCCACCTACCTGGATGTACTTCATGAGCTCCCGCACGTAGCGGTCCCGGTCCGAAGGCACATCGCAGTGCGACTGCATGTACAACACGGGGCCGTAGCCCTTCCGCCGCCACGCGTCCTTCTCGGCCAGGGACACGGCCGGGGCCCGCAGGTACGCGGTGCCGGGCAGCCACTGCAGCGTGAGCGGGTAGTCGGACTCCCGGCGGAAGGTGGCCGTGTAGTTGAAGAGCCGGATGCCGGGCGAGTGCGAGAGCACGTAGTTGTTCATGGGGGACTCCTCGTGGAAGAGCGCCCAGGTCTGGTGGGGGAGACGGGGCAGCGGCGCCTCGTACGCCCTGAAGTCGGTGCCGTAGAAGATGAGCGCCTTAGTGCGGCGGTGCCGGGCCACCCGCCGGCTCCGGGTGACGAGGCAGGAGCCGCGGGGGCAGTCGATGCGCTCCGTGTCGCCGGGGAAGTGCGGGAAGAGGCTCCCGCTCCACCACAGCAGGATGGGCAGCTCCTTGTTGCTCCGCGTGTCGTCGTTGCCGGGCCCCCGGTACGACGCGGCGGCGACGAAGGCCGCGCCCGGCGGGACGGCGTCCTGCGCCCACCCGTCCGCTCCGCACGGCTCGGCCGGCTCCTCCGCGGCCAGAGCCACTGCCGCGCTCCAGGCCAGCGCCAGCGTCACCCACAGGCCCGCGGGCCCCCACCCCGGCCCGGCGCCCCCCATGGCCGGCCCGCCAGCCCCGGGCCGTGCCGCGGGCCCGCCCCGCCGCCCCAGGAAGCGGCGCTGGGCCCGCCCCCGGTGGTGCCGTCACGGGGCGGGGAAAGGCCGGAGGGGAGCCGGAAGGGAGCGGCACCGCCTTCCCCGCCCCTCTCAGCTCGGACTGTCAGCGCGCCTTTCAAGTGGCTCGGAGGGGCAGCGTCAGCCCTGCTGCGGCGGCCCGATGCGGTGACCTGTGCGCAGCTGCCTCCCAACCCCGCTATACAATGGCTGAAGCTGCTGTGAGCCTCTCTGCCTCTGCCGCATCCATCTGTGCTCACACAGGGCCCCGCAGTACCTGCAGCTGACAGCGAGAAAGCCGCTGCTCCCCCGAAGGCACAGCATGCCGCGACTGAACGCACCTGCAGAGAGAGGGCTCCCGGACCAAGCAAGCGACCGCTGTTACAAGAAAGAACCCCCAGCTCAGCTCCTTCTGGAGACCATAAAGAGAAGGAACAGAAAACAACTTTTACTAACAGAAATCTTCTGTTTAGGTTTTTGGGGGTTTTGGTTGTTGTTTTGTTGGTTGTTTTTTTTTTAATATCTACAGGTAATTTTAAAGCTCCCTTGAAAGCCGCTTTTCTATACAAACCTTGAATAATTCCTACAGTATTAAAATATTCTGTAAATGGGAGAGTGGTTTGTGCTACACTATGTAAATCCAACAGACATATTCCAGAATTACCACTCAGTTGCTCATTTACATAATTGCTAAAAGCTTCACATTAACTTCTTAAGAGACAATATAATATTTATGAATTAGCAGTTATAATACAGGACATTAGTTAGTATGGACACAAGACAAAGAAGTATTTTCAGCTATGTTAGAAACAAGTTAGAGAGGGAATAGTTTTCCTTTCCTTTGAAAAGTTAGGTGTAGACATTGCTTGGGCCTGCTCCAACAGCACCGCAGCGTCCTCCACCTGGGCCCAGAGAGAAGGTAACAGACACGGGCTCTCCACAGCAATTTCCACAAGCATCAGAATGTGCTGCACAATTTACTCCACACAATAAATGTACAAGATCCACAAGGCCCATCATTATCACACCAGTTCTATGGCAGATTCTGGACATAATGTACATTCTATAGGAGAGGAATCTCAAAAATATTCGACAGCAAATTTAGTATTATCGGATATTTAGCAATGATTGTCTTGTGCTTTCATACAGATTTGTTATAAGGCTATCAGCAAACTGTACAACACCAATATCATGGGTACAGTCAAGATAACAATGCCAGTTCACTCTGAACTTTTATTTTTGCAATTAGCAACACTCCCAGCAAAAAACCCACAACCCAAGCCAACCCCCCCCCAAAAAAAAAAACAAACCCAAAAAAACCCAAACAAAAAACCCAACAACAACAACAAAAAAAAACCCCCAACCAATTCACCCAGGTATCTTTAACTCTGAAATATGAGCTCTTTTAAGACTGCTGAAGTCATTACCTCGACATTGTCACAAGGTAAGGGCAATATTTGCTTAAGTAGATCAAAAAACCCCCCACCCAATCAATGACTCAAGCTGTGTCAGAAAAAAAGGGAATTTCTTTGTGAAATGGAAATTCAGACAGGGCAGAAAGTCCAAAAAACCAATCAGCTAAATAAAGGAACACTGAGATTAAACAGTACCTTTTGTCTGTTGACTCTTGTTGAATTTCTTATCATTCAGTGCGAATAACAACAACAACAAAAAAAGAAAGACTGAACTTGGTTAGCAGAAGATTGGATTGTAAAGGATCAATGAGCTAGACTTCAACCCTTCCCATTTCCCCCCTCCCCGCAAAATACAGGGTTTGGAAAAATAAGCAGTGTTTATTTACTAACAATGACATAAAATACATCTTAATATATTTTTATTTCTTTACAAATTAAAAGATGCATTGGAAAAACAAGTGAAGAAAATGAAAGGTTCATTCATGATTTCATTTCCACCCCCACACCCCCCAATATTAATACTAGAAATTAGTATTTGTGGAAGTCTGTGGTTGCTGTGCATTATATTCCTGGGAAGTTCTTTTTTCCCCCTCTGATTAAAAATCCTCTAGATTTTTTGGTTGGAGGCAGTATGTGGAGTAAAAAGTCAGCCACATTCATACAAAACCGCTGAAAGTTCTGTCAACTACATCTTGAAAGAGTTTCTACATTACAATTTTCATGTTCCCCTTTCTGTGTAGTGATGGGAGGGAAGACAAACTAGCAGCATTAGAAGAAAAATGGATTTATATACATGCTACAGGATATGGAACGAAAACCACAGCCAGATATTTTTCTGATCTTAACAAGGACTTTCCTATGAAATATCAAGCCCAGATAACATGTTCTCTAATCCATCCACATTCTTCCTTTCACTTTTAGTGCTCTTGGTAGCTTAAACTCCTGGGTACTGGAAGAACACCTGTTAAGTGTTCAAGTTAAAATATACAAGCCCCCTTTCAAAAGTAAATAAACAAAGCCCTTAGAATTCTGAATTTGATTACACTAGCTCCCTCTTCACAGGAGTCTTCTCATCCACCCCTGCAAAATGAAGCAGCAGAGCAGCCAAAGTGGATGGATTAATCTGTCTGAGGTATTTTAGTTTAACAAACAGGCTTATAAAAGGTTTTGTGCAAGCTGATCAGTAGACAGAATGTGGAGGGTATAAACATCCAGTAATGAAACTCTTTGCTATGGCCCAGGTGCTGTCAATAGCCGAAATCAGGTACTTGCAATACCTATTACAGTAGTCTAAATCTTAAGGTTTTGTATCCCCTTCCTTGTGTTCCTGGGTACAAAGCAATCTCAAATTCATGTCAGTATAAATCAAATTCCTGCTTCTTGGCTATGATTCACAAAAATATGGTTGAAAATGGCCACTTCCTTATCATTAATTTCCTACGCAGTCCCTCGTCACCTTGTTAAGGGTATTTTCTGCTTAAGGTTAAGAAGCTTTTGTTCCCACCACCATCTGACAGACAGGTAAACTCTGCAGGAGAGGTCATGGAACATGGATTGAGTAGGACAATACAGAGCCGTGCAATGAGAAGGAAAGGAGTCACCACACATGTCAACAGGAAGTACCGTCTCTACCCCTACACTGCTCAGAAGCTGTTGATTTTTGCCCACTTAACTACTGATTACTCCATTACAGTTCTGCACAGCAACTTATAGTACGGGGAAGATTGTGGAGAGAAGTTTGCCCTGCTGCCTTCCTGGCTTACCACTCATTTCATGTTTCATGGCTTTCTGGTTTGGACAGCCACATGATACATCTGTGCTCTGATAGATCATGCTTCTCTCTTTAAAGGAGACACAAAATACTTGGCTGCTCCAGCTCCCATCACCTGACCTGCCTCTTGCCCTCCCCACCTGTGCATCCTCTTCACACTTGGAGCATGCACACACACCCACACAAATGCACAGCAGCTACCAGAAGTTTTGAAGAGTTATCGCTTTTCACCCAATGTTGAATCATGTACAGTGAACTGAAAAAAACCCTACATTCATTACAACAGGATTAGCGAGCATGGGGTGGGGTGGGGGGTGAACTCCTGCCAAGCACAGGAAACAATTTAGATGCAAATAAAAGACCTGGTATCAAAGGCCTTTTTCTTTTTTTAGCCCTCACCAGGAAAATATTTCATCTCTCATATGGGATTGGGAAAGGTTGAAAGGATTTCTGCTAATGCAATGTGTATTAAAAATTATGGAATTGTACAGATTTCTATGTTGTCCTTTTTGAGGGCACTGGGCCTCCTGATCAGGTCATTAGTGGAGACTGAAATGTCACTGCTGAGTTCTAGCACCACTCACTCCTCTAGCTCAGTAGCTGCCGAATCTCCTTGTGCATGTGACACAGGAAGTCCACATATGAAGCCCCCCCACTCAGACTCTTGTCCTCCACTAGAAAGTGTTTGAACAGCATTTCCAGCTTATCTTCTTGCTTCACAATTATCAACTACAAGAAACCAAACAAAACAAGAACAAAACCAACAGTGAGTAGCTATTAGAATTAATCTTCATGGGGAAAACAGAGCAAAAAGCTAAATGCTCAAAACTCCAAAGATAGCCAGCCAGAATCACAGCATATATGGCTTATGTGCTTTGACCTCTGTAACTTAGTTGGGCTAAGCCTCAATCCTTTCTAAACAGAAGGAAAATACCATATATGTAGTTCATATAGTAGTGTATTGTAATAGGTCTGAAAAAAGGCAGTTTTAGAACTATGGTAAGCACAAAACTCCAAAACTAGTGAAATTTGTTTTCAGATTCTTCAAAACTTTGATAACATTTATGAGATTGGGAAGAGTAAGTTCAGGACTGCAGCATTACCAGGTATCACCAGACTCTACTTAAGAAGGAAGGGGATTTAAAGCTGTAAATGGGGGACATTTTTACCTTCATGTAGCGGGATCTCTGCCCTTGAAGCATATCAACAATAGACCGAACTTTCTTTGAAAAGGGGTTTTCCAAGACTGGCAGGGTACTCTGGAATGAAAGATACCAAATCCCCATTAGTCTTGGGAAATAGAGCAACGTTAAACAGAAGTCAGCAGTTTTGGCATACTGTAAAAGGGTAGAGAAATATCTAGCCCCATCAGCATACAATCTCTTTGACTTTGACTACTTAGAAGAGAATATAACATGAAATCAGAATTAGACATCAATTATTTATTCCATTTAGATATCAACTGTTCTCTTCACTGTTAATGATAGGACTTATCAAATAAACCTAGGCAAAAGCATGCCTGACATGCCCAGACTATCAACATTTCACACATCTGTGCTTCTCTCATTTCTATTAATGAAAATGAAATGCTATTTTTTCTGCTGGCTTTCTCATAGTTTTAAGTTTTGGGTGACTATCACAGACTCTAGCTCCCACACTGCCATCCAGCTCACCAAGGCATTGCTAATTTGACTGAAGGATGACACTCCAAAGAGGTTCTGGATCAGGCTTTGCTGTACGTTGACTCCCACCCACACAAAGATGTTCAGCCCATTCTCCAGCAGGTAGATGTCACCCTTGGAGAGACGCTCCTCAGAGTTCCGAATGGCTGCTGGCAAGGAATCACTGTCAACATCTGCTTTGGTCTGTTTTACAGGGAAATAAAAATAAAGTAAAATAATAGTTATAAAAAAAGAACATTTTAGGAAGTCTTGAAAATTTCTGACACAAGGACACCAATGATTTTCTCATTTCTAGGACTCTCAAGAAGTAGTCACTCTTGTGACTGAAGTAGAATTTTCCTTAGTTTTCTTACTCAAAGTGACACAGAAGCAGTTCAGAGACTTGGTCAGCAAAAGAGAACACAAGGCTTCTGTGGAAAGACTCAAGTTCAAATACCACCCCCTGGAGTAGGAATGTAATCAGTTTTTAGTGTTATTCCAGCAACTATGGTAATGAAAAGTCAGAACAGTATTTGGAGTTACCTTGTAATAATGAAAATTACTACACAAAGTTGTAAGCCTTAGGACTTTTAAAAAAGACTATGAAAGAGTCAAAAGTGTCTTATTTGTTGCTAGTCATATGCTTACAGCTCAGGAAAAAAGTATCCTCCAAGAAATTCACAAGGTGCAGTAATACTGAGCAAAATTAAGTGAAATATCCCAGATGGCAGATCCCCAAATACTTCTCAAATCACTTTCCCTTGCTAAAATATAAATGCCATTCCTTAAGATGAGTCAGTGAGACAACAGCAAGCCTCAAGTGCTAAGCAGATCTTGAATTACTCACCAGAGGCAAAAGCCTGGGATAAAAGAAAACATTAGTTTCAGCCACGTCCATGGATGTCACTAAGTGACGGATGTAGGCACGGTCATCCGTTGTGACCTCTGGGCCGGGCTGAAGAACGTCACTCTTCAACACACAGTTCAAGTACACAGGAAGCAGCTTCATGCATTCGGGGAGGATGAGCTAAAAGTCACAAGCAGACAGAAGCTGGTCAGCTGTCTCACTGAATAAGCTTATGTTTGACAAAAAGAGACTTGCATGAACCAACAAAGTGTGGTACAGCCATGAGGAGTAAAAGCTGATAGTCTACTTATATCATGGACTGCAAAAGAAACATAAAACCTTTCCCTGAGGCAGGCAGTGCTCCCTGGGCTCCAGACAGATGTCCAAGAAGCCATTCTCAACTATAATTTTACTTGTAGTAGTGTATCTAGTTTCCTGAGTCTCCTCTTTGCACATTTCTGCTGAGGAAAGGAATTGACTTTTTTTGAGCAGGCTAAGAAGAAGCTGTCATCACTTTTTAATTTCCAAGCCTGAGATTCAAGTGAAAGCCCTGGAGTTTACCTGGCCAGCAGAAGAGGGACTGGCACAGTTCTTTCGATAGCAGGCTAGGATCTGGGCACACTGGTTGATCAGTGCATCTCGTACAGTCTTCACTGGACTACTCAGGACTCCACGATATGCTGCACAGAGAGAGGAAAGAGACGGACTGCTGTCAAGCGATTGCTCAAGAACACCAAAACCCCAACACTACTTCCACAAAGGAAATCTAAACAACTATTGTTTATGGAAGGCTTTATTCTTCCCGCTTCAAACTTGTAGGAAAATGATGATAAATTCCTACTGAGAATATGAAGAAGCTCATTTAATCCCTTTTATTACATAATCTTGAACTCTCTATCTCCTTTGTACTTAAAATATACTTATGATAATTCAAAGTATGGCGTTCTATAAAAACTCCTTTTATAGACTGACCATGTTCCATTAATGGTCTGAAAATTGACTATTTCCTTCATTTTAATGGCAATAAACATACACAACTCTCAATCTCTGTTGGATTTCTAGGCTTTTACTGCAAGCTAGAAAGGGTAAATAGGGTACAGTGTATGACATTTAACTCATATGAACAAGGGCCACCATTTCCTATTGTGAAAGCAAAATTCTGCAACAGTTAAGGAATTAACTAGAACAGCCCAAAAACAAATACAAGGATGAACTCAGACAGCTGGCAATACAAAATGTTATTAAAAACATTTGGAAAATAATTTGTATGAAGAATAAGCCTACACCCTTCATCTGTACCTTTCATCCTAAGCAGCAATACAATCATCACAGCTTTATGCTCTTTCCCATAACTGACTGAATTATCAGAACTGCCACCTGACATTTGAAGCAGGAGGAAAAACAGGTGTCACTGGGTGACAAAACAGGCATTTTAGCAGTAGTTAAAGACTGCAATTCTCGTTTCCATATTTACCCTTACCATACTTAGCCAAGTAGTTGATGAGGGTGTCAGTCTCACAGTTCCGATAGAGGTCAGCAAGCTGCGTGCAGCAGTTTAAGGAGAGATTGTGAATGCGGAGCCGTCGCTGTCCTGCACAACTTGTATACAGCAGAGCACACTGCAGGAGACAAAAATGCCAGGAGATACAGAAATAAGGTCCTCTTACAATAAGAAGGGCAGGGTTAGAATATACTTTATTAAAAGCTAGGACTCAGATGCAAAAACAAGTAAGGTGACTATATAAAAGACTTGGACAATAAGCTAGAAGTACATGCTAAGAATCAGGGTCAATGAAAAGTAACAAGCAGCAATTTTAGCAGCTGTATTAAGGGACTGGTCTTAGAAGACAGGACTGTGGTTTGAAGCAGTCTAGGTCACCCTAAAAACAAGTATGCTGGAGGGGTATGGTTAGATGCAGAAAGAAAGAACCAAAAATTCCTTGAAGAAGTGTCTAATAGTTCAGTTCAATTACCAACTCACGTCTTCTACAAAGCCTCCCCCCTCACCTGAAGCAGTGCACCACTATCTTCACTCAATTTATCATCATGCTTGAATTCCACTGTTATTGTTTTATCACAGTCCAGACCTGCCATCTCTACATCAGTTGTGTTGCTCATATAGAAAGCTCCAAAAAAGTCCGTTGCTCTAATACCTAAAAGAGGGAAAAACCCAACATGAACCACCATTTTCAACACAATAACAACATAGTCAGCCTTTTGACCCTGACACCAGGTTATCCTGACCGATTTCAGCAGGGATCTTTGCAGTCTCAACAAAAGTCTTAGAATTCCAAAGCTTTAGCAGAGCTTTTGGGATAGCCTAGTCACCATGTGTTTTAAATTCCAGGAAGATTTCTTTCTTCCCATGAGACATGCTTGAAGTGGCCAATTCATTAAGATTCCTCCCTGCTAACACCCACCTGTGCTTGTGCGCACTCTCATTACGGCATCAAATCCCACTTCTTTCTGGACGTCCCTTCTCAAGTCGTTCAGGAATCTGTACTGGTCTGTCTCCAGCTAGAAGGCAAGCAGTAACTGAAGTTTCACACTTTCATAAATCAGACTGGCTTCATAAACCATAAAGTAATGTAAAACCAGATACTACCTCCTGTGGTCTTACTTTAAAAAGTCACCGATATCAGGCTCAGTGGCCTGCTAATAAAATATTGTGCTAAGAGGTAACAGCCTAGCTCTTCCTGTTGGCTTTTGTTATTGACAGGGATGTTTGTATAAAGACACAAAGCTAGCACATAATTTTGCTGATTATCTTGAAATTTAAGTAGCCATTAACTTCCAAAGAAGTACTTCTTCACTATGGTTCCCACTATGAAAAAAATAACTCTCAGCTAAACAATAATTCTTACTTCAGCAGTCTGAGTCAATGTCACTCCTACCTGGAAATAGGCATACTTATAAATGGAGCCTCCTGTCTGGTAAGGTACCACACCCAGCGTGGCCACATCCAAATATTGGTTTGGAAACAGGAATAGATCCACACAGCAGCCCTGGGCCACACAGTCCTTGGCCAAGTTGTTGTAAAAGCTCGTCTGTGGTTGAAACAAAGTCTAAGAAAGGAAATCAGAGATGACATCAGAAGTTTGTCCAGGAAAAGGAAAGTGAGATCCAGTTTATAATCCCAGTCAATACTCTTATACTTTAAGTCTTTCTTCAGGGGAAATAGAATCATCTAAGTTCTCCCTGACTCTGCCTTTGAAGAACTGTTAATTATTATGAAAATTACTACACATTTTGCTTTAATTGTAAATTCAGCACATTTACTTTAACACAGATATTGGTATTTTACCCTGTGTAATAATCTAGAGCTAACTCTTCTTGCTCTTAGACTAGAGCTGTCCTTATGATGTCAAGTCTCCATAGCCCTTGCTTGGGAACAGAAGACAAAAGTGGAATGTTAAAAGATATTAGCTGGGACAGTTACAGAATGTGCTATCCTTGTAATTTTTTTAATAATGTTTCAGTTATTTTATTCCATAAAAAGCATAATATACACCCTTATGTAAAGATTATGCAAACCATTATTACCTTCTCCTTATCTGTGTTGATCAGTTTCCTATCATCCCTGTTCTTTAACTTCCCTGGAGCCTCTGCAATGGGCAGAGAGGTGTGGAAAATGAAGAGCTTGCCAGCACACTCAGCTGCCTGCAGGAAAGTGAGTGCAATAACAGAGGTCAGAAAGATCTACAAAAATTGTAAGGGAAGCTGTGATTCAAGAATAAACATTCAAGCAACCTCATCACTCTTTTAATGTCAGGGTGATTCTACCAACACACAGGCTCACTGTCACTTGGTTATGTGACTGGTGTCCAACAGAGGGAGCACAAATTACTGGTCAGGTACAGAAGAGCAAGTCTCTACTGAGTTCTACTGGATTTGTGCTAATTCCGCAGCAGGGAGAAAAGGACTTTCTCCAAGGATACAGAGTAAGCAGGACCCAGATAACAAAAGGTTTTGTGCAAACGTGTTGCAGTGTCTTCTTCCCTGATTTGCAGTTACTGGATTTGTGGAAAAAAGTCACAGAAATGGCAAAGAATTTTGTAATCTGAGCTTCAACAGATCAGTAATTTTAAATCAACACCCTATGCCAACACTAGCTAATGTTTAATAGGTTATTTTCTCTGACACATGCAGTATGTAAAAAGTCAATTAGCAATTTTTACTACTTCTTGATTGAACAATTGTAACAAAAACTGAGTTTAAGAGAGACTTTAAAGGATCATTCCCCTGTACTCAGCACTGGTGAGGCTACACCTGATGTTTTGGGCCCTTCATTACAAGGACACTGAGATGCTGTGGCATGTTCAGAGAAGGGCTGTGGAGCTGGTTAAGGGTCTGGAGCACAATTCTTGCTTGAGCAGTGAGTGAGACAACTCAGGTTGGGGAGGCTCAGGGGAGATCTTCTGGCTCTCTACAACTACCTGAAAGGAGACTGTAGTCAGGTGGGAGTCAGCATTTTCTCCCATGTAATATGAGATAGGACAATAGGAAATAGCTTCAAATTGCAGCAGGGGAGTTTTAGATTAGATACTGGGAAAAACTTCTTCATGGAAATGGTTGTCAAGCCCTGGAACAGGCTGCCCAAGGAAGGGGTGGAGTTAGCATCCCTGGAGGTATTTGAAAGATGTTAGGAACATGGTTTAGTGGAGGACTTAGCAGTACTGGGTTAAAGGTTGGACTTATCATAAAAGTCTCTTCCAACTAAAATGATTCGCTGACCGATGTGACAGACAAATAGAGCTGTGTCACTAGTTTGGGGTGAGGTCATACAGGCAGTCAATTTGATCAGTAGATACAAATCAGAGTTAAACCATGCATGTAATACTGTCTGGATGAAGTACTGGAATGGAAGAACTTCAAGAAAAGTTTGCTTGTTTAGCACATTGCTGCAGGCAACTTCAAGAGGTGACATTCTCTCCTTTTATTTAAGATTCTACCAGAGCACAGGATTAAAAAGACACCAAACTATGGAACACCTCCATGAGATTTAACAGACTTCAGCAGTGGTTTTACAATGCTGGAGGGTTTTTTTTTTCCCCCGTAGGTTCTATGAACTGTTTAAAGCAAAACTCAGACAGACAACTGTGAGTAAGCCATGTTCTTGCACTTTGAAAAAAATTAGTTAAAAAAGAATTGGGTAAAGAACATATAGATAGGTGCACAAAACAGAAGGTTCATGCACTTCAAGAATGAGCCAAGTACTCCCTACATGTAGCGCATCTAGTACAAGGAGCTTACAAAATCTTTAGAATTGCCTTAATAGTGTATGTTAGCAGAATATAAACTTCAGAGTACTTGGCTGAAAATAATTTGTCATAAAAATGCATTCACTAACCTTCAGCGCCTCCAGCCCTGCTTGAATCACAGGTGCAAAAACAGTTTCTGTTTCTCTCGTGTCTGCAAACATTTCTGGAATCTGATCCAGCAAACTAGCAAAGAACAAGAAAAAAAAAAGAGCAATTCAAGATCCTATTTAATAAGAAAAGCCACACAGCTGTAGTTGATGATTTATAGGATTGAGGTGGTTTAAACAGAAGCCCCTAACATGTCTGTAAATTTGCGTAACTTTTACAGTATTTGGCATCTCATCTGTGGAAAAAATGCTGCATTGCTCTCCATTGGCTTCTCTCATCTATATCCTCAGTGTCTTCTGTATAGCCTCAACTGATGCCAATTCCACAGCTCTTCTGTATTTTTTATCTTTTAATATATTCCAATGTACATAGGTAAGTAAATTCTTAGGAAATACTAGTGACATTTGGCCTCTGCAAAGCATCTTGTGTACTACTCAAAGATTAATAGGTGTAATCCACAGTCTTGTATTTAGGCTTGTTTAATGCATTAAAAAGGCTAGAAATTTTCTCTAAAAACATGCAATTCCAGTTCTATTTCCTAACATGTAGTTAGCTACACACCATAGATTAATTACACTTCAAGTACCACAGTAAACAGTTTGCCAAAACTTTGCTAACTTCCTTCTTTCCTTTCAGATTTTATCTTCTCTGTCCCACTTTTTTTTTTTCTCTACAGAACCAAAACTGGACACCCCTGTTGTCTCAGTTTGCAGTTATTTAAGCAGCTGAATTAAAGACAGTGATTCAGTATTCTTACAGCTTTCACTCTGCATCATCCTGGTTGTGTTTTGTTGCGGCTTTATTTTAGGTGGGGCTTTTTTTGGCTTGGATTTTGTTTGTTTTTCCTTTTTTTCTCTCCAGAAATGCCCTTCTGCACTAAATGCCCTTATATACACTTTCTGCCAAGCTGGACTATGAACCAAATAATCCCTTAGCCCTTCAATTTCCCCATCCTCCTGTGCCAGCTTAATCTCAAAGAGTATAATAAATTAAAGTACATGGAGTCACTTGACATGACAATTAAGCATGTAACATTTGAATCTACCAAACAAGTATTTTACCACACACATTGTAAATCAATTGATATTACCTGGCAATAACTGTCCTGGACTCATTGACATTCACCAGAAAACCATCAAGGAGTGGCACAAACATATCTGCCACATCTGAGACCACCATCATTTGCGGCTGTGCCAGTGAGCTCTTCACGTTATAGAAGTGTAAAACTTTGTTGTAGGTGACAAAGCCTACTCGAATGGCTGATTCCTCCATGTTCCCTTCCCTGTAAGAGATATACTTGCCTTCACAACCAAGAAGATAGATAAACCATTACATATAACCAACACATTAAGGGAAAAATGAAAGGAAGCAGAATTTATTTTCACCAAGAAGGTTTCAAAAAAGATGTTCTGCTTGGCCTTTTTCTGAAGAAAAGCTTGACAGGATTATCAAGTAATTTTTAAACTTCTAGCATTTTTTAAAGAGAAAAAATAACAGCATCTCCCATTTGCATTGACTACAGTAGTTTACAATATACCTACCTGGGCAGATAATCTAGGAGTGACTTTAATTCTTCACATATTAGCCTCACTAAGCCACTCTTCACAGCATTGTAAGACACATCAATCATAAAAATGAAAGCAGGTGGACTAGGGAACTTGTTATTCTGTGAAAGAGAGGGAAGAAATCACACTATTACCATGTAATGCAGCTCATGTAAGAGCTCCCTAACACAGACAAATCAATGCTTGTCAAAACTTAGCTGCTTTCATGTACCTCTGTAAGCATGAGCAGCAGTTGTTTCTTAAGCTCTCTCTCCTATCCTTTTCCAACTAACAGACGTGGTATCATACTATATTTGAAATGGACTGGTATTAAATGCCCTAAACTGACTTTACCATTGATCAGAGAACAGTTACAACTAAATAATCCATTTACATGACTCAGCTAGATTGGAAAAGTAGACAGGGAAGATTTCTGCCAGTTCTCAAAACTTTGGACCCTGACCAGACTTATCATAGGTGATTCCATCAACGTAAAGTAAAATATTTTCCTCTCCAAGGATTACAACCTTTTCCTTCTTAAAAATCAGGCTTTCTTTGGAAATGAAAAACTTCTTTTAGTCAGTAGTTTTCTGAAGTCTATAGGTCATACTGGAACAAGCACTCAGAACAAAAGCAAAACATAAGAACTTTCAAAAAAGCTGTGAAGATCACATCTTCTTTGAAGTTCATATGCTGTTAGAAAATAATTGGACTTTTGCTTAACTCAAAGTAAAGCAGAGGCATTAGAAGGCAACCAGTATCAACTTGCAACATTTAGGCATCTATTTTCTCATCGTAATATTTCAGCAGAGATATAAGTTGCTTTAATAAATACCTTTCACATAGTTTCCCTATTCCTTAGAAGTTAATTATTATTTAAGCCTTTAATTTAAAAGCAAACCAGCTATGAAATATATATTTCCACACTCTTCTTGTGCTTCTAACCACTATGGCAAGATTTGACATTGAAGTTCAATAGGTAAGGTCTGCCTTGTGGAACAGGTGGCACATTGCATAGTTACTACTGTACTTGCATTGAACCTTTCCTACAATTCCCTTTTCTGCCAAGGAAATGCCTTCTATAGAATTCCTAAGGTAAGTGCAGCTACAGCTGCTTATATAGCTCCAGAAAAAAAAATACAGAGATAGCTATTAAATTATATTATGTCATGTGTGATCAGGACCTTACTGATTTTGTAAGTAAGCAAACAAGCATGTTATTTTTCACAATCAAGTGCGCTGGATTAATGCTGTTAATTATCTCTGCCAGCTAGAAATCAGCCCCAGACAATCAATGTCTTTCTTACTTTGAAGAAAATAGTCTTTTTACTTAAAAGCAAAATAAATACAGCAATAAAAACATACTACTGTACCTTGCAATAGTCAACTGTTGCTAGAAACTCGTATGACCCCAGTGATAACTCAGGTCGGTCATAGAAATCTACTCGCTTTCCAGTATGATCCAAATGTTGGAAGTAGTGAGGTGGAACTGGGAAAGGAAAAATCCTTAAACTCAGTGATATGCCCATAATAAACACTGGAACTAGGGTGCCAACATGACAACAACTGTTTCAAACAAAACTCCAGGAAAGTGAACTAGCACTCTGGATTAGCCCACAAGTATTAAAATACTAAGCAATTTAAGAATATCATAAAAGCAAAACAATACAAACTTATTCCAGTTTGTCTCATGCATCAGACAGCACACAGTATAGTTACTGTTATATTTTTGTTGAATCTCCTTTCCATTTCATATCAGAAACATCACTACAATACAGTTTTAGGATTATTCTGAAGGATCTAATCCAAAGGAAAAATATAACCGTCCCATATAAGTAGTAATAAATTACTTAAAAGTGAGTTTGAGGCAAACTACAGGCTACAGCATTACTGACTCAAGTCAGGCTTACTAAAAGACTGAGCTCCTTATTTTGCTATATAAATTAGTTTTTCCTTCTCTTCCTGTGCTGCACAAGAGTGAAGCCTCCAGGCACTCTCGTGTGCAGAGACTCCCATAATCTTTTTATCAGAATAGATAAAGTCCTTCTCACAGTGGATTAAGGAGGAACAGAAGTGCAACCACAAGCCCAGAACCCAGTACTTTTGTGCTGGTACAAGGCATAAGAAAATAAAATGGGAGTTAAGCTAAATTTTTGCCTACAAAACTCAGCTGTAGAAACAAAGCATTTCCCTTATGCCCCAAGAACTACCATGACAGACACTCCCTCCTGCAGAACTGCTCGGGTGACAAAATTTATTCCAGCCATAACTGTCTATATAGCTCTATATAGCTGTCTATACAGCCCCAGAGGAGATTAAAATAAGATTACCTGGAATAACATTATTCACCACATTTAAACTATTCTAAACATTCCAAGTTTCAAAAGTTCAAAAGAAAACAAAGTGATATAATTAAGATTATATATAAGCTTTTATCACTCTTGTCTCCAAGTACACATCCCATACAAGTTAATTTGGTACTTGCAAAGAAGAAATACCTCATGGTATTTGCAGAGAAAACAAAAATTGTTATTAGGTTTTAGGTACAGCTACCTTGTGTTTTCACAGTATTGCTTTCATCAGCAGTGCCTCAGCATCCCTCCCTTTTCTGCCTCTGCTCAATTGTTACAGGTACAGCCCTTCTTACAGCTGCTGAGTGAGCAGGACAGGGAGTGTATGCAGGCAGAAAATCACCAGACAAAATTGGTTTTTAAAGTTGGCCATTTCTAATTCCCATTTTGGTTAGTACCAACAGTTGTACAGCATAACTGAGGTGGTAAGAACAGTCCATTAAACGCCATCAGTGCTACCAAATGGAACACTGAAAACATCATCATAAGGTTTGTTGTACCTTAGTTTCCTCTATGCCTTCAAAACAAATCTACAAATGTCATGCTATGAGCAGCTCATTGTGACTTCTGCTTAAAAGGAAGCATGTTTTGTACTAATTTAGAAAAGCAACTAATATTAACTGGCCTGTACTGAACACTCTTATTCAGCTGTAGCAGATTTAACTGCAATCTCATCTCAAAGGAGTGTTAGTGAGACAAAAAAAGGCTTTGTGAGAAAAAAAATAATCCTAACACATGCTACTGACTAGACCTATATCTCAGCCTGTTAAAAAACCCTGTACTTTCGAAATACCCTAAGAAAATACAATAGACTTTTAAACCACCAGGCATTATGCTACAAATACCTCATATTAAAAATTTGCTGCAATACTACAACACATAAGCACCTTTTTGAACACAATTTCAGAACTGAACACTGAACATGCCTTCCAATAATTTTTTACAAGACTAGACACATACTAAATCACAGTATTCATTATAAATGATCATAACATGATCAAGACTTATTTGCTTGCATCTTGTTCAAAGACCTTTCCAGTAGAGCCCAGAGAGGCATTTCCAGAAGAAACCTTACCCTCAGTGACACAGCTGCAGAAACAACACTGGAACCTCCTTCCACCTTCAATGAATTGCATAAAAGGGCACATGTAAGCTTTGCACCTATTGCATCGGACAGGACCGGATTCTCCGTGGTCTACCAAATAAGGAAGGGTCTGTGGAAGCAAGAGAAAAAAACATGAAAAGAAAGGTCTCATGCTGATGAGAACGTTTTAAGCTTTGCATTGTGTGGTCATTGCTATCTCCCTGTACACTGCATAGGATTTAGCATTTGGCAGCTGTGGGATAGAGTGTAGGGGATGTGGGAAGCCTGAACAAGTATTTAAGTGCTTTTCAATTCAAGCTCTAGCACAGCAGTATTTTGAGGGCTAGAGTCATTAATGGGCTATCCCACCTAGCTATGTAAGGCTTTAGCTCTATTTACAGTGTTGTTACTCTGAACAGCTGAGTCCTCATCTGTTGGAACGGGCCCCTCTACAGTGAGTCTGCCCTTGCCACTAAGAACTTCCAAATACTAGAAGCTGACTGGTCTCCAGGGCAATTTTCTAATCATAGCCTTTTTTTTCTGGACACTACAAGTGTTTGTTCGAAGTATAAATATACCAGGAGACCAAACAACTATTATTTGTAAAGTGTCTCTAAAAATGTGTAACTCTACAAGCCTCCAAGTTATCAATAAGACCTTATTCTCCTATTGTGGACTTTTTAAACTTCAGCCACAGATCAGTTTTATCATAAACCAGTTTTTAAAATTCAAACCATAGTTTAGGAACACAAATGAAATGCAACAGGAGAAAAACACCCTTAAAAGACCAGAGGAAAGTGCTCTCCTCAGCAGATGCTACACTTAGGTTTAACAGGGCACAGAACACTGCGGACCTATGTATTCAAATTTAACAAGCCTGTTTGTCTTCATGTCACTGCTCCAAGCAGGCTAACATTACACAACAGCCAGAGTATTCAGCCTACTTTAAAAAATCTCAAACTCTGTAAAAATCTCTGAGCTTTCATATTCTCAGCAACCAAACACGAGTGGGTAAAAGGCTCAACGGCCACACATTACAACTAGAAGGAAGTAAGTGCTGAGAGAGAAAGGGCAGAAATACAAGTGCAGCTCAGCAGTGCTCAGTACTTAGTGTTGTGCTGTCATCCCACACAGTGCTGTGCATATACATGCATATAAGACAGCCAAACCAGTGCTGTTCCATACATTCTCATCCAATTTCACAACCTGGCATTCTAGAAAAGACTTAATACCTATGATTAGCAACCATTTAAATACTTTAGACTAAGAAAGAAACTGAGATCAGCTGGAAGTGTACGCCTCTGTGACCACCCTAGTATTTTGGTCACTTAGTCACAGTGCTTGATAGCTACTGCAAAAAAGCTGAAATTATCATGGCAGTCAAAATACTAAATGTTTGGAACACAACATTCTTCTGCTTTACAGAAGCAGAAGCTTCTGCTATCACACGCCTGTTGGAGAATCAATGTTTACCTGGACTTCTTCACCTCAATATGCTTCTAAACAAATCTGTTAAATGCTGACACCTGAGCGTGCCCATGGCACACATAACCCCAGCACGGCTCTCACCTCCTCCGGTGGCAGAGTAGCCAGCGGCTTTATGACGGCAGCCAGAGGAACTTGGGATTGTTTGGCCATGTCAGACGTGCAGGGAATATTGTAAGATGTGCATCTGATGTAGCGGGGGCTTGCATTACCTGGGGAACAAATAAAAAAGCCCCAAAAATTTCAGTACAAATTCAGTTCATATTCAAGAACAGAAACAAAGATACCTTAAGTTGTGTCGTTAAGCCACACACACTATGAGCTTAGCTAAATATTGTTTTAATCTATGGAAAGCTTGAATTCCCAATAAAATACCTCCTCATTATTAACTATATATAATAAAAGATCTTAAAACAAATGAACTTGACTCTCTGTCAACCTAAAGCTATAAAAAAGCATTTCTGTTTCATATATTCAGAGACTAAAACATAACGTAGACAGAAACCTCTACTTAAACATTTCTACTGTTTTGTTTTGTAATTTGGGCTGAAGAGTAAAATACTTGATTATAGAATCAGATTCTGAAGTTTTTTCTGGAACTTTAAAGCTCAAAAGAAGTGTCAGCAATTAAAAGATGAAATATCTTTTCTCTACGGAGCCCTCAGACCTATTTACATCCCTCTCCATTTTAAAAAATACAGTTGCCAGTCCAATTCTAATGATGTTGCTAGTAGATTTCAGTTCTTAAACATTTTTTATAAAGCTCTACAGTAGAGGCCTCATTTGCTGCTTTCTGGTATCTCTGCTAATGCTGGTCCTAGGTATCTGCCTTGGAAAACATCTTTTACCTGCAAATTGGTTACTAGCTACCAAACAATCAGGAGAATCTAAACTGAGATCAAATCAACACAGGACTTGAAACTAAGCTTCTGTTGGTAAAACACACGTTTCCTTTAAAGACACAGTTTTGTCACTGACTCTGTGTTTTGTTTGTTTGTTTAGGAAAATAAAAATAGTTTACCTTGATCCTTGACCAAGAAATTTGTAGTAACAAGAGGTGGGACCTGCCCTCTCACTCCAGTGACAAATGGTTCTGACCCACGGTTATTTCTGTCATCTTCAATCACTTGAATCTGTGATGGAAAATACCATGTTATTACATGGAGGCTTGGTTTCAAAGTAAAATAAGTAAAATAAAAAATCTCTAAGGCAGTAAAAAGGGGACCTGAGGCAAACATTACTATCTCTAAAAATAGAAGAGCAAGTAAATTTTGTCAAGCAGTCACCTCTCAGTTTGATTTCAAATAGTACTTATTGACTAACGATAAATTACAAGCTGCAAATAGTATTTTTCCCCAAGTATTATTCTTAGTAGCAGCATATTTTGTGTTTTAAAGTCTGACCTGAACTCAAAAAAGCCAAACTCAGACCAAGAAAGGAATTTTTTTTAGGTATTCCCCTGTACAGTTCTAGTCAAGTAAGAATTAGAAGCTTCTGTAATCCTCAAGCTGAAGTCCTACAGGTAACCTGGCCTTTTCTTTCCATTATGGTCCCACTGTTTCCATAGTATGCCTTTATTTCTAACCACTGTAACTCTGGCCTAAAGACAGATGGCTTGCAAGGTGGAAGTCTTCATTACTTTGTGGTGCTCAAGGGTTTGTGATTTGACTTCTACAAATGTGGAAAGTGAAATTTCAATAGACTTGTCAATGAATCAAACTTCAAAGCCTGTAAAAATCGTAAATTTCTTGGTATTTCAAATTCTTCACAAGTGCAAATTTGCTTAAGATAACAGAAATGTATTAAATAGTTTGCCTTAACTAAAATATTCACTGACCTTTGTAGCTGTACACAGTTCCAACTACATTTCCTCAGTGGCGACTGAATGAAAGAATTAAAGCTAGCAATCATTCTTCTGCTCTTATTTTGCTATCAAATACACCTGCCTTTGCCTAGAGCAAATTCTGAGATTCAGAAGTTTGCGTGGCAGAACTTCCATCCTCTCACTATAGATTGCAAGCAGAGAGCCTCCCATAGCTTCAGTGACTACTCTAGAATAAATGTAGTCCCATTACAAAAGTCTACAGGCTGACTGACAGGTGATCTCACCACTGGTACCTGTGAAATTATGAACTTTGACTACATGAGGAAGCAGTGACACAGGGTAACAAAAACCAAAAGTGTTTTTTTGTCTTCCAATCCAAAAGGTAGCTGCTTTTTTCTTTCTTTAGATAAGATTGTCCAACATAAACATTAAATTTTCAAATTCAAAATTTAATGGTTATGCATGAGCACAGATAATGAGAGAATGTTTATAGCTCCCCATGCCTCATACTAGAAGATTTGTATCAGGAATTAACATTAAAAAAACTCCAGTTCATCTGCAATTTTAGAGCTCCAGAGCACTGGCCCAGTACTGGTATATCAGCAAGAACAGTAATCAAATTCTGATCACAACACAGTAGAAAACACGGCTACAACAGCTCATGCTGTGTGCATACTGACACGAGACACAGGTTGTATGGGCAACTACACAACTGGCTCACATTGAAAATGCCAGCTGGAATCTGGTGAAGGCAATAGCCTAAAGCTCAGACAAAGTGAAGGGGAGACATTCTTCATGATCTGTTTCTGAAACACTGCTTTCTATTGCCTCACCATTCATCACAGTAGATTTTAACAGCCTCATGTGGTGTAATGTTACTCATTTTGATAAGGCAAGCAGAAGACAGCAAGGAAAGGGTAAAAGATTAATGATGGAGGGTTAGCAAGGTGAAGTTCAGGTTTCAGGCATGCACAGATGGTCACCAACACACAGTCTACAATTGACATATATACAGCACTTACTGGACTAGGAATTGCATCTGGGTCTATTCTGTGCCTGGGTTTCTGCTGGGGTGGCAGCTCATTAAGTTGCTTTTTTTTTAATAAGAAATAAAGAGTGTAAAAAAAAAAAAAGAGAGAATAATAAACCAAAAAGTAACAGTGTTACTTCTCTCTACCCAAACCTGTAGCACTGGAATTAGATAGATTTAGATACTGGTTCATGCAACAGGACATCAGCTTCTGCAGCATACACTGATCCCAAAACCAGTCTTGCCAGGATATTGGGCTTGGCTCTGAACACCTTGCTAATGAAGGCAGTGGCTCACCTGCTAATTTTGGTTAGAAACTGAGGATTTATGCTTTAAGAACATGCTAACATGAAGGCAACTGACACAAGCCATTTGAGATTTCATTTAGTGGAAGAGAGGCAGACAAGCAATTAAAGACTTATATTCTATGAAAAAAATCCAGTAGTAAGCTTTACATAAACCTGGAATCTAAATAGGTAAATCTTTTTTAAATAGAAGTACCTTCTGAATAACATCAGTTCTGATCTAACTCAAGACTATATTATTTCATAGTTTTGAAACAGCATCAAGAGCAGTAGAAGGAACAGCACTGTAGACTAGTGGCAACAATACCACCAGGCGTAATACTACTCAATGTTGGTAACCATTACATATAACTGCTTATCCTGTCTCAGAACCTCCACTCTGAAAGACAATCCCAGTTTGAAAAGCTGTCCATATTTGACTGATGTAGCATCATGACTTCATGACCCAAAAAAACACAAACCAGCTTTTTGACAGATTATAGGAAAAGCACTACAATCACCTCCTACTAACCATACTTTAAACATAAATCACACAGTTCACAGACTGTCACCTCAAAACCGGAATTAGTTCACCTTGGAAAGTCATTATGTAAGAATCCAGAAATGGAGAAACATGTTTAATCAAAGCCCTCAAGGATCCTCAAAAGATAACACAGTACAAAAAAGACCTGAGGAATTAGAGCAGTGATTTCCATATGCAGTGCCATTCTTTAGTCACCAAGAAAAATACTGCCTCTGGGCTTATTCATCACAGAAGACTGAAGGTGGGAAGGAGAGAGAAACACAAGCAGGAAAAAAGACTGATGTTCCTTGGAATGAGAAACCTGTTTTCAGCTTTGCTCTTTGTCAGTTGTCCTATGCAAAGACACTACAGAAGAGTTGACACTGGTAAGAACAAGTAAGCTTACAGGGCTAGGAATGGAATCTGGATCCAAGCGTTTCGGTGGAGGTGGTGGTCCAGGGGGACTTCCATAATTTGGTGCTCCTGGATAGGCTCCTCCATAGTTTGGCTGGGGACCCCTCATCTGTCCAAAGGAACCTTAGCAAGAAAAGAACAAAAAATCAAACAGTGCCTTAATACTAGGCATTTCTTCATTTGGCACTTCCATTTCCTGCCACTATTAAAAAAAAAAACCTCAAGAAAATTAAAGTCAGGTGCTTTTCAGTTAATTATGATTAAACATATTTATCACAGTGTTTCAGCTTAGACTGGTACATCTCTATCAACAATCCACAAAACTAGACTTAAGGAAACAGAGGCTTTTAGTCTGAACTCTATCAGCTCCACCTCAGCCCAAACCAGCACACTACTGTAAGTAGTTTTAGAGTTTGTAATTGTTGATTATAATGCACATTAAGATCAAGCACTATGAATATTTACCTGAAGAACTGTCTAATGGAAAGTACACACAGAACAGCTAAATAAGTGAGTGGATGACCCCTAATTCTTCAAATTAAAGATATGCAAGGAGTTCCCTTGGGCGGTTTTGGCTTGTTTGAAACTACAGTAATAGGCTACGGTGTGATTTTCTCTTTTGTTTTGTAACTACCTGAAGCCATTTCATATTATTTTACACCATTCCAATCACTTACAAAGAGCATGATTTAACCCATTAGTATTTTTACAGTTCATAGGAATTTTAACAGATTTTTAAAGTAATTTACCTGTCCAGCTGTGCAAAGCTGCATGAGGGATGGAATTCTCAGTGCACATGATTATTTTATCCCAGCTATCTCTAAGTGTTAGTGATTAAAAACCAGCCAAAACTGGTTTTAATTCAGAAAGCTTAACTGGTCTTACTTTTAAGATGTGCAAGGTTCTACAAGGGAGAAAAATATGATTATGCAAATTTAAGGAGAAAACACAGCAACTCCTTTTTCAATGTTTAACAACTCCTTTCACACACATTGCATATGCACAGTGGCCACAAATTTTAAAAATATAAAATAAGGCTTTTCACTATTTCCAATGTCTATTTTTGAACAGGTGAAGTTGCAGACAACAAACTGGAGTCCATAATAAAATTCTGATCACAAATTCTGGTAGTATTATGGCACTAATTGCTAAACACCTTTTTGGCCAAGTAAGCTAGAATTTTTTTAGTTACATTAATCTGATTAAAACCTGTATTATAAAATATCTTAGAATGACACACAATTATTATCTCAGACATGAGCACAGGGAAACAAGAAGGAAGTTTTAATGTGCAGCCAGGAGCCCATAGGTGACAACGTGAAATCTAGTTCTCAGCATGCAGAGAATACTTAACTTAAAATTCCTATACTAGGAATACTCACCATTCTGCTGCATTTGGTATCCTGGCTGAGGAGGATGAGTGGGAGGAGGTGGTCCATGAAGACCACTCATGGGAGGCCCAGGGTGCAGCCCCGCCATAGCTGATGGAGGTGGTGGTGAGGAAACATGATTAGGCTGGGAGGATGGTGGTCCAGCAACTGTCTGCCCAGGCAGTGGTGGGCCTGGCATGGCAGGTGGCCTTGGAGCACCTGTGGTAGGAGGGTAAGAGGAAGGTCCAACCCCTGTAGAAGGAGGAGGTGGGGTAAAACCAGGAACTTGAGCAGGCAGGCGCTGAGTTGGTATTGTCTGACCAGGAAATGGAGGCTGTGCCACAGGAAGAGCCTGGGACACACTGGGAAGAGGGGGTCCTTGGCTCGCACTGTAAGGTGTGTAGAGACCAGATCCCGTTGCACTGACGCTTCCTGAGACTGGAGGAACCGATGCTGGGGGAGCCGGTAAGAAAAAAAAAGATATAACATCATTTTCTTCTATCCTCAAGACAATTAAGATGCAAGAAAAACCCATTCGCTCCAGATCACCTGAGTAAATCTACCACTTTCTCATCTTCAGATGAACTTATCAGTACTGGCAGAGATAAATCCTAAATGACCATTCTCCTAGATTGATCAGAGAGCTGAAATTCCTTCAGTGGATCTGAAATTCAATAGTTCTTTCATTGCTTTCTCTCTCAAAGTCTGAGCTACTTATTTTACATAATCAGAATATATTTCAGGATTCAGGGCCAGAAAAAAAAGGACAAAGCCAGGAATATGCAAAACATGAACCACCACAAGTCTATCCATAGATTTTCTGAACTAAGTTTCTGTCTTAAACCCCACACTCAGTGGGAGCCTGTAGATCAAGAATGGTTTTGAGCTTTGTGGTTTTAATAGCATGAAACTAGCACCATTTGTATGTAGCACTGTACTATTTCTGAGAATAATTTTTGACAAATGTGCTACCAAAAGGCCAAGGAAATCTGTATCCCCTACCTACTCCTAATTTTCCTATAAAATCTGTCTTACAAGATGCTTGTTAAAAAGTACTTTAGCAAAACACTTTTTTTTAAATAGTCAAACCAGTTTACACATAATAAAACCAAAACTCTAGTCATCAATTTAAAAAGTCCCCTAATCTACAGCAATGAGACTGTAGAACTAATACCATAGAACAAAAAGTATCTCAGTTCAGTTTCTACTGTTTAAGTGAGTGTCTTCTTGACTTCTAGCAGAGCCCCATACCCAATCATTCAGAGTATTTTCAGTCCTGTGATTTACATTTACAGGGCCCTTTTTTTTTTTGATTGGGCTGTCATACAACAGTGGCAAGACATGTAGACTTTCCAACAGGTGACTTAGGGGTAGACTCTTCAGTGTTTCACAAGATTCACCTAGTCGACGACCAATGCTATTATTCTCCTTTGTTATCCACGTCCAGCAGTGCCAGCACTGTTCCCTGCAATAGTCTCAGTCCTGTTTTCCCCTATTATGACCTTATTAGTTAAGAAAACTACTGCTTACTATGGCAGACATCAACACCCAGAGAATTCCCACAACCATATCTATGGTAATGAATCACTGACAAGAAAAATCTTTTATGAAATACTAGCAAAAATGAAAATCAATAGCACACTTCAGTAGTCAGGAAACCTTACCATAGCCCAGTCCAGCTGGAGGAGGAGCAGAGGCTGCAGTAGAGCCAATTGTCATCCCTGCCATGTGATTCCTGAGCTGCTGCACGCTGCCTGGAGGGGGCCCGTATTGCTGGAACGTAGATATCTGGCTGACAGGCGTGGGTGCTGAGCCTGGCAGAAACGGCTGAGAAGCAGGTGGCCTGAGAGGAAAGATGACAAACTGAGTGATTCCTCATTATAGAAGAAGTTACAATTCCCTGTGCCTTTTAAAATTCTTCTAGCACATAAACACTATCTGGGTCTCAGATATTTACATGAAACACTGTAGCTCAGTTTTGGAAAAAAATTACATATTCTGCCTGTATCTGAATCCCTTTCTCCAAACAAATAAATCTATTAGCTCTTAAAATACAAATTCTGTATTTTTATTAATTCCATTTCAGTTTACACAACAAATCAGAAACACTGCATAGAGTCTATAGGGTGAGCAACGGTAAGGCCTGCACAGCTATGTAAAAATGTTGTGCCACTCAAAACATTTGAACTCTCCAGGACTATTGCCACTTTCACCACAGAGGTAATGGCAGTATCTTTCTGGAAAAGATGTTGAAGAGCTTTAGATGACAGTAACTCAGGGATCCATAAGGACAGAAGAGGGCCCAGAATCAATACTAAGAAATTATTCAGTAAAGACTGACACAAGCTCCAGAGATCATTTCACACTGCCGAGGAACAAATACTACAGTTGGGTGGATGCAACTGATTTTTTTTAGAGGAAAACCAAAACCACAAAGAATGTCTTAGGAGGAGAAGAGGTTTTCATCATTGACATCTGCTCACATCCTTTCACAAGTTTTTCATCTCCAGATATACTCACTGTCTGATGAATACCCCTGTGGCAAAACATTGCTCCAAAACAATAACAAGGAAAAAAGTCAATGTCCTACAAAACCCTGAAGTGCTTAGTTTGATTTAGATCTAAAAAGTCTAGACCTAGCATGAGTATGCCAAGGTGGGAATTTGTTACAATTCACTCTTCTCATATGCACCTCTGCATTGGGGCTGCTGAGGCTGGAATTCCATTCTGCACATCTCCATGTTCAAACTGACTGTATGCCACATGGCCAGAAGGATGAGATGCTCCAGAGGCTGGAGGAGGAGCTCCAGATGTTGGTGGGGCTCTTAATGAACCTACAAACATAAGGAAAAAATAGTAAAATATCACAAATTATAGAAACAAGGGCTTGAACCAACTGCCATGAAAAATTCAAGTGCAGAATTGCTATAACAATAGTCCATGAGTAACAAATAATTTATGTACAAATATTTTTAGTCAGTGTCACTAGTTACCATCTCCACACAGATCAAGCAGAAAATATGTGCTGTGGATGGTTTTCAAAAGACAGCTTCATCTTTAATGAAGAAAAAAAAATTATCTCATCAGTAAGGTACTGAATCCTTTCCCCTCCAAGTCCAATCATTTTTATCTAAACCAAGAGTATTCAGTGGAATCTAATGTCCATTACAAGTCAGTTTTCCCTGCCTCAAAGGTAAGCAGGCTATGCAAGCAGATTCCATTTTCAAAATCTACAAGGCCTACTGCATTTATATATAGCATAATGGGGGCCACCACAGACCATTCTTTCCAGCCTCTCAAGCTTGGAGGCTAACACAAATACTTTCCCATCTTTCTTTCAGACTGAGCTGGTTCAGTCACAGACCAAATATATTTGCCTCAGAAACCAGTCTTTCCACAGACCACAAAATGTTGGATACAATACCAGCAGACCAACTGCAGTTTTTACTTCCAAAAAAGAGCATATAAACGTCCCTTTTAATAAAACTATATTAACAATGCTGGTAATTAGAACAATTGACCATGACTGTTAACCACCAGGGAACCTATTTCACATATAGGGTATCATTAAGTACAGATGACTAAAAGTGCCCTGTGAGACCAGGCCCACACATACACATTCTTGTGTCACTCTGACAGTGACTGGCATGGCAAGTTTCAAAGGGATTCTGCAACCTTCTTGTGAGAAATCATTACAAAATAGGAAATAAGGGGAGCCATTTCTCAATTCTACAGTACCATATATACCCTAAAGCATGAGGTTTTAACTCATATATTTTATCTTATCTACTACATCCAATTCTTAGCAAACCTGGGAATGAAAATTCAAGGAAGGAGTTAACTAGACCTTGTATGAATAACTGATAATTTTTCTTGGGTTTCTTTATTTATTACTAAACATCCTCCTGTTCTTCATTTTGAGACAGGATTTAATTACTCCTAAAGACATTTATTATTTTTATATACTTTTATCTCATTAATCTCATATTTTCTAAAATACTGTTACAGCACCTTCATCTCACTGTTCCTCTGGCTAAGCAGTTCCTGATCTCCAACTATGTTATTTCTTTTGAATGTATGTTATTTCTTTTGAATTTCTTTTGTGATACCTATCATCTATTTTCCAATGCATTCCTTTGATAGTACATGTGAATAGTTTGGTCGTCTTATCTTTTGTCTTTGAAGGCATATTTAATCCAATTTCTGGAGGGACCCTACACACTTTTCTAATATACATTAAGTTAAATTCCCCCACCCCCAAATTTAACAGGCATACCATTTGACAAATAAGTGCTTCAGGAAAAGCTTTGTAAGTATTTTTTTCTAGTTCTCATCATAAATATACTTCTATCACACACTTACTACAGACTGCTCAAACAGTCACTGAAAAAGAAATCACCAGAATAGGTATAGGTATCTAGTGGTTTATTAGCCTAAGATTCATTATTCTTGACAAATCCTCAACATCTTTGTGATGTTCTTACTCGTTACAGCAAAATGGGAAATGCCTGTGATTTTCCTCAACGTCTGAGCCTATATGGTTGTCTTTTGACACCCTTCTAAACAATCAACACCTCTAGAAATAGCTCTTCCAAAATACCACTAGTTTGATAAAAGGAAAAGTACAATATGGTCTCTTGTAGCATTTCTTACATTTTGATTGCTAGTTGCAAAAAGATACTTCATTCTTCAAGTCACAACTTTAGGAAAAATAATTGTTCCTAACATATACCTTGGATTCAAAGTATAGCCAAGGAAGTTAAAGACTTGTTTTTTCCCCCTAAATGAAAGCACAAGTCACACAAATCTCATGACTTCCAGTAACAATCTCCTGGTAGTTTGCAGAGATTTTTCACTTCTTTGCAATGCTATCATTTCAAACCTCACCTTCCCTCTCAAGGGAGAGACTGAATTCTTTAAAACTAAGGATTGCACCTGACAAAACCTGAATGGGTCAATTCAGGTTTTAAAATCAGACTTCAGAAAACATTAGTCACAAGTTTTATCTATGAATCTGCATGCATAAGGGATTTCTACTAGGGTTATTTCTTCATTCCTATTTATGCTTCTGGAATGCTGCCTACAAATAGATTGGGAAATGTCCCATCCACCTCTGCCTAAACAATCAGGTACCCAACCTTTGAGATAAGTACCCATATTAAATGGGAACTTGGCACAGAAGAAGCAACACAGACAAACACTCCCACAGAAAGGACACCATTTACCTATGAAATTAGGTGCAAGAGAAGTGTCAGAGTTGAGAGATACAGGAGAGCCCTTCGAAGGAAACCCCAAGGAAGGAAAGTAACCTGGAAAGACAGAATACACCAGTAAATAAAGCCTGAGAGAAAGCACTGAGAGACAGCCTTTCCAATGCTAAGAACAGTCTGCAGTCCAGAAAATATCTCATACACAAAATTAATGTCATCTACCACCTTGCTCTTGAAGCTATACTCCCTCTCTTCTACCATGCACAACATATTACAAATGCACTCTTGACATATTACAAGTGTTAACATTTTGATAAAGCAAGCCTATATAAAACAATCTACAGCCTAATGGTCACTGGTATTCAGATAATTGTGTTTGCACTTTCAACTGCATGACCTCATCTGAAGGAAACCAATAGACTGACTAAAGGACTGGGGCAAAATTGTCCTGCTTCTTTCAATATTCTCATAGCAAGAAGCAGCTATTTTCAGCTAGCACCACAGCACTCCACTTCTGATCCTCAAAAAGACTATCATCAACTATCATCACTGCCATAGCATTCCCATGATTCCACTTAGTTAGTCAGGGTTTGTCACATAAATCAGTAGCAAAACACTCCCTGACTAAGGATGGTACCGACTCCTAACATTTCTCCACTCGGTTCCCCAGGCAATTTTACTGTTATTTTAAAAATAAATCCCGAAGACAACTACTTTGAAATTATAGAATAACACTGGCAGTTTTCCCTTTACCCCTCAGTGTTTCCTAAATTTCTGCCTCTGAAATTAATTCTCTCTCCTTTCTATTGTACAGCAACAATAGGTCTTGCCACAAAGACTTGCAGTAAACATAATGTGTTGGAGGCGGTGGTGGAAAGGATAACTGTCACTATTTTTACTTTAACCTGTCTGCTGTCTCTGATAATGACAGACATTCGTTTGACTCCTTCTTCCACAGGGATTTCATACTCAGCAGCCACTGACAGGTCAACCTCTGGCTGTTGTGTAAGGCTCTGAATTTTACATTTCTTTCTTCTAAAGATAGGAATCCTAAACAGCAGGTCTAAAATGCACAGCCTGACAACTGAGATTTCCTTAATACAGCCTACTAAGTCCAGGAATGATGGTCGCAGAAAAAAAGATGGAAAAAAATCCCCACAAACTATGGATGGCCTTTGTCTGATAACAACAATAAAGTACATGAGATACTACTGGAGTAGTGCTATACAGTTTTGTTGTTCAAATGAGACCACCTTGTTGCCCTCAGTGTCACACCACCTTTTAATCAATACTGGCACAAAATCTGCATTTTTAATTAGCACAGGTTTATATGAACGTTATCAAGATATCTAGGTATGTCCTTACTGAGCTGTCCCAAAATGAAAAAAGGCAAACCATAAATAATCTAGAAGAAAAAAGTTAATTCCCTTAAAAAGCAATGCTTTTCAGGCTTGTGAAGTCTGAAAATTCTTGAAGTATCTGATAGAAGATGCTCATCAGTTTCTTTTCACAAACACTCTAATCATTCTTCACTCTGGTTACAACTAAAGCCTCTTTTTATAAATAGCTGCACTGATGCAACTTTTCCAAATCTGTGGCAATTTTTGTTCTTCTTGAATCCCCTTCTCTCCTTCACTAAAGCAGGTCCAATCACTGGACAGAAAACAGGATTTAGTTGCTGGCTACAGCGAGCAGTCAGACAGAGCTCTCAATGGCTGAGCCCTGCCTCTGCTCTCCCAGGAAGCAGCGTTTCCTTCCTCCACTCAGAGATGATTTTCATTACTTTCAGAGGAATTCAAACCCCTTGTGAAATTAGTTCAAAACTCTTTGATTAAAAGTGCTGTTAGAAGAGATTTATTGAGAGCATGGGAGGAAGAGGATTAAGGAAAGAAAAGGAAGATGGAGCATCTGAATAAGCTATTTTCTATCACACCACACTTATCTCTTTTACTATGCTACTCTACTAACTCTAGACAAAAATCCAACAGTGCAATTATTCAGCACCAAAATTTCAGTCCCCCACTTCTGTTAGTTTCAAGACAACTAGAGGCACTTCAATTGCTCTATCCTTCTCACTGAGTCTGAGTCAAAATTTGAGAAGTTGCAAAAGATTGAAAATGTACTTGCAGGGGGGAATAGAGACAATTAACACGACCAGCACAGTCCTAATTACCTTAGAACACCCATCTGAAACATAAACAAGTATTTTCAAGTTCATGTTGTGCTTATTTTAGCAAAACTGAATTCATTCCTGTGATCTGAAAAGGCAGACATACTTGCATTCAAAGCAATAGTATTTTCTCCTCTACATTTCAAATGTTAAAGACACTATTGATTTGCCAAAGCAATCAACATAATTGAAAACCAAGACTCACAAAGTTCTTTATTAGAGTCGGACTTTCTTTTGAAAACAGGAAAACAAAAGTTGAATTACTTTTATTTTTTTTAACCGACAAAAATAACAAGGGATAGGATCCTGCAGAATCAGTGAAATTCTAGAATACATTAGCTTACCCCACACCCACAAACTTTATATTGAATTTAAAGGCATTAGAGAAAATAGCTTGAAATACACTTTTTACGTAGAGTTGTATGTCAATCTTTCAGGATAGAGTGCAGATATTTCTATATAATAATGTAAGGCAGTCTCAATTATAAATCTGTTCCAGTCCCTAACTGCTGCCTCTCAACATAACCTCACCATAGAAGACTCTTCTAGTCAGGTGTTTCAGTAACACAGGGACATGGACATAGAGAAAAAAAGCAGGCTGTTTCTCAACATGTTAATTTTATGACCTACCAAAAGAGTAAACCCTACTAAACTGGACAAGAAACAGCACAATAACCTCAGAATATGGGCTGACATGATTTTTAGCATCATGCAAATTACACAGGGAAAAAAGATAATCACTACCACAAAAAAACCCTTGAAGACTTACAATAGGATATTGTATACAGCAATAGGACATTGTGTAAGCATACAGCAAAAATTGCAAGCACGCCATAATTGACAGGTTATCAATCAGTAAGTGTTGCCCGAGCAGTACCTTGTGGAGGGACTGGCTGTTGGTATCCTGGCACCGGCCCATTATAAGCTCCGTACTGCGACTGAGGAGCCCCTGGCAATGACTGTCCTCCGTAGGCAGGCTGCTGGAATCCCTGATATCCAGGCTGAGGTTGCCCGTAAGGAGGCCCCGTGTGAGTTTGCTGGTTTACACTCATTGTATTCACATCCCCAACCTAACCTCACCTGCAAAAAGGGGGGGAAAAACGACTTTAAGCAGATATAAAACCAAACTGGTCAGCTTCCCTAGTGTTTTCAAATAAGTGAGAGATCTTAAGATACTTGGGAAGCTAAAACATTAATGATAACTTACTCTTGCACAGCAAGTCAGATAAATGCTTTACAAGAGCTATTTAAAACAGTACTTTCAGAAGCTATGTTTTCTAGTCAGCATTTCATACTAGTTAGACCTGTGATTATCACCTTAGATAGAAATACCATCATTTGCCATTCCATAGCAGATTATTATCAAGCTTCCAAGAAACCTTTCAAACTACTTCCACCTCACAGAATCAGACCAACAGAGAACACATTTCATGATATAGATGAGTGATCCCTTAACATAACACTTCAATAACACCAAACAAGTTCAGCTGTCACCACTGTGTTAGTTTACTCGATCATGTTTCCTCATTACAAACAGCACGCTTCACCATCCATAAAGGCAGCTGCTTGAAGTGTTTGATGGACTCTAGAACAGGACCAGCATAGGGGGCTGTAGCCTTTTTTTAGCAGTAGATGATTTAAAGTCCTTGCTATATACATACGTTTCAGAAAACAAAGATATTCCAAAAGCAAAATTTTCACCTAGGAAAGGTGTTAAAAATGGAAAATAATTACAGGCAAAGATGGCACTAAAGGAGTTTTACCAAAGTATAACACCTGAAAAAGAGTGTCAGAGGCAGGAGAGACATTTCTTAGCAAACTTTTGCAAGAAATTTTGCTTAACAGATTCCCAACTCCCCTAACTAACTGTATAAAGAGACTGACTAGCTTTATAATAAGAAAAGCAAAACTGTTATTGTAAGACCCCAAACCAAAGAGGCAATTTTTACAACAGGAAGCAGGCAGATAACCCACAGTGCCTTTCACTTGTGGAGAAGCAAGAAGATTACTTCAGGGGCAGGAGATTCCCTCATGGTGTGTTCCTCATAAGAATATTTTGCACCACCTGCACTTCTTTAGACACTCCATGTCACTGTTAGCCTCTTCAGCTGAGACTACCTACACTAACACTAAAGAAATATGTTTAGGGCAATTAAATTATTCACTAAAAACCATCAGTTAATATAAAAATGCAAAGCAAAAGTAAAATAAATAACTAATGCTGCTCTTACATTTTTCTCCAAACTCTATGATGAACTTGTGCATTAAAGATACAAAGTAAATTTCAAGACAGAGGAGACAGGGGCGCAACAGCCACCAGAAGCAAAGCCTGACCAGGAATCTGTAGCTTAACTCAATCAGGTATCAAAGCCCAAAGCGCTCTGATCAGCACATGCCAAACAATGCTACGATTGGTTTTTCACATTACCAAAATATGATGCTAAAGAATTATTTCAGCAACTGACACCACAGTTGTACAGCAAAGCCACTGGAAGAACTACAGCTCTGTAAGAATCATCCACATGAAGAAATTCTTTCATACAGACCATAAAGGAAAAATACATATATCATAATAGAGAGATTTAATTACTTACAAAAGAAAGCTAGCACATAACATAAAAACTACATTTAACCTCCTACAGCTAGTAAACATGACAAATGTCAATGCTAAGAGTACTAACACTTACTCTGAAATTAGATTTTAAACTTTTATGAAAGGAAATAAATGAAGTTTTACACTGTTATTCTCCAAACTGTATAAAGGCAAAGATAGGGCTTTTGTTTAGAAAAAGATCTCCTCTTAAATATTTACAGGTAATTTGCTCTTGAAAGTTAACATGCAATTTGCAACAGCTTACAAGAGCATGACAATTCTTCATCAGCCTGCAGTGGTTTTAAACATGATTACTCTCTTACTGTCACGTTTATAATGTGTAATCTCTAAAAACTCTGGCTTCCCACACTACCTTTGACTTAGTTCTGCAAAACAGTCTAACCTGAGCAGCCATGTGGGCAGGAAGTCTGGACTTTGGGACCTGCTCCCTTCCCGAGTTCCCTGAAAGGTTAACCTCTTACTGCCTAGGCAGGCAATCAGTGTGACCACACTGCAATGACAGCCCTACCCTCAGCCACCTCCTGTTCTGTACAAACAGTACAGCAAGAGAGTCCCTCCTGCAAAGGGGGGAGTACCAGCAAGGAAGAACCCAAGGAGAGGACTCCTCTACCTGGCACATCTTGGAACATCTGGGCAGGGCTTTCTGACAAGGAAGGAAGACTGTGTTGTTCTCTTCTTCCTGTCCCTGCTTATTGGATTGGATGAGAAACCTGGCTTCTGGTCACTGCTCCTGCAAACAGGTCTCTCCTCCAGGAAGAGCCGCAGAGCAGCAGTATTCCACAGGATAGCTCCTGAGCTATAACCACAAAAACACTTTTCACAAGCTGGACCTACAGAAATCCCTGAACAGGTCTAATGCTTGAACTAGGAATTACTACAGGGCAGAAGATGAATCTTTCACGCTTTTTCCCCTGATTTTCTAAAGGACAATAGGATAAGAACTCAAGCACGTCCCTTGTAAACCACTTGTGACTTACTGCTGTGAGTGCGTACTCAGTAATCTCCCCTGATGATCTTTTACTATTCCCTTTTCAGCCTTCCCTTCCTCACGTGAATATCAGTGCCTCCTGCCTGAGCAGGTGATATCTGTAGCTTGTTGCTCTCTCCTCAATACCAAAACTGAGAGGTAAGCTGATTTAATGCACATCTTACAGAAAATAAGAGTTTTGAGATAATCTCCTACACTTTTGTGGAAAAAGTAGCTACACAAACAAGATGGTTCTAATTCAGTGTCCCAGTTGAAAGACAGATACACCTCAGACCTTTAGCCAGCCCATGTGCCAGCCAGCACAGGCTCACCTCCACCACAGCACAAGCTATTACTTTCTCTACACTGGCAGAGGGTCAAGGAGGGAGACTTAGGAACAAGTCCAGTGCTGGAGCTGTGGACAAGGCTGCTTCATTGTTTTGTTGCCCAATTTGCTCTGAACATAAGGCTTGTGGCACACTTGCTCATCACTGATGTGAAATACCATAAGGCAGGACCAAGAGTATTTGCCTCTAAGAAGGTGGAAGACAGTTGTCGCTGAGGTAGTCTGTTTTCCCTCTTCCCCAGTACAAGTTATTTGTACCAAACATTCATTTTGTTTCCACTCAAAAAACATCTCTGTGTAAATTAGAACCTGGTCACTTGAAGAGATATGGAGAAAGGGAGAATTTCATGCTCTGTCTTATGACATGAAGGGTGGCTGGGGTAGGGAGAATGACAGAAACAATACATTTCCCAGATAGAGAGAAATGGAGATAACAGGCCACTTCACTGGATAAAAATGCTGAGGATATTCCTTTGCACGTAGCAACACATTACCAAAACTAAGCCAAACATAATACTGACACATGGTGTTGGACACCATATTACTACTCAGCAGTTACAATACAAAGCTCAAATAAGCAGGACTGATGCTAGAGAAAAAAAGCCTATGACAAGTGGTCATTACCATAAACAACAATTTTCCTGCAAAGCAGGAAGCAGTCACTCTATACCATTTTCTATTCCTCTGTATAAAGGCAGCTGACCATGAAGTTTTGCTCAGCACAGTTACAAAGCCACAATTACACGAGAAGACTGCTGTACAAGACAGACAAGCAGTGAGGATCAGTAATGAACTGATGGGAGGAAAATACACAGGAATAATGTAGGAGGTGCTGAATATCTAAATTTTTACAATAGCTTCAAGATTACTTAGTATCCAAACAAATCAGACCACAGTGAAGTTTCTATGACGTGTTTTAAAAAAAAACCTAGTGATTCATATGAGCTTGTTTCAATGAGCAAATCTCCCAAATCACTGAAAACTTCATATTCATCATTTTTTATAGTATGCATTCATTGTTAACTCCCTTTTGAAACTGAAAAGCTTGATCTCATCAGTTCTTGTTCACTTTCTAAAGGAAAGGCATACAGCAAAATTACTTTCCTTCACAAAGTAATTTTTTTTTTTTACTGGTCCCAGAGAAAGAAAAAGCCTGTTTGTTTCAACTTCTGAGGAGACTGATACCTTAAAAAAAAAAAACAAACAACAAAAAACCAAACCTACAACAACAAAAAAAACCACATAACCCAAGTCAACCATGTGGCCACGAAGGAAATATTTAACTTAACACAAAAATCAAAACTATTTCCAAAAGATGGGATAGAAGGAGAGCATCAGTAATTCAGAGTATTGCCTACACTACTTTTAATGTTTCTGTTCTGCAACTTTCTGGAAGCAGCAAGGTTTTGCTATTCTTACAAAGACCTAGACTCTGGAGCTAACAGCACTCTTCAGAAAGGGAAATGTCCTTGCTTTTGTTTCATTGACTAGGTCTTCTACGAGCACTCATGGAACACTTGGTTCTTTTCAGATATAAAAAATTACTGGGTGGGGTTTTTTTCTGTAGAACATCTCGGAAAACAAACTCGTGTCCTAGAAGTCAGGAACTGCCAACTAATCCGTAAGCTGGCAGGCCATTGTAACAAATGCCTCCCACACATTTGTCCAAATCAACCCAAAAGGCAATACTGGAATCCACTCCAATCTGGTTGTAATCTGTGGCACTCTCTCTTCCTTCTTTTGCAGATTCTCAACTTGTTACACCACAGGTAACGTCTTCTTCATCTATGCATTTTGAGTTACTGCCAGAAACATTTGTTTTAACAGTTCACAAAAAGTATAAGACACAGTTTTCAAAGTGAATCCAAGGTATGATCACTTCCATATTAGTCTAAAGAAGGCCACATTAAACCCAGTTTTGTAAGGCTGACTCATCATCCTGGGCAAGGTACAATACAGTACACAAGTAAAAAAACCCAGTTTAGTCTTGACCTAACCTTAAAACTACCAATACTTCCAACCCCTGCCATCACCACCAGATTTCTACTTCAAGAACACTTCATACTTTGTTGACTCAAGTCTCCTGGTGGGACTGATTGGTATCTCTATCACTGTAATAAAGCTCTACGAAAAGATTTGAAAAACGCTCTGCTATGAGCACGGCTTCTGAAGAGCAAGCCCAGGGAGGCAAAAGTCACTGACAATACAGCATCAACAAAACCACAGAGAAGGATCTCTGTTTCCTAGCTACCTCCACATACATGCGTACAGACGTTACAATGAGTGAAGTAATCTGAAGCATTTCTGTGAATCTTGCACAAGCATAATGGATTAGAAAAAGCTACATGAGCAGTTTCAAATTTAGGGAAGAGGCCAGAAGGAAGAAAGGGAGTACATAGAACAGGACTAAAAAACAAGTTTTCTTCACATACATTGTAACACTGGCCATCTCTGTGCTCTGACTTGCTCTACACAAATACACATTACACAATTTCCATCACTTGCAAGAAACAAAAAAGGTCACAACTAGCTTTTCCTAATACCTATTTCCAGTTCATACTGCCTTTTAATGCTTTCTATGTTAACAATGAATCCTGCTGAACATATAAAACAAGCTCTATCTTCACAATTTATCCCTAGCACATCTTTTCAAATCTAAAGAAAAAGAGACATCCACCTCTCTTCTGCAGAGACCTTGTTGTTGATTACTGTTGGTGACTCTGTACCTTGTCCTTCTTTAGCCAACCATCAGTTCTTCCTTTGATTTTTGACCCTCCTTCTGATAATAAGTGTTACACAAAGATAACACAGTCCTACCACAGCAGGAAAAAACTTCCAAAGAAGTACAAGAACCAAACCACTCATCAAAGAAATAATCTTTTTAATAGCTGTTCACTGCTATAAGTCAGCTTTCAGCCATGAAATTAAAACCTGGAGTGAGTGTCACAGCATATTAAGAAGCAATTATATATTCTTTATATTGATGACCTCTTCATACTCTGTCTACAACAGTAAAAGAATCCTGAATTGCACAGCTTCAAGCCAAAAAGAGTAGTTCCATTAGCAAGAACTGGTTCCACATGAAAATGGATAGAAATATTTATGTTTTCACAGAGTGTATATATGTGATTGAAAGTAAGTCTCCTTTAAAGAGGAAAGCTTGGAAGCTTTTGGCTACATATATTTCTATCTGTCCCTTAGCTGGAACACCTACTCTAGGAGAACGTTGTGGGAAAGAGAAAAACAATGTTAAAGCGAGAGTTCCCTAAGTTTACTCATGAAAACTCCACATTAATAAAAAACAAAGACTTTAATACAAAATCAGTTAGTTATCTCCCATTTTTACACTGTTTGTATAAAACAACAAAAAAAGAATTTGCATGTTGTGCCTCAGATAGTGATTTCTGTCCAACATTCCTAACAACATTTGGTAAAGTTGACTACATAATAATCCTGTAACAGAAATGGATCCAGAAATATTTTTAAGGAATTATCACATTAATAGCTAACAATCAACTGAGTACCAAACTGGAAAAAAAAAATCTGTATTTTCAATGACAGTATAAACATTACTTCCTGTGGATAACTTCTGACATAGGTGTAAGCAATTCTTTTACGTCCCAGCAACTACTTTCTATTAGCCAGTAAGTTGAAAAAGAACTTCAACTACAGCCCAGTTTGGATGGTTTTGTAGTCCCTCTCAGAGATCAATACATTCCAAAAAAAACCCACCAAACAAACTAAAGGAAACTAAGTTTCACCATACTCCATCAAAAGCATTTCTCAGAAAGAGTGAAATTCCAACAACAGAAAACACATTTAAAGCCCCATCTACATGGAAAGCAAGTCACATCTTGCATAACTACCTTCTCAAGACTACACTTATATTTCGATCATGCCATCTCCTTTACTTTCCTTCTTCCTTTTCTCACAACCACACGACCACTAAGTTTTACTACCAAATTCACCCAATCTCAGAGGCCAGATCTGCGCCAGGAATGACCATCCTTTGCAAAGCTCGAATGAATGAAAGCCTGAACAGCCCAGCACAAACGCCAGGGGAAGGATCCGCGGATTACAGGAGATTAGAGAGGTTGCAGAGGGGGGTATCTGACTCGCGGCGCACCCCGACCAAAATGCAGCACTCGGTTCTCCGTGCCGGACCGACGGCCCGACTCGCAGCCGCGGGGTGTCGCCGCACCGCACCGGGACACCGACGGGTGTCCTGGGCAGCCCAGGCACTGGAAGTGCAGGCCCCGCCGGCAGCCAGCCCGGCTCCGCAGGCCGCCGGCACCGGCCGGGCCGCGGGCGATGCGGACACTCCCGGCCGGGCGCATTCCGGGGAGCCCCGGGGCTCTGTAGAGCCTCCCGTGGCGCGCAGCACGGTGGGCCCGACGCGTCACCCGACCAGTGCCACCGGGCCTCGGCGGAGGAGGAAGCGGCAGCGGCGGCACCGCCTCGGCTCCGGACCGCGGCCGGACCGCCGGGCGCGGTGCCGGGCCCAATGCCGCCCACCCGCTCGCTCGCCCGCAGCGGGCACCGCAGGGCCCCGCCGGTGGGCCCGGCCACCCGGAGCCCCCTCGGGCCTCACTCACCACCGCTGCCGCCACTGCCGGGCCCACTTCCGGCTCCCGCCCCGCCGCTCCCCGCCGGCCGCTCCCCGCCTGCCGCTGCCACGTCCGCGCTCCGCCCGCCGGGGCCCGGATGCGGCGCAGGCGCTGGGAGGCACCGGCCCCTGACGTCCTGGCTGGGGCGGGCGGTGACTGCAGCTGCGGGGAGGGCCGCGGGGCCGCTTCTCGCGCGGCCCAAAGCAGCGCTGCCCGCACGGGCAGCTGAGGCGTGAGCGGGGCTCGGCCGAACGCTGCTGAGCCGCGGACACCACTGACCACGGTGCCCTTGGCCGCCTGTCCCGCCTGCGGCCTGTGAAAGACCGCGACAGGGGAGCAACCAGGGCCAGTTCTGCGCCAAGTTGCAAAAGAGTTGTTCACTCCCTGCTAACAGCCGCAGAGTGGTCGTCCCTCCGTACTTGGCACTGCTGAGGCCACACCTCAGGTACTGCCTGCAGCAGGCCCTACTGGCCCCCTCACTTCAGAAGGGGCACTGAGGTGTTGGAGCGTGTCCAGAGCAGGGTAACAAGGCTCGTGAAAGGTCTAGAAAACTTGTCTTCCAGGAATGGGTGAGGGATATGGGATTGTTTATTCTCGAGAAGAGGATGCTCATGGGGGATCTCATCGCCCTCTACAACTGCCTGAAAGGAGATTGCTGTGAAGTGGGGACTGGTCTCTTCTGTGGCTACAGAGAGGACAAAAGGAAACGGTCTAAAGCTGAGACAGAGGAGAGTCAGATTAGATATTAAAAACATTTTCACTGTTAAGGTGGTCAGGCATTGGAATAGGTTGCCCAGGAATTTGGTGGAGTCACCAACCCGGAGGTGTTTAAGAGGCATCAGGATCTGGTGCTGGGTGATGTGATTTAGTGGTTTAGGGGTTACAGTGGTAGTGCTGGGTGGATGGTTGGACTTGATGTCCTTAAAGATCTCTTCCAACCTTGATGATTCTGTGATTGTGTTGCCAGCAATATGCAATGGCACCGGATGAGTGGTGCTATAGTAGTGGCAATGAAGTAGTCAACCAAGCAATGGCATCACAGCAAAAGTACATCCTCTGGATGTTATGGTATAAGGATATTAGTCACTGAGAGCTAAGCACATGCAGAATAAGGAAAAGGTAAGGGTAAGCTTGTCCTCTGAACCTTAACAGAAAATGATGGTTTATGCCTTGCAGGAAAGGGGGAACATGGACTTTAACTCTTGTATAACTCCCTGGCTTGGGATGGCTAGGAGGTCGTGTCTATCATGATCCTAAAGAAAAACCACTGAAAGACTCTGCTCCACTCTAGTGAGACTCCATCCAGAGACCTACATCCAGCTCTGAGGTCCTCAGCACAGGAAAGACATAAACCCATTGGAGTAGGTCAAGAGGGAGGCTAAGAAAATAATCATAGGGATGAAGGCTTCTCTTACTAAGAAAGGCTGAGAGAGTTGAGGTTGTTCAGTCTGAAAGAACATTTTGAGGAGACTTTATTGTGGTCTTTCAATACTTAAAGGAGATTTTTAAAAAAGCTGGGGACAGACTTTTTAGTAGGGCTTATAGTTACAAGACAAGGAGTAATGCTTTTAAATGAAAAGAGGTAGATTTAGACTAGATATAAGGAAAAAAACTCTCTGAGTTAGCTAGAGATTTTGAGATCTCACCAACGAGATCTCAGGTGGATCCTTGACTGGACTGGACCGAAGGACTTCGTCTCTAGGTTTGGTAGCTATAGCCCCTTCTTTCTCTCTCTCTCTCTCTTTTCTCTCTCTATCTTTTTCTCTCCCTTAATCCCTCTATCGCATTTTGCTGTGATCATTCAGTAAAGGTGCATTTGTTTTGATTGTTACTGCAAATCCCCTGTGCTGTGTCGGTTTTTTGCACCCTGAGATTAAATCCATGAACCATCATGAAACCCCTTCATAAAGACGGATCGTGACAGCTACCAGGCTGGTGAAGTACTGTAACAGGCTGCCCAGAGTGGTGGCAGTTGCCCCATCCCTGGAAACACTCAAGGTCACATTGGACAGGGCTCTGAGCAATCTGATAGAGTTGAAAATGTCCCTGCTCATTGCAGGTAGATTGGGCTAGATGATCCTTAAAAGTTCCTTCCAACCCAAACTATTCTATGATTCTATGACCTGGTTGGGCTCTCTTGGCCATTGAGTCTATATAAGCAGTGCCCTGCAGAGAACTGTGTGAATCCTGTGTGTAGAGCTAATCCCAGCTATTCTGGTCCCAGTGTCTAGTATTACAAGTGAATGTAGGGGATGTCAGGGAGCTGCACGCTGCAGAGGGAGCACAGTACGTCTACAGTCTGCCTGTGGCTTTCAGGGCAGGCACATAGTGCTGCTGTGTAAAGACACTAGCTGCATGGAGAAAATAGCAGTGGAGAGCACATTAATTGCAAGCTGGTTTTGTTCGATTCATAGGGTCAGGTGCTGTCACCTGATTTGTACGAGTTTGTGCCTGTGACATGTCATTGCCTGAAACTCAAACTAATGGATCCTGAGTACTGAGTGACTCTAAGATTTGCATTTGGAATGCAAAGTGGAAATAAAAGTTTTACTGAAATGCTTCCAGCTTTAAGAGTGTCAGACAAAGCTCTGGAGAGACAGGAGGTGTGCTATTTTCAGCCACGTTCCGGTGAGAGATCCATCATGGATGCGGGGGGGCACAGAGGGTGAGATTGACATGACACGTGTGTAGGACAACTCTGGCCCCTTACCAAGGGCAGAATCAAATGTCTAATCATAGGCAGAGCAGCAGCTGAGAGTCCAGAAGAGCAGTGAAGGCTGGGCTTGACAGTCTCAACTCTTGTGTGTGTGTGAACTTCAAGGAGAAAGTAAGCAGAGGGCCTTGTGGGGACTAGAGAGTGGTGGTGTGAATTGTGAATATGGTAATAGAAGATTCTGCCTGTTAAGAACTGGAATCTGTACTGAAGTTGTGAAGACGAAATATCTAAAGCACAGAAATCATGGGAGCTGAAGAAGAAATGCTCATCACTCTGTCTGGAGGTGCCCCCTGGGGCTTCCGCCTGCAAGGGGGTTCAGAGCAGAAAAGACCCCTTCAAGTGTCAAAGGTAGGACCTTGAGGTGTGAACTGTGAGAGCAAAGTTGTTCTGCTGAACTAAGATATCCCTACTGATTTCGGCATCTTTCACTACTGTTAAGGAATACAGGAACTCCTTACAGTGGCAGCAGATCTTCAAAAGGAAAAATTGGGTGGTGTGCTCAAGCAGGGTGTGAGGTGGGCTGTGGATCCTGGAATAGATGCTATTGAGGTAGAGACAAGTGTCAGGTGAAGATCTGCTTCAGTGCAGGTCTGTACAGCTCAGACACTTTGTAGGCTGTACAACTCTCCTGAGTTGTCAGAAGAGCTATAACCATAGTGACAGTGCAGGGAAAAGGGTTCAAATATGGAAACTTCAGTACTCATGGAAGACATCCAACTAAAGAAAAAATAAATTGAAGCAGTTAAAGCCATATTTTTAATTCAATTGTCCCTAACACTTCATTACTATATTCCAGCTTTCAAAATAGATGTACATTTCTTAGTGCCTCTTCTGTTGGTGAAAGTTTTTCCACACTGTCTGAAGTGAATATTTGTGATGCTCTAGGCAGCAAATACAGGTTTAATTTCAAGAATTAAAGAAAAACAATTGTTTGAATGGGAGATTTAAAAAATTGAAAAAACATGAACCTTGTGTTGCACTACTTTTGATAAACAGCTGTTACTGTTGTCTTTTCAGAAAGACTACTGAATAGATTGAAAACTAGAGGAAAAAAGGTCCTCTTTATTAAGCTCAAGACAGCTGCATTAGCCTTGACACAATGATATCTTGGGATATCTCGCTGGAAGGCACCCAGCAACAGAAATGAAAAAATGCTCTGCCCAGCTCCTTCTGTTTCCTTAAGCAGACCATGTCTCTGACAGAATTTTGAAATTAGATGTTCTGTGTCACTTGGCTCACCCCAGATCACATAGTGTTTGTTTATAACTTCTGCCAAATTGTTTGGAATCCCATAGCTTGGCCTTGAAGTGAATGTTTCTTATGTAGAGAAACATGATTTTTCTCCAGAAAAACAACTTCTGCACAAACTCATAGAGTTTCAGGTTAAAAAGAAATAATCAATATCCTTTAAACAGGTGTCTGGCATCAGTGGTTCTTAGGAAAATGGAATTTTCAGGGGTTACATTAATTCTGCATGGTCTAAGATTGTTTTCACTCTTGTTTTTCCCTCAGTAGATAAGAAACCAGTACTGAAGAGGGAGGAGATTGTGAGTGTCTATAAAGATTACTCAGGATTGAAGAGCAGCAAGAACTAGTCATTACCCAGGCTAAGTTGCACCTTAAGGTGAATGGAATATTGCTCAAGGATTAGTAGCACTTGCAGGAAGGTATTAACTAGAAGCAGCTTTTACCCAGAATTGGGTGCTGTACTTTAAGTCTAGCAATACAAATATATATAATTTTACAATACTTGGATATTGCATTAAAAATAATTATGAAAAATATAATTTATACAAATCCATTTGAGGCTCAAAGTAGACATCATTCTTTAGGCAGGATTTTCATTTTATAATTATCTTTTTTGTCTGTTATCTCCCAGAATTTAATAGCATCCAATGACCCTACATACTTTCTTAAAGGCAACACCAATTAAGTAGTCTCCGAAGAATGGATGGTCCTTACCAGGTACTCAGGAAGATCATATCTGAATGTAACCTGCTTAGAAGAGAACAAACTGCCAGGTGTCATGTGATGGAAAGTGCAGCCATGAATAGCTGATAGGTGCCAGGAGATAACTGAGTGGACACTGTTTGTGTCTCAGAGATTCCAGTGCTGTCATTTTAGAGAATTTCAACTTCTAGGCTAGAAAGTCATAGCAGTAACACTAAGGAAAGATGCTTACCTTTGGATGCTGAGTCAAACGATGAATAAGTGATAGGAAGTTAATTTGGGAAATTAATCAAGTATAACAAATACATTATATATAAATGATACATGTTGTACTTTGGTAGAGGTGCTGGATTTGCCAAGCCAGACTAGGTTAAGAGTCACCTCTTGTTCTGCTTCCTGCTTCCTTTGTGTTTCCTGAAAGTATTTCAGAGGAAGTTGTAAGTTTCACAATGCATCTAATTTTTGTGTAATGCAATGTGGAGAGAAATCCTTTCCCCTCAGGTAGTTATCAGCATGCCCTTGGAAGTATCTAAGAATTGGCAGTCCTAGTGGTTTACCCTATAGATAAACAGAAAACTGTTTCTGAACCACTAGTACCTTACCTGTCTAAGTCTTATATGATTTCCTAATGAAGATTTGATAACACCAAGCAACCAGGCATTCCAAAGACTAAAGGTTGCACTAAGTGGAACTTCCTGCTTGAGTCGCTCTTGCTGTATCACACAGCCCTTCACAATTCCTCATCTTACATGACCCATGTACACAGTTCACAGTCTTCTTGCCTTTATGCTTTCTAAAGTTTACATCACCATCATCTTTTCATTGTTTGTCTTTTTGGATTTTAGGATAAAATTAATCACTGGTTGATGTTCTTGGTATCTTTTTTTTTTTGTTTTCCTGAAAATTCTTTGGGTGTGCTGCATGGTTCCTTTCTCCTTTCCTTTTCCTTTCCTTTCCTTTTCTTTCCCTTCCTTTCCTTCCTTTCCTTCCTTTCCTTTCCTTTCCTTTCCTTTCCTTTCCTTTCCTTTCCTTTCCTTTCCTTTCCTTTCCTTTCCTTTCCTTTCCTTTCCTTTCCGAGACCTCTAATTGGTTGTTCTCTCATAAGGTGTTCACAAGGATGGCTTAAATTATTGGCTTTTTTCAAATTGCAATTAACTCGAAATGTACATTGAACATATGCCTTTTTTCATAGACTGTTTTCTAGTTCAAAGTATTCAACTGGCTGTAACAAAATAAAGTACATGAGCATGGTGGAAATGGGGTGTGAACCCATTTTTCTACAGACTAAAAGGATGCATAGCTGTAGCTTCAACTATTTCTCCAAGCAAGGGATCAATTCTAAACCTCAGTCCAGCTGCCAGAAAGGGGTAGAAAAGCAGCTCTATCTTCACATGCTGGATGCAGCTGCCACAGAGCTTCTGTGCCATTCAATAACTCCCTGTGGCTTATGGGTTCAGGGACACACCTGGAGAAAGAAGCTGGAATGAAATCCTTGTGGACAGTCTCTTGGGTTGGATATTACTGGGCATGAGCCTGCAGTGTGCCCTGACAACCCAGAAGGCCAACAGCATTCTGAGCTGCATCCAAAGAGGAGTGGCCAGCAGGTGGAGGGAAGAGATTCTGCCCCTCTGCCCACTTGAAGCACTGCATAAACCTATGGGGTCCTCAGTGCAGGAAAGATCTTTGACCAGAAACAGTCTTTAGGAAAGAAAGAGAACAAACATAAACACAAGAAGCAAAAAGGATCCATAGATGGCAAGATTTTTATTTTAGAAAGGCTGAGGGAAAGTACATGGTCCTCACATGTAGCTGTAACTGATGAGAAAGTTAACCCATTCTGGAAAGAGAGTAAGAGAGAACAATACTATCAGGTTCCTGGAGGATTTCTTTGCAGTAAGGATATGTGCATCAAATGCTTTCAAAACAAAACAAAATATAAAATAGCTAGTCTGAGAAAAGTTGTAAGCACTAATGCTATTAATCAACGAAAGTAGAAACCTAACATAAAATTATATTATGGAAATAATTTTTATGAAGATGAACAGGACAGTTTTAGGATAGTGCAAGTATATGCAAACCTGCCTTTAGGGATCCTGCTACAAAACAAGATTTATTCAATGAGAGGCAAACGTGGTTACTTTCTATAAAAAGCAAGGAAGGCACATCTACCTCCAGCACAAGAACTAGTAATACTGACAAAATAGAGGAAACTGAGTCTTTACAGCTGGTACTGATAGTAGAGGCAAAGGACCTGGGCGTATTAGTGCATCACAAATAATAAGCCAGCAAAATTATGAATCTCTGAAAAAAAAAGAGCAAACATAAACAAATGAGCCTCAGGTAGACATGTCTAACAGAGATAGGAAGGTGTTGATATTACTGTCTAATGCACAAGGGGGAATTCACTGGAAATACCATACTCACAGAACCAGCCCCTCTCAAGGAAAATAAATGTAAGGTAGAGCAGCCATAGAAAAGGAGGGGAGAAGAGAAGGCTTCTTTCACCTAGCAAAATATTGAAAGAGGTGACTGCAATCTACAAGTAGATGTTGAGCAAATACCAGCAGCACTATTCAAATATAGGTGACAGGATTGACAGCATAGAACAACTAACCAGGAAGGTTCAGCAATGAATTTCCAATCAAGAAAAAGAATTTAAAATCTTTTGAGTCAGTTTATGAAGTGGAGTAAACAATATGGCCTCTGAAAACTACAGAGGATTGGCCCTGGTAGCTCAAGAGACTCCTTTCAGTTGCCTGTTCTGTACAAATACTCTGCAGCAATGTTAGGGTAATTGTTAGGGGAAGCAGTAACACAGGATTGTATTGGTTCTAAAGCAAAAATTTTTTTTTTGTTTAAGAGCAGTTCATCACAACCTCATTTTTAGCTCTCAAATTCCCTCTTTTCCTTTATGGTTCTCTGCTGATAATTCACTATTTCTTACTGTCTCCCCTGCAAGATATCCTTGCTGCCTGTTTGCCATGTCCCTGCTCCCTGTGACACACAGCCTGGCTGCTGTGTGCCACTCTCCTATGCTCATGTGACATGATTCCTGCTGGAGATGCCAGCTCTAACCCAAATAGGCCTGACGGCTTCCAGATTTGTGAGCACCTTCTCTTCCTCTCCCCTTTTCAGTGGGCAGCCTGTTCTTTATCTGTTTTCGCAGATGTTTACTGTCACACCTAAAAAAGCACTACTAGTCTGTAGCCATCACTAATGCTGGTTTTGGAGTGCCTCAAGCTTCTTTGGGAGTAGTCCTGGATATATTTTATGGCCTGTTGGCACTTAGGCAGGTGCTATGTTTGGCTGCTAGCGAGGGAGGGCATGCTGTGGCACCAGTGGAACTTTCCGAGGTTCTGGAAGAATCTCTTGATGAGAAGTTGCAGTGAAACCATACATGCTCCATCTATACCTGGTGCACTAAATGTACCTGGGACCATTCTCTGGCACTTATGCCAGCTGCTACAGACTGTAATGAAGCCCAGCAATTAACGTTTTCTGTTCTTCCAAACAAAATGGCCACATGCCTGTAGGCAGTGGCTCTGGGAATGATCTGTTCCAGCTCCCAAACTGTGCCTGGAAATTGGCTATTGCTGTCCAGAACAATCTCAGCCAAAGATGTGCCAAGGATCATTTCAATATTTTACTACAGTAGTTGCAGTCCAGAGCCTAGGTTCATTCCCTGATATTATTCAGCCTGCTACTGGCTAGAACAACTGAATACACCTGTGGAGGCTGAGCCTGGTTTCTGATGTACATTTATACCTAGAAGATGACTACAAAAATGTTGCAAGGCACAGGAAGCTCTCTCTACCTAAGTGCCCTAGATCCTTCAGGTGAATGGGATGCTTCTTTAATCCATACTTGCGGCTGATCCTGTCCTTGCTGCCGCAGAACAATGGTGCTTATCCTCCTCAGACTATTGCTGAGAGGCTGCCTTTGGGTTAGTGAGTGCTGTCTCTTGGTGCAGTAACCCACTCTTGCAGTATTATGAATGCTGTGTTTGATATTCTTTTGCAAACCAAAGCGACCCTCATTCTATTGAAATAGTAGCAGGTGTGTCTTCTTCTAATTGGCCCTCTCTCAGCATAAATCCTGTGGAGGCATAATATACTTAAGACTGTTCAACAATTAGTAGCAGCTGAAAAGAGCCTTCTGTTTTGAGAAGGGTTTTCATTCAGGGCTTGCAAATGCTCACGGCCCCTTAGAACACAGTATCAGCATGCAATGCTAAGGCTGGGAACCTTGTTCTGGAGTGTTATCTAATTGTAAATCTTCTATACTTTCTCAGTGGTTTCTCATGGGCAGCTCCTTGCAGCACTAACTCCTTCTTCACAGCACAGCCAATAAACTCCTGTACTCTCCTTGACTAGCTAACCCAGTCTTTTATAGCACTCATCCTTACTTGACACAGGTGTGGCCTATTAAGGGCAGGCTTGTTCCTAATCTTTGGTGATTAGTACAGCTGCAACTCCTCAGGGGTGAGATTGCCTTCTGCTCTATCTCTATTCTTTTACATTCTATCCCCCCACACTGGAGGACTGAAGCATGTCTCTGGATAACTCTGCCCTGTGTTCAAGCATCTTTCCCTCCCTCTGTTCCAGTTCAATGCCTGGACCTGTAAAAAGACATTTTGGTTGCTAGATTTGCTTATGAGCTTCAATTCCATTAGGTTTAGATTCTAAAATCCTTCATGGCACACAAGCCAGGCTAAGAATCTAGAAAAAGGACTTACATGTATAAGCATGCTTTTTTCTGAACATTTAGTTGCTTCTCTCACAGCTCCTAAATGTGGGACCTGGTACAAATATTTGACAAATATATCTGTTCCTTCTGAATCCTGGCTTCATATAAAAACCACTTGATATCCTGCTGCTTACTCTGTTGAGGGTAAAATGCTTATCAAGTACTTTAAGTACATATTCTAGTACATGTGGCATTATTCCTTGTCATCGATGTTACATTTCAATCACTTTTCAGCTAATTTATCATCAAATAACAAGAACTTGTTCTTTTGTTCCTGCACCAGTACACTCTAGGCAGTAACCTATTTTACAGTAGTCTGACATGTACTTAACCAACTGAGCAGAATTAGCATCCTCTTCCACTACCAGCCCTCATTGTTAAACCCCTTGCCCAGAAGGCACCCAAGTCTGTCCTACTTAAGACACATCTTTTCACCACTCTCCCTTGCTGTGTCCGTCCTACAAAGTAGGTGTTCTCTTCCCTCTTTCTTTATATAAAGACTCCCTAATTAAGCTTCACCATGGATGAAGTAGCTCTGCAGGGACACTGGACCTGCTTTACCAAGAGGCAAGTCTTCCAGGGTCACCTCTTAAGAAGGAACATGAGGTTTTGTCGGGAAATTACTGGAACTAACTTCCTGTGTAGTTGTAATGCTTAGTGTAATTATTATGGATATTCTCCTATAAAATAGCTTCCAATAAAATCATGGCATTGGCATGAGGATGTGATATTATTTGCTACTTAATACATTAGGCACAGTGAAAGTATCTCACTGGATCTCTGTGTTCAGGTAGGCAACCGAGATAAAGAAAGATTGTTGGAAAATGTCCTATTTCCAGGCTCTTGCCTTTTATGGCTACAGTCTGAGTGTCTTCTCTGAGGTCACACAAAAACTCATCCAGGTCTTCTGAATCCCAATCTAGCCATCTACCCACTCTAGCCATCTCCTCTCACTAGCCACAGGTGAATCCTTCCTTACACAAAAAGAGTAAACCCTGGCCTTAAATAAAAACCAAACTGGCCCAATAAGCAAAATTATATGAATGCATCTTCAGAAAGAAGAAGAGATGGAGGGTGTTTGCTTTTGCTTCTGCACCTAGCAACTGCTCTGTTTGTGGTTTGAGCAGGAAGTTCTAGGAGGAGCAGGCCCACATGCTGGTTGGCTCTTGCTTGAGTCATTCCATTTTGGTACGGCTTTATACCACAAAAAGTAATTTGTTATCTCTCCATGAGAACCCTGTGACAGGACTGCATATCACAGAAGGCTGGGAATGAAATTTAAACTCTGCCAGATTGTATGGAGTATTGGACCCCATGTCATTGTAGCTTCTGGGGGAAGGGGATGGCTCATTGAGAGATGCGATAAGAGAGTGGAAGGGCATTGGGTGGGAAGGTGAATTGTATTCAGTATTAAACTCTGACTCAGACTGAGGCTAAAAGGTTTCTGCTGGAAAGATTGTAGATTAGATGAAGACTGATAATAAAATTTATCTTCCTACCTTATAGGCTGAGCTCTCCCAGTGAGAGGAAGTGGGAGGTGGTTTGGGCAGGCAAGGGGAGAGATGGATGACATGAGCCTACACTGCAAACCACTTCTATTTACCCACAGCCTACTTCATTACAGAGAAGCTGTGCTGGCCAGCAGGGACAGTGGTTGCAAAGTTTCAAGACAGGTTCACTGGGCTGTACTGAGGCAAGATGTGAAGCCACTGAGTTACTATCAGGATTACTCTATTCTTAGCATCCCAGCATGTGTTCAGCCCCCACATACCACTATCTAAATATAGTCCCTACTGAAGGAGAGATGTTGCCAAGTTGCATCTGACCCTCTCTTCTCTTGCATTCTGTTCCTGAAAGCCAGGCTGAATTCCCCAAGACACGTCAACAATCAGCATGTCCTTTTGTCTGCCTAGGGCTGTACAAGGAAACCTGTACTGTACTCTTAAAGCCTGATCTCAGCCCTGGCCTTCCTGGCCTCTCCTAGCACTGACCTTCCTTTCAACACCTCTTCTTATTCCTTTCCTCCTCAATTGTTGCCTTACTCTTTTCTTTTCTTTTTTTTTTTTTTCTGTGTCAGCTGGCTCTGTCCTTTCCCTCTGTCTGGTTGAACATGATCAATGGGAGGAAGCAGGCAAAGTAATGAAAGAAAACATGTGTGTATGTGCATGTGCACAGTACTGCAGACACCCAAACCTCTCTGACAAGAGCTCTTTTGTCACTACAGATCTCCTGCTGAGAGGGCAGGGAGATGAACAATTTTCTGAGTAAATGTGTTCCAGTTTTTCACGCTGATTTCTATTTCCAGTAGCATAAATCCATAAGACTCTGAAACTGGGATTTCCTAAACCCATCTGAAATCTAAACAGGACATACCTTGACATGAATATGCCATGGGAGAGTGTGTCTACTGAGGCATGGAGTGGAAAGTCTAACAGTCAGTTACAAGACGCTCACAGAGTTTGTGGGGCTTCTCACATAAAAGGAGAGGTCAATCCTCACCAGTATGTGCTAGAAGGTTGGACAGTGCAATCCCCCAGGGCCAAGTCTGGGGCCAACCCTTACCACTGGTCAGAGTCTGTCAGTCCTTCTTCTCATTTGCACAAGAAAGTTCTTCAGGTATGTGTTACAGCAAGTAGAGAGGTTTTCTCTTTGAAATACCACTTTTTCCAACTTTTGCCACCTCTTCAGATCAGCTGTTGGGTGACACCTTCCAAGCTTTCTGCAGCCTAAGGAGAAGCTCCCTGTTAGTGACACTTCATGTGGCTCACTGGGTGCCCAGGAGAGGGCATCTTTTGGACATGGGGAGCAAGTGGCTGATCCTGAGGGCAGCCTGACCTTCAGGATGGGCAGGGAGCCTGGCTTTTGGACTGGGCAGCCACCCTGGCCTGGGGCCTCAAAGGCTCAGTGCTGCTCTCGCTGTACTCAAGATGAGCAGGTTATGGGTTCCCATTAAAGTATCTACAGCACAGAACTGGCAGTCATGTAAAAACTGGCAGACTTGTGTTGGTCTCTGTCCAGAGGCTCTGCAGCCTCCAGTACATTGCACCCTGCTGTCATGACTGTGGATTAATTCCTGTCCTGTCCTTCTTTCTCTGCACAATCCTCTTCTGTGTTTAACCCCTTTGCCTTCCTCCCTGGCAAATGCAGTGGGATAGGGGTTTAGTGTAAAAATGAAGCTATGGATAGTCCATTTCCCTCTGATCCCAGGAGCAAATTCATAAGCTTCCAAGGAGGGTTTATAAATCTGTGGAAGACTGAGCCAGACACATGCTACTTTCAGACTCCATAGGTCTCTTCCTGCACTGGAAGAGACCTGATCCTGTTTTCCCAGAAAGGAATGGAGACCTGGAAAAGTCCCTCCTGGACTGCAGAGCACTGAAGTACCAATAGTTGCTTTAGTGCATATACTCTCTGTCAGTCCAGTAAGATTTGAGCACAGACCAAGCCAGACCCAGCATCCTCACTAACCATAAGAAAAATGCATTGCTTGCTCATGATTATCAGCCCACGTGGCCTGCCTGAGTCTCACCAGTCTTCTCTGGTATAAAGGTACCTGAAACAGCATCAGGCAGTGTTGGGAGCACAGCCTGATCCTTCCTGCCTGGGAACCCCAAACAGTTGCCTGCAAAGACTTGCAGTACTGAGGGACTAGAGAATTGCAGGAAATTTACTGTTGCTGTTCTGGCTGGTCACCAGCCTACATCTTTGGTTCCAGTGAGCAGGGAGGAATACCATGGGATGTGAGGAATGCTCTGAACACCTGCTGACAGCCTTTAACCCCCAATCCCCTCGCTTTACAACTGGGAGAGATACTCAGTAAGTATGTTTCCATCCAGTGCCAAGCACCGAGTACTTGGCTATGGAGCAGCAGTTGGCCTTTTGGGGAATACCGGGAAACCCTCCTTTTAACCTCTTTTCAACTTCCTAACTCTTTTCATTATCTGCTGTATCAGTAGGCAGCACTGGAAAATGTGTCTTCTTTACCTTCTCAGTTAACAGCTGCATCTGGATGAAGTATCAGGAAGCAGCATTTGTACTGTAACAGTGGTTCTTCAGCGGTGGGTCATTACAGACCTACACATGCTCATTCCAGGCTTATATTAACAAGGAGGGAGATAAAGGACTAAAATGACAGAGGCTGATGGATGTGGCAGCTGGGATGAGCCAGTCCCTATTTTAAGCATGCAGGCAGGATTTGGGGTCAAGTTGGAAAGGCTACAGAGTGATAAAGTACCAGTGAACACAAAAACAACTTGAAGCATAGCCTTCCTCTCTCCATCTTCTTCCCCAACACCTCTCAGTCCTGCTGACAGGCTGACCTGGGAGGAGCATTGCTCTTGTCTGCTCAACACAGGGCAGCAGGGTCAAGCCCAAGGCACTCACACGCCCCATAGGTGCAGGGGGCCTGGGCCACTAAGACCAGCCAGTCAGGCCATGGGACTTCCTTAGGGCTCCAGCTCTCTCCTCTCCTGCTCCCCTGCTGCTCCTGCAAGAACTATGACAGGGCAGCAATCCTCCCATATTCCCTTCTCTTTCCTGAAGCTGCCATGAGAGTGTGGGCAAAGTAGCTGCATGATGTTATAGATGAGTCTGGTGGCTCAAGCAGCAAGGCTGTGAGATATGGGTGAAGGTGCCCTGTTGAGTATTACTGACACAGCCCATTCACTGCACCCTTTGTTAAACACCTCTGCACTGATTTGTCTTTCACTTAACTGCAAGATCTGAGGAAATATTGTAGAAGAATCTACAAATAGAATGTAATAGTACCTTGTTCCTGACTTGCTCTGACCCAGTGATTTTACACAGCTATTCTTCAATGTGAAAAATGAGTACATTATGGGTGCCAAGCTGTCCTACAAGACTATCCCTGTTGCTTGCATATATAGGAGAGGTCAGTGGTTTTTGACTGAGTGGGCATTTGGTTTGCTTTCTTGCTTGCCCTAGCAGAAAGGTTAGGCTGAGTTGGTAAGAAGTTTAACTGATAGATGATGGAATGAAAGGGAGAGTAAACACTTGGTGCAAGATGGCCATGAGAGGACAGATCTAGGAGCTTGCCTGGAGACAGTGACTCTGACTCCCTTCTCAGATAAAGCAATGCATATCTTGCACAACTCCTGTTAAGGCTAAAGATTTATTCCAAGTTTACACTTGTGTAACAGGACACCATGTTGCCTGATGCAGATGTCCAGAAATACACTGACCAAAGCCATTGGAGCAGGAATGCTTAACACCAGAATATGCCTCAGAACTGCCACCTCTCCCCAGTGTCAGCTTCCCTGAGGATGGTACTTGCAGAGACTCTGCATGAGTCAGGGATCATACCAAGGAAGTACAGTAGAGGCGTGCATAAGGACACACGGACATGTGCAGGCATAGTCTGTTCCTTCTCTGAAACACAGACTCCCTAACCAACTTAGGAGACAGGGAACAAGAGGAGAAGAGCATGTAGATATTCTTGAGTCTTTAATCTGCACTAAAGAACTTGAACAGGGTTGGTGAGCAGGTCAGGCCTATGCTCAGCAGAGTGATTCTTAGAATTAACAGGGATACAGAGACCAAAAGGCATAGCCAGGGCTCATCCAACTCCACCCTGTCAGCACAGTAAGTCTTAGGGCTTATTTTATTCTCTGAGAAATGGAGCAATAGAAGGGCCAGCAACTGCACTAAATAGCTGCTGTTCTTCCCTTCATCCTTATCCTCTCTCCTGCTTTTTCAGATTCGAAAGAGAAGCAAAGCGTGCCGTGGAGGCCTGTGGGAAAATGATGTTCTAGTATCCATCAATGGGAAGTCATGTGCTGGCCTGTCCCATGCTAATGCCATGCAGATCATCGATTCCTCCAATGGCATGCTCAACATCCGTGTGAAAAGGTAACCTGCTCCCAAGTGCCAGTGCTGTGACAGTGCAGGCAGTAGGGTGGTTTCATCCAGTACAGCAGCTGTCCACATCCAGCAGAAACAAGGCAGGCAGGAAGCCTTTGGTTTCACCATATTGCAAGGTGTACTAGGAGGACTTACCCATGTCCTAACCTGGCTAACATGTTGACATCTCAATGTTTTGCCCTGTCTTACAGTGGGCTGTTGTAGTCCAATAGTCTGTATACTGACTCCCACAAAGATGAGAGGTGTGTGGCTAGGTCCCTTTTTCATAGGAAGAAATATCTGTGCCAGTCTCTAGTTCAGGAGAATACTGGAGATCAAGCTCAAATTTATGGACAAAAAATAGTCCCAGTAATGTTCCTTGTCCTCCCTGTGCTAAGTTAACCCAGCGCGTCAGTGCATGCTGGATGCGACCCAAGCTATAAATGAGTAATCCTATAAAGGTGAAGGCAGCAAAACTGTGTGAGGTCCTAGCTAGTCCACACTACTGCCTAAACTCAGAAAATCAGGCCCTGGTGAAGGGGGCTGGGAGATGTGATCTTCTACAGTCCTGAAAAGACAGAGAGAGCACTGTGAGCAGTGGGAAGGCACAGCCATGCTGGTTGCTGTCATCCGTAAAGCAGGAGCAGAGGTGGGCAGTGCTCAGAGAAGGAAAGCCTGAGCATGGAGGATCTTCCCCTTGGTTTCAGAAAAAGTGCCGGTGCCTTCTGATGTGCTCACTCTATACCCTAACTGTGAGTAAGTGGGATGGGTAAGTTCTGTACAAGGTGTCCAGAATAGCTCCTGGTCCCTTGCCAAGGCCTTATCTCACACCATTGGAGCCTATCTGCAGCAAACAGGTGCCTGGGCAAATTTTAATCGATCAAGATCAGCACACTTTGAATTAACAAGTGACAAAGGCAGGCTTCTTGCATCCTCTGGATGGAGTCAACACTGAATGGTTTGGAAATAATGAAATCAGTTGGTTCATTTGGAGTAGTGAAGAAATCATCAAATGTTGCTTTCTTGATCACATGTCTATTCCTACTTCATCTTTACATTCCCAGAGAAAATACCAATCATTCCTGTTCAGAAAGGAGAGGGAGCTGGATGACTCTGGAGTGTGTGTATTTCAGAAAAAGAGGGAGAGACATTGACCTGACAGTACAGAACAAGAGAAACTGGCTTATAAGCAGTCATGCTTCTCAGTTACCTGATCAAGTGCTTAAAGAAGAGGAGGGACTGTTCTGTTTCGCTTGTGGAATGTTGAGGTTGCTCCCCAGTGAGATTTCATAATGGCAAAGAGTATTAAAAAGTAAACTGCCAGAGAAATTCTCCCACCCTTAGCTTCCAAAAAGTTTGCATTTGACATAAATAAAAATTTTTCACGGTTTAGAATTGGGATCCAAGTCATGAATTGCACAGCTTTACAGAGGCAATGCTGTCTGCCTGGCTTCATGGTATGCATGTTCAGAAGGCAAATACTTAGGACTCCTTTATAGCTCTTGTAAGCCCTGGTGAGTCTGACAAGAGAAATAACAAGTTCCCAGCTCCATCTGTGTAGGCTGGAGTCAAACTGCTGTGGAAATCCAGACTCACTCTTGAGGACCGGGGAGATGGAATGGGCTCTTTTTCCGTCAGCTCAGCCAATTCTCCTTCCCTCTGGAAGCCAGCAGCAGGGTTAACTGCCTCAGTCTGTCTGGCACCTACTCCAGTCATCCCTCCAGATGTCTTAGAGGCTTGAAATTGCTATGTCTAAACCAAAGGCAAATGCCACCATGGATTGGGCTGGCCAGCATGACTGCATACGGTTGTCAAAACCCAGGTACTGATAGCTTGTGAAGCAGCCCCACAGTGAGCAGGCTAAATATTAGAGTGGTCTCCTACCACCAGATACCATATTCCTATCCCCAAAAAATGCTTGGGCCTTTATATCCTAAGTATTTGCTATTTACTCCCACGTAGAGGTCAGAGCAAACAAATAGCACTGACTTCTTGGAGCCCAGTCTGAACTAAAGCAGTTTGGGGAGCCAGGATCTGCAGATCTGACACAGTCTCAGCTGCAGGAGCAGCTGGAGTGCATTGTGATATCTGAGCACCAGCCGTTCTCTGCTGACAAGCTGCAGGCTGAAGGGTAGGTCTCCATGTCCTGGGGAATGCTTGCTATGCAGGAATTCAGCTCTCCAGGAGAAATGCCTGGGGAGCTGATTAGGCTTGGTAGATTTTTTATGGTTTTAGGGCATTCTGATTTTTGAATGTTTAACACCTGGTTTCCATAGAGCTGTGAAGCAGAAAATGAGAATGAGGGCACATAGCTGATGTCAGGGATAAGTCTGGCCTTGGCATCTACACTTCAGGTGCCTGTACCACCTGAAAAACACCTGTAACACTGTCCTATAACACCTGTATGTCCCAGTCCATAGCCCTCTCTCACTCCAGGGTTTCTTTCCAGTTTAGCTGCACAAAGGAAACCTCACTCACCACTTTTCCTTCTCCCCACAGGATAGTTGGTGGGGACCAGACTGGCCCGTGGCTCCAGCGCTCCCCTTCTCCAGGGCAGCGAGTGCTCTCTCCACCATCCGTGCCCAGCCCCTCAGCACAGTTACTCAGCTCTGAAGCAGCAGGAGCCCCAGCCACCACTCAGCCCTCCCAGCCATGGAGGTCACAGAGGCACCTGGAGAGCCTCACGTCCCCACCGGACAGCGAGGCCTACTATGGTGAGACAGACAGCGACGCTGACAACGTGGCGCAGGAGAAGCAGCGCCGCGCTCGCAGGAAGAGCCCGCGCTCCCCGCCGGACAGCACCACCGGCAGGGCGGACGCGCCTCAGGACGAGGTGTCCCTGTCTGAGCAGAGCGGCTACGAGAGCATGCCCGAGGCTGCGGCGCACGGGGGAGCCGAGCCCGCCAGCTCCAGCGGGGTGGCCAAGAGGGAGATTGTCTGCCTGCCTGGCAGCCGCACGGACACTCCGTTCTCGGACAGCGAGGGACAGCTGCGGCCACCGTCAGCAGAGGGGCGGGAGCCTTCTCCAGAGGCGATGCTCCTGCCCCACGCCACCAAGGCGATCCGAGCGGAACGCCACCTCATCCCCATGGTGGGGCCGGTGGAACACCCGATTGATGAAGACCTAACCACCACTTACGCAGAGAAAGCCAAGCAGGCCAGTAAGTCCCCTAAACTGCCATTCATCTATGCCTTTTCCTTGTGCTGGATGCTCCTTCCAAAAGCCTGATTCCTGCAAACGCCAGGTGGGTTAGCTCCTCTACCTTGCAAAGGAGTCAAATCAGCCCTGCAGAGACCAGGGCTTCCCGCTGCAGTTTTGGCCCTGGGGTATTCCTCACCCAAGGCATCCTAAGAAATAGATAAGGTAAAGAGTCTGGAGTCAGGGGTCTGGGAGTCAGAGGCTCACAGAGGCTGCAGCCATTCAACCAGATGTGCTCTAGTACCTCTATGTGCTGGAAAAAGGATGGATGTCACTGGTTTCTTCAACACTTTGGGCTAAGAAGACTCGAGTGACATGATGGTGTCAGGAAATAACTTGGAGGTTAAATTTCCCTGACTTTCCAGAGATCTTATGGCAGCTCAGTTTGCTCCTTAGCTACCTGTGTGTTAAGCACAGAACACTCATTTCAAGAGGCTCCTAAGGACCCCTCTGCTCACTTCAGCTCTCCATGGACACAGAGGCATGCAGTATTACACAGTTAAGGATGATGAGAGATAATTTGTAGGCAGCATAGCTGCAAAAGAGTCTTGTCAGAAACTGATTTATTTCTCTCACCCTGTCCAGCTCAGGGAGGGACTCTTCTACATCAACTTTCCCTGCAGGCACTCATCCCGGTAAGGATGCTCATGTCTGGCTGGCAGCAGCTGGTGCGTTCAGGTAGAATTTATCATTTTTTAGGTGTTGGCAGTGGAGGGTTGCCAGCAAGGACAGGCAGGAGACAGTAAATTAGCTCTTGAAACAGTTCCTTGTAGTGCCATCCCTGATAGTCAGGACCTTTCCATGTGGAATAAAGTACTGAAAAATGTAGTGTAGTATATGGGTGATGGTCCTGAAGTGACCTTGATTGTGAATATCTTTCCTGATTTCTGCTACACATAGAGTATTTCAAGCACAAATATGAGGGCAGAACAAAGTGTTATCTGATTTCACAGTTGTGATGTATCTAGTTGTATTAAAAACAAGGTAAGCATAAATTTATCTTCATATATATATCTCAGTGTACTATAACTTATTACATTTCTGTGAGCCTGGAAATAAAGTTTTAAAAAAGTGACTTTAAAAAAGTGACAGAATGGAAAACAGAGACACAGAAAAGTTACTAGACTGAATCAGAAAGAAAACACGTGGATTCTAACTTCTGATCCTCTGCTTCAAATGCTAGAGATTTTACCCAGGACAGATAATACTGCAAGGCAATTATTAAACCTCTGTTTTATCCTTGGGCTAAATATTCTTTTATCTGTTCTGCCTAAGGACTCCTGTAGAGGTAACTTTCAAACCTAGTTGCTTCCTTCAGACAGGGCACTGTCCTGCTGCTCTTTCCAGTGTTACAAAGGGAGGCTCAGTTGGGTTCCTTATGTCTTGCTCTGCTGGGCACTGCACCTGACCTGATGCCTTGTTCTACTTCTTCCTAGTCTTTAGCTCTCATTTTCCTTAGGACAGGAAAGAAATCAGCAATTTCAGCCTCCCTAAAGATGAAGCTATTTTTCCCCCTTTGAATGATGTCCAAGTATGAGGTGAATGTTGAGAAAGGCATGTTCAGCTGCTCCCTGCCACCCGATAGTCCTAGCAGTACAAGAGCAATCGCTTTACATCAAGACTTATTTCCATGGACTGCATCAGTACAGAGGGATCCCAGAAAAACTATGTATTTCATTCAGAGCATTTCTGGTGGCAAGATAATATCCCATGGCAGGAGATGATGCAACAATATTGCCAGCTGGAGTTAGGGTTCCCAGAAGCATTGCAGACTGAGGTAGTATTTTATTCTCCTATCACTCCTTCACTCTCTTCACTGCTGAGCTGCACTGGCTCCATGGGAGGCTGCTTGGACTGGCATAGGAGGACATGGTAGAGCATCTCTTGCCAGAAAGGTGTAGCCTTGGTGAGGATGTCTGGGCTAGCATTGTTCCAGCTCCTACAGCTGCTCTAGGCTCCCATGGAGACAGCAGCATTTAAAGTTCTGTTCTCTACCTTTCCTTAGCAATATCCACAGCACAGTAGCCTACTCTGGGACACAGACACTCCTGGGTTTTGCTAAACAGGAATGTGAAGTAATATTTTAAAAGTCAGGCAGGGTTTTAAAACCTGAGTTAGCTCCAGGAAGTGACTTGGACTATCAGTTGTGAGAGCCTAAGTATCGATATATAGGCAGGAAACATTTAAGAGCCACTGTGAATACCTATGCAGATGGCTGCCTTTTGAAGCACTATTTAAATATATTCCCAGTGCATCTGGGAATAATACATCCTCCTTGCTTTGCCACAGCCTTCTTCAGCTCCCACCACTGCACCATAAGAATGTGAAAAATTGTTTTGTTGGGACTGATCCCCAGGTGATTCCTTATTCTTTCTTCCTAGAATGTACTACTTTCTCATGTCTGCTCTGATGTTTACTTCAATTTTAGGGGTATTTCTCTTGTCCTTTGTTTTAATTCTTTCTAACTTTTCACTGTCATTTTTAAGCTCCAGAAACTGTCTCCTTTTCCCACTTCTGCCTGCACCTCAAGCAAACAGAATTGAGGGTACATTATTTCTAGATGAGTATTTAGAAACATCAAACCTCCATATAAATAACTGAAATCCCTGAAAAAGAACAGAGATACATAATAATTCTTTTGCATATCACCAAGAGTAGCAACTGACATTCTTCACTGCTCTGTTGCCCTGCAAGGATCTCAGTAACACTGCTACTGCTGTCAGCTCTTGGGTTTTCTGTAGCTTGGTTCTTTACTTCCTATCTCTAGACAGAAAATACAAATTAAAAAATCTACATCAGTTTCAGGGGGAAAGTGGGAGCTTGTGGCAGGGAGAATCAGACTATAGTTGTCACAAGTAATTGCAGGTGAGGTTTTTTGGTTTCTCATAGGTTCTGCAGTGTCCTTCTCTTCTTACCCCACCTTTGGAGGCTTGGGATCCATCTGTAGCCAGGGTTGCTTCTTCTCAGCCACTTGTGCTCTCTGGGGTGCACTGTATTTTCAGCCCCATTGTAAATCATCTCACAGGACAAAAGGCTCAGCCTTTTCCACAACTGGAAATAGGACAGACATACCAGGACAGCAGTCTATTCCTAACTTGCTATCACACTGTGTCAGTGAAAGAAGTGCTTCAAAATATCTTAATTTAAACTTATCTGCTGAACTATTTTTAGTTCCTAGGATTCAAGAGCCTCTCCATGTATGGTAGAGGAAGGGAGGGAAAACTGGGTGGGGAAATTTCCTCCTCTGCTTTATATGGACTTGGCTGCCTGTGCAGAGTCATCAAAGTTACTACATTCCATATCAGAAAAGGAAATCCTTCTTGTTTAAAGCGGATGTACAGCAGCATCACTTGAAAAGATAGGTTGCTTATAAATAAGTGGCCTATTCATCAGCAGGTTATAGAGATTACCTCTTCTAAGAGTGACTGCAGTCACATTTCTCTGCAGAGAGGGTGAGTGCAGCAAGCCATCTCTCAGCCTGTTACAACTGGTATAGGCCACAGGGGCTGTGAACAAGATGAAGTATCTGAATGGCAGTTTGAAGTTATTGCACCACATTTTCTATTTGGCTTTCACCTTTGACAGTTGTAACTGAAATGATCACAGTTATGTGACTGTTAGACTAACTTGCTGGTTTTGACCTTCACTGCAGTCTAGGAGACCAATAGGTTTAGGATAATAGCCTACTACTACTACATCCTACATGCCTTAAAGTAAAATAGAAAAGCATTCTGCTGAGACCAGGAGATTAAAATTAATTCCTGAACTATTGATCTTACAGAAGTCTGTTCCTAGCATCATGAAGCCATGCTGAATCACCCTTGGCCCTTGCCACTCAATGAGCAGCCAGCCATTCAGGAAACAAGGACAACAGCTTCTATGACTGAACCACAGATCGAGGGACTGATCTCATTTCAGCATGCATGAAACTGGAAATTGCTTCTGCTTGGGAAATCAGTTTCCAAACACTTCAGTAGCAGTGTAGTTGTATGTGTTTGTTTAAGAAACCTCACTTAATAACTGTCATTCATGTGTGAATTCTCTGCCACTTGGAAGGCATTTATTAAAGACTACACAGAGTTAAACACCAGGCATCTAGAGCCCTCTTTCTCCATTTCTCCACCTTTAGGCTTGAGTATGACATTTGGTCTTATTCCTTCAGTTTATGTCCTTCTGTGGAAAGCAGAGGTAGTATTTTCAGGCTGATATATTAATGGGGCAGAATCCAGATTATAAAATACTGCTGTCTGTCTTAGCTAGGCTGGATGAATTCTTCATTCTTTCTTGAGTCATCTCATAATTGTCACAAGTAATTTGCCATCTTCCTCAGGTATTCTTACTGGAGACCTCCAGGACCTGTTCCCTCAGGCATCACACTTGTCCAGCATTTCAATGAGGATGTTGTGGGTTGCAGCACTGGAAGTAAAGTTGATAGAGCTCTGTTCTGTTCTACCTTTGCACCTCACTGCAATCCTGCTGCCTCAGAGCCTGACAGAGACACAAATTTAGCTGAACATGTGTTAGCTCAAGGTAAATCTAGCTGCAGATAATATTCTCTGGGAGGGGAAAGATCTTTAACATTTGAAGATGTATGGAGGAAAATTATGTGATCCCTGAAATGAAAAAGTGTATACTCTCATTTGTCCTAGTACTTCTACTGTAGGAAATATCATTTGAAGCACTTTTTTAAAACAATCAGTTACTCAGACATTACTTCTACGTCATTATTGTCAGCACAGGGACTCTGACTCTGGGTCACAGTTCCTCAGACATGATCAGAGGTCATTCATCATCCTGCTGCTTGTGAAGCAGTGTCAGAGTTTGCTTCCAAGCTGACATTTCCATGGTCCTTGCAGAGCCCCAGTTAGTGATTTTTCAGACTGTGTTGTCTCATATGTTAACATAGCCTGGCCTTGCACATGCACTTCTACTCTGACTTAGGATGTGTAAGGCTGATGGGGAACAATGGCATTAAATCAAAATTTTGCCAATAGCTCAGATCACAAAGATGATTAGAGCAATAATCACACTGAAACAGCTATTCATATAACCCTACAGACTGTCTTAATCAAGCTGGTAGTTTTAGATTCCAGGGTTTTGACATATTAGTTGAAAGAATTTGTAATGCAAACAGACAACAGGAATCCTTTCCCCATCCAGTTGTTTCCATCAGTTCTGAAAGTGATATGGGACAAGGTTTCTGACAAGATAGGGACAAGTCTGCTCAGGGACAACACTGAAATGTTTTTGAGACAAAGTGATATTGATGGATGAGGGAGAGGCATAAAAGGGTGAGGCATAAAAGGACTTTGACAAGGAGTGATTAAACAACAGGCATTACTCAAGAGAAGTGAGAGAGAGTTATAGTTAGGAAGGAGAAAACTGTCAACCTGGCCAATACCTGGCTAATTGTTCTTCAGTTTCACTTAAACTCATCATAGGAAGGGACATCAGTTTGCTGGGAAATGTGTAAAGCTTTACTGTCATCAGTATCTACCACTTACATTAACTAAGAATCTCACTCTTTGCAGAAAGAAACAGGAGCAGAAACAGGCAAGTAGATTCCGCATATCTTGATACACTGACTATACTGAAAGGACAAGGCTCAGTCGGCTTCTCTGTAGAGGTCAAATGTAAGGAACCAATGAAACTTGTATCAGAATGGTCCTCAGTCCTTGCCAAGTACCTTGGAATAATGAGAAGAATATGCCCTTCTAGCAGACATAGGCTGTGACTATAAGAAAAAACCAATTATTTGGCTTCAATTAGGTGCATGAAGTGATTTTTTGGTGCATTTTTGCAGAAAACAAAATGAAAAGTAAAATCAACATGGACTAACAAAAAGTAGAAAGAGTCTTTGACCTGCTCAGTAAGGTAAAACTTAATGGCTGAAGGAATAACATGAACACAGTATATACTGGCTTCTATAAGATACTTGATACAGTTCCACATGACTTTTCCAATGAGAGAAATATGGATGAGATAGGAGTACTGTAAGGTGACCACACAATTGGCTAAGAATAGAACAGAAAACATCACTATTAATGGCTCATGATGTCAGATGAGCTAACTGGCTAAGTTGGTAGTAGTGTTTCACTGGCCTTCTGAATCCAACAGGACTACCTCTATATTTTCACCCACAGAGCTTTAAACACTAACGTCAATCAAAGGTCCTCTCCACCTCAATGTTATATGACTGGCAAGGAGACAGATGATAAAAAATCCCAACCCTCTTCTCTTCTGTCAGTGGATCTTATCCTCTGGCTGCACCTAGACGGAACAAGGAGCATGTACTGTGGGGCACACCACAGCCCCCAAACTGCTGTTATTCAGATCTGGAACGTAGCTGAGACACCTTGCAGCTTCTCTCTGGTTTTTCTTCCCAGAGAAACCCAGGTGTGTGGGGGACACAGGGGAGGGAGGGGGGTTACCTGGACTGAGGAGCTCAAAAGTGTTCCCAGGTACACCACTATTGTCTTCCTATCTGTTTTTTTCAGATGCTAATCCCTGCTAGTGAAGCTTTGTAAATGTGGCTTATTTCTCTTGGGTGCTGTACCTAGCAGGCAGTAACAGTAAATAGCAATAATACCATTTTCAATGGGTGTCATGGGGATTCAGTGCAGATTGCTGTGTATTAATTGGCAGATGACATAACACATGGAAGATACACAGTTGTCTCATGAAAGGCTAGAATTTTTAATGTGGCAGGAGCTTGAATAGTTGCAGAAAATGACTAAAATCAACTGTTTAATGAGACTATATGGCAAGTGGATTAATCAAGTCCACATAGTGAGATGGTGAGCATATACTTGTCAGTATTACCGGAGTAGAAGTTGGATAGACTGAAAGACAAAAGACGTGATCAATCAGTGGTATCCTGCTGTCAGACATCAATTTTGTAAGCAGCACACTTAGCAGATCCTGGCATCCTTTTAATTTATGTTTTGTATTTGATATCTCATTCTCTCACGTCTAGTAAATGCAAATCTGTCTGATGTCTGTCTCTCACATTCAAAATGAGAAAGCTTTTTTTTGTGTGTGTGTGTGTGTGCATGTGTGTGTTTTCTTACCAGTTTTTGATGCCAAATTAAGATTGCACTCAGGCTTCTCACTTCCTATGGTGGGGTCTCTCCTCTGCTGAGCCTCCTATTTCCATGTAAACTTGTAGGAGAATTGTATCTTTGTGACTTCAGACTCTTAAAATTAGCAAATGGACTCAAACACTATTAGCATGAAATGGGTACGATCAAAAGACGTGCAGCATTGACTGAATAAACCTTTCAGAGGAAATTGGGCTAAAACTGCAAAAGACAGATTCACTAGTGCACTAAACAGGTACTGTCCTGGCAAAAGAAAATTCTCCTTTGGGAGAGGGCTATGTAGGGAATATCCAGGGCCCAGGTGTGATCTGTCAGCATAGAAAAACTGGCCATGTGTGCTACCTTTTGTGCTTTTGCACTTACTTTTCCATCTAGCTCAGAAAGAAGGGCAAACTGTCACCCAGCTGAGAGATTTTTTTGAATAAGAAAGCTATTCAAGTCTCCAGCAGGATACCATGAGACTAAGATATTGCAGCCATGCACAGTGATGTCTCTACACTCTCTCTGCCTAACAGAGCTCTCGAATAGCAGTATGGCTAAAAATGCTCAAAAATCTACAAAATGAATGAGAATGGTTTTTTTTTCCCTGGGCTGTTAACTTACCTTCAGAAAAGCCTGTTTCTTTCTGTTTTTCCAAAACCAGGATTTTGCTGTGGGGCAGTGTCTCACTGGCACATTTAAAATCACTAGCCATTTAAGAAGAAACACTGGTTTGACAAGTATTTTAACTATTTAACCTCAGATACAAGCTAAAGTGTTGCAGACTTGAGTAGGACTGTAGCATTTGCTGTAGCATCCTAAACTGGAGCTGAAGCCATATCTGTGTTTGATATTATGCACAGATTATGCGATGAAGTGTGCAAATATCCAAGAATGACAACTATTTCCTATCCCAAGTCTTTTAGCTTTACTTTGAGGGAAAAGAATATATACTCCTCTGCTTAAGTGTTTGCAATTTAAATACTGATCAAAGCTTTAAAGGTTGAAACTTTCAACAGGGAAATACTTAGAAGGTCAATATAACCCATCCAAATCTTATTTTGAAAGGACTTCGGGTATGTAAAGTATGAGGTGTCCGTAGCCTCTAATGACTTACTGAGATATTTGCAATATTAGCCATGGAAAAATTACTTTGTCTAACATAAATAGCTGGAAGAACAAAATTCGAGGTGACCCTATATGAAAAAAGCAGCTGACAAGTAGCATTTCATCACAGAGGAACAGGTTCTTTATCTCTAGAAGTAGCAGAATACCTTATTTTCTATAGTAATGGCTTTTCTAGAATTCAGTCTTGGTAATAAAATTTACCGGTTTTTGTTTCCTAGAGAACATGAATAGTATCTGACCTCATGTAAGCCTGCTTGTTCAGTACCTTGCCTGGGCATTAAAATGCTTTCTTTTAATAAGATCTGATCTTGGAAAGATTTGTACTTTTTATACTTCTCTTTACTGTAATTAGGTAACAAAAATAATTTCACTTCAGTGAAACTTAGTTAAGAGGAAAACTTCCATAGACTTTGCTTAATAGAAATTTTTCCTTTTTGTGGATTTTTTACAACAGAATTCAGTGTGTACATGAAAGAAATGCTTTAGAAGTTAACAAAAAGTTTCCTATAGAAATTATTCACCACACCAACAGAATTTATGAGTTTTATAGCCCTTCCTTTTACTCTTTTATCTATTCCATTTGAATGTTCTTACAAGAGACAGAGCTGTATTTTCACTCCAGTGATACGTATCAATATTGAATGGTTTCCCCAAAGACACATATATATACATATATCCCTATATGTGTAAATATTCATCAAAGAAGAGGCTTGAAGAAGAACCACTTTCATGGCTCTTGCACTAAGAGCCTCTGTATAACACATGACAGGTCTCTCTACAGCACTGTTGCCGTGTGGGAGTTGCCTTCTTGGTGTGCAGTGATGGCTGCTGGATTTCCGCACGTATGGTCAGACCTTCATTTTTCCAGTCTAACACTGGAGATTGTCTGCCAAGGCTACAGAATTGCTAAGGCTGGGGCTGCTGGAGGGAGAATCATGGGAGGGTGTCCCTTGGCCATGGCTCTGGGATTGTCTCACAGGACCTTTTGCTGGAGTACAGAAAGGAGTGGTAAGACAGGACCTAGACAAAGTGTGAAGCGATGCTGAGCAGGCCACAACTGCAGAGATCTGCAGACTTCCCAGCACCATCTATTCCCTTCCTTCCCATCCACCACAGTCCTTACTATCAGCATCTCATCTTTCAACACCTCGCAGTCTCCTGTGCTGGAGCTCTGAATGGTGCTGCCAAAACACCACTACCTGGTTTCCAAACACTCTGTCACCCTCCCTGGGCACAACCATGCTTTCAGTGTAGGTAAGAGCCTCTGCTGTTTTAATTCAGCTAAACAGCTTCACTGCAGGCATCCAGAATCCTAACGCTCCCCTGTTAAATGTTCCTCAGTTGTGTATGCAACAGAAATCTGAACCGTGGACTGGTTCTCCTCAGACATGGAAGAAAATTGATATACACAGGAAAGCCCCTGCTCTCTCTTTTCTTCCTCTTTACCTGGGGCTGAGTGCTCTCTGAGAGTTTCAGGCAAGGAAAGTTATTTCTCTCCTGTGCAGGTTTCTTCTGCCTCTCCATATTGGACATGCACACAGTGTTAGTTTTATCTCTCTGAAGGGCTCTTTGGCACAGGAATGCTGGACATTGAGGCATTGGTAACACTAACTTGAAGCCTGCACCTTTCTAACCTGAAGCTTACACCATAGAAGCTGTGATAATATAGAGTATATTTTCTTATCTTAAAATAAAAAATAGGAGTTTCTCCTTACAGGGAGTTCAGGGAGGAGGAAAGAATAAGTTCAAGTGCCAGGTGACAATGTCCATCACACTGCTCAGTGATGAAGCTATGAAGACAAAAATAGACAAAGTGACCTCATGGCTTTCAGCAGCAAAGCCTACGAGACAAAAGAGAGGCTTTAAAAGGCCTGTGGACTGATAGCAAAGAGCTTGGACATCTCAGAGTTTTGGTTCTGCTCCAGAAGAGCTTTGCTTTGCTCGTCTCATTGCCTCTCTTTCTGTTTATGGAGAGTTGTGAATTAAACGGGCTTTGTGACATGCCCAGCTCTCCAGGTCTGGACTCTACTTTCTCAAGCTTGGATCAGCCTTATGCAGGTACAAATGTCTTCTTTCTTTTCTTTTCTTTTCTTTTCTTTTCTTTTCTTTTCTTTTCTTTTCTTTTCTTTTCTTTTCTTTTCTTTTCTTTTCTTTTCTTTTCTTTTCTTTTCTTTTCTTTTCTTTTCTTTTCTTTTCTTTTCTTTTCTTTTCTTTTCTTTTCTCTTCTTTTCTCTCTTCTCTTCTCTTCTCTTCTCTTCTCTTCTCTTCTCTTCTCTTCTCTTCTCTTCTCTTCTCTTCTCTTCTCTTCTCTTCTCTTCTCTTCTCGTCCTTCTTTCCTTTCCTCTACTTTTTTTAGTCTACTCTCCTTACCCCATTCTTTTGCCTATTCTGATTTCATTCTTGCTCTCTACCTTCTACAAGTCATCTTAGGAATATTTCTCTTCCTGTTTTTTCTTAAACAGTTGTGGAAGATTGTAGCTTGAATAGCATGACCATTTTTCTTTTTGGGGGACTGGTATAATTAGTTGTGTGCTTTAGCCTTTGATGAGGAGAAAGGTAGGAAGAAGAAAAGAGGGAGGTGAGAAGCAGGTCCCAGAGGGCCCTATTTGCCAGCTCCTTCAGAGCACAGGACAGTTTAGAGCAACTTTCTAGGGAAGTTGTACATGAATCCTAATGCTGAGCTAGGACTACAGGCTGGTGGAGTTAAAGACCATCTTCTGTTACATTTTCTCTGACAGTGCTTGTTAGCCCAGAGTTTAGAGTTGGCACTTCCATGGTAGTCTCCTGTCAGAAAGGGCTGTGCAGACATCACTTTGAATGGTGTTGCTCCCTATCTGGTAGCTCCTGATGCTAGAAATCCTCCTGTGAGTCACTCAAGCCAGAGTTTACATATTCTGCACTGGACTAAGATTCTGTGGTACTGCTCTTTCTCCTTGTAAATTTAGAAGCAAAATACCACCAGGTGAGGTAGAGCTTTTAGTAAGGTTGTTTGTAGCAACTTCCCTTATTTTCGCCATTGTCAACAATCCCTGGAGACACAGGCATGCAGATTTGTAAATGAAGTGGGCAGAACTTCAGGGAGTGTAGCTTGTTTCTACCATGGAGAGCAGGTCTTTGAGGGCAAGTCTGTGACTGCCCTGAAGAACACTAAATCTACACAAAACCCTCGACACTACTTCAGTCTTGATTCAGCAAGGTGGAGTTATTCTGTAAGGAAAGTTTTGCAAAGAGCCTTCACTTTGCAAATGCGAGTACAAATAATGAGCCATGTCAGCATTGCTTTTCCTGTTTCTAGTTCTGGGTGTAAAGGAGAGGAATGGACTGTGCATCCACATGAAGTGATCTCAAACCACAGAATTCCCCTTGCTGAAATCTCAAAGCAGCAGCATGTGCTATGGAATGGCTGCAGACTTTGAGAGCTTCCTGGAAGGATAACTGCTTTGCAAATCAACACTTTATATTCAGCATGGGGTGGGAAAGGGAAGCTCTTTCTTCTGTGGTTACACTGATGCAGTATGGAATGATGACACCACAATTGTGCAGACTAGAAAGGTTTTGGGAGACTGCAGCCCTCAGGAAAACTAGTAAACTTCTAAACTAAGTTCCCTGTCCCTCACTGCAGGTGACTCTGACATTAACAGGTTCACATTGAATGAATGTTTTGTGGTAAATTGATCAGAAGTGAGATCCTGAGAGGACTGAGAAGCTTCCATCATCTCTTAAGCTAACACCATCCCTCAGTACTGCCTTGCAGCTCTCCTCTCCTCTCCTCTCCTCTCCTCTCCTCTCCTCTCCTCTCCTCTCCTCTCCTCTCCTCTCCTCTCCTCTCCTCTCCTCTCCTCTCCTCTCCTCTCCTCTCCTCTCCTCTCCTCTCCTCTCCTCTCCTCTCCTCTCCTCTCCTCTCCTCTCCTCTCCTCTCCTCTCCTCTCCTCTCCTCTCCCTTCAGCACAGCAGAATTTATTACATCTCTCTTGGGAATGTCAGGGCTGGACAAGGTGTTTTTTTGACAAATTATTAGATATGTACAGTGGATGGTTGTTTCATCTGTACTATCATGCTGGGAAAAAGGCAATGGAAAAGGGTGAAAAGAAAGACATCACAAATTAGTCTGTGGTTTAGGTATGTGGGGCTTTTTTTCTGTGCAAGGCTAATGCTGACTTCTGTCACTTCAGCAGTGATTCGAGGCATGTCCATTCTTTCATTAGGGCAGACAAGTCTGGTTTTACTATTGAATCCTGTTCACCACCTGCTTTCCCTGCACACAAAGACAGAGGATACAATGTTCCTCCCTGGGGCTTTACTGACCACAGAGCAGGTGGAAAATGATTATCCCACACTTTTATGCCAGTGTCCCAACAGGTGGTGTCTTTTCCAAGCAAACCTATCTAAGTAGATTTCCTTCTGGTCTGGCTGATCAGTTGTGGGGATCTGGGATTCTTGCTCAGGAGCAAATACTCTTCTTCCTTGCCAGGCATGGGGCACAGGGAAGAGACTGCAGCAAGGATGAAATCATTCTTCCTTTGCCTCCTGCAGTGGCAGGGCTGCTGCAGAGCAGCAAACAGCCCTACACACAATGCTGCTGCACCACACTGACTGTACCTGACATTGCAGGGCTTAGATCAGGAGCAGCCCGGCTGAGCCTGCAGAGCACCCCTTCTTTTGCACACGTGCAATCCTCTAAATGGTAGAAGGAACATCTACAGAAAGCAGGGCTCCACCTTCAGGATGAAAAATAAATGGTAAAATTTCCTCAAGCAAGGGAAGCACTGTAAAAACGTCTTGTTCACATGCTTTAGAAATAGGAAATCCCAGGTCTGATGAGGAAACTTAAGACTGGCCATCGGAGTGGGAGGAGTTAGCTCCCCACACCTGCATTGACTTCTACTGTGTTTGCAGGGAAAGAGAAAACTGCTCCTGTTTTTCTACCAACAGTTTATAAAGACACAGTTTATAAAGACAGTTTATATAACCAGCAAAAGTGGAATGAAAAAAAAGGGCAAGGGCTGTGTTTCCTCTTATGTTCACTAGAGCACCTATAGCCATTTCACTGTCCACCTTTGCCCACCCAACCTTTTCTGACCTCTCAGAGTGCCTCTTTCTATCTCTTTCAGAGCTCCACCGCCACGAAAGCATCCAGGAGAAGAATGTGAAAGAAGCCAAAACCAAGTGCAGAACCATTGCATCCCTGCTGACAGATGCACCCAACCCCCACTCCAAGGGGGTGCTGATGTTTAAGAAACGCAGGCAGAGGGCTAAGAAGTATACATTGGTGAGCTTTGGCAGTGTGGATGAAGACCGCTCCTACGAGGAGGAAGATGGAGTTTTTCCAACCAGTGAATCTGAATTTGATGAGGAAGGTTTCTCTGATGCCCGAAGCCTAACTAATCACTCAGACTGGGACAACACTTACCTAGACATTGAAAAGTCCAAATCTGACTCTGAACAGAAGGAAGAGAAGCAAAAAGGTTTGAGTGAAGCCTCAGGTAAAGGAGCACGATTATTTGAGCAGCAGAGGGAACGGGCTGGGAAGTACACAGTTGAGAAAACTCCAGTGCAGAAGAGCCCAGAGCTTGCCCCAGCTGCCCAGCCAAAGCAGGGCACAGTGAATGGAGATATGCCTGTGCCAGAGAAGGCAGACAACGTGTCCCTCAGCATCCACCTGGAAGCTGTGCAAGTACCCAGCAAGCAGCCAGCCACTGTCCCCACTCAGCTCCTAACTGCCCCCAGCCCCACTTTCTTCCCTCCTCCCCCAAGCACCCCCGACCCCTTCTCTGCAAGTTCAACAAGCATGTTCAACAGGTCTGCACGGCCCTTTACTCCTGGCTTTTCTGGCCAGCGTCCAGCAACATCCTCTGTCATCTTTAGGCCACCTGCACCCAAAAAACCCACTGAAAGTCTGGGTGGGCAAAGCACAGTGGTTCCCCCTTTCTCACCTCTGGTTCCAGGAACACCTGCCAATGCCCCAATGCCAACACAGCGTGGTCCAGTCAGTTCCTCCACATCTCTGTATATTCCTGCACCAGGAAGACCAACATCACCACTGGAATCACAGCCAAAAGGGGGAGGAAGTGCTTCAGAAGTCAAGCCTTCTGCTAACACTGCCCGGACATCCACCACTTCTATCTTTCTGTCAACTCCCTCAAAGCCAGGAGGGGATGCGGCGTCCACAGCATCCCAGCCACGAGTCCCTGGAACAGCCTCTTCTTCATTGTATATTAGTCCAGCACCATCACAGCACATGAGAAGCAGCTCTCCTGTGCCAAAACAGCCTTCTCCTGCCATAACTCCAGCAACGCCACGACCTCCTTCAGAGCCCTTAACCTCCAGGGAGCAGAGGATAGCTGTGCCAGCTCCCCGCACAGGCATCCTGCAGGAGGCTCGCCGACGGGGCAACAAGAAACCCATGTTCAGTAAGATTGAGGAGAAGAAGAAGAATTCACCCAATCCTGAGCTCCTGTCTCTAGTGCAGAACCTGGATGAGAAGCCAAAGGGTGACCACCCTGCGGCAGGCTTTGAGTCTGGGCCTGAGGAGGACTTCCTCAGCCTGGGTGCTGAGGCCTGCAACTTCATGCAGTCCTCAGGCCGCAAATTCAAGACCCCACCTCCGGTGGCCCCCAAGCCTCAGCAAGATGCTGGATTGGTAAATGGGGCCCAGGACATGCCTCAGCTTAAAGGCAAGGGGGCACAGCTCTTTGCCAAACGCCAGAGCCGCATGGACAAATATGTGGTGGAAACAACACCGAAGCCAGAGTACAAGCCCAGGACCCCTTCTCCATCCCCTTCTCTACCCTCATGCTGGAAATATTCACCCAACATCCGGGCTCCCCCTCCAATAGCTTACAACCCAATGCATTCCCCTTTCTATCCTCTGGCAGCCAGCAAATCTCAGGCTAGCAAAGCAGAGAGCAAAGTGAAAAAGGCACCTGGCCAGAAATCAGGGATCAAGGTCATTGATTTAATGCGCCACCAGCCCTATCAATTGAAGTCAGCCATGTTCTGTTTTGGGGATCCCCCAAGCCCCAGCACTCTGACTACTCCTGGTCAGCCAACCCCACAGGCTAGCTCATCCTTCGTGGCAGCCAAGCAGGTCCCTGTGAAAATAGCCAAGACCCAGGAGATTCGTCGCTTCTCCACTCCGGCTCCCATGCCAACCTCCAGCAGCCTGGCACCCACTGTGCTTATGCCCCGCTCAGCCACCACGCTGGATGAGCCATTGTGGAGAACAGAAATGGCCTCTTCTGCCCCTGCTACACCAGCACCCTTCCAGGTGGAGCTCAGCCCCTCCCCTAAGCCATATCAGAGCTCCCCAGAGCCTGGACAGGTGGGACAGGGACCTCCTCCAAACTCAGCCTCTGCCTCTCGGTTTCAGGTGGCCAGGCCCAAATTCTCTGCAGCAAGAACAGGCATGCAGGCCAATGTGTGGAGGCCAAGTTTTGGCCATCACTGAGGCAGGCACCCCTCCCATCCTGTCTGTGGCCCCACAGAGATAGCGCTTGTTTTGTCTTTCATGTCAGCTCAGTACATTGGGATGAGTGACACAAAATGAAGAAAAAAACTCAAAAAATTACTGCCCTTCTGCACCACCCCCTTCCCCAGCCTCCCCTTGGTCTTAGATGAAATGCTTCATGGAAAGGCTTACTGGCTGTGGCTACAGTAGGAGGAAGAACGTGGAGAGAAGGCAAGTGTGTGGTACACAAAGACTGGGAACTTGTACACAGCAGCAAAACCCACCTCCAGAGGGAGTGAATGGCAGAGATTATCTCACATGGAGACACACATGAAGCAGTAGTTTTCCGTCCCCAAGGGCTTTGAAGTCACCCCTGCATGGAAGGAAAGTAGGAGGCAAGAGCTTTCCAGGAAGAAAGGGTGAGAGGTGGGATTACAGAGCAGAAGCCGCAGCTTTCCCATGAGACTGTTCTTCTCTGATCCTCCCAGTCTGTCATGTTCACTTGTGTGTGCACACACACATGCACACAGCAACACTCAGCAGGGAGTGAAAGGACAAGTGGGGCCTCACCTGGGACATTTCTCCCAGAATTCCCTTGGTGGGGACATGGGAAAGAAGGCAAGAGAGCAGAGTGAGCAGTGGTGTTTGCCCATGCACATGTGGGCAGTGTGGCTGAGCCCAAGAGTGCCCATGTGTGCCTGTTCCTCCAGCCACCAGGGCTGGGTCTAAAAAGGAGAGTCATCCTAGCTGGTACTAATTACCACTATCAGGTCTGGAAAGAGTTTGTCAAAGAGGGGCTTTGAGGGGGCTTGATGGGGCTATCACCACCTGTGGGAACTGTAGGAGGAAGTATCCATTTTTAAGGATACACAAAATCAAAGCTAAGCTCAGGCAGTGTCTGGTTGGCACAAAGAAAGGCCCTGCAGCATCAGTCCCACTGAACAGGATATGGATGCTGTAAGTAGAAAGGTGGATTGCATGGGAGGAAGTACAGTTGGCTTTAAAATGAGACAGGACTGAATATGCATTTGTTCATGATCTTTTGGTTTAGTTCAGGACAGAAGTGGGACAAAATTAGAAATGGGTCATGACATAAAACTTGCTGAAAGCTTTGTGATGAGGGGAAAACAGAGGGCCTTTACAGACATTCTCAGCATGGAAGTGGAGGTCAAGGAAACAGAAAGTCACAAGTAAAACTTCATACGAAACAACTTAGGTATTATTGTGGGGCCTATTTGGTAAAAACAGAAGTGCTCTGAGAATCCCAGAGGATCTGCACTCATACACACACACAGAGCTCAGTTTGCTGGTGGTGCTGGGGAAACAGTACTGGTTACTCCTTGAATGTCCCAGGCTAGCCTCCAACTTCATCTCCACACTACAGGCATCCAGGAAGGAAGCACTGCCTTCCCAAGGAAGAATTCAGCATTTTAGTAGGGACTGTGCATGTGTGTGTGCATGTCATCTATACACTGGTTTACACACCTCCTGGCCATTTACTTTCTGCTTGTGATCCTCCTTTGCCAGCAGCCACTTTTCCAGTGCGATCCCACAAGTACACCAAGAAAGCATTGCTCCTGGAAATCTGGCTCCAAACACAGCAGATGCCCCAGCTGCAGGGAAGGGGTTTGCCACCTCTTTCTGGGTCAGGGTTGCCCAGCCTTTTGCAAAACCCAGAGGAATGTGTACAGGAGGCAGAATGAGGGTCTCAAAGCCCTCTCTCCTTGAGACAAGTCTCCCTCTCATTAGACTTGCTCCTCTGCTTCAAGCAGTAGCCATTCCCTGACTGGACTGAGCACAAACTTTGGATATACAAAAGTGTAGGTTCTGGGGAAAAAAAAGGAATGCTAATGAGTCTGAAGCAGTCTGTATGCAGTGCAGCTAGTGTTGTTTCATACTAAATCTAAGCCAACCTTCCTCTGCAGAGCAAGAGTTTATGATGTGTAGCATTTTCATGACAGCCGGGGCTCCACTTTTTCTTGGAGGCTTGAAAGTCTTTCTCTGTGGGGACCTGGAGATTTTTCATGTGTGCTCTCCTGTGAAGAAAAAGAAGGCTGGAAAACCTAGCCAGCACCTCTGACCCTGGACCTCTTCAGAGGGAGAGAATGAGAGAAAAGGAGAAGTAATTCACAATTCTGCCTTTGAATCCTTCCCACTCTGGCTGGACTTTTTTTGCACACCTGTGTTTGCACTGCACATTCCTGGTGGCCCTGAAACATATCATGAGCATGCTGGGAAGAGAGGAGGACAGAACTTACACCTTACTTGGCACACTATCAACCGTGGGAGAGGATTGTAAGAAAAGCCATGTGAATACCTTGAGTTAATGGCCAAAGGTGAGGCTGAGTCAGAAGAGATGTTGCATCTGGTTGTATGACATAGGAGCAGCCAACCTGAATTGATGAGGAGACTGTGTCCCTGAAAAGCCCCAGAGAGGATGTCTTAGGAGAAATCATCACCCCAGAGTTAATTCAGATCACCAGAATCCATTTAGCTCCAGTGAAAGGGGGCAGCCATGCTATAAAACCTATCTCAGATGATTGCTTTCTCACTCATCCTGTACTGCTTTTCATTGCCAGCATTTCTGGGAAAAAAAAAAAAAAGATAAAAAAAGTAAACAAAAAAAGAAGAAAAAAAAAAAGAAAGAAAAAAAAATACCTGTGTGAAAACTGAACCTCTGTGACTCTTCCCAAACATGGAGGGAGGAATCTTCTATTTTATGTAGGAAAGCTCTATGAAGGAAGTCAAGAAGTAGCAGTGCTCCAAAAGCTTTGTCTCTCATCTTGTGGAGTGTTGTCTGTCCCTGGCCAGTGATTTAAGCCATTAGCCTTAGACAGACAAGCTAGCCCAGGCTGAAAGCATTACCAAACTCAGGTGTAGAGAGGGGTTGTGTGGACCAGAGGAAGGGTGCTCAACATAATTCTGCAGTCAAGAAATAACCTCAGAAAGTTTGTGCTCTCAGGGCCTGAAAGTCTCAGGAAATTCATTTTGCCACTGGAAAAATAGAGAAGTCTGGCCTCAGTATGTAAGGGAGATTGCATGGGTTTAGTATTTTAGTGATCCCACTCCAGATTTCTGGGAGACAATGATTTCTGCTGAGGAGTGATTGCCAAACACCATTCAATGTTAGATATCATGATCCAAGTGAGTAGAATAAATGCATTTGCCCCATCATTTCCGATAATGTAATGGGCAGGAAATGAAAAATTTACATTTGACTGGAGAACAAATATAAAATATAAGAGCAAGGAAAAGAACAGGAGGCTGGGAATCCTGAATTTTACTTACATCCTTGCTTCAAAGCTATGTTTAGAAGCAAAACTGAAGTAGTTTAATAGATTTCAGCCCCTCACAAACTTTTCTGGATCCTATGCCGACACAGGACTGATCTGCAGAAGCAGAGGCTGTTGCAGATGAGGCCTATGGTGCTTGTGGTGTATCCCAAATAAGGCCTGTAGCTGCAAGTAGCATGACATGAGAAATAATACTGAAATGCATCTGTTAAGTTTTAAAGAAGAAACCTGAACTACTGCTGGCTTTAAGCAGCTCTGCTAATGTCTGCTCATGAAAATACTGTGGCTGGCCTGTTAAAAAGGTCACAGGTGAGGTTACAAGGAATACTTTAGAAACATGTAAGCTTGTCTTGAGCCTCTCCAAATGTCTAATTCCTCAGCTGTTGAACAAGCACAGACATAAACAGTTGTTTGACAAGTTTTAGCTCCCACCTGCTAAGTTATAAGCTGCAGTGGTAGGCCAAACCCCAGTGTTCCCTTGTTAAGTATTTGAAGATGTCTTCATGGGCTCTGATTTAAAACTGCCTATCATCCCTCCTCTCTAGCATGCTGCAGGCTACACATTGCAGCTCTGGCAATTCAGGGGTTTTATCTTTGCTTCAGAAGTAACAGTCCCTTCCCTCTCAATACATGGGAACACTTACCAGAGACAACCTCAAGATCCTGCAGCACCTGGGAGGAAGAATCTCAGAAGAAACTGGTGTGATGAGGAGTCACTGATGCCAGACATGAGCACAGTGTGAGGCAAGATTGTTCCTCATAAAGAATATGCTCCCTTTCTGCTATAATATCCAGCACCCTTACTAAACCCTTTTCCTAGAAGAGACCCATCAGTGCTCTGAGAATGGGAGCCCAGCAGCAGTGCTCTGTCTGGTGAAAGATGTGACTCCAGATGAACAGAGTTGGCATCTTTGTTTATGGAAATACCTTTTTTCCTTTTCTGTTTTGTCTTTTTTTTTTTCCAAATTACAATCACTTTCTATTTGTTTGTGCAGAGAAATAAACTTGTGATATGCACTTTACATGTGGCATTTTGTAGTTTTCTTTGCTTGGCACCCAGGAGGAATTGCTATGTGTACAGCACATGCATTTAGCACTACCTACTACAAACTGCTAAGGACAAGAGAATACAAGGAGTGCAAAAAAGGATGGGATCCCTCAGCAATAAAAACACCTATGTTGGACTTAAAGCCCCTATACATTAAAAAAGCCCCATGGAAGCAAAAACTTAAGTGAGATCCAAAACTTTGATACTACAGACTATAAAATACTCACTCACTGACAGGTTGAAGACATTTGTGGGCCAGCCTGAGCTGGCCTGTCCCATGACTGCCCCTCAGCCTGTTCCAATATAAACCCTACCCTCTGCTTGTAAATCCAGTATCAGTGTAAGATGGTCAGCTCTGATAAATCCAAATAGAAACTTGCACTGAACAATTCAACTTAATATTAGCCAAGATATCAGAAAAACAAGTCAGTCAGAAAATCAAATATATCCCATTGTTTTCCCAGGCTCCAAATATAATTCTCACTCTAAACTTAACCCAATTCATGCTAAAATCTACTCAGTTTCTGGGTCCTGAGAGGTTCATTGTGTTCAGTTTAGGACAAGTGTTAGCAGGTTGCCTTTCCCAGACATACCTCGCTCACAGATAGAACATCCTAAGCACTGCAAAAGACTCTGGGATCAGCTGTAGGATTAGACTGTGGGCTCTGGACATTTGTCCAAGTATAATTTTGTGGATGTTTGTCAGATTAATTGCAAGGAGGGCTTCCTTTTGCAGTGGTCTGCAGGTAGGTTGTAGGACTATCCAGCATATTTCTGATTGACTTGCCATGAGAAAATGCAGAAAGGCTCAGCAATGTTTGCTGATGCCAAACCTAAGTTTCTGTCCAACCAGAAGCACAGCTCCCAGAAAAGTGAGTATACAGATGCAAGGCTGCAGATTAGGACTGTATCTTGTTTTGCTTAATAAATCTGACATAGTAGGATTATGAGCTACTCCAGATGGTTTGACACATTGCAGGACAGTTGCTGTATCTAGGGCTCTTAATTAAATTCCCTGTTAACCTCTACAACCTTCTCAAGTGAGAGTCATTTCCTCTCAGAGCAGATCATGTCAGAAGGAGCCAGACAAACAGACTTTGAAAGGTGGAACAGGAGCCTGCCAAGCCAAAGGATTACTAAACAGCTATGTAGCAGCCTAGGGATTAACCTGGCCGTCAGTACCCATCTTAGAGAGAAGTTTAAAACCAAAAAATAGTAAGGTGCCTAGTGGAGATATCTACCCCCAAACAATCCTACCCGATGGAAGGAGGATGTGCAGCGAAGAGCACAGCGGGAAGTGCGCGGCACACAGGGAAGACAAGGCTGTTCCCCGACAGCTCAGACCTAGAGCTTCCACTGCCACTAGATGTAGCCACTGCTCTGCTCTGAGTTACCTGCGGGTTTGGCATTCGCCTGATGTCGTGTTAAGTCTAGAGGGTTTAAAATCTTAGGAAGTCCTTTCTTCCTAATCTATCCTCTTTTGACGTTCACATATGGTGTTGCTCAGTCCCACATACCAGAGGAGAAGGTCAGGCTCATACCAGAGAGTTTTGGCAGCCAGGGGCTTGCTGCAGCTCGGAGGGGATTCCTGGGTCACACAGACAAACAGGCTGCCCAGCAAGTAACACACCACGGGAACGGCAGCTATTTCCACACACACTCCAGCTCTGTACTCAAATCCCACATATTTCTGTCCCAGTCCTATGTCTTATTGTGCACTAAGCCCACTTAGTGGCACAAAAGAGCCTGGAATTTATTATTTCTCTTATTTTGGTGCTACAAGTCTCCCTGATGTCTGTGTAAACCAGAACAGGTTAAGAACACATGAAATATTTTACAATAACAAAAATTATATTTATTTCATCATCATCACCATAACAATAACCAGGAAAAAAGCGCCAAATCAAGAGTCTTGCAACTTTTTTTCAGAACAGATTGAGTCATGTTGGAATCTGCTGTTTATGAATACTTTCAACAAAGATCAGTCCTGGGCATCAGGGAAAAAGAAGAGCAAGGGCAAGGTTTAATTCTCCATCTTGGAAAAATTAAAGTGGTGAATACTGATGCTGTTTTCCTGACTTCTACATGATCAAAATGTGCTCTGGACATAGCTCTGCTGCTGATGTTTCACTGAAGTACTGCTTGTGTCCATCTAGCAGCGTAATAAGGCAGATTTCATATGCTACTCTCTAAATAAGTTTGTAGGCATTGACAACTTGAAGTTAGATCATTCGAAATTAGGTGTACAAGAATGCAGAGCAAAAATAAATTAATTTTGAAGATACATGCTTGGTTTAGGCTGTTCCTCAGGTCACTTAAACAAAAGGTATATTTGGAAAGAGGGAGGTGCTCACAGTGAAATAAAGACATTTTCCTGTATGATTATAAACTCTCTGAAGGGGTGAAAAGTCCTACAGGCAGCACATATACTACCCCACTGGCATTAATGGAAATTCCATGTACTTATGCAAGGATTGAATTTAGCCACCAAACCACCTCATGGTCCAGGTAAATCCTTCCTTCCTAAAGAAAACTGAACCACCTCAAGTACAGCTTGTAGTGATTAAAATCTCTTAGCATTGACTAGTTTGAGTGGGTAAGATAACAGGTATCTTCTTCTGAGTTCGTTGCATTATTTATGGCAGGGATAGAAGATTGGTAAAATATTCCAGTGCAAAAAAGCCATTGAACTTGGCACTGTGGCAGGACACAAGTGAAGTCTCTGCTAGACCCACTCTAGACATTCCTGTGTCTCAGGGAGAAACTGTGTATAGAAAGGAGAAACGAGCAGGATTTAGTACTCAGTGTGGAAACTGAAAATAAAGACATAATTTTATTTGAAGGTAGGGTAGGAGGTAAGAATCTCAGTTTAAGGTGTGTCTTGGTGCTTAAGTGTCAGATACAAGAGTGCCTTATACAAATCACCCTATAAATCCTGGTGCCATACTAATGGGTTCAGGGCTCAGGCTCCATTCAGTTCCTTCCAGATGCACTCTTAGGTCCCATTTCTCACCTGGTATATGTATACTTCTCACATGAGACGGTAACTACACAAACATATGCTTTGTTCCCATCAGACCACAGTTCCCATCACTCTTTAAATCTGGACTTCAGCATCCTTGGCCTTGACCCTGATCCTGCCTGCTTCTTGCCCTTTGGGCTGGGGATCCACAGCAGGCTCTTGTCTCCTGGAGCTGGCTCATCCTGAACTGTCAGTGCCTTGTTCCTGGTCCTAATTGCAGGACATGCCTGCTCACCGTCTGATTGAGATCCTCACACACCATGCTAGACATGCCTTCTTCTTGCTTTGCTTTATCCTAGTCTCACTTCAGTTTTATGAGAGGAACTGATAAAGAAACACATCTGTTTCCTGCTCACTTCCAATTACCATGGGGCACTCTGCTCCCTTCCAGCATGCTCAGCTTCTCTCTCTCTCTGCAGCTGCCTGGGGTGGGAGGAAGCAGAACTGCACCAGGTCATGTGACAGGGAAGAGCAATCACATACTTCCCTGCTACATCATCTTTTGGAGATACACCATGCCTCAAAACCCATCAGGTTCCACATGATATCCAGCTGGCACAAACTGTTCCCCTAAGGTGTAATTTGTGCTCAGGTAGGCCCAGGAGATGACTGGAGAAATAAAACAACAGCTATAGAATGGTCTGAAAACAGCTGCTGGAAGAAGTAGAGAGGAGGCAGAGTTTAGCATCAGCTTAGTTACCACAAAAAGGTGCCATATAATGGTAGCTGCATTTCTCAGCTTCTCACCTGATGATATAAATCACATTAATTTCTCAGATGATTATCAAAATGGAGCTAGAAACTTCTTAAATTTAGATGTAACTCTACCTCATGCCTTTGGGAAAGGAGCGGGAAAGGGCTCTGATTTTAAGCAATAAAGCAGCACATTGTATTTGTTCTCACTCTGTCCCTCCATATGCCACCACCCTCCCTTGATGAATGATGAATGAGTATTTAGAGCACAGGAACTTGAATAGGAGAACAGCATCTCCAGGAGCACAACTGGATGTCACAGCAGACACTGGGCACTCTGGTCAAATGTCAAGCATGGTGCTAAACCAATCCAGAAGAATTACCATGGTGAGAAAAACACTCCTCCTTGTACAATCTGCAGTGAGGAGGGCTTGGTAGCACCAAGAGACCCGCTCCTCTATGGCCACCTGCACTTGTGCAGAGTGGGTGTGACGTGTGGACAGATGGTCAGCTGTGACTGTAGTATTTGACACCCTCCTTTGTGCAGATGTAAATGCCTTCACCAGGCATGAAGCTCTGTGATGGTGCCCAGAGCAGGCAGTGGGTATTTACAGTTTAATTGTGCTTATTTTACACTGGAACTGCTCCAGGGATTTGCTCCTGAATCACTGGCATGGGAGTGTGAGGGCAGGATCTGGGCTGGACATCACTCTGGTGTCTCACCCCAGCTCAGTGAAGGATGCAGTGCTCTCATGGGCAGTGGAATGTGTACATCATGCTCTTGCAGTAGATATAAATGAGGGAGAATCCGAGCTGTGAAATAGGCACAATGCAATGTATACATTGTGGTTATATGGATGCAAGCAAGAGGAAAATGGGAAACGTTAGGCCAGGAGAATGCCATGTGTGCCCTAACTCCAAGCAGGATATAAAAACTGTTTTCCTATTGCCCATAGGAATGTTCAGCAGTCTTCTACAGGACCTTCTTAACAGTACTGGGGATTAACACGTAGTGCTTTCACCCCAGTTACCACACTGCAAAGTTTTATATGCATTTGGTGCAGGAAAAAACAGCAGCAAAGTCTAGGGAAAAAGGAAAGTGGCTATGTCCTGATGTTCCTTTATATCAACTTTGTTTGCAATTCTTTGTCCAAATGATTTTCTATTATAATCACAACTGTGTTTTGGGTTTTTTTCTCCTCATTAGACTCTGGGATTATTCAATGGACAACTTGATTTTGATCCACTAGGGATTTGATCTTCCAATGTGAAATAGTAAGACAATGTTTTCTGGAGGATTTTTGCCTTATTCAGAAACTGAAAGGTATGTTCATCTTTGAGTACTCCAGTAAAATGAGATATGTTTTCTTCATCCTAAAACCAGAACCCAATTGGGTAAGCAGGAAAAAGAGGGAGAGTCACCTCATAATGAACAGGAGTTAAGGGGAGTTATTTGAATGTAAAAAGCTGCACCAAATGCAGACGATCAACCCCAATTTCCTGATAGATCTGGAAATTAATTTCCTTGATCTTTGGTTCAGTTGGGTTTCCCATACATATTTAATACCTACTTCCTAGAATTCTATAAATAGCTTTCTATACTTTGTGGGTTTTCCTACTACTTCTTGCTTTATGCATACTATTATTTTGCTTCTGTATTTTCTGAAGCATTTTAGGAAATATGTATGAGAGCCTAGGGGACACTGGGATGACTGATTAAGAAGAGGCAGAAGGAGGGTATAAAACATACCAAGACCCAAGATAGCTTTTGAGGCATTACTGACAAGCAGGATATTGAGAAGAATTTATGAATTGCATCAAAAAGCAATAGGAGGAGGAACTGCATGTTTATTTGAACAAAGAGGAGGAAGAAGTGAGCCGCCTATGGAGTGCCTGGTCTTCCTGGACATTGAGACAGTGACTGCAGGAGACCTGAGGTGCAACCTTTTCTTTCCTCTCCTCAGGGATGGCAGCAGTGCTATCTGAGACTCTGCCCTCTGGGCCTTTGGCTATTAATAACTGCAGGATGCCTGTGCGAGCAGCCTTCAGGAGTCAAATTCACTGCACTTTGCATCAGCACTTTGTGCTGGGCAGAGCTTCCCTGCACCCAGGCACCCTGGGAGAGGGGGCTGCTGGACAAGCCTCCCCAGGCAGCACCCAGAGACAGGCTGGGAGGAAGCAGCCACTGCTGAGCTCTGGGGCAGGTGTGTGAGCTGGTCTGAGCCTGGCACTGCAAGCCTGAGGTGAGTTGACTGGACAGCAAAATAGTGCAGGTGGTGGAGAAGTAAAGACTGGTTTGGCTTCCAGCACCAATGACTGCTGCAAAGATCAATGCACAAAAAGACAGATGAATTGAACAAGAAGACAGATCTGAGGGAGAAAAGCCCTGGCTTTATGTATGACATAGTGAGGAGAATGGGGTTTGAGGCTCCAGCAGCTTCTGGGAGGGCTGAGAGAGCAGTAGTGCTATGTAACTCTGGACCCTGTCCACAGTGAGACACTGCTGTCTCTTTCCTTCTGCTAGACCAACTGCATGCAGTGGGTTTTTCAATCTTCAGTCCTGCTGGATTAGTAAAGAAGGACAGCAGAATGTGATAGACTTGTCCTCACTGCTGCTTGGGAATTAGTGTGAGGAGCACAGCTTTCCACCGCAGCTGTCCCTTTCTGCCTTGCCCCAGGAAATCCATGCTTGTGGCATACGGATGATTTCTCTGTTTTGTGAATTTTAGGACCCATCAGATGGGCCATAACCTCTCACCTCTGCTATTTCCTGGCAGCATTGCCCTTTTCCTGTCAAGCAGGGCCTGCTTCTTTTATACAGCCAAGCAGATGTCTGGCTGCTTAAAGAGAATGTGCAGTGTGTGCGTCATGGCTGCACCTGCTCACACTTGCTTTGGGAGTACCCCAGGATGGGCTCATAAATGATGTGAACTACACAGGCAGCATCTCAGTAAAAGGAAAAACTTGCAAATTTGAAAGAAAAAATAATCCAAGGGAGTATCTGCCAATGTGATTGGCACTGTTTTGCTGTGGCTGGGCTTCTTTTAACAGTTATCACAATTCTATCACATAAAATTATGTTGCAAAAGAAGTAATGGTGGAATGATACTTCAGAATACACAGGAGATAAAAACGTCTTGATCAGAAAAGTAGTATACAAACTTCCAGTTACAGCTGTTTGCTTGCTAGTTTTAAAATATAACTCATAGTTCAAAGTTTTTCAGTTCTGAAATCTTAAGCAAGTAAAGTACAAAGAATCACAAGACAGAGATGGTAGTTATTGCTGCAGCTGAAGCCAATGTATCTTTGCCCATTTTTCTTTGTATTGTATTGCATTATATTAGGTGGGGATCTGTCCCCTATATGCTGTTGTTTGGGCATGGACAGCACTGAAGCGAAGGCAAGACATTTACTCTACTTACATTATGTGTAATAACCCCTAAGAAGGACTCTCAAAAGCTGCCTGAAATGGAATTGCTGATTTTCCCTGCTTTTGCAGTTCAGATCTCATCCTATCTGGGGACAGAGATGGGGAACACTGTATCAGAAGAAATCTCCCTCTTCTCCTCTTTCTCCCTTCAAAATGGTATTGGTTAAGATCGATACATAAGATACAGATGCAAGTGACTTCAAACAAATTGGGTGAACAACTTTAACAAGTTTTCCTGTGCCTTCCTCCTCCAGCCCTTCTGTAACAAAACAGTAGCAGTCATAAAAGACAGAACTACTTGGAATTTTGTTTTGTTTTGGGTTTTTTTTTTTTCTTTTTCCCTTCCAGACTTGCAGTCTGGTAACTTTCTGAGTACCTACTCTAATTCTAAAAGGACTGTTGAAATATCCAAACCAGAACTGCACATGATGCAAAATACTCCAAATAACTTGTGGACAGACCTGAAACCTTTATCCAAAAATATATATTACCATCTAATGATAACTGCATGTTGTTATAACATTGCATCATAGAGCAAATTTTCCAAGTGACATCCTGTTACTGCAGCACAAGATAATAACAGAGTATTCTTACAGCTCATGTGGATTCTGAGAGACTGCCTTGTTGCAATTAAATTGCCTCTTTTGGATGAGTGCTATAGGGCACCTTGGCAATGCTTCTGCTGGGATCTGCTACCATATTTTGTCAGAATGCTGAGTCTCCAGAGAACCCCAGAATGGCCTGCTGATGATTTCCTGTATGGGATGATACCTTCCACTAGCTCCATTATGGGGAAGGGATAGAAAAAAAACAGTGTGGGAAAGGAAGGCTGTGTATCTTTTACCTGTAGATGGCAACTAAAAGAGAGGCAAGAAATACATTTCCAGTGTTTCATTCTCCATTTCCTTGTGTGTTTAGAGCAAAGCAGAGAACCCTTTGTGGGAATGCCCCTTGCAGGGACTCCTGCTCCTCTTAAAAGGAAAAAGTCCACTAAACTCATTGGGAAGCTGACACATGAAGGTAAGATATGCAAAACTGCACATGTAAAAATTGTTTGGATTTCAACCTGAATTTCGACCTTTAAAATCTCACACCTTGCCTAACTGAACTCTCAAAGCAAGACATGCATTGAACATACCAGGAGGCACAGCCACAAATTTTACTGAAGCCCAGCCTTTAACCATATCACATTTTCTATCTTACAGCTGAAAAGCATTGCACACACTCAGGCCAAAAGTCAACCGAGACTGCACTCTGCAAACTTGTATTCTCCTGCAGCATTAATTTGGATGCAGATCAGTGTAAATGGACAGAAAGCATGATATTTTACAGGGGTCAATATTGCAGTGCCTAGATTTATTCTACATCATTCTCTCTCTTACAACCTTTGTTTCATACTTGTTTTCTCTCTGTGTGAGAGAGTTTCTTTAATTCCAGCACTCATTAGCTGAACAAGATAAGATCTCTTAGAGAAGTTAATAGACCAGGAAGAATATAACCTGGAACATTTTTCTTTCTACAGAATATGTGTATATTGGGTAGGGTAACTTTCCAATAAGTGTGATGTCCTTATCTTTTCTTTACTTTTGACAGCATGAGGAAGGTTTTAGAGGTTTGGAAAAGTATTCATTTGAAGCAGTGCCAAGAAATCCTGCTGCACTGACTGAGATGCTTCAGATGTGGCAGACACCCATCTAGCTCCACCCCTATGCAACTTCTCTCTGCAGATTTGCCTTGATTGCAGTCCAGAGTAAATACCAAAGATCTATACCCAAAGTGTCTTCAATGTAAAGACTTGGTGCATAGATAATGTCCTAAAATCTTAATTTAGAAGATAATTTGGGTGCTTGAAGTCACTACTGATGATAGGAAGAAACAGACAAAAGACATAGACCAGAGTGCTTCCTAAAGTGTCCCACTGTATATGTTTTGTAGCTATGCCACAAGAGGTGTCCAAGCTGAACCTGGGGAAGAAGATCAGCATCCCCAGAGATGTGATGCTAGAAGAGCTTTCTCTCCTCACCAACAAAGGATCCAAGATGTTCAAATTACGTCAGCTAAGAGTGGAGAAGTTCATTTATGAGAATAACCCTGATGCCTTCACTGACAATTCTGTGGTAAGTTGAAGATTAAGACTAAAATGCTACACCATACACTCAGGGAAAACAGGAATGGAGTGTGCCCAAGCTCTCTTCTGTTTTAATGTGTGTGGGCAGGGGGTAGGGAGGGTCTACTAGCAAAGCAGTGAAAGAAGAAAACAAAATTACATAAATACACAAGTTTTATTTCCTTTTGGCAGCAGCATTAGTCTCCTCTGGCAAATATTTGGTATCACACATACAGAAGCATGACAAAATTCAGTACTGAGTGATGAAGGAAGGCTGCATGTTTGGCAAGTGTTCAGAACTCAGGGCAGGGCTAATTGGTTTTGTACCCATTCCATTTCTTCTTTGCATGATGGCAATGATCCATCCAACTCCAGTAGACCAGTGCTATTTTTAGTCTAGGATACTTTTATGCTTTCTGCTGGACAGAGTCCTCTGCTAGTATCTGCAAGTTCCACAAGTGAAACCTCTAACCTGACTCTGAAATATTTTCAGTTATTTTGCTAGAAGCCCAGTTTGTTTTCCCCTAAAACATTTTCCTTTCAGATATGGTATATAAATACAGACATTCATTTTCTTTTCCCTTTCCCTTGCATTGGTACTGTTATAACTCCTTTCTACAGCTAGTTGCAGGTGTAAAGTCTTTTGAAGACACCTAAACTTTTACAAATGAAACTCTCTATTCACATGATTATCAGAATTCAGTAAAACAAATAGAAAATGTTTAAGGATCAAATGCATTTTGATATACCACCTCATCTTCTGATGTTCTTTAAAGTTGGTTTGGTGACATTTTATCCCTTTATGGCATCTATCTTCCAGTCCAAGGAAACTCAAGGAAAACAACAAAAGTTAAGCTGAAGAAAATGTTTTGCCAAACAAAAACACACTATCTTTTAGCATTCTGATGTTTTCAAAAACAGCAATAAGAAAATATCTGCAGTTCACTTCTAGAAATGCCAACATAAAAATCAGAATGTGGAAAGATGCCTAACAAAAAAAAAAATTAAAATTAAACAGTAAGATTACAGATAAGGGATGACAGACCAGAGATCTAACAAGCATATCCTGTAATGTTAAACTTTGGTCAGTTTCTTCACCTCTTTGTGCTTTAGGTAGTTCTTTTCTTCAGTGAATTATCTCCCAGAAAGAATGTGAGAATGAATGGTATATTGAACTTTGGACTCCACAGATGAATATCCTAGAGAAATGCATGCTGTTTTCATAAGTACTCAGCAATCTCAGAGTTCCTAAAACATACGAGGGCCAAGTTCATATGTGAGAATCTGCTGCAGTGAGAAGTGAGAAAATAACAAATTGATGGAATAATAAGGCTAGAGTCCAAAGTGACAAAAATTTGAGGGTGTCACTAAAGAATGTCCAATCAGAACAATCCAAAACAAAGAAGTTGTGACAAACTGACTCAAGACTGGACATGCACAGTCACTTCATGACTAACATTATAAATGCTGATGACAATTGCTTATCTTTTGTTAGCAGCTTTTTCCTACTTTGTTTATTAATCTGTGCCTGACTTTCACTCCATACCCCTTCTGTAGTGGATCTCTCTCTTTTGTGAGCACACATCTGCTCCCAGGATCTTTCAGCATGGCTGTTAAGATCCTATGCCATGGGGAAATGTAGTTGGGGGTTAGAAAATCCTTTAAAAAGCTAGGATTTTCTTTGTTGCTTTGCTGTAGGAGAACCATGTCATGGTCTCCAAACCAGGTGGCATTCTGCTTAAAATCCTCCATGATTAGCTTACAGGCCTTCTCTCCACATCCATGGAGAGACAACAGATAGCAAAACTGTATTGGTCAGTGCAGGAAGACTTTGGTCTGCCTACAGCCCTCGCTTGGGGTCAGTTTAGCAAGATCAAAACATAATTGTTACTGGATTTTGGCTGCTCCAGGAGCTCGCTGCTTGCACCCACTGCCTTTGCAGGTAACTGTTCTCATCACTGCTTTGCTGCAGTCAGACCATTAAGGAAAACTGAGCAATCACAGCAACTGAGCCATTGTCTCGGAGAGCTGGGTGCTCTTGAGCAGGTAAAGGCAACAGATCTGCGTCTGTTATCTTCCAAACTATCAGGACAGGCCTGACCTTAGCACCAAATAACTCTCATCAAAAAGCCCTTTTGATTGCAGTACCTGAATAGCTTTCTTTTCTTTTCCTTTCTTGCTGCTCTATCTGCTCAAGGGCAGATGCAGAAAAGAAAGCTTAAACAAAAGATAACTGTGTGAGGAAGATAATGGCAGAGTAAGAAGTCCTACTGCTACACCCAGTTACTTCCCTCTCCCAATTAACTTCCATGTCCTTTGCGCCCATTCCAAAGAAGTTCTTGTGTTTTTGAGGCTGTGGGACAGTGAAGGAATTTGAAGCTGGTGATGTGTTTTCTGCTTGTATATCATAGATTTCTTAACTGTCTTGTCTTAAAATATTCTCAGGACACGCTTAAGAAAGCAGGGCAAGGCAGGTCTGGGATGGAGTATGGACTGTTTCTTTCCCCCAGAAGAAGTTTACTAGCACGATAATGTAATATAAAAACACACAAAGAGAAAGGTTATTAAAAATAAATCCAAACCATATAAGGGGTTCCAGAATAGCCTGTGCTGTAGCCATAAACCTTCCACACAAGGGAGAAGATCTCAGCAGTCATGTGTCATTGACCCACCCTTCTGCTTCTCTCCTCCTTCTTTTCCTCCAGCCAAAAATCCACACTGGACAATCAGATCACTCTCCTTACTTGTAGCAGAGGAAACACATATACTGTGTGCACATGAAGGTCAGACAGCCCCATGTAAAAGTGAAAACCTGTCACTCTCTGTCACTGCTGCACCTCTACCCATCCAGTTAAAGGCAAATGTGGCTAAACCCCCAGTCAAAAGGACTGACCATTCCTAACATGAGTAAAATGAAATGCACCACATCCTGTAGAGCTGTTCTCAATACTGTGACTCTCTTTGCTTGCAAATATACAGTACAAGGGGAAGGTTTTAGGGAGGGGTGAGTTTGACACCAATATCCTGCCAAACAGGGAGAATTTGGGCAACATCCTCCTTGTTTTGTGCTGTGCTGGAGAAGCTGGGCTCTTCTGAGCCCTCTCTAGTAAACCAGATGTAGGATTTCTTCTCCTCACCCCAGGCTGTGCCACCCACAGGAACTGTGATTCTCTCCATGTCTCAGAGGATATTTTCAACTTCATTGTGGAGCTGCAAGATATAATTTATTACTGACTAAAGACCACGATGAAATCCTATCCACAAATTAAAATAAATGCAGCTTCCAGTCATGGCAAAGCTTGTATGAAAACAAACTAAAATGTGTTGGCAATTTCTGCTGGACTTCAGGTCAAGAGGTCTCTTTTAAGCTGATACCAACTGCAAAACAAAATCTAAGAAATCTAAAGAATTGGATTACTGCTGTTCTGGAAAATGGCAGGAATTAGTATTCTTTTCAGTGCTGGACAAGAACTCCGAGCAGGCAGAAGTAGCAGGAAGAAAATGGAAGTGGCTATGTTACAAACCAAAAGTGATGCTTCAGAGCAGACAGCAGTACACCACCAACCTGCCTCAGAGATCTTACATGATGAATAGCCAGGCATGATACAGTGTCTGAAGGAAAACAATGATGGAGAAATGTCATCATGCAGCTGCTTGGTTTATTACAGAGCATGCAGTGCTGGCTCTGTATGCCCCTTAATGTACTTGGATGAATGTCAGTCAAGATCAGTGGAGGTAAGATTAAAGGGGAAATGTTAGGAATAATTTTTCTAGGAGTTCTGTTCTTCCTAGAATGTTAAACCTCTTGAACAAACATTACAGGATAATTGCAGGCTAAGATACAATTCTCAGCTTATGACCTAAGTCGACTGAGCCAGGTGAGATTGTAACTTTAACAAAATGAGCCTTGCTGCACTGGAGCTGGATTGGTGCAGAAGACCTAGAGGTCCCACTATACCCAAAGCTGTGGAAGAGTGAACGTGGAGTCTGATGCATTCTTATTCAAGAAGTGACTGGAGTGGAAAAAGCAGAGTAACAGAAAAAAAGTCTTTTATTTTCCACAGTGCTCCAATTTGTTGCAGCAGTGTGAGAAAACTCTGGACCAAAATTCTGAAACACAATTTCTTTCATCCACAAAGAAAATGTGACAAAAATGATATAAAATATACAAATAAGATATGTCTAATTTTGGGTAGCATTAGATAAAAATTCCTGTTATTTAGATGGGTAAATTCAGGCACAGAAGCAAAAAATATTTTGTCTAAGATTACACAGCAAGTCAGAAATGGACCTGGAAATAGAAAGCAGGAGCTCAATCTACTGTGCCTCTCTGGGTAGCAAGTTTGAAAAAAAAATGTAAGATGCTTCTACAGCTTCTTATTTTCACCCTTTTTAAAGAAATGAGTCATAGGTTTAAGGCTATGCAATTCCAAATGAAGGACTGAGGCCCACACTTTGATAAAAACAGCAGGCAGTCTATGAGACTCTCCAAGTGTCTGAATTTTAAATCTTCCATCCCACCATTAAGGAGCATTTGAGTGGCTGCCACGGAGACGATGCAGTCCAGTAACTTCAGAAGTGTTAGTAACTACATAGGCATCAAACATTTGGGGAGCTCTTTAGCAGTGAGGTGGAAATAGAAACACATTTGGTGGCCTCAATCATTTTCTTTAGGGCACAGCAAGGAGCTGAAGGGGAGCACACGGTGTCTCTCCTGGGGACTGCCTGCAGTGACGTCAGGGCCTTGAGATACACAGAGATCTCAGCTCCATTAGTTGGATCATCTTTCATTATCTAGTTTTTATTAGGCACATGCTCTAGAGAATTCAGAATTTGTCCATCTAAGCACTCAGCCTGCAAGAGCAGGCGCTTGCTAGCACTAAGGACTTGAAAGACATGAGCCCAATTTGTTTAGCCAACCCAGGGGGCCCATCACATGAACTTGCAACAAGTGCTCTCTTATTAGAGTGGATTTAGGGACGCCCTGGGACTGATAATATCCACTACCTCCACCAATGCACAGACAGGAGGAGCTGTGTGATCTGTCCCCAGACCCAACAGGAGGTTGTCAGCCATCTCAATTGACATTCCTGGACTTCTCTCCTGGAACTCCCACCAACACAGTCAATCAATACTAACAGAGAGGCTGGTTTTATGATGTGAATATGCATATATGTAAATGTTCCACATGCTGTTAGCAGTGGCCCAAGACATGCATTCTCCTCAACTGTGAGCTCCAAAACTCTAAAATTTCACTCTAAAACTCTGACCAGAGGTGTGCTCTATGTACTGGAGACAAAGCTGTACCTATGCAGCTTTGACTATGTTGAGACTCTTGCTTGAGGCTGTCTTTCCTGAGCTCCACTGTCTTGTAAAATCTTTCAAAAAGATTATTTTCTCTTTGCTTCATGTTAATTTGAGCTAAGACAAACAATTGTGGTGACCAAAACTGAAGTAAATAATATTTTTGTTTTAGCAGGTGAGTAAACTGGGGTGTTGCATGGAAAATATCTTTCCCATCTGAATGGAGTTGCCTGCTTTTAGCAGATCAGATGTTTTCTCAGCAGGCCCATGAAGAATAGCTTAAGGCAAATCAAACTAATTTAATTTGCAGCTAAATAAGATTTAGGAATGGCTTTCCTGATACAGACCTTCTGTTCCAGAGAAACTTCATTCCTACTTAGTGATAATACTGCCATTTAAAATAACACCAGATGACAATGATGCCCCTCCCTAGTCACATCAAATACTGCTGTGAGCAGAAACACAACAGTCCGTTTTACTGCAGCTCATGTTATGCTGATGCTTTGGGACTTTTTTTCTCTTGCAGGAAAGGCATGTAAGTAACTACAGGAAAGGAGAAATAAGCCCATAATTCTCAGAAAGGGCACACAGCATGGGTGAAACAAGAAGGAAAACAGATGCAAATTTAGTTTTGAAGGTAGTGAGCAAACCAGTGAAGCATTACCCTTGCCTATATATTTACATTTTGAAAATAACCTCATTCTGACCCCTAACCCTCAAAATACCCTTTTTCAGTTTGCCTTTTTACAGCTACATAGCTGCCATGCATAATGGAGCAGATTGCCCAGTTAGCTCCTGTGCACAGCTTAATGCTCGCAATCCTCTCCCCTCTCAGTGCTTCCTGACATTCACGGGAACATTATCTCCTGTGTTCCTAAAAAGGGAACTCCCTGCAGCTAGGAGAAGGACAGACAGTCCCTAAAGGCCCTGGGGGAACCAGCTCTGCCACTTCAGCCTGCAGCTGGCTGCCTGCCTGGGTTGCAGCCTGGTGACCTGCTGTGAAACCCTGGACACTGTTGTGGGAGACACAGGGAGCAGAGGGTTAGCTAATTCTGCCTTGAGCCTTGTGGGGTTTTCACTTCTCGACTATTTTTAGCTGACTGAACAGCTGGCCTTGGAAGCCTGTTTACAGCCTGGAAAGCTTCTTTTTGCTAAACTGTGCTAGGTGTAAGAGCCCTGAGAAAGCCTAAACCCTTTGAGAGCCATCTCTGAGGCTGCCTGAGATTAATTTATACAGGTAGAATAGCAGTATGAGGAACCACAGATTCATTCAGTGTCATTAATATGTATTTGTTGCATCTTTGTGCATCTAATAGCCAATCTCCTAGTCCAACAGGAAAGACTATATGTGATATATAACCCAGGTTACTTGCATTATATAGCTGTGTGGGCTGTACTGCACAAGAGATACTTTTAAAGTCTGATAGGAGTCTAGTTTTGATGTCACTTATGACCAATATGTGAAACATTTTTCTAAACATACTATATTAGTTTCTATTCCACACAAGCATTTATGAAAGTTTCTGTGTGCAAAGACAGGATATTGTGCCAAAATGTACACCACAAGGTCAATAAATCCTGCATGGATTGTTTGCTCTTTTACTACATACTGCAGAGATTGTGCCTTCTAGCCTGACCAAGGAAGAGTGAATGGTCTGCAAAATAAGACCAACCTAATTTTATTGATGGATGACAACTTTCTTTCTTTCTTAGCCTGTTGCTGGTTAGATTTGGTTTGCTAATTCACATACTGCTACAAACAAAATTCTTCCTTTTTGTCATTTCCCTCTTGTGGTCTCCAGAAAGTATTTTCTGTTTTCCCAGGCTGCTATTTCTTCAGTTTTTCTCAAGATGTAAATACTCCTCCCCAAGCAGACCTTCATATAGACCTTCAATGGTATTATATATACGGGAAACAGGCAAAAGGGCAGATATCTTCCTGACTTTTGTGTTGTCACAGAGACCCTGCTGTTCTGGTGACCTGTAACACTTAATTCCTACACTATAATTGAGCTGGGGTTATGTTAACTTTGACATGAAAACACTTTCTTGCCAGGCTTGCTTTCCCACAGGTTAGCCAATGTTATCTCTGTTTGGACTTCTACCTGCTCTGGCAAAAGCTAAATTTCCTTCACCTCCTCCTCTATTTCACAGTCATCATTGGTGGGGACAACACCACCCTGATCACATAAAATGACTATGAGGCGAGTGTGCTTCCATTGCCACTTCTGCTGTTCCACAGCTGCTGCTATACTGAGTAAAGGGAATAACCCACATGAAGTTCTGCCACTGGCTTTGTAACAGAGACACAGAACTGGTCAGATCACAGAGACTCAGGAGTTCACATTCTGGGACCCAACCCCAAATAAGACTCAGGAGTTCACACTCTGGGACCCAGCCCTACAAACACGAATACACCATGTCCTGTAGCAGAGATTCAAGCACACTCTTTTCTCCTCCCCTAGGATCACTTCCAGAAGTTCATCCCGCCAGGAGGGAGCTATGGGGAAGATGCTCACGGCTATGCCCACGGGCGGATGGTGGGAGGATCGGCAGCCGGGCAGCACGGCTCCAGCACGCAGCAGCAGCCCGGGGCCTCTCCCAGGCCTGCAAGCAGAGCAGGTGCCAGAGATGGTGAAGGGGAGCATGCCGGGAAGTCATCTGGAAGTGCTGGAGAAGGAGGCGATGGTACTGACAAAGGCAAGTATCTCTCTGCAAAAATAAGAAACTAAAGCTATCAGACCAGATGCCAAGCCTACTCTTAAGGAAAAGCAAATTAATCTAATTCCTGGATTCTTCCAAACAAAGCTCCAGTGTAAAGTCTAGAAGAGTTGAACTGCTTTTAGTTTGATGGTTTTGTTTGTATTCTTCTGTGTTGCTCAACCACAGGCAGGAGGCAGAAATACCTTGCTTGGCTGGACCACAGAAATTACAGGAAACTTATCTGCTGAACTCCTAAGGCTGGTAGAGCAGTAGGCCAGTACAGCTATGCCATGTCAGTGTGGCACTCCCTTTCAAGGCTTTCACACTGACCACTACTGGAGACACTGGTATTAACTCTTTAGATCAGTAGTCTGATCTGAGTATCAGACTTGAATATCTGAGCCCTGATTTCAAATCAAAGCTTCTACCTAAAAAAAGAACACTTTTTTGATAATCTTCAGAGAGGAGCAGCAATATTTCTAAAAGTTATCTGGTAACCACCAGTGGGCCACTGAGGCAATATCTTTATGAGTAAAAATAGTTTTAATTCAATTTAGTCTTTGCCTGATTTTATCCTCTGTTTAGTTTGGCCAGAAATCTCTAGAAACAAATACCTAGTATGAGAGTCAGCAGATGTAATCATCACTTTAACAGTCCCTAGAGATTAAAAAAAAAAAAAAAATCAAATTTGCTCGGGAGCCAGGAATAACTGCCTTGAGTCACCAAATGGATTTGTAATGGTAAAATCTTGTAAAATCCAAGTATTTTCATTTACATTCTGGAATAATGTGCATTTTATATCAAAATCAGCTTTTACATTTCCTGTGAAAAAGCAATCTGTATAGACTCTTATAGTTTTCTTACAGGAGACTTTTCTTCATTGTTATCGTGTGTGCAGGGAGAAGGAGGATTACTATCATCCTATAGCTTTCACTGCAGAGACAGATCCCAGCTGCTTTTGTTTCAACTCTAGCAATCAATTTGCTGGTAAACTGCTTAGTTTAAATACTTCACACAAAAAAGAGGGGAGTAGTTGTTTTTTAGGGCTTTTTTAAATTAAAAAAAGATTCTTGTAAATGTCTGCAATTCTTTGAAAGCAGGGAACCCCAGGACTTGGCATGGTTTGCAATAAGCAAGACAGACAAAGGAGGTGTGATAAAGAAGAAAGATTCAGATAATAGTGTTCATTCTTTGCCACTTACTTCATAAAGATTTGTTTTCTACACAAAATGTAGCACCAAGAAAGCACCAGAATGTCTCTCTCCACTAATCTGTTATTCTCATCTGCCCTAATCAAGCTAAGCAGATATCATTGCTCAGGGGTTTTAAGGTTTATGAAGGATGAAAATATTATAAGTGTGCTACATATCAATACAAAACTTATGTTCTTACTAGCGAGGTGGTATTATACACAGCTAGGGAAGGGAAGGGAAGGGGAGGAAAGGGAAGGGAAAGGCAGAATGAAATCCCTTGTCTAAACTCATTTGCTTAATGGAGCAGCTAGAAGCTAATCTAAAATTTCTAGCAATCAAGTGTCTGACTTTACAACAAAGTGCAGCTTTAGTCACTGATAGGATTTTAACTTCAAGTGAGATACCACATAATATTTGCAAACTGCTTTTAGCCATCCTGAGGTGATTGAGACAGACTTATCTCTAACATCCCAGTTCAGAAGGGGAAAAATGTGAATATCTGTTCATGTAAACACAAAGAAAATGCCATGTCATGTCTGCTATGATCTGACAGAAAATAAAGAAAAGTAAATGAAGAAATTGTTTGCATCTTTCCTCATATGAAGCTTCCCTCCTATTAGTGGAAGAGATGATGAGGTGAGGACTTTGGTTCTTTCTATATGAGCAAAAAGAAGAATGAAAAATTCCAAATACATGCTTTAATGCAAATTCCTGGATGAGTGGCTCTTAGACTGTGGTACTATCTGCTTTTGTGGATAAGAACAGAAGTGATGTATGTCATCTTTTCAAAACAGAAATCTAACCATAAAAGCTTGTATTGATGTAGAAGGTACAGAATATGGAAACAAAGCTGGTGCTTCAACTTCAGTAGCAGGACATAGAGCACAATGCAGTTAAGAGTGCCATCTAACTGGACTGCTTTACCTTCCTCTGTTTACAGATGGGAAGTCAGGAGGCAAAAAAGTTACTATATTTAAAACTTATATTTCCCCTTGGGAACGAGCGATGGGTATCAGCCCTGAGGACAAAAGTCAGTTCTCCACGGACTTACTGTCATACAGCCCCAAAGCTGATTTCCCCCACTACAAGTCTTTTAACCGGTAAGTCCTCTTAGATATTCAATGCAGTTTATTTAGCAAGAGAAAACACAATAATGCTGACCATAGCTCTCCTGTAAATAAGTTTTAGCTGCACTTTATTTTACTTAGCACAGTCTCCAGTGGATGAAATGTTTGGAAGACTACGAAGACAAAATACATTACGACCTAGAGATTTTAATTCAGATTATGCACAGAAAACCAATGCAGTTGGATAAGAGGACTTTAATCCTATTTGCCTCTCTTTCTCTCCCCATTTGACCAGGAGATGTAGCTTGCCACTGTTTTTTACTGCAACCCTTTGAAGTTCAAGAGGTCATGAAAAATACTTATGATCAGCAGCCATAGATTTCACAGCACTTCATATACAAATCAAGCTGTTTCTGCTGTTTATGATAAGCATTGAAAGTTTTACAACTATTTCTAGGACAGCAACAATTTTGCCACCCACCTCCATAGCCTCAGGTCATTAGTACCAAGAACAAACCCACATCCCACTCATTTCTGCAATAATGCAGCCTCTGCCTGCTACGTGTACAGAAAACTAACAGGTGTGAAAGGTGTATGGTTTGATGGAGATTGATGCAACAAGAGGGAAGGAAGTGCACAGCAGCATATGTATGTGTTTACATAACTTTTAGTACATGGGCAATGGATACATCTATGTTCTCATGAAGGATTTGTTGGCCAACTGCAAGAGTAGCACAATTTAGAATCTTGATAACTTGGACTATTTATTTTATAAATCCTGTTGTCTACCTGTGCTCTGTTTGCTAACTCCATGTATTCCCCTATGCCAGGACTGCCATGCCTTATGGGGGTTTTGAAAAAGCAGCCAAACGGATGACCTTCAAAGTGCCTCAGTTTGATATCTGCCCTTTGCTCCCAGAATCTCTCATGATATATAATCAAAATTTCAGCAAAAGACCCTCCTTCAACAGAACCCCAATACCTTGGATGCCTTCAGGAGACTTCTCAGAGTACCAGACTGCAGTCAATGTGCCAATGAGTGGTGAAACAGAAGAGTTGTAAATCCCCACTGCCAAGACCTTCCCTTTTTTTCTCAGCCCTTTCTATATGCAAGTTGATAGTAAGGAGGAAAAGTGCAACTCTTGCTCTGTCAGCTCTTTCTTTCTTTTGCCTGTAGCCAAGACAAGTCCCAAGCAGGTTCTAAACTTCTCTTCACTGTACTGCTAATCTAAATCAGACACAGTTTGAGGAAAAGGAGCTTTTTATTCACCAGCACATAAGAGGCCAAGACTAAGGAAGTGTTTTTCTGTTTAGCAATGCTGCATGCTGCCTGTCTGATTGATAATAAACCTGTTTTGTCATGTGTTAACAAAAAATAAAACACCAAGATGAAAAACAGCTTTTGTGTTTTCTCTTTAAAAAGTGCTGCTGAAAGAATTTGGCGATTAGCAAATTGAAACAAAAGTTTCAATCTCACAATGAGACTATTATCCTGGGAGGAAAGATCAAGGACTTACAGGGATGGTCATAGATTTATATACATCCAGGTAGCTTGGAAAAATACTGCCAAAGTGATGGGGTAGGATGATGACTTTGAGAGGAAATTAGAACAACATCAGAAATGAAATAGCAAGTCAGCTTGTCAGCAAAACAAACAGCTTAAAGTATTTCACTGTCAGCTAAGATCCCCCAGTTGTCCAGAGAATAAACAAGGTGACAGCTTAAGCAGTTTTTTGGTTCTTTTTTTTCTCTTCTTTTTTTACAGCGAACATAAAATTAATAGGTTGGAAAGCAACAGAGGCACACCCAAGTAAGATGGCTAACCCATAGTGACAGAGCAAGAAAACAAATGCTTTAATAACAACAGAGCTAATTTGACACCTACCACAGTGCATTACTTATTCAAATACACACCATGAAAGTCTATTCCATTTCTTGCAGCAGTTTCAGCAATGCCACACAAATAGGAAGAAAGGCAGGCACTGTGGAAAACCACTAAAGAATTCCTGCTTGGAGACTGGTTTGGAATTCTGTTCTGGTGCCTCAACATTTCCTCCTGTAAGCAGGGCTGAACAGTTTATTCTTGGGGACAGCTTCCAGTGAAGTACTTTTAATTTAGGAGCTTTTCCTCCTTGTCTAGGAATTCCTGCAACCATGTATTTGATTTTTATTCTCTTGGGATAGTTATGTGGTTGTCTTTATTACATGCCCCTATAAAGCTACTGCCAGGGCCTCTGTGAGATGTCTTTAAAATTATGCTAATAATAAGCATTGCTAAATGGTCTTTAGCAATGGCTAAAGAACATTTATTATATATCCTATTATATTATTAAGAGGTATCCATAACTCAGTTCTGTGACTAAACTTAAAAATATTAAGGTGCTACTTTGGTCTGGAGAACATTTCAACAAAAATGAAAAAGCTCTGTTTGAGCACTGGTTGGAGATAAGGTTGCTGTTTTCCAATATTTCAAATCAATCTAGCTTTTCAATTGCATTGTAATTAAGGAGGATGGATTTCTTTTTCAGTTCAAAAGTACTTTAATACAAGACCTCAGTCCGCAATGACAAAGCTAGAAATTCAGAAAGTCAGAGGAAATTTCAGAGAAAAAAAGGTGACATTAAGCAAAATATTGCCTCCCCTTTTCTTACACAGATTTTATCCTACTGCAATATAGAATTACGTTTTCTTTTTGTTTTTTGGGTTTTTTTTTTTGTTTTTTTTTTTTTTTTTTTTTTTTAAGTGGAATACATTATGCTTTCCTGGTAAATACGTCAGGAACTGCAGAAACAAGATAGTTTGGTAGCCATGTGTCACAATCTATTTTCAGCAGCAGGTATTCCAGGTCATGGGCCAGTTAAGGAATGCCAAGGTGCAGAGAGGACTGGCTGCTCTGAGAAGGGGTTACCCCAGACAATCACAGCACAGGTCTCAGGTCCACCCAGGACTCAAGAGTGCAGGCCAGCACCTGAACAACATCACTCACACAAAGGACCCCAGGAGTGGGTCTGAGCTTAAAAGAGATTCTGGGCCATAAGTGGGGTGAAGGTCCCAGATGAGGTTAGGTCAAGGAAGGGCTGCACACAGGGTGCACACAGGACAACAAAAGCAAAATGTTTGGGAATTTCAGTAGAATCACAACAACCACTTGAGTTCTACTGTATCACAGGAAAAAAGACTGAATAAAATAGGTCCTTAAACACACAGAGACAGGTAAGGAAGACATGCAGAAATAGCACAGTGCTCTCTGGTGGTGTAGTCTCAAAGCTCCCAGGTACGAGGAAAGCAGCATGATCCTGCAGGTAGCTAAAGGGCTGGGCATGTACCCAAAGCTCTGTCTGGTTCACAGTATACAGTTGGATAAGGGGTTTTGTCAACACACTCCATTAACACAAACCCTAAATGGAGACAGACATTGCAATGTCCTTGGAATTAGTACTGCATCCCTGAAATGTATTAACAATATTCCTATGATTCATACTTGTAAGCTGTTTCATCAGTTTTGGTACATTTGCTTAATAAGGCACAGAGCTCTTCTTTTGCAGTGCACTTGCAATCTCAAATCCTGTCAAGCAGGATTTATGTGCTTTTGTTTCTAGTACAAAATGAGAAATACAACACTACATGTTGTAGAACAGTTCAGACAACTATTATCTTGCTGTTTACACAGCCTAAATTACATGCTAGTTTAGTCATCATGCAAAGTAACATTACAAGTGAGAGAAAAACCAGTAATTCAGATTCTGTTTCAAAAATAATTACTTTGAATAAGGCTTTCAGCTACTGTTCATCAGGGCAGAAGTTTGTCCATAATGATCAAATATTTAAAAGGAAGTAAGAAACAGCCTCCTGTTCTTTGTTTTCCTTGGGCTCTGATGTAGACTCAGAGCAATTGTCTATGTCAGAGAATTGTTTATATTAGGAATTAGAGGATTTTATTAGATTTAATTACAGTGGATTTTCTCTCACATAGTAAAAGCTACAGAACAAAAAGTCAGTCAACTGCTTTTAAGCAGCATCATCATAGTTAGAGATAAAAAAGAACAAATTATTGAGTTCATCTTCTTGAAAAGGCTACAGTTCCCTTATATAGGATTTACTGGATATTAAGCTTATATTCCATGGAACAACAGCTGAAAATGCATTTAATAGGGAGGGGCTCACCCTTGAAAAATGGATTGCATAGAATTTTATGACATTCAGATCTTTCATTCAAAACAAAATGCTCTCACACTTTTAGTTATTTACACTGTCATTTCTAATAATATTATTTTACAGTTTCCAAGTTTTGAAATGTTTCTCTCATGAAGACAAATTCTATCATAAAGAACCCAAGCTATGTTAAAAATGCATTAAAAAATAGTGGCCACATTTAAAAAAGCATTTAAAAAATCTCAATCATATTATCCAGAAATATGGTCTCAGATGTTTTAAAACTTTGCCTGAAGTTATAGCTGATTGCATAAATATTCGACAGGCAGTAGCACAGTTAACATGATTTTCTGTGTTGTGCAGAAAAGTTTCCATTTGACTGCAATGTATTCCCTAATCAAAGGGAACAGTTTGACAGATCATTGACAGATCACTTAGAAAAGATGGCTTTGGCATCAGACTTACTCTCTCTGAAATAAGATCTGGGAGAGTTTCAGGCTGTTAAAAGAATATCTGCTTTGCCTTTTTGACTTTTTTTTTTAATCATACTGTGAATATATAAATGTATTAATTTTTCTTACTACAACATGGCAGGCACCAGACAGCCTATGGTATTTCTGTTATGGATCAGAGTACTTCCCTCCATGGGAAGTACAGTTTTGTGGTACAAGGCTTGAACATTCACTGCACTGAGGTTTTTTTCCCCCTTAACTAGCTTGTCTGCAAGTATGTGTTCTCTTCCACAGAAAGGCTGCTACAGGTGTGATCATCTGGTAAACGTCCTCCTTCCAAGGGACTGCCCCCTGGCACAGCAATGCTGCCAACATCACTGGGAATTTACAGGGGCCACTGCTGCACACGTAAGAGTCTCTCTAGATTCAGTGTCACAAGTTTTCAAGCCATCCTGCTGGCTCAGAGCACATTGAGACATTTATATGCAATCTCATCTATGGCCAAATTGCAGGTTATAAACTAATTTAGACAAGTTGCCTATTCTGTCTTGCAGATGTGCCTGACCAGGGCCACAGATAACCTAGAAGAACTTGCAGGCAGATACAGAAGCAAGATTACACAGATTTGGTGGAACTCTAAAAGTTTTGTGAATTGAGAGTATGTGGAATTTGAAACATTCTTCATTAAAATAATTATAATAATATATCTACCAGTAAAAGTCTCTTCAGCTAATGTAATTAAGTAGCAGTGCCTTTATGTTCTTGCTCTCTAAGTATTTAGCACACAGTAGGTGTTATCTCTCTGATGATCATCTTCTGCTTGCAGTACAACCTACATGAAGCTTTAAGGAGTGCAAGTACTTGCTCAGATATATTTTGTGTTAATTAAGACACGCAGTAAAGGGAAGAGAACTACATAAACAACCCTGAAGCAGTGCTTTTAAAATGCAATCTAAACTTCAGTCAGCTTAATAAACAAATTCTCAAATATAAACTATTACTTTGATTTTCAATTATACTTTTTAGAAACATTATTTACATCAAAACTTTTAATGCATATTGTCCAACTATTTTTAAGAAAACCTGCAGGGTTCTTTTTTGTGTGTTTATTTTGATCTCTTGATGAACAATAAAAGAAACACAAAATGTTTTGTACAAAGAGTTTTAATTCTAAAAGTTTGTTTTTCATTTAAACAAAACATCATCTGAAATACTGTCAGAGAGAACTGATACAAATAAATTTGCAGACTACCCTTTAAAGAAATTGGAGCAGAAGTTAGGTATAGTTCAAGCCAGAATGAAAACAAACATTTGCCTTTCAAAAATCCAGTGAACAAATAAATGCACAAGATGAGATTAATTTATGGTTATAAGTTCTTCAGGTGCCAAATCAAAATAGTTATTCTTCTTGGTTCTTGTAACAGGGCTTACTGGGAACAAACATTTTCTAGAAATTCAGACAGAGACAGTGTAATGGTACTACAGAAGGCTACAAAGGTCTCAACTCTTCCCAGGCTCAGACATCATTGTTTAACTCCAGGTTCCTGCATTTGCAGCTAGGGAGAAGAAAGGCATACAAGGAGGACACAAAGAGCAGTGAAAAAGCTGGCCACTAAGCAATGCTGCACTCCTGCTCCAAAACATCCTTCTACACAAAAGGGTAAACAAGGACTCTGTGGACTTTGTGTTCTTACTGGGAGAAGTTCCTGCTTGAAGCAACAATCCCATAGTACGTCGTTCACTGCAGGGAAAACAAAGTGGTCCCTGGAAGGAGGGACAAACAAATGAGCAACTTTCTGCTGGCCTGCCTAAGGACACGCTATGGGCCCTGTGGCACAGGACCCCCCCTGCTCACAGATGCTACACAAATTCAATTACACTGAGGAGTGCTTCAGTCAAACCCCACAGTGCTGGCTCAGACATGCAATTAGTTCCATAGTCTATTACAAAAACAGCCATACTTTTATGGGCCTGAAGCTAGCACATATTCAGGGCTTCATTATATCTACTCTCTCTCTAACTGTTCCTCTTAATTAGCTTTGGTCCCTAAGAGAGGCTTGAGGCCTTCCTCATTTGCTCTTTTTTCCACTATGGTTGGTTAGATTCCCAAAGCAAAAAACTGAAATGGGATGGGAAGACACAAGTAAACAAATATTCTCCCAAATGCACAAACTTATTCTTAGTGGTGTTAGAAATGCCATATTAACAGCAGCATGAACACTATTGCAGACGTATATTCACAGACTCTATGCTTGGTTTGCTGTAAGCAGAACAAACAACAGTCCCAGACTCCCAGGCACACTCTGTGCATCTGGAACACCACTACCAGGATACCTGAATTATCAGAAGCTGCAAATTCTGGCATACATCTTTTAGATACAGAACACTATGCATCAACTCACTTCTCTTATGTAAAAATGGGCTCAGCAATTAAATAGAAAGAACTTCCTGTACACTTACAGAGGTGGTGGCACTTCTCTAAGATTTGTTACAAAAGCTGTATCTCTCAGATGCTGGGAACACTGGAAATAAAAGAGCAGAAAAGAAAATGTATTAACCCTCATGTCTTCATGTTTCTGTCTGAGTAACTACTATTGTTGTTTATCCATGTGGCACTGAGGTACCAACTGGTCATGGAAATGGTGGTCGCCGCAGTTATCCCCAGATTATCTCTACATACATGGTTCTGAATTCATAGGGAAACACCTAGTTATTTCAGTGGGCTTGAAAAGTGTTTCTTGGGTATCACCAAGAGAACTATTACACCAGAGTTAGTATCACCATCAGTCTGCACTGGTGACAGGAAATCAGAGATTGCAATGTACAGTTGACACAATTCATGGAATACGAGATTTATAATAATTTCACATATTGCCTAGAATTCAGAAAATCACACTACAAATTTCTAAAATATCTTACTCAATTTTCCCTCATCCTGAGATGGTCTAATTCACACCTGAAGTATGCACGGTGTTGAACACCCCATGTCTCGGCTCTAGCCTGTCAGCCAACTCAGCTCACATGAACTACAAGCAAACTTTTACTGGACACGAACGTGTCTGTTTCCTCCAGCCGTTTCACGGCAGCGAGCACTGCCCAGGTTTTGCAGCTGTGGGCAACCCCGAGGTGTTTCCCGGCCGGCAGAGCCGCGCCCCGGCAGTCAGAGCCGCGCCCCTGCAGCAGCAGCAGCAGCGCCGCCCCGCCCCGCGCTCCCTCAGCCCTCTCGCCAGAGGAGGCGCCCGCCGCCGGCGCAGCCCGCGGCTCTCACGGGAAGATGGCGGCTCTCGCGAGAGGCGGGCGGCGCGGCTGCCCGTAGCTATGGCAGCGGGGGATGAGCGCGCCCGGCGGGACCCGCGCGCGGGGACAGGTGGGGACTGAAGCCGCTGCCGGAGTGCGGGGTATTCCTCTCCTCTCCTCTCCTCTCCTCCCGTCCCGTCCCGTCCCGTCCCGTCCCGTCCCCTCAGGAGGAGCCGCGGCCAGACCCAGCTGTTCACTAGCTGCTCGACCGTGCGCCCGGAGCCTCGCCGGTGGCGACCCCCGCCCTGCGCTGTGGCGCAGCCCCCGCCCGCTTCGGTCAGGCCGCAGTGGGGTCCGTGCGGGACTCGGCCGGGCCCCAATCTCGGCCCGACCTCCGGCGGGGCTGGGCGTGAAAGGCCCCTCTGCCCTGCACGCCCGCAGAAGGGAGAAGGAGTAGCAGGTACGAGAAAAAGAGAATGCTAGAGGCTAAAAAGGTATTTTATTAGCGGGGGTCTTTGAAATAATAAGGGATGTTGTATTATCTTGGTCAGTAACCGAGGCGTGATCGCTGCCGTCAAAAGTTAAACTTGCATGGGAGCTGCTGTTGGTTAGCAGAACCTCCTTAGTATTTAATTGACTGTGTTGGTCTAAGGTAGTTAAAACCATGTGCTTTTTCCCCCCCCCTCTTTTAAAAGAAAGCAGAAGCTCTTAAGGAGTTCTCTTAAAATCTTTCTTTGAGTAGAAAGATTATAAGTGGACATTCATGAGGATTACAGCCATAAATAGAAACCAAAACAATATACACCCTCTGCTTTCAAAAAGTTGCAGGCACAATGGCTTTCTGGTTTTTCAGCTACGTGAACTTCTTGTGGTTATTGTAATGGCTGATCGTGTGTTAAAAAAATTCAAAAAGCTTTCCAGATTTCAGAACAAATTCTGAAGGTTCTAATAATGGAAAAAAGATGCATATAAAAAGGGAGGGAAAATAGCTGTGTATTTCTCATGCAGCCTGAAAGAAAGACGTGTGTACCGAAAAAAAAATTATCTGAGCTTGTGCTACTTTTCAGACTCGAAAAAAAATCTCCAACGGAAAGATTTTGTGCTGCAATATACTTGACACTGAGTAGCAGATTTGGAAAACAGCAGCAGCACAGGTAGTCTTGTGTTTGCTTCAAGAGTGAGGGAAAGTACTGCTGTGCTGAGAACTCAGCTGGTGAGGTAACACGACTTGAATATGACAGCTTTTAAAAATAATTAAAATAATGTATTGTGGGCTGAAAAATATTTGTCAGCCTGTTGAAATCTGTTCTCATTTAGGAAGTGATAGGAATAGTAACAGTTAAATTAGATAGGATAGTCTGTAAGTTCTATTCCATCACCTAATCAAAACTATATCTAATCAAGCATGCTGCATATCATTCAGACTGGATTAAATAGAAGCTTTATTTTTTGCTTGTTTGTTTCCTTCTCACCTGGTAATGTCACCTATGAAGTCTTTATGTTCTTGGGGTGCAGTGAGGAGTAAGGGTGTGCCAGATTTGTCTGGTGCATTTACAAATTTGCATTTATAAATTTACAGTTATCCCAGAGAATTTAGATGTTTTGTAAAACATTTCAGTTCATTTCTTTCAGGCATTGCAGGTAAGAAATATGCCAGTTCTTCTCTCAATTCTGGGTTAAGTGTCTATTTTGAGACTGTAGTCACAAGTTTGTTAAAAAGGATAATGGGAATTTAAATCCTTCTCTGTCTAGTCTTGGAGATGTTATTAGGGATTAAGCCTTCTTAGGCGAGTTTTCATGGACAGTACATAGAAGAGAAAGTGTGTTTATTTCCCAGTTTGTGGAGCTTCAAAAAGTTTGTTACCTTGAGAGGCTCATTGACTTTGGGGACTCTATTAACATATCTCTGTAAAAAACAGTTGTGCCTGTCCGGAATCCCTTTTGGTCCAACTGTGTAAATTGCAACAGATGATATTAAAAAAAAATGAGGTAAGAGGATGAAAGAATAATAAAATGTCACAGCTATTGTTTGTTTTTGTTTTTTCTTTTTTTTAATCTGCTTACCTAACTTCAGAACCAACAAAACTGTTTTATAATTGACATACCTGTTGATACCTGTAGAGCTTATTAGTATTTTCATGTTTTCTTATGCAGCCTTCTGAATACCTTACACATCCTTCAGTTTTCTAACATATGTTCCACAGACATTTATTCAAACTGTTTTAATTTGTTCTCTGAAATACTTCTTGTTTGCTTTTAAATTTCTTTATTTTCTGTCAATGGTGGCTACAGGCACAATTCCAAAACCTTTTTATATTCTGTCACTGAAGGTCATTCCCTAGAAAAGATATGCAGTGCTCGATGGCAGAGAGGAACAGCATGAAATTTTATTACTGACTGTCAAAGAATTTGGATTGGCTTGCTTGGATCCCTCTATTGGTCCTGTTAATTGCAAGTTAAGTAATAGGCAATCCATAGTCTTTAGGATTTTGCCTTCTTCCCTTCATCTGTAGGCAGCCCCATTGCCTAGGGTTATGCTCTGTGTGTGAGACTGCTGGGAGGAGCCATCTCCTGGTGTAGGCTGGACACTTTCTGAGACAAAAGACACAGTGTAGTCAGTCTTACTGTGTCTCTTGACATACAAATTTAGTGTGCAGTTCATTTCTTCTCTTTTTTTGTTATGTCACTTGATGCATGGGGTTTCTTGTTCTGGGACAGGGGAAGCATGTCACCAGCCACTGTCTATGGGACACTGTGGGTCTAATGTTTGGCCAGACTAGGATATGGCTGGGCTGTGCTACTCTGGTTTTATAGCAATAGGCTGTATACAGCTCAGTTACTCAGCTTGCAGAACCTGTGTACCGTCATTCAGCTGGCAAGTTAACCTGTTGGGTCTTTCCTACAGTTACAGTAAGTGTTTTATATCTGGAGTTATTGAAAAAGGAAGGAAAAACTTCAGTTTATCAGCACCTTAGTAAAAACCAAGGAACCTGCAAGAGGCTCTTACTTTTTTGATACTTCCCAAGATTTGTGAGTTGTATGTATTCCGTTGTAGTCTCAAATATTAGGAGTAATATTTCATGTTCATAAGAGTGTAAAACTTTGAGTAGATTTTGTTGTCTAGTGCTGTAAGTTTGTGATGTAAAGGTGATCTTAAAGGCACTGTATTAAAAGTTGGTGTGTCTATTCAGTCCTGTAGCAGTGATTGCTTAGTAAAATGGAGGACTGTGGTACCTGCTGAGTGTTTCTTGTGATTGCTCCCAAGCTAGTAAAAGGCAAAGGAATGGGCTGGATGTGGTTTTGAGGCTTAAGACCATTTTTGTTCAAATTATGAAAGCATGTGGAAAATTATATACTGTTATGACATTATCTGTGCTTTTTCTGTCTAACATGATTTTGAAGAAATACTGTAAAAATATGGCTTCTTTAGTATTATTCATGATAACTTGTAAATAAATCCATTTCTGAATTAAATCTTCAAGTAATAGAATACATTGTTGCTGCTACAAGTGGTGTTTAAACATTTTGACTACAAAGACATCATAACAACGTGGAAACTAAATTTGATATTCTTTTTATAGAGTACTGTAACCATTTTCTTCAAAATTTTCAACCTTAAGGAACACACCTTTGAACAACATATATGAAGAGATCTTTAAGCAGGACTGTGAAGTTTCAGCTTTAAGATCTGCATATTGGTCTCTTCTTTCTTGTCTTTTCTTTATTAATGAAACCTCTGAAAGCTTTATACTTGTACAATTGGGTATCTGAGAGTCAGAAATAACCTTTATCCACAGAATGATGCATTGTGCTAGTGCTATAGTAGTGCTATAATTTGCACTGTTCCTCTGGCACTCTCCAGAGGCTCTGGTCTGGAGATGGTATCTGAGGAGGAAGAGATTACTTCTGTTTGTTCATTTTTTTCTTATGTTGCTGGGATTGTTTTCAGAAATGCAAATTGACATTTTGAATTTTGAGTTTGATGAGAGCAGGACTGAGCTTGACAAATCAATTTGCAGAGACCAGGGCTGTCAGATGATAATAGCTTGCCTTCATTACCGACCAGTTTAGATTTGAACCAATGACCTAGAGGTGAAAAGCTCAGTATTGTTTTACGAATCATCTGATCTATCCACATGTTCTCTTGTTTAAGGTCCCTGTAGTCCTCTTAAACAGAACATGCAGTAAATATTGAGCATCATTTGCACTTGTAAATATTAGAACAGTGTCCATTCCAGTTGTCTGCTGTGCGTGTGAGGACACTGCAGTTAAATATAGTAACAATTTCTTACACTCTCTGGCTTTTCATGAGAAACCCTCATAGAAATCCAACCATATGGCAAAACCCAGCATTATCCTAAAACCATTAACAAAGAACCTTTTGCTGCCATTAATGGGAAAATGAATCTACAGCTCTAAGTAGCCTACTGGGAGTTATTAACAACATCAGGCTACTGCTAAGAAAATGAACTTAAATAAAATATCATTTGGATCTGAGTCATCCCACCAACACTTCTGCATGTTGTATCCAAGTTGGTATTTATCTATGAAAGCCTTTTCAGAGTATATTATCTTTATTACTCCTCTACTTTTTTTCTTCATTGAGTATCTTTAATGCTGTAAAAAAGCATAATGGAAAACCATTTGCATGGATTTCATAAAATAGATTAAAAAGTATTTGAAATGTCCAGATGGGCTCATAAACTATTTTTCCATTCATTCTGAGGTAAGGTGTTCCTAGGCAACCTAGTGAGCAGGAGGAGGTCAACAAATGTAAATACTTGGGCAAGTGATTCTTAGTTTCTAAAGTTATTAAGTTACTGTCTACAAGTTACAGTTTTTGTGAGCTACAGAAATAATAAAATTAACATTTGTATGTATTTGGATTGTCTTTTTATCTCCTTATCCCTTTTCCTCCAATCCTTAATCTCATTCGACTTCATATCAACTGTTTCTGTATGGATTGATCTGCTGCCAAATCAAGTATAAAGAGGTGAATTTCCTACTGTCCCCTCACTATGAGAACAAATTAGGTTTTTTTCCACTCCCTGACCATTAATTTTCATGTGGTTTAGAGGAACATAAGTTATTTTAGAGATCTCTGGGGGTTTTATTTCAAAATGTTGAAAATTGGCCAACTGATTCAAAAGGTATTGGTAGAAAACCTGTTTTGGTCATATGCTTCTGTGGGCAACAACAAAAAAAAAATTACTGCCAAGTTACTAGTGAAACAAGGCATATGATTACGCTGTGAGATGCATCCTTGGTGCAATTTGTTTTCTCCCTCTAGAGAGTATCAGCTAGAGCATCTCTCTTGGGGCAGTATTTTTCTTTTTGCATAGCAATTTCTTGTAGACAGGACATGAGCTGTATCTCTTTTGTAATTTTCCCCCCACTCCTTTGATGGCACTGAACTCATCTTCCAAGGGTTCTGTTGTTGAAAGCAAAATACCTCAATCCTTAGGGGTTTTTGAGAATTCTAGAAATTAGGGTTTTAAAACTCATAGATACAATTTATGAATGTTTCCCTCTTTCAGATATCTCTCCAAGCCTGAAACTATGCTTTTTTTTTCTTTGGGTGTTTTTGTTTTGTGGTTTTGGTTTTTTTTAAATGCAGATAAGACTTCATTGAAATGTGGTTGTCTGTAAAAGTGTGACAGAGCATGAACCCTGGTGATCTTTTAATAATTTTGCAATAAAATCTGGCTTTTTACATTCTGCCATAATTGATTTGATGTGTGCTTTTGATCAAGCATGCAGTCCTTGAATTTGAAGGGTAGTAGTCTGGCTTTTGGAATTGCTTTTCCCTTTTGTCTTTTACAACTCTGAAAATCCAGGCAGTTAAACTTCAGCTGCTTTCCCATCCTATATAAATTGAAGCAGTGAATGTGGGTTTATTGTGGATTCCTGTTTTTAGAATGTAGTCAAACTTGCTAAATGGTATATACTATTTAGTGCCATAAAGCAGCACAAAAGAGCAGGTTTGAATGTGTGCTTTACAAATAAGCAGTAACTACTGGTTCAAAGGTAGAAGCAGGTAGGATGAACTGTCATAACCAATGGCCACATGTTAGTGTCTTGACTAGAATGCTTTTCTTATGGAACACTTTGGCTCACCAAAATTTATGCAGAGGTACATGCTGCATGTCCTGTGTATGGTGGGAACAGTTCACATATGAGAAGCCTGCAGGGAATCAAGGGGAAATTAGCTTTATTTTTTTTATCCTACCTGCTTGTTTATTTCTCATACTTGGTAAATGTAAATCAGTATTTGTAGTAGATATTGTTTGGTGGATGTAATTAATATGATTTAATTTAAAAAAATGATATGTGGTTTATTACATTTTGAATTTTGAAAATAATGAATAGACTAAAAATATGTAAGAGTGATTCAGATGTGGGAGACTGTTTGAAGAGGAGGAATCTTCTGTAAGTATTTCCACAAAACATGGAAATAAATGTGTTCTGGGAAATAGTTAATCAGTAAAGTGTGTCACAAAGCAGAGGATAGCAAAAGACTTTATAATCCTCCAGTTTTTATTCCCAGTACAGTGAACTTATAAATGGATCAATAAACAACAGCTAATGCATCTCAGCATGTTGATACATGGGCTGTTACTGTGACATGGAAACAGGTTAATGTCCTCAGTAGATCTGCATGTTATTCAAGAAAATAGGTCATGGTGTAGGGGAAGGGAAGGGAAAATAAAAGGGGAAAAAAAGATTGATTTTTTTTTTTTTTACTCGTCCTGTTCTTTAAAACTTTTTCATTATGCTGCATCTGAAGTGTGCTAATGAATAGACAGCAAAACTTCATAAACATTGGGATAGTAAACTGCAGCACTCTCTCTGATGTCTGTTTTGGACACTTACCACATCAATCCATGCAGTACTTGTAACAGATGATATCTGGGGAGTTGATGTAAATACTTTTGAAGTATGTTAAAAAAAGGCACTGCCAGCAAAAACTTTAGGGTTCTTTGACTATGGATGCTTGATAGATTTTAAATAAAGATTTATTTATTTTTCTCAAAGTGAATTAGGAAAAAATGCTGTGGTGTGAATTTGGCAATATTGCAGTTTTCATTTAAGTGGTATTTTTATGATATTACTAATTTGTTTAAATTCTTGAAGACAGAAAACTTCCACAGATTTTTCAGGGAAGCTTTTCAAAACTTTGCTTTAGATACATCTCTTAAAATGCATTGCTTCAGAAGAGGATGAAGAAGGAATGTTAACAAAACCTAGCTGGGTTTAAGACCCAGAAATAGCTGTCTTTTAAGAAATATCTTCTGTTGTGCAAATGTGTTTTCTTTAAGGGCTCTTCATTTTTGGGAGAGATAGAAAGGCAGTTTAATAATCTAGTAATGTATTTATTCAAACAGTCTGTAGCAGTGATAGTCAGCTGTATAATTATCACATCAATGAAGATATTTACCACTACCCATTATATTTTCCTCAGTTCACTGTCTGCATGTGATGGATTCTCCTCTGCCTGTTTATCTGATATTGCAGCTGCAGCCTGGAAAGGTAGCTGGGCAATTCCACTGTATTTGATTGTTGCCTGGTAGGAACCAACAGCAACCACAGGCAGAAGATGGTAGAGTCTTGTTATCTCCACTTGAACAGAGAATTTTTCAGGCTCAGGGATAGAGAGGGACGTTTTCAAATTGAAGTTGCTTTTTCTGATGGCATAGTTGCAGAAGCATTTCTAGAAAAAGCAACAGTACTGGGAAAATCTTATTTTTCGGGATTATTCTGCAAAGGAACACTTGAGATTATTACTTCAATAAAACAATTGAAATACTGTTCTTGAGGTGAATTCTAAGAATTCTCAGTGGCATTTTCTTGTTTTCTGCATACTAAATTTTCACTCCTTCTGTGTAATGCCAGCCTATTGAGCTGATATGGGATTGCCAATATGTCTCTGCTTTAAATAGGACATAAAAATGTCTTCACTTGTCCAGTCAAACTAATGTTCTCATTTGGTTTGTGAAAATCACACATAAATATGACATAGGAACTTTCCTCAGGAAGCACGTGACGTCCGTTATCAATTTATGGGCATAAATTAAAATAGGAAAGGTTCTGACTGGTGGTAAGGAAGATATTTTTCCTCACTCTATTGACAGCTGTGCATTTGAATGAGAGGCAATCCAGTCTACATCCCTAGAGGATTTTAAGTCCCAACTGGATGAAGCCCAGAGCCACCTGATCTGACCTCTTAGTCATGCTTTCGGTGTGAGGTTAGGTGATAAACCTCCTCTGGCATCCTTTCTAGCCTCAGTTATTCTGTGGCTCTGATGTACTTGTTGATCACACTCATTTTCAGCAATCTTTCTTCCTAATTGCGTGAGCTGTTCATTTGGAGTGTTCAATAAATTCCTTTGGTAAAAATGGCATCACATGAGACTGGAGAATTTGAGGCACCAGCTCAGGGGGAAAGGGAGTGCAGCAAATTGCTGTCCAACTGTCTTGCTAAGCAGCTGTGGCTGCGGACAGATTAACTCCTGCCTTAAAGAATATTTCTGTGAAGATTTAGTCTAGATTAAGCCATTTTCCTAAGAGGACTTAACCAAACGATGAAATTCTTTGTTCTAAATTTTAATAAATTATGCAGGACCTTGACTAAACAAACATTAATTTTTGTACAAGAAATAGATGATTCTCAGACATTATATAATATTCAGAACAAGTTCTAATTGTGAGTAGGACATAGCGTAACTTGGATATTATGCAGGCAAGAAGAATTAGAGCAAGGGAGCCAGCACATTTTTTCTTCTAATAAAACAGACAGAATTTCAGAAGAGTTTAGTAGGGTTCCTAAGCAGGAAGTCACTGAGGCATTGTACAATGTGCCTGTTGCTGAGATAGTTGCTGCAACTAAATGACTAAATGTGTTTGGTTTCCTTTTTTTTTTCTTTTGTTACTGATATAAACAAAGAAGAAGGCCAAAAAGAAATTTTGTTAAATTGCTGTCAGCTGTTGAGCAGACTGAACTGCATAAATGTTTTTCAAGAATAACATTGTCAGTTACTTTTGATTCTTTGATAAGACATGAAAGATGCATTTAGATTTAAAAACTAATCTCTTTGGGAGATTTTTTTTGAGACTATGAAAAATCCTTTTGTCTTCAGAGTTGGAGTTGTCATAAGAGAGGAAAAATATAGACACATTCATAATTTATGCCTATAAGTATAACTAATAGCATTTTATGAAGCGGTTAATGCCTGATTTAAGTTACAACGGGGAGGAAGAAGTCTTATTTCTCTATCTAATAGTAATATTTTTTTAATAGAACTGGTCCTAGACTTTAATCGGGTCACTTTTGTTTTAAATACCCACTTTTGATTCTAGTGTTATCTTTTGGTGTGGGATGAAGATCAAATTGTTGATTTTCATGTGCATGTTTGTAAGGAGATCTCCAGGTTGAGGGCCTGCCCGCCCCAGCAGAGCTGCTGGTGCTGCGCGGGGATGTTCTGCATTGCCGGTCTGCTTTGCCAGATCACTTCCACAGAAAGAGGTGATGGCAGTGCTTTCTGGTGTGAATGCTAAAGTGAGATCCAGCTGCTTGTTTTGGACTGCATACAGGTGGTACAAACTGAAAAACAGTTAAAAAATATCTTGCCCCTTACTTTCCCCAATAATGATCTGATATCTGTCCTCCCACATGATGACTATAGGCAATAAATAGAATTTTAGCACATAAATTAGTGTTTGAATTTTTCTACCTCTGCCCACTCCCATTATTTAGGTTTGTAGTCACACAGTTTTAATTCTGCCAACATTCTTTTTTCTTAAAAAAATAAAAATCCAAACAGCTACTGAATATAGAGGAAAACGGTGTCAAATGAAACAAAGGATGTTCAATTCTCCCCCCTTTTATTAATATCAACCGGTTTGGTTTGTGTGAGTTTTTAAATATGTTTATTTTTTCTTTGTCGGGGGGGGAGAAGTTGCCTTGGCTGCTTACCAAAGGAATTTTCCATCGACTGATAATATTCCACATAAATGAGAAGCAGTGATCATGATTTTGAATCTGTTAAGAAATAGTGAAGGCCAACTCTGGGCTGCTCTAAAGAGGTTGTGGAAAAATTCTTGAATTTATTAAACCCTCAGTCTCTTTTAATAAAGGCCAGCATTTTTATGTTATTATCCCTGGCTGGCCTAACTCAGGACAGCATGAAGACTCTTAATTACTAGTGCTGTCCTTGATAATGCTGTCCTTAACTCTTCCTCTCATAAGCAGTTTACCTCCTCAGAAGAAATAGAAAAAGTAGCACAATGTTCACTCCTTGAACAAAAAGTGCATTTGCAACAGTAGCTGGTATGTAGGTATTTTTTTGTGGTTTTCCAATCAGCTTTCACAAAGGATTTTATTATTAATCTGAGAGAAACATAATAATATTAATGTAACGCTACATAGAGAAGTCTAGACAAAGCCAATCACAGGAATTCTGGCTTTTGAAACACTTGTAACTTTGGACACTTGTAACTTTTTATATTAGTCAGAACTTCCCAAAAAAGCTAATGGTCACAGAGGTGTTTGTGTCAACTTTTTTCTCCTGTTTGGACTTTACAAAATAAATGGCACACCTGCAAAGTCTAATTACTTAGTAGTTCCTTCAAGTGTTTAGCACTACTTGCGGGGTATAATTATCCAGCTGACTTTAGAGCAGGAAAATAATGTTCTTTGCCTCAAAGGCATTCACTTAAATATCTTGGTTTCTGAATTTGGTGACAGAGGATGAAGCATGTGTGTGTGTTTGTCTATCATCTCCACGTTCTTTGGGAAATGCAAAGCCAAATCCAGTGCCTCCTTTAAACTTACCTGGACTTAATGTCACAACTTAGCCCATTTCAGATTGAGATCTTCGAAATTATGGTTTTGAAAATTGAAAGTTGAAGTAGGAAAATTATCGCTGCCAAAAATCCACTTGACATTTTTATAAAGAAACCTGTGCTGGAGGAAACATTTCATGTATTTTCAGGGCAGAATTGTTTTGGAGATTCTTTAAAAGGGTTGTTAGGGAAATATTTCCTCTGTTTCACTAAGTTTTTTTAAATGCATACTGGTGCTGCCAAAATTATTTGGAATTTAGACTAAGATAATGTATAGCAGGATTGTCTCCTCTTTACTGATGTCAGTTCTGCTTCCACAACTAGAGTAGCCTCTTTCTTGCAGACAGAAGTTTCTACCAGGAGGGAATTTCTGTGATTTCAGTGGCTGTTGCTGCCTTAGGCAGCAACCCATGACTGGAATTTCAGATGTATTTACAACTGGAATCAGTCCTGCTTTCTTAGATTGTTTAAATTACAGCCTTGTAAGCTTTTTATTCCTATTGAATGGTATAACAGGAAGATATGTTTACTGGTACTCTTGGATTTCGGGATACAGCCAGGATACCAACACTGAAAGCTTTGTGTTATGAATGACATAAATTTTATATGTCACTTCCTTGCATGTTTGGTTATGTTTTAATTAGAAATATAATTCTGCCTAGTAGATAATTAAGTAGAATTTCTAGGCAAAGTATTAGAATGCATGTTTAAAATGGTGTAAATTTGCAAGATATAATAACAAAAAGCAACAATATCTATTATGTAAGTAATTAGGAAATGAATTGATGTGCATTGCATCTTTACACTTTATGCAATTTCTACCTCTTTTGTAAAGTGCAGTGACATCACTTGCTTACTCAGCTCTTCTGTATCCTTTGCAGTAAGGAGAATTAGAATAGGAAAATTCAGAAGAACTTGAGTTAGGTGTTTTGATTTCAGACATTTGTGAGCCTTAATACTGAGTTTGCTCATTGCAGGTTTTGCAGCCAGTTTTTAAGTTGCAAAGCTGTTCATCTATCATAGGGGAAGCATATAAAAAGGAGAGGAGGTTGGTGGACTGGTAAATACTTAGGAAAGGAGTATGCACAATTTCTTTTGCTTCAATACTGTCTTTAGGTTTAGCTTATTCATTCAAATAGTAACTGTTGGTGGGCTGGTACTGTGGAAAAGATGATGACAGTTAACATTTCAGAGGAATGAGAACTGGGCCTGCATTAGTTTCTACTCAGTACTTATTGCATCAGCATCCATTCCAGCCTTCCCTGTCAAATTGTACCTAGCTGTTACCCAGGCATGGTGATGCATGTGTTGTAGTCAGGGTCAGCTGCTTTATATGGCACCACTCCTTTGCTGCTTGTGAGGGATGTCCACAAACGAGGCTTCCTCTGACAAGCAAGGGGTTGAAGATTTATTTCTTGTCTTTGCTACATAAGCAGGCAGAATTCTTTTTACTGTTTGAAAATTCAAATTAATTTGAAAAACTCAGTTCTGGACATGTTTTTTAGCTTTTCTTTTTTACTTGAATTCTGTTTGGAGACTTTCAATGCAGATATTTCAACAAAATTAACTTTGGCATCGTATCAGAAGTAGCCAGAATTGATGGGCACAGAGGCTTGGCTTGTCAGAAGATGTTAGTGTAGAACTCAGAATAAAATTTGGGTGTTCTGGCTGTTCCGGTGCTGTCACATTCCCAGTTCAGTGAGAAGAGGAACCAGATCTTGAACTGTCTGTCTTCTTACAGAAATAGTTCTAAAATCTGTTACATTCTACTGGGGTGGAAATTCTTGGAGGATATGTGAAGTAGCATAATGAAACATTACAATGAAATCTTTTGAGTTAGCAAATGTTTTTGGTAGTGTAACTTGTACAAGTACATATCTATACACAAGAGACAAAAATTGGATTTCATTACAGAGATCACCTTCACAGAACAGGCTTTCTCTGGACAGTAATCAGCAGTAATTATTTCTTGTTATGGGTCCTGACCATATAGAAAGGATGCAACTGAACTTGCAGCTAAAACCAACCATAAACAAGCATTGTAAATACAGACTGTACTAACTGTTCAAATTATGTTAAAAGAATTATTAAACTAAATATGTGTTTGTACTGAATTCCAGTGTGAATGTGAATAGAGCAGATGTGTTATATTCACATACTATCATGTATCAGACAGTGAACTAAATAGGAGAGAGTTCTTACTTCTTTCCAAGTTTAAAGGTAATATTAGGAGGCTGCATCAATGTGATTTTTTTTCTGTCAATATCTGTCGCATATATGAGGCAGTAGTACAAAGTCTGCAAGGAGATGTGCCTCTTATTATGAAAATTTTCCTAAACACATTAATTTCTTGATCTTTGAGTTGAAATAATTGTTATGGGAACTAGTAATCAATCTACTTCATGTAAAAGAAAAATCAGTTAGTATGTAATATCTGTTGCAAAATATACTGAATGCCAGCCCACTTCAAATTGTTATCTCATTGGTGATTTAGTTGTGATTAGTGATTAATATTAGTGTTCAAGATTAATATAATTTGTAACATTTTTTCTACCTTCCAAACATTAACCCTTTAGCATGCCTATAGTAAAAAAGCAAATAAGCAAACAAACAAAATCCTTCTCCAAAATCCCACCAGTTGAAACCTGAATATTTGTCCTTGTAAATTACTTTATCTCATCAGGAAAAAATATGGTAAGATGTAAATTAGTGACTGACTAGTTTCGGTGTAAGTTTTCTTTTGTTATGTTGTCTGAGATTTCACTGAGAATATATATAGTTAATTCACTAGTGGTTTATACTAAGTTGTTTTGCTTCTCAGGGTAATTGGACTAGAAATGCATTAGTCGATTAATGCAGTTTAGCTGGTGGTCAGTATCCTGTTAAGTCATGATAAATCAGCGTTTCAGCCTTTTCCTTCTGTCAGGGATAAAGCATGCATGTCAGGTATTTTTTTCCCTTCAAAAACATTTGGTTTTGCACTTTTAATGAAAAAAAGTCAGATACTTCCCAACAGCTAAGCATTCATTTGCTACATTTACCTACACAAATAGTATTTTTATTATTTTTGTTCTAATGTTAAACTTGTTAGACTTTGCTCTGCTGTTTTATAAAGTATTGCCATAAAATTATATAATGTGTCAGATTAATTTTGGATAATCTTAGGGGAACTAATTAGTTTTGTAGGTACTTTTGCATCCTAAGTATTTTTATTATTTTACAATTGTATTACGCTATCTTACTTCTTTTAGTCTCTGATATTTTGGGAAGATTAAACTTCAATGAAAGGAAGGGCCAGAAGGCTATGAGTATGCTTACTGTACATGAAAGATAATGAGCAGTTTTTCAGTTTTATGTAGTCATTGTATAATTCTTGTGAAAAGGAAATAAACAATTTGGGTACATGGTGAATAACCTACAATATGCTTAAGAAAACATAGGAATTAGTTATCTTTAACTCATGTATTTTAAACTTTTTTCTTCCTGTTCTTTGTTACTATGTTGAAATAATGTAATGAAATATTTACATTAATATAGTACATGCCGCATATACATGTACTATAATAAGGGTATTATTATGCAGTTTAATTTTGGGCAAGGACAGCAAGTTACTAACGTTTTAAAAGTAATAGTGCAACAATGTAGGAATGTACAAAAGGGTTGTTGGGTTTGTGTGCTGTGCTATCAACACTGTGAGAGCCATCGTATCTGCAGGATCATTTGTGTCAGGCTTAATCCTGTTTGGTTTTTTTTTTTTAATCTGCAATCTCTTTTCCAGTGTATATGCATGAATTTTGTGAACAAAGTACTGTGTGTGTGTCCCATCCAACCCAGCTCCGTCTGCCCGGCTGGCTGTAGAGACAGATTTCATAATGGACACAGAAACGACGCTAATATGCTGCAAACGATCTGGTAATTGTTCTCCCTTGCTGGTGTGATTGCTAAGTGGATTGCAGAGCTCTGGTTCTGTTCCTGTCTCAGTGCGGCTCTGCTGTGTTGGGATTGCACTAGGGGTGGCCACCCCAGTGGGAAGTGTCCCTTCCTTCTGCAGAGCCCCGTCCTGACCTTGCCGGGGGCTGCAGAGCCTGGGGCAGCCCTGGAGCATCGCTGCCCTCTGAGCTGCACTCACTGCAGTGCCCTCCCTGCAGCCACAGAGCCATGGCTCTTCGTAGGCAGCGCAGTTTTGTAAGATGGACTAGAAGTAAGAACTATTAAAATAACCTTAAGAGGAGTATAAATGAGCAGCAGTTAGCACAAGGAGGAAATACAACACATACTTTTTAGTATGCAAAACCTACTGGGGTAGGTTATTTATTAGGCTGGATCCTGATGACGTGCATCCTTTGACTGGTTAAGGAAAAAAAAAAGTGATGGAAGCTATCTCAGTACAGCTGGCTGCCCTTTGAGATGCTTTAACACTTGAAAATGTAAAGAGGGTGGGTAAAGAGAGGAAAGGTCTATAATTTCCTGTATCCTGTCTTCCACATTTTGAACAAATTCTTGCAGAAAGCATAAGCCTCAGGGAGACAACAGGAACGTGAGGCACAAGTATGATGAATTTAGGAAGAGTAAATAGTCCTGCCAGTCTTAACAGTCCTTACAGTTTCTTCTGTAACATGACAATAAGGCCAGCAAATTGACAGGAAAAGTGTGACTGTTAGTATTTTTCATGTTAGTGAGTTCTCTGGCAGAGTTCTCTTGCTATAATATTGCAAACAAGGGAAGAAATGTGACCTGAAAGAAACTCTTGTAGAGTAGGAGCAAGACTTGGTGGATGACTGTGCCTAGTAGGTGGTTACTAATGATCGTCTGTCAGAATGAAATGGTTGTATTGAATCCGGATCTGCCACGGTCTGTTGGGTCTGTACTCATTCTGCTTCATTTCAATCTTCTTGTTAATGACCTTGATGATAGAATAGAGAGTGTGCTTACAAAATTGATTCACTAAAAATGCCCCTAGAACTTGGAGGGAATATATATATATGACACAATTTTATGAACACCAAATTATTTTGAGAAATTTAAAAAAATCTTAGGAGATAAATAGTGACAGATTGAAGTTCTACACTTAACAGAAATCATGAATACACAATTAGACTGTAGGGAACAAGTAGTTAGATTATAATTCTCCAGAATTTCTGATGTAAAAGGCCAAATGTTATACCAGGAGGGATAAAAAGATACAGAAAAATCTTTTTTTGTTTTTTTTTTTAATCTATGGGTAAGTCCTCTCTTGAAGTGTTGCATCTCACAAGGGCAAATGCCCTAAGGAAATAGAGTTCACCTGAGCAGAGTTTGGGAGAAGAGTAATCAAATAATTCGAGGTCTAGAAAATGAGGCCTAATTGGAAAGACTGAAATAATTTGAACTGGGGAGAGGAGTGAGTGTGCAAGTGCCAAAAAGAGAACCAGAAGGCATAATTTTGTGTGTATGTGGTAGGCAATTTCAGGAAGGTAGGAAGTTTTTTGGTATAAAGCCCATCTATGAGAAAAAAGGAAAGATGAGCGATCTTAAAATGTTACAAAAACCGTAGCTTAGGTCTCATCATGAACAAAGGACTGGTTGCTGAGACAGCTGACTGTTCTTTCTTCTCAAGAATTTTATTTAGCTGTTTTTTTGAACAACATCATTATTTTCAGATTGATGAACGGTACATATAGCCTTTTGGAATGTTACTAAGTAAAAAATGAACACTTTGTTCGTGGATACAATTTACCCTGTGACAGTATCCACTTGACAAAATTGTGATGCATTCAGTCTCCATATTGCCAGTCCTTTGAGTTCTAACAGCCTCTAACTCAGTAGCCTCATCTTTTTTTTGTTGGTATCTCACTATGCAAGTAAGAGTTGTACCACACAAGATTTTCAGCTCTTTTTTCCTTTTCAAGGGCCCTTAACAAGCCTGTCAGTAGTTAACTTTTATTTCTTTCTCATTTTCATAATTGTTTCTTCAGTACTCTGGGTACTGAACATATTATTAGGCTATGAAAACAAGGAGTGTACTGTTGGTGATTGTTTTGTTTATAAAATCTTTCTCAGTTTCCATTGTCTGTTTCTCCACTAAGAAATGAATACAGCTTCAGTTACCTGGGGGTGTAACATATGTTGTTAGTATACTCCGAGTCTGTATTTGCATTGTTATACCCTGGAATATGTGTCTTTAATCATTGCAGTTGGAAATTACCTTACTTAGCATTTTTAGTTTCTGTTTGCTCAGAGAGGTTTTGTGAGTCAAAGCCAACAGCCTGTGTACAGTGTAGCCAGCCAAACCTGAATTTTGCGCCTGAGAATGGAATTTGTCACAGCTCCAAGCAGTTTTTAATGGAGCTTCTTGTTAAAGTAAATGTGAAGGAAATACCAGCATTTCAGTATTCCTTATCTCTAATAACTTATTAAAGCTCCATTCAATGCCTACTATTTCCCTTCCTTTCTCCCATGGGCAGTCTACACACAGTCTGGTATGGAAGCAGTAGGAGCAGTGTCCTGCAGGGAGACACTGGAGCTTTTAAGAGGTGGAAGTTTTTGCATGTTACACAAAGGATCAGGGTGACTTGAAAATATTTGTTTTGGTTTTGAGGTGATCATTTGAACCTCTCTCTCTCTCTCCTCTGCTACTATTTTGCTTCTCCATCACATAGAGAATTTGGGCTAAGTGCTGTAAATTCTATTATTTTTACTGCATCACATACCTTGCCTTCCTAGGTTTGTGTTCATATTGTCTGCAAGAAAAGTTACTGTTGACATTGATTATTTAAATATTGATAATAAGTTTTCAAATTTCCAGACAAATCTATGTGGAAAACTCACAAGTTGGTGCTTTTTCAACTTCTGGCCACATTTTAATGGTATTATTTTTAACCAACAGAGCCAGAAACTCTTGCTTTAAAGTAGAAAATGTAGAGTTAGTTGTATGAATCTAGTAGGTGATATTGATACTAGGAATAAATAGGAGGACCCTTACTGTAGTGGAATGCAAAGTAAGACAGTTATTGTCCATGAAGACTTAGTGATAAAATAATCTTTGAAAAATATGCCCCAAATACTAAGCCTCAGAGAGAATGCCAATAGCATCTGCCACTGGAACTGGAGGGTAAGACTGCTGCGTAGGAGGAATGTGTAATAAAGAGATGCTGTAGTATGGAACTTGCAGGATGTTGCAGCCTCATCAACCAGCTCTAAGTACTGGGTGTAGGAGGCCAAACCAGCATTTGGTGTGATTCAAATGATGTACTTAAGAAGGCCTGGGGTTTAGGAGTGCTGTGATGCTGCTGAGCTGGGAGCTGAGCTGATGCCAGTGCCCGAGGTTAGGGCACTACAGCTGCTTTTCCCTTGCATGGTTGGAATGAAATTTACAGCAGCAAATGGCTGCTTATCAATGGATGATTTCATGTTGTATCTTATCTATTGTTTTTGAAAGCCATAATAGATCAGAAAACTCATGGCTATATTTTTTCTTAGACTTGGAATGTACATGCCTTAAATAATGTAGGTTTCTGGAACTGGAGTTCCTTGTTTAGCTGCATTTGCAAATCTACTGAGGAAGCACAGACCTGTCTTACCTACTGTTTATGTTGCATAATGTTGTACTTTCTGTGCTTTTCTTAATGAAGATAAGTAACTTTAAGCCAACAGAAATTACTTTGCTTTATTTGGTGGAGGAAGAATGCTGCTCATTGTGGAATGCTGGATTAGGCTATTGGATGTCTTAGTGCCTAGTATTTGTCTGTCTCTTTGTAGGATAACATTAAAAAGCATAATAGAAGCTTTATTTATAAGCATAAAGTGTGGTGTTATGAAGACTCTGTAGCAGAGTCAAACCCAAACTTGAAATTTAGTGAGACAGCTGCAGTCCCTGTCACTGTAAAGTGGAGTTTGAATTATCTTGTTGCAACAGAAGTAAATGAAATTCTTGTTACAGTAGAAACTTAGTAGCTAAATGGTCCTAAGTGACATCAATTTATTTAGAGGACTAAAAGTACTCTGAATTTATATAAGCTACTAAAATGTGGGCAAAAATCCAATGTTTATTTTATGTTCCATACATAAAATAAAGTCCAGAAGTGATTTTGTCATGATTTCACTGTGCAAGACAGAACTGAGCTGTAATTTTACTTATTCAACTAAGTCTTGCTTATTCAACACTGTGAGTGGGATAGCTGTGTTGGATGGTAATATGTGTAAATATGTTGGGTTTAATTTAATAGTTCTAGAGGAAGGCAACAGGAAGGCAACACAATAGTCTGGATAAGCAATAGCACTGCAAACATGTTGCAGACAATAGTCAATCTGTCAGCTGTGAAGAGCTGACTTCCAGGCTCCAATTGAAGTTGCACAGACATCTCTCTAAGGGTGGGAGCTCAGTGATCAAAAAGACACCAAACAGGATGGATAACAATCAAACAAGGGATTTTTTTTTTTAATGTGACATTTTAAACTGATTAAAACTACTTTTATTTAGGGAAAAGTGTATTTAAGTGTATTTAAATTCCACATTTATTGTTATCAATAATTAAGTCTGTTCTGAATATACTTTAAAATAAAATGCCACTACGTGTTTGCCACTAAAATTTTAGCAAATGAGGTGCTGAACTGAACTAGCGCTAATGAACTGGAGGCCTAGCTTATGACAATAAGTAGAGTTTTTTAATTATAGTGTAATATAACTGTTTTGATTGTTCCACACACTTTCTCACCTTAGAATGAAAGATAAAAAAGCAAAAAATTTTCACATTTAAATAATAGCCTAGGGAGTGCAGGGGATGAGGTGCCTTAGTTGTAGAAGCATTAAGCATTTACTTTTTTTTTAAGCACCTAAATAAAATAAGATTGTATAACTTCTGTCCACATGCAATCTGAGATTAGTATGAAAGTGAAATTCTATTTTAGAAAACATGCCGTATCACATTCATCATTTTCTGGAAAATAGTCCGGATTATTTAGTATAGTAATCTTAGGCAACTAAGCTCACTAAAGCAGAAACACAGATTTTATAAGTACTCAGGGAAATGGGGGTGGGGGAAAGAAAGGAGTCTAAACATAAAATGTTTTTGGACATCTGGGTGCCTGCAAATGTCATGGGAAGGGGGAGCCGTAATCTCTTTAAGGGAAAACAAGAGTTGAATGGAATTGAAGTATCAGATTATGTATATATTTATGGTATCTCCTTATTAACAAAGCAAGAAGCAAAAGCTTATGTATGAGGTTATAATATATTTTGTTGAAGTACAATTCAGCCTGTTCCCATATGCACACAAGAATTGTCTCTCCTCTTTTCTGAATGCTGCACTTTCAATGGCCAGCACAGTTATTGATGAGTGCTGGTGTAATTGATGATGGAACCCATACACAGAAACAAGGAAAAAGGGGAAATTTTGCAGATTCAAATAATTATTTAGAAACAGCTGTAGAAGGTTAAATAAAAGCTTTTTGATAGTAGTTGGAGGATGAGTGACACTGTGCTCTATTATTACTTCATCTTTGATATCTACAAGGAGGAACTATCCCTGGGAACATGCATGAGAATTAGGATAGTGTCATTTGTCCATTTTACAAATCAGGAATTGGAGCAGACAGAGATGAATTCATTTGCATGAAGTTGCCCTGAAAGTTGGAAGACATGATGGTTAATCCTGCTAGTCTGTCTAGACTGGTGGTTGATAACAGCAGTGAGAGAATTCAAAATGTGACTGCACCTTGAGATTCCCAGCAACCTCCTTGAGGTTTAGGTGACAGTGAAATATTTTCATGTCTGACTATGTAAGAATAGTATTTTTCTGTATGGATTAGATATTAATAGGATATAAATAGATGTGGGTAGATAGAAATAAGAAGGATGACAGTATAGAAACTGCCATTTTCTGTTCAAATTTGGGGTTTGAACTTTTAGTATTCGTATCTTCCATTTCATTATCATCTCTTCCCCATTTCATGTTATTTGCCTGTCTTTAGTTGAAGTGATGCAGATACTGATTTAAAGGTCTTTTGTCCTCCAGCAAATTTCCTTAGTACAGAGGATCACTGAGCAGGGTAAGAGGACAATTGATTTTGATTAGGGAAGAGGATAGTGATAAGTCTGATTTGCCCCAATTGCGTTTTGAATGTCTTGTTTGTTGATGATACAAACTAAGTGGTTATCAGTTTTGTACCATGTTACATCAGCTGGTTTCTTCTGGCAGAAATACAGCAGTTCTCGTTCTGTGTCTGATTCCGAACATGATGCTGGGAATGGTCAAGCTGTACTTTACCGATGGGCAGACTGGTACAGTGGTTCTAGGGTAAAAGAGGAAAACTGTGGCCTTCAAGTTCTTAGCAACTGTCGCAATTTGGATTCTTGGATAGGAAGAATCAGAGAGGCACATCCTACTATGGCCACGGCCGCCTCTTAAAAAGAGCTGTGGAAAGAACGGGAGAGGATTTGATGTGTGTTGCTAAAATCCACCAGGTGAGCGGTTTGGTCGCCCAAATGATTTCCATAGTCGGCACCCTGGGAAGTTCTTTCCGGGGAGGAGGGCTGCGGGCGTGCGAGGGCAGGGCGCGGCTGAAGGGTGTCTCGGCGGTGCCGGGAGGTGGCGGAGAGGCGCTGGAAGCCGTGGGGCGGCCCGGCGTGCCCCGCGGGGGAAGCCGGCTCTTACAGGAGCGGGGCTGAGGCGCAGCGGCCCCTTTAAGGCGCGACCTGCCGGGGATCAGGTGCGCGGCCGGAGCGATGACGTAATGGGGCGGGGCCGCGGCTCCCGCTCGCGCTGCCCGCGCCGCGGGACGGGGCGGCGGCGGCTGCGCACGTGCGCGGGGCGGCGGAGAGCGCGCGGGGCCGCGCGGGCCGGAGCGGCGGGAGCGGCGCCGCTGCAGCAGGTGTCGGCTCGGTCCGTGTGGGGCTGCCTGCCCTGTGAGCACGTGAAAGGTTTTCTCCTGCAGCAGGCTAGGTGGGAAAAATGTGCTGTGTGCAGCGTGTTTAATTATTTGCAAATTTAATTGGTGTTTTGGGGTTTTTTTTCTGTGATACAGCCATCCATCATGTTGTGTGTTTCATTTGTGTTTACTTGTTGAAACTGTTGCTTAGGCAGTAAGTGAACAGCAGATACTGCCTCAGTTGATTGTGTTTTCCATGATGATGAATTGTGCTTTGTACCTACTGTCCTTGATAGAAAGTGCTGCGCGAAATTTGACTCTTTATGCTTGGGTAAACTAAGGCAAATCCAAACACTAAGGTTTGGACTAGAGGAGGGATGTCAGATGTCTTCCTCCCTTGCCAATGGAAGGTTATATCCCCTCTGTATGGAAAAGAGACTGGACCTTTTGCCAGCTAGGTGGGAATGTGTAAGCCCATGTGGAATTTACACCGCCTAAATACTTGTATGCACAGGAATTGTGTTTGCTGGTTCTGGAGAAGAAAGGAAGAAAGGCAAGGGATTGCTTGCAGCTTTTTTTGGGGCTTTTGTTTTTGTACTTTTTATTGGTTGGTTGGGTTTTTGGTTTTTTTCTTTGTAAGGTGAGGGGAGGCATTGAAACCTTTCTTTGAACATTTATTTAATCTTCATGATAAATAGACTTCTATATTTGTAGTTCTAATTTCTGGCTCATACGTTCACTTTTCACCAGATAACTTAAAATTGGCAGAAAAAAAAAAAAAATCCCTGCTCAGGGAAATCATCATGTGAAGATAAAGTTGGCAGGAGGACCTCTGTAATTTTCTGGGTGGCAGAAGGATATGACCAAGTAAAACATGGCTTTAGCAGGCTTGGTTCTTAAGACTAGAGAAAAGTCTCTTGGGCATTGTTATGCTAAAAATGTAGGCTAAGACTTTCCTTTGAAGTCCTGATTTGGAAATGCCCATGTCTACCACATCTAATTTTTTGCATTAGATTCCAAAGTCGATTTAGTCTCTTCTAATCTTGCAGAGCAGGGTTCTGGAGTAGGTCTTTGTTTAAATAAACAAAAATACTTGTATGGATGTATCTATATGTTTAGAGATGTGCTATTTTTATTTTTGAATCCACACCTCTGAAGCCATCATTCTGCAGGTTTCTTTTTTCTATTGTCTTGATAGCATTTCAGTCTAATCAGTATTCAATGAGTGATGTTTTTGCTCTCTAAATTTAGCTGCTGATGTTTATATACTACTTGGTATTCTGTATTGGTCTTTGTAGAGGGCATCCTGCATAGATAGATCAGCCCCAACGGCCTTTGTCCGGGAAAATGCATCCTCCCAAATGACATATTAACAGTGGGCTGTTTAAAAGGATGAATATGTTAATCTAGCATGCTTTAAGACCAGTGGAGTCTTTAGGTCTGTTCATGTATACTTGCTCTGTATCTTGTTAATGTATGTATACTTGTGCCTTACACCTCGGGGAGGGGAAAGGGAGTGAATGACACATTTTGCTAGTGTTTACTAGTCCTTTTTCTTTTTTTTCTCCCATATTTATGCAGACGGTATGGGTGTTGTGTCAGAAACAGGTTTGTAGTCCAGTGGGATGTTCCAGCCATGGGACACCAGGGTAAGGTGAACAAGTAGGTAATCCAGGGCATAGCAGGATTAGTCCACAGGGTGGAATCCGGTCAATTACTTTTCTACCTTAAAATCTCTTTAACTTTTAAGTATATTTTTTCATTACAGCACCTATTACTGTGACAGATGTGACTTTCCATAGGTTTTTGGCAAGTGGCTTACTGTTTCCTCTGGATGTCATCACCTATTTCTTCCCCTTCTTGTTCATATTTAGCATCTGAAGCCAGTTTAATTTCACTGGCTGTGAAATAAACAATAGTCATCATAAGATGTGATTGTGTATACTGTTGAAAAAGTCACTGAAATGTAAGCATCTGCAACAGCTTTTGTATGTGCATAAAATTATAAGAAATAATGGCTGTTCTAATGAAATTATTAGAAAATATTTCAGGGTGAAAAGAAAGCTGATTCAAGAATTGTTGTTACTTCCCCTCTTCTTTCTAATGGCACATTTTCATAGAGGACTTAGTTTTATGAATTGCAAATAAAAGTTTGTTTAAGATCCTAATTCCCCCATTGTGATTGGGAGGATTCCTGGAATCATGTGTGGTATTGACTTTTATTTTCAGCTCTTCAGTATTGTGGCATGGATTTAAATGCTCTTGGGAGTTCCATGCTAAATATGTACATCCTGACTGCATATCAGTCTGCCAAGGTTCGGTCATAGGACAAAAATAAAACAGAACAGATAATAATTAATGCAGAATGTGGAATTGTGGAAGAGAATATTTTATGAGTCTCATTACCTTCTCTATTACTATAGCTTTGTGATCTTGTTTTTTCTGTTAAATTAAGTGATACAAAAATAAAGTCAAACAGCCAAGCTTTGGGTTTCACAATGATGCAAGATATTTTCCAAGGTGAATCTTACACCTTCAACCTATCATCTCCTTTTTATGTCAGATAAGAGGCTGAAAAGCGCTGGTTTTATTTGATGCAGGCAGGTGAAACCAACTTGCACAATTTCCTTTCTCAAGACTTCTTGCAAGCCTTTTGTCAAGTACCACAGCATTGCTAAGATTCAAGGTTTACAGGTTGTGTGCTGTAATTTAGGGTCACAAAATTATCTGAGTTCTTGACTAGTGTAGGAAAAATGGATACAGATTTATCACTCCAGTTATGCTGGTTCTGTGCCATATGTGTGCTTTATGTAGGAAAAGTTGTTTCCTGATTCCTGACTTAATCAAACTATAAATTAATTCCTCAATGACGTGTGATCATATTTAAACCACAGGAAATTTCTTTTTCTACAGGAAAATGATTTCGTACCATGCCTCTTAAGGCATAAAACTCTGTGTATGTGTGTCTTTCCCAGCTGCAGAGGTGACAGGAGACTTGTCTTTGGCTTTCAACACAGCATGGCATCACAGTCACTCAAAGAATGTGCTCATGCTTTGACCAAGAAATTTAATTTAGTGCTTTGCTTGATTAACAGGCATCTATAACCTGGTGTCTTACTTGCAGTCAAGAAGACCTTTTGCCTTCTCTTTTTGATAGGGTATTTATAAAACATTCTTTGGCTTGGGTCCATTTACTGAGGTGGAAGTTACAAAAAGCAGGATGGATTAAATGCATTGCGCTGTGTTTGGCAGTCACTGGGAGTAAGTATGCAATAGAATTGCTTTTCTTATTTTTGTGGTGGTTTTGGGAGAGTAGTAGAAACAAGAAGTGCAGTTATTTGTGGTATTTGTGGTGTTACCTCTGTGGTAAAGAGTGGTATTTAGATTCTTGCTTGTCTTCGGTAACTTTTAAACCCTGGCTTTTGTAGTCTTTGAGACTTCCCAGTGCTACAGGTAAAACTAGTTTGAGTCACTCTTAAGAGTTCCTAGATGTAGAAAGTCAGATTGCTAGCAGGATATGTTCATAGTAATGTGCTGAGGGTATTAGCACTTTGTTTTTTTCCCGGTATTTATTTTTGTTTTTTGAGTCATCTGCCAAAAGAAAGACTAGTTTCGATGAGGAGCACTCTGCCTTCTAGCACAAAAACATAAGAAATAAAATAGCTTTTATCAATTAAGGGGAAAATATTGAGTGTATATAACAACTTTTTACTCTTAAGATTATAAATGAGCCAGATTCATTTGTCAAGTATAAGGTTGTAATGGAATTTTGACAGTAGTACTCCTGATAGCGATGACTGGACATCACCTATGAAGGAATTGTTTCCACTTCGTTGCTCTCAAGCTTGTTTTTAAACTAGTTTAGATTTTATTTGAACAGATGTAGTCTAAACTAATTTAACTGGTTCTAGCACCCCAAGTTGCTCCACACAGAAAATGCTTGTGGAGGCTATGTAGGGAACATTGAGGAACAGATCTGACTTCAAACCACCCTGGCCTGTCTTTCCACCTGGCTGCTGTTTACCCTGAGCAGGTTGTTGTGTTGCCATGTTGAAGGGTTGCACAAGGATGAGAATGAGCAGTTGGGAGGCTGAAGGAAAGTGGGGGCATAAAAGCTCTGTCCTCACATTAGTCAATGTCTGAGTAGTCTTGAAAAATATTTCTGACTCTCTTTTGGTAGCTATTAAAACAGCTTGGTTTGGTTATTCTTTTATATGAGAAAAGGCAAAAAAAGATTTTTGTTCGTCTTGTAATTTACAAGCTATCTGAATAGCTCTGGGTTACCTGACTTTAATAAAAAAAAAGAGTAACTGGGATGGTAAGACAAAACAGAATGTATTTTTTTTTTTTAAGTATGAGTCCATTTGATTCTAAGGCTATGTTGATGAAGTAAAAGCAAGATTTTGCTGTGCCTCCCCACTCCCCAGACCTTATTTAAACAGTTGTCTTGCCATGTGGAAAAGGTCAGCTGAGTACAGCATATGTATTTGCCCAATATGTTTGAACACATTGCCCTAAAGTTTGTTAAGACTGTTGTTAGATTTTTTGGCTTTTTTTTCCATCCTCTTGAAAATTGCACTGCTGATGTGGCAACATGAGCTTCTCTTTCTTAACCCACCTTCTTCACCCTCCTCATACCCCAAAAAAGAAATTATAGATGGTGACTGCTTTTTAGCCACAGAATTAACTTTTTTGACCTCAGGGATTTTCAGTGAAGAGGGCAAACATCTGTTTTCAGACTTCTTAAAAGTCCAGGAGATGCATTCTCCAAGTTCAAAACTAGGGTCCCAGAAGAATGTACTTACATAAATGAAAGAGGCGAGAAAAGGTTAACCAGGGGGATTAATTTGCACCAGTTGTTTTGAACTGATGTCTCCTGGAGTGCAGCTTTACTGTGGCTGCTTAAAGACAGGGCAGGGCAGGTGGCTGGGTCTGGAGTAGGTGCTCCTGCTCTCTCCCTGTTCAGCTCTTAGTTGAAGTGGCTCCTGGAAGTGGCTCACAGCTCAGTGCAGTTCTTGGAAGCAGTGGGAGCGTGAGGCTGGGGAAAGTACACAGAGTGACACAGTCTGCTGTTTCCCTCAGTGAAATGTAACTGTGCCTTCTGTCTGTGCTCCTGATTGCTGCTCAGCCTTCTGACTGCAGATGGAGGGGCAGCTTTGGTAGCTGGGTAGGAGGATCTAACTACAGGCCACTGTCAAGAAGCATTGTTCACTCGGCCTACTTTCCTGCTTTTGAGTGAGAAAGCTAATGAAAAAATAAAATTTCCATTGGTAGAGTTGTTTTTTGCCAACTGTTTTTTGCTGTCCTGTTTGTTATACGTCATTTTGCAAGCTTAACAGTGTTAGCATAAGGGGAGTGGAAGGGGCACGTGATGGTGAACAGATCACCCTGGTAGCAGCTGTCAGCTTGGCACAGCTGTATCATAAAACATACTGTAAGTTACCTGTGCTAGAAATTAGTGGCTAGTACATCTGCTTGGTGTCTTGACTTTGGTGGCAAAGCTCACAAAGAAGCTGCTGTAATTACTGTTTCTCCGCCCTGTAGTGCTCTGTAGTTTGCTGGTCTGTGTTGTGCCAGTTACAAGTGCATACTGCAGGACTACTCTTTATTCTGAATAACTGAAATTTTAAAAGTAGCCCACTTCATACTTTTATCTTCTGGTTATTTTTAACCTACATTATTTTCGTGTCGCAATTTGTAATGTGGTCCTACACTGGTTGCCACCTGCAGAATAGAGCATCAGGTGAGAATAGTAAGAACTGATCTGTGGAAATTTGGCAGGATCTTCTGCAACCAGCTGCTTTGTTGGCAGTCAAGAAACTTCGTCTTTACCATGTAGCATTTATTCCTGACAAACTTCTCCATGTAGACAAACTTAGGGTATTTAAACTGTACTAAGTGTGCTGACATTTACAGCTCTATGAGTGGGAGTGTTGTGGTGGATAATTATGTGAAGGTGAAGGGAAGGGCTAGCATAGCCTTTGCTAGGTAGGAAGCTAAAAGATCTGCAAAAGCAGAAGGAAGCCAAAATCATGTGACTCTGCAGACATTTGGAAAATAACTCTTTTCAGTCTTAAGAGAATGGTTGTTTCATCTCTGTCATCTCTACTTTGTTTCTTCAGTTTTTTTTTAACTTATGTTTTTATAGTTTTTCTTGGCCATTGCTCTTTGTCTTGCCAGCTGTGAAGGTATGCTGTTGGCATGCATGCTTCTAACAGATGGGGTTATTTGCAAATACATTTGCTTCAGATTGCTATGTCTGAACCAAAGCAAAAAAAGCAAGGAAGGCAGAGATTTCAGGCTTGTCTCTGTTGGTTTAGTTTGCCTGGTTTTCCTGCCTCATTGCTGAGGTAGCTGTGAGCATGGCTGTATAATTGCTGCCATTGCTCTTCCAGTTGCCCTGAGGGCTGCAGTACTTGACCAGAACAGTTTGAGGGTTGCTGTGCTGTACTAATTTAGATGAAATGTTAGAAGAGTTGAAATGATTTCCCCCCTGCCCCTTTCTTCCTGTTCTGTGCAGAAGTGTGGTAATTGCTCTGAATTCTGTCATAGTTTGGTGGCAGTGAGTCAGATTCTTAGCTGGTATGTTTGGCAAAGTTTTCTTTTGTGAGTGCAGTAGCACTGTTGTTCTTCAGCTGGGGACCTGTCCCCTTGCTTCTGCTCAAGGCATGAAGCCCTGCTCGCTGTTTGAACTGTCAGACCCTTATCAGCACAGAGTGAACTCTTACTTTCTGTCTAATGCAGAGGGATTTGTTTCAGTAGTAAAACACTTACTGTCCTTTGCTGCTGTATGATTCTAAAAAGTTTTAATTATAGGTGTGATGGAAGCAGAACTGATCTTGCTTTCAAGAGAGCATTTAGAAATAATTTTCGTGCTTTCTTAATGCACTGAAGTATTGAAGAACTGGTTATTGTTTAGACAGGTAGTCTCCACTATCCACATGCTGAGGGACTGTGCAAAATGATGTCAAAACAGGTGTTTGAAAATGTCCAATTGGATCCAATTGCTATTGGATCCATATTCCTTGCAGTTACTCAAGTATGTGTGGACACCTGAAGCACTTTATCAAAAAGCTGAAATCGAGTTCTAAAATTATGGAAACTAAGGCAGAAGCAAATAGGAATTTGGAAACATCAGTACCACAAAACTCTTGATGTTACTGATTTAGATGCTTTTGCCCTTTTGTGAGCATTGACCGGCATCACCTCATCAAGGAAGTCAGTGGAGTCATGGGGGATGCATGTGGTCTTTGTGTCTGAGGAGGAAAGGCAAATGCTTTTGCTTTGGAAGGAGGAGGACTAAAGGAGTGTAGACGCCAGTGTTTTCTCTGCAAGGGTGCTTACCAACCTTGGGTTGTTGTTTTGTGGAAATAATGCCACCATACTCTTGGTAAAATTCTACAGATATTTGAGAGTAAATATGCAGATCCAAGAAATAGGGTGAGACACCTGGAAGACTTGGTCACTCTTTCTGTATTTGGCATATTGCTTTTGCCTGGCAAAAGTCTATGTTGGTGTTGCAAACTGTGTTTTTAAGTGATTTGGCTTCCTTGAAACAAGCTGTTTGAGGGAAGAGTGCTACAGAGTTAACATGCTGCTTTAACCACACACAGCTGTGGAGGAGGTTTGGAGCCCAGCATGATTACTGAACATTGGACTGTTTTTTGTTCACAATTATGGCACTGTCAGTGCACTTTAAAAAATTACTTTATTTCAAATTTGCTCACACTGAATCTTAAAAAAAAAAAAAGTTGTGTAGAAGCATCATGAGGTAAAACTGCTTAGAGTATTGTGCTTTTACTATATTTTTTCCTTTCTTGTTCTCCTATTTTTGTCCCTCCAAAAGTCTATCATTATGGAAAGACATAGTTAAAACTTGGCTCAGCCCCTTCTATCCTGCAAGACTAAATTGTTCTTAAGGCAGACCAATTTAATTGTATTCCAAATGCTTCCTTTTTGCATTGTTTGTTTCTGTTAGGTAAATGGTCCCAGTGGGGATAGTATCTTCAATTCCTTGTATGTCCAAAGCATTATTATGTTTCAGTCTGATTCTGTTAGCAGTATATTGTGCTGGGGCAGCAAGACAATGGTGTGCATTGCTTTGGGGTTTTTTTTGGTAACATAACCAAAGTTTTCTCTTCAGCTGTTTTGCTCTTGGATGTACAGTAAGTCTCCCTGTCTGTGCTCTAAACGTGACCGTGTTAGAAGAACAAATTGATGCTGAATGCAGATGGCAGCCCTGTCCTGGAGCTGTACTGTAGGAGTGTCTGGGAATAATTGTGTAGTAATGCTAATGCTGAGCTTATGGGAGGTTTTGGGGATAGGAAGCCGTTTTTCTGAACAAATTTCTTTTTTCCGTGATCTGTATCACTGGCTCTGGGGATGGTTCCAGGAAGTGTCCTGCAATAATTGTTCTTTGAAAAACTGCTCTTAAGTTTGTATTGCAATTGCAGGGCTGTAAACCGAGGGACCAAAACTGAATCTATCTTTTGAGTCCTTTCTGTTTTTTCTGTTAAATGGTGACATGTTGCTCCTGGTTATCAATTTCTTCTACAAGAAAACAATCCTTGACATTTAACTGCAGAGTCTGCAGGAACCTCTCCAGTTCACTTGTCCAGTTCACCATCATGAGGGGAGCCCTGCCTTGCACAGGCAGGCGGCTGCTGTAAAATGAAGTCATCCCTTGCAGCCCTATCTCCCTCTCCTCTGCCCCCAGTCTGGTCTCTTTTATAAAAGGGTTTAGAAAACCCTCCTCCTTGCCTGGCCCTGTGTCCGTGGGGAGTGAGCAGGGCTGGGCCTCTGGCCTTATCTCTGTTGTCAGAGCTGCCTGCCTGAAAGGTGGCAGCAGGGGCAATGCTTTTCAAATGAGACTTTCCTGTGCTTAGGGAGGCCCTTGTTTTTTTGTTTTAACAGCTTCCTATTGTTTGAAACAGCAGGTTATCCCCTCCCATGCTATTCTAGCTCTTTCCTCCTCCCTTAAATAATTCTTCTGTGCAAGTATTAATCAGAGCAGTTACTCTCACAGCGAGTCCTCAGTTTTCCTAACTCATCTGATCTCCAGCTTCTGTTGTGATACCAGTGTGGAGTCCACACAATAAATAGAAAGCAGCTTCTGAAGGTAGGTCTTTGTGATTTTTAATTCAGCATCACCACCACTGTGATGTGACTGTTTTTATTGAGTTCAGGTTGTCATAGGAATTCTCTCCTACATATGGTACCGAAAGATAGAAAATTCTGTTTTTCAGTGTGGCTGACTTTTGTTTCTAAGATACAAAGAAAGAGTATTGCTTCACTTAGTTAATAGTTTGCTTTTCAGTGTTCCAGTCCTGCTAGCTAATGGTGTTTCATATGTGTACACTTTGTTTATGATGTTCTACCTCTGTGAAAGGTACTTTCTAAGACATAAGCTGCCTCTGGTCTACCATACCATAACTTTTTGTCTGATGGTATCCATGATAAATCTGAAGATAAAACCCATCAGAATCTCTTCTCACCATATCAATTGTTACACCTGGAAAGGATGTTGGCAGTTCATTTCCCATCCCACTTATTGTACAGTTTAAGAATTACTGAGTCAGAAGCGCTCCAGACTGCTTTTTTGATGAGTTAGATGTGGTTTTCCTTCCCTCTACTTGTTGGATCCTGTGTTAGAAAGTTGATAATGAAATGAGGTACTAAACATATGCAGAGCTTTTCTGTTACTGTAATGTGCTGATTTATAAAAGTCAACTTGCTTTATCTGTTTTCCTGATCCCCTGCCTTCTATCGATGTCTTGTTTCCAAAAATAGTAATAGTTTTGTGATTGTTTGAAGTCTGTCACTACTGGTTCATACTTTTTGCAGTTCAGCTTAGCAAAAAGTATGTATTTGTTTAAATTTCTAGATTTGAAAAAAAAGAAACAAAAACCCTCACACTATTTTGATATATTTGGTGACACTAAGCAGAAGTTCTAATTCCCCAAAATTATAAGTCCAGTTCTAGACTTTGTCATCAGAGAGGGGAATAATCTATGTATCAGTTCCCATACTTGACATTCAGTATAATAAACATTCTGCCTGTTCTAATGCATTCCAGATTGTTTTGAAGGAATGACTTCTCAGGCAGCCTAAAGCAGATGAGAATTACAGGAACATTGATTATAATCTTGAGAGGCAGGATTCATCTGATTCGTACCTGGAAGGTGCAGTCCCAATGTCCTTGCCCCCTAACTATAACTTCTTGATAAACTGATTCAGGTCACTAACCTAGTAGGAAATAAAGCAAACCCCCTCCTCCTCTCTTGCCATCTCTCCAAGTGTGCTAATTTTGTGAGCTGAATTTGCTTCTGTGAGCCTAAGTGTGAACTGCCTGCCCCAGAGCAGTCATGGAGGGATAAGTGCCCTCTTCACACTACTCTGGTGGCCCCAAGATTTTGGCTTCATTTGGTTATTTAATAAGGTTCCTCTCAGAGGTTGTCTGAGATTATACATCCTCTTTCTAGAACACTGTATTTCATGGGAGTTGGAGAAGCCATAGGCTTTTTTATTACTATTATTATAACTGACAGTTCAGAAACCTCTTGGGGTTTTTTGATGGAGAAGTGTTGCAGTAGATATACAGAAGTTTGTGCTTTCTGAAGTTGTTAATTTATGATGTAGTTATGCCTATAGGTTATGACAGTGGTCTCAAGAATTTTAAGTATCTTAAAATCCCAAACAGGATGATTCCAGGTTAAAGAGTTCTCTGTTTAAGGCCAGAGAAACATGACAAACAGCCTGAGGAGTGAAGGAAGCAGACTGTGGTGGCTGTCAGGTTGAACAATGGTTTTGGCACACCTGCTGCTTTGCTGCTGAGCTTCTCTGTGTGCTTGGCAGGAAAGGAGTGATTTGGAGGATAACCAGATAGGTTTGTAGATGTTTTTGGTATGTTTCCATCTTCTCTGAGGGAGAGAAAACAGAAGCACTTGCTTTATAATGTAACTAATGGTTGGTTAGACTGGAAGACTGGAACCATAAACTTTTGGGGCAGGATTTAATAATGCACTTAGAAATGTGGAAGTCAATATTTTGCTAAACTTGAGGGCCCTTAGAAGGGAGTGCAGTGAAACTGATTTACCATGGGAAGGGGGAATAGTTGGATATAGTCAAAGCAATGTGTTAGAGAAATTTATGCTCATACTGCCCCTCTGAGTAGACATAAACATAATCAAGAAGAAAATTAAGAGAGCTGAAACAAATGCATTTGGAAGATGTTTTTTCAGTATGACAGTTTTTCAACTCCACCATGTTCCAACTGATATTATTCCCTTGATGCTTCTCCTAGAAGTTGACGCAGATGTAAGATGTGAGACCAGATTACAGTCATAATAATAATCTTTTTAAGTGACTGAAAAAGCTGGAGAAATTTCCTTTTAGTCTAGCAAAGAAAATGTCTCTAATACTGTACCTTTTCGCTCAAGCTCAGAGCAGTTTAACTTCAAATGGAGTGAGCTCAGTTCTGATGGATGAGAAATGTAAGATTTTTCCAGATCATCCACTTACTTGCACGTGTGCACGCACACGTGTGCATGATTTATTTTATTTTCTTAATCACAGAGGAAGGATGCATAGACTCTTAATCTGGATAAAATATTCTCATTTTTTCCTGTTTCCCTTACAGGTGTGTGTATAAGGAAGTGTTGTATAAGACTTGTAATGCTGGTTAAGCAAGGGATAATAATTATAGTAACAGTGTGTCTGAATGCTTTTGTCTAGAATTGAAGGAAAATTTTGTAAATTATTTCTCAAAAAAGTATTTATCTTGGTGTAATAACATAACTGAAAATACTGTTGTGGTGTGGTAACCCTTCTTGATAAGGATAGCTGTTACAGATGTTGCTTTCCCAGAAGTCAGGTGATTGTTCCTTGAAGCCCAGTTATTCTAAGGGGAGAGGACTTTTAAACAGGACAGTGTTTGGTTTTGTCCTTTTATTGCCTTGCTGGTGCTCTGGATCTGAATTGTTTTCTGCCCCAAGTTGTTAATGCAACAGTTGCATCTCTTCAGCAGCTTCTTATGTTGCCAGCATATTGTCTGGGGAATTCTGGGGAAAACAAGTTCTATTGTACAGCCTTACAATGCTTGTAGATGTGAGCCTGGAGCAATGTCAGCTAGTCTGGCACTAACAGAATTTGGCAAGAGAAGGTGTGGGCAACATGTGACTGCTTTGCAACTGGAAGGTGAAGATTCCGTCCTGTGACCAGCTCTAGGGGGTCCCAGTGTAGGGAGTGGTGGCTGTGTAACCTGTACAGGAGCCTGCAGGAAGAAGCAAGCCTTAGGGACCATTTTGGATTGCCGTGGCAGGATATGGAGTTCTCCACAGTTTTTGAGATGGATGTGCCTAACCCTTCTGCTGTGGTGAATTCCCAAAAGACTGAAAGTATTTTAACATCAGAAAAGCCATATTTTATTTAAATAGTAATAGAAATGTTACTTTTTTTAAAAAGAAAAAAATTAAAAATCTAGAGAATACAAAATGGAAATTGGCTTGTGTGCAAATTTCCTGTTACCAACTATATCTTGCTTGCCCAGCCTGCAGTCACTGAGTGGTCCCAAATGTCTTACTGGAAATTTTGTGCTAAGACTAGCCATACCACACAATCCCTGGAGCTTTCATCTTTGAACAGCCTTGGTATCTCCCCAAGAGGGCAGGATAGGACTCTACCCCCAGGGGTACTACGTGGCATAGCCACACTCTTAAAGTATGGCACCCGTAATTAAAAGCCAGAAACCAAATGCTTACATAAATGTTATCATCCTGAGACCCAGTTAGTTTCCTGTGTCCTACTGTGTGTGATGGAGTGGAAGAACCCCTAAAGCTGCTGTTGTCTCTTGCCTGAAACCTTCCCCAAAGCTTCTCTGTGCTCCAATGCTGTTCCCCAAGGTACTTTGCTTAGCGAGTGGCACACATCATTGTAGGCTGGGCATTTTTTCTCTGTGCTGGAAGAAAAAAGATGAACCGAGTACACAGAATAGAAGACACGAGTTTAGGAAGCTGTGCTTTCTAAATTTCATGTGTTCTGTGCTGGACTAAGCCAGAAGCTGCTTAATCCTTTGTGCTTAACATTGCCGCACTCCTGGGAGTCCCTATTTAAAGGGTATGTGCATTGTGTTTAGTTTCACATGTGGTTTCAGCCAGTGCAAGAAGAGATTTGGGAGAGCAACAGAAGTAGCTGCTTATTTTTTTGTAGAGCTCAAACCCACAGAAGCATTGAAAAAGTTGAATTACTGCTGAAAGGAATTAAACTGAATCTCTAAAGTAAAAGCATACTTTTTTTTGTTTGTTTGTTTGTTTTTTACAATGCAGGTTGAAATCTTACTGTCTGATGTTGAGCTAGACCGCAGTTTTCTCTAGATACTTTTTCAGTGTTGAACTAGTAGCTTTGACATTTGTTGTTGGCTGGGTACTTTGCAGTCCTGTCAGAACAGGCCTCCTTTTTGTGTATGAAAGCATGTGTACATATCCTTAAATTTGCTCCTTGTCAGTCTGTTTTAAAATAACAACAGGAAGAAGTTTCATTAGAGGTGTTTTCCTTTCCACATGTACTAGTTGGTTAAATGTATTACAACTTTCCTGGGCACCTTCAGAATAGTTTTAATTATATCTTTAACAGGTTTCTTCAGTTGCTAAGAAAAGAGCTCTTGTGACCTATCTCTTCATGGTCTTTTTCTGCCTATGAGCAACCCACAAATAATCTGGAAAGGCCCCTTTCAGGGTATATAACTTCCTCTTGAGTGCTTCCTGGGACTTGGGTTTTTTTTCTGGCTGGGAGATGTTTTGGTTTTTTTTGAGAGGTAAGGGGATTTGGGTTTTTTGTTTAGATGAGTTTGGGGTCTTTTGGTGGGTTTTTTGTAGGGAGCTTCTGGTGCCACTCAGTTGAGTCATTTTATTGCCAGGCAGAGAAAAAAAAAATCAAAGCTGTTGACATCATTCTTCTTTTTCTTACCCCAACACCCAACTGATCTGTTCAGTTTGTATTATACTGCATTTGCACAGCTTCTGCTTCTGTGACCCATTAGGACAGAGCCTGCTTGTGCTTAACAAGAGTCTCTTTCATGCTTTGTGGATCTCTCCAGGCCACAGCAGGACACAAAATAATCCCTTTTGCATTTGGTAGTTTCACAGTACTTTTCTGGTGAAGATAAAATAACCTTTCTGAATGAAAACAATAACATTATCTCCATCAGCCTGGTTTTGATAGAAGGAAATTGTGTTATTGTTTCTGCATCTTATAAAATGACCAACAGTTTGTTTGGGTTTTTCTTCCCTAGCCCATTACTTATAGATTTTAATATTTTAAAATCTTGGAAAGGCTGTTAAAAGTTTAAGTCAGTATGTAATTAGTTTCTTACGGTAATGTCTGTTAAGACTTAGACAACTGGTTTTTTTGAATCATAACTTAAAAATTTGTATTTGTATTTTGAATTCAGTGAGGGCAGATTTTTGTGAAAGTTCATATGCAATCTCATGGCTTCACCTTATTATTAGTTCTAACATAAAAGATACATATTTCAGAAAACATGTTTGTACAACAATCTGCACATATGAAGCTTTCATTTTTGTATACTAGGCATATATTATGTAATGTTTGACAAGAAGTATCCTTTGTCTGTTTTAGCTATCTACTCCAGCTTTCCCATTGTGAGAGCTGTTAAACTTGACTTTAAGGCTTTTTTTTACTATCTCTCAGAAGATGTTTTATACCAGAAGAATTCAAACAATTTATCTATTTGTAAGGGGCTTCTCAATGAAAGTAAAATTTCAAGTAATGGAGTTAGGTGAACATCCTGTTATACAAGAGTTCTTTTCCTGTGTTTGTAGGAACCATTTCATGACTTTGCCTGTGTTTGATGTTTAGCTCTGAGTTCAGGATTGTTGTGCATTAAGTTGTTATTATCTTCTTTTTTCAAAACTCACAGAGACCTGTGGAATGGCTCTTTAGTTTTTAAGGTCTGTGGTGGACTGAGTCTGCAGCTGGGCAGAAGCACAGTGCGTCCATGGCTGTTGGATCAGCCAGCGATGGACCTGTTGGCCAGGTCTAGTCTTGGGCTGCAGGACCCCCAGGGAGGCCATGGCAGCATAATCCAAACACTTTATTTGCTACTTTGGGTTGAAAAGTCTTGAGGTATGGTCATGTCTATTTGCTCTATATTCAGGAAAGGATAGGACCCAGCTCATTAGCTTGCAGAGACAGTCTTTTCCTCTGATTTCCCTCAATGCATTGGTCAGATGTTTTCTTCTGCTGGCCTCCTACTGGTACAGTTCCACTACCCCTGCTTGTCTGTTCCAGGTTGTTGGTGAGGTGTTTGGTGCCATTGCATATTTTCCCCAACCTGTTTGTTTTACTCTTCCATATGCTGTTAAGTGCTGTTGGATATGGGATGTTCTGATTAAGTAAGCTTTTTCTTGTGGTGTGTGCAAATGTTTTTCCTACTCAAGTTCTGAAGTCTTTAGTGAGTTTCACAGCAAATGCTTCTCTATACAGAGCCAAATGAAGCAAAAATTAGTTTCCCTGTTCTTATTAGTTATTCTTCTAAAACTACATAGTAATGATCTTAAACTCAGCTTATGCATGTGTGTGCACACTCGTGATTCTGCTGAAATGTTATTTATAGCTATACAGCACAGATGATTGCTTAAAAAAGAAGAATAATCAGCATGTTGTGCATGCTGAGAGCATTTGCTTTATAGCTTTATGTGAAGTATGAATCTATATAATGTTCTGCAGTGCAGCAGTGCTTCTTCTGCTTGTCAGTTCTAGTAAAACAGGAGAAAAATGATGTAAGCATTTAATACTAAAATACTTAGTACTTTAATACTGGGACCCAGCAAAGGCACTATAAATTGCTGCTCACTCTGCCTTTACTCTGTTTTTGTGAGTTCCCCTATACTGCTTTACTTTTGCACCTTGGTGTGTTATTAGTCTGTCAAGAACCTGAGAGTTACAATCTGTCTTGGTACATGATAATGGTGGTGTAGATAAAACACAAAATACAATGAACTAATACTTTCATCTAGAACTATTATTTTAATACCAAATACTGTCCTGACCAAAGAAGGAGGGAATAAATGCTTTTATGCTATTAACAAATGCATTATCTGGCCCCAGCTGTTCATCACAAGGGAGGTGGGAATTGTCTGCTCACCTCTGTGGAAGTTTTCACTAGCCAGAGTTATCAAAAGGTCCATTATGTGCATATGTTGAGGAAACTGATTTCTGCCCTGGATGTCATCTTTCCCCTTGAGCACTACCAGGAGAGAACAGTGCATTGCAGTATTTGACTTTGAGATTCTTAGCACATCAGCAGAAAGACCTGTTTTTCCACCCAAACACTGTCCATCTGTTTGATCAGTTTGTTGCTACTCTCAATGTGTTGCTGCCTTTGCTTAATCTTTGTTGTGTTTCCTTTGAAATCAAAAGTACTAATGGAGCCAGACTTCTTCTGTTTGCCTGTTTTCCTGCAAAATCTGTTTCTTGTGTGGTTGTTATTCTGTATGGATATGTGTGTATTTCCACATTCAAACATATCAGAAATCATTGGTTTATAATAGAGTTTAATAGAACAGAGGGGTTTGTGGTGCTGTAATGTGAACAGTGTATGATTAGGAGTTGATTGCTACTGACTTCTGCTTTAAGCAAAAAAAGCTGTGAAGACTGACAGAACTCACAGTTACAACAAAGTAGCAGTTACAGATGAGGAAGAATTTTTCTGTTCAGCAGTGAAAATCTGCAAGGCCAGGAAAAGAATGGCAGCAGGATTTTAGGATTTAAAGAGTTACCAGTCATTAAGCCATATGTTGTTGAATACTGCTGACTACTTCTGAAATCTTTTAGGGCTCTTAAGTCATTGTTGGACTGGAATTCACAAGCCAGAGTGCAAATCCCTTGTTTTTTTGGACCAGTGCTGTTATCAGTGGAAGAGAGATGCGATTGTTTGTTAATAAGGTGCCATATGAAAATGGGCCCTGAAAGCTTTTGGCAATAGCTGATGGCTGTAAAATACAGAATTTTGCAATCAAAGTGTTTACATCTGGAGACTGAATCAAATACTAAATTAATCTTGAAGCTCTGCTTTGGAAAGTCAAGGTAAAGATTTGGAACGGGAATAACTGGTAGCAAGAGGCTGACTGAGCTCTTGCTTGAGTCAAACCAGAACCTTCCATTTCACCGGAGGGTTGACAGCTGCCTATTTTTCATGTTTTCCTTTGTTACACAGGATTGATTAGTGATATTTAACTACTTTTGAGCAATTGCATAACATTTGAAGCTGCTGTGTTTTTCCATTTATCCAAACTCCACAAGTTCCATGCAGAGTGAGAAGAAAAGCTGATTTCACTCTACCCTTGTTCCTTGAGAAATGTCTAGCACCAGCCTGGGGTAAGGTAGAGTGTTTTTTAAATATAGGCTTGGGAGAATAAAGTTATATTTCATATAGAAAGAAATAGAAAACTTGAGGATAAGCACTTTGGAAATCCAAGTGAGTTAAAATGTAGGCTTTTATTATCTTGTACAGCGGTCTTAGAGCTGAACAACTGTGAAGGGTAGATCTGAAGGGAATGAGGACGGTTTTGAAAGGATTTGAGTTTACTTAGGATTGGGCAGACTTTCTTAATTTTATATATATTCCTTGCCTCTCCAGCTATCAGAGAAAAGTTGCTGATACAAAAGGGTCATGTAACATAAAGGCGGCTGCTGCTTCCAAAGGATTTTGGAAGTAAAACCAGTGGGCTTGTCTGCCTCCATTCTCTGTAACCTTCACAGCAAATTCATGTGCTGAAAGTACCATGATGCATGAGATCAATATTAATATACTGCTTTTTCTGTCAGTAGAACCATTGTTTGGGGAGCAAAATGTGTTCTGGCAGTAAGCCCCACAGAAAGTAAATAATGTTGCATTTTCATCTCTAGGTCTGACCTCCACTCTCTCATTGTTTGCCTTTGAACAGACAATTGCAGACTTTAAGAAGATATGCTTTACTTTAGAAACTTCTAGATCATTTTACAGGTTAAGTAATTGTTGATCAGAAAAGGCTGTAATGCTGGCTTTAGGTATTGAGAGTTGCATTTGGGCTTTTAATTTTTTTCTTAATTATAATTTGCCTTTGAATAATTGTCATGTTGTACTGGAGCTCCTTACCAGATAGGTTTTAATTGCTTCTCTCATTATTTGAGAGGCAGCTGGATATTTTGAGTCTTCTTAACTGTTTTATGAAAGTCTTGACACAGCTACCTTACTGTCTCAATAGCTGTATAGAAAAGTGACATACTTTTCCATTATTCTGAGCAGAAGTCTATGTGGTTGTCAGCACAGAACAGAGGTGTTTATCAGCTGATGTCCTTATTTCAGAAAGGGCTGCAGAAAAGGCTGATAAAACTGTAACCCTGGAGGAGAATCTTCTGCATTTCAAAGCCAATGGCTTTCTTCTGGGTTTTGGTGGTTGGGGTTTTTTTTGGTGGTTTTTTTTTTTTTTCCCCTTAACTGTGAAAGATGCTCTTTAAATAGATTTGGCTGACTCTCAGGCTTAAAATCAAATGATTCAGATTAGGTAAGTGTTTGCAAGATTTCATTACACTGCTTTAAGGGGCAGTCCACCAGAGTTTTATAAAACCTACTAGCATTTTAGATGAGGAAATTGGAGAATGTTTTGGTGTAAAGAATGTTTTCATGCAGTATAAAGCTATACTTGACCCCAGCATTTTACAGGGTCTCACTTTGGAGTGTTTCTGCAGAATGTGATCTCTTCATGCCTCTTGTTGGTCTGAGCAGTTAACAGGAATGTTGAGTGGGTTGGTTTTCATGTTTCGTGGTTTGTTGGTTGTTGGTTTCAAAAGTTGGTATAAAACCATATTTTTTCTTCATAAAATTGTTCAGTTTTTTTCCTTCCTATGACTGGAGAAGCATTAAGTTATCTGTAGAAATGGCAACATTGCTGCATTGGGAAATGTATTCCTAAAAAGTGATTGACCCATCAGTATTTTGACTACACTTTCTTCTGTTGGTTGATAGGCTGTATAAATACAGTGGTAATGACCAAAAATAATGTTTGTTATGCTAGTTTTGTTTGCTGTTCTGTCTAGTCTTATCAATTTTTGTTTGCATTATCTTGAGGTGATCTCTCAGAAATGGCCTCACTGTGTCTTCTGGAGAAACCTGTGGTGTTGGATCAGGCTTGCTGTATCAGTACTCTCTGTAGAAGCACATCCATGGATTTGGGAAGCATGTTTTTAGTGTTCACTCCGAGATCATTTTGATTGTCGTTATCAGCTACTTTTAGCCAGACATTTGGATAATTTGCATCAAGTATTTGGAAGGATTTCTTTGGTGTCTGAAAGAGTATTTACCATAACCTTAGCAAACTCTATTTTCCAAAAAGGCTCTGGGAAGTTAGCCTAAGGTCCCTGGTACTCAAAGCTTTGTCTCTACAACACTTCAGGGACTGAGAATTGCGCAATAGCACATGGGAAACAAGGAAGAGCAGTATGAGTCTGTTGTGGGCACCAATGGCTCTGTGAGGTGCTGTCAGTTGCAGTTCCTGGTTCCTCCCAGTTGGCACAAGTAGCACGGAGCCAGGTAACCAGGTTGTTCATTTAAGAGGAAGACTGTCAGATGGGTACAAGCTTGACGGCAGAAGTATTACAGACTCTTCCCTGCTCCTTTCTCCCAGCAGAGCCATCAAGGCTGAGAAATGCATGCATAAAGCAGAAGTTTTTTCCCCTCTGTTGTCCCATTTGTACTGTGAAAAAATTCTTGGCAACAGAGATGAATGTAAATCTACCTTTTTGTAGTTGCACTTTATTGTCTAGGTGAGCAAATACATCTGTCTCGTATTTCTGGCTAGCTAAGAATCTCAAAAAGAAGAGACATCCTCAAGAGGAGGAAATCATCTTCTTTTGCTTCTGTCAGGTCATTGCCCTCTTCACTCTTTTCTTCATCCAGCCTCATGGTTATTTGGTATTGGGAAGTTTTTCCACCCCTCTATTTTATTTCATTACCTTCAAGATTGAATTTAAACTGACTTGCAAAGCTGACTATCTTTTGAGATGTCCAAACTAAATTAAGACTTTAATATTGATACCTCTGCAATTAAATATAATTTAATCCATGCAGAAATTCACAGACACTTTCATCATTGCAGGTACATGGAGAAAGTGTGTTCTCAAGCTCTATTTCTACAAACTTTCCATCTAGCTGAGAACAGCCATGGGATTATTCTTGTGCCTCTTCACTGAGTCAAACTCAGGAGCCATCTGGGTGAAAACTTTCATCAAAATCCATTGTCTTGGACAAGTCTGTCTTTTTTTGTTATCAAAAGATCTTGATTTCAAAGCTGTTTCTCACCTCTTTGGGTTTCAGAGGTGTTGCAGCATGTGAAGGCATGATTTGCCCTCAACACCATTAATCTACTCCCTACCATCAGAATAGGTGGTAGGATACTGGGGGAAAGGAGTCTCTTCTCTAAAATCAGACACATTCACACATTGAAGCATTTACTTTGTTCTGTGTTTTGAAAGGGTTTTTTTTCAGAAATATAAGTAATAAACACTAAATTCCAGACCTCTGCTCTTATTTAATAGTGTGATAAATGCTTAATTGGTGGTTTCAGCCATGCCTAGTGCTATATGGAAGCATCTTTGTTCCTAAACAGGATTGTTCTAATTCACCCACACGCTTGGATTGAGAGTTCAAGCAATAGCCTAAAATGTTTGGCTACGTGAGACTGCAGTGGGAGAGGGGTGTTACATTCCACACACCCCTCCTCCTCACCCCCAAAAATGAACAATGATAGTGAGCCCTTGCCAGAGAATAAAGGATGCAACTTGAGATGTTACGTTTCTGTGTGATTGATTTAGCAAGGGAATATGGGGATAAACAGGGTCTTGCTATCTTCTGTGGTACATCTTGTAGAGTGTTGTGCTCTGCTGTCAAAGGACAGACTCTGGTTTCCTCAGGCCAGAATTGTGTGCTGAACCATGGCCAGCTTTGCTCTGGGGCTGTGTTGCTGCAGTGATGCCCCATGCCTGTCTCTGTGGCTGGGAGCCCTCCTGCCTTCCCAAAGGAAGCTGCTACAAAGCAAGATCTACAATGTTGGGTTGGATTTTTTTATTATATGTTATCTATTATTATTTTATTTACTCCTTATTAAAGCATTTGTATAATGTTTATTTAATATGAGGAGTTGTATGGCGCTGGCAAGTTTTATTGAGGTTGGCAGAGTGCAAAGCTGTGATCTGGAGATCTGGTTTTGTCCTAACTGGGTGGTTACCAGCTTAAGTGTTATTTGCTTGTTCTTAGCTTTGCAAAGGCCATGTAGCCAAATGAGCAAACTGGATGTGCTCCTGTGAGCAGTTATGATGGTAAGAAGTCAGTTCTGCTAAGCCTGAGCAGAAGCAGTGCAGGTACTAAGCTTATGTGGCTACTGTAAGGATTCAGGCCAGTTTGAATTAGTCTTGCTGCAATGGCAGAACTGCAAAGCCTCTAGTCCTGAATTTTGCTCCAAAACAATAAAAATAAACTAAAAAAATGTAATCACTTTGTCATACCTGTAGCTTTGCTCAAAAATTGTTCAAAAGTTAGTTTTACAGCCCATTTTGAGAGCAGAGTTGTGTTTTGAACTTGAAGTCCACTGAATAGGTGCAGCTCTTAGCTGTGTGTCTTGAGCATGTTTTGAATTGTTTGGGGTTTTTTTTTTTTTGTAGGTGCTTGGAAAGAAGACCAGGTGTTTGGCTTAGTGGTTTTTGTGAGGAAGCACAGAGCCTGCCTGTCTGAGTTTGTTACACTCAGCATTGCTCTGTCTGTGACACACAGTCTTAGCCCCTGCACCTATTGCAAGTAGCGTTGCTTTACAGAGATCCCTAAATTGATCCCTCAGTAGCTCACACAGTATGATTGGCTCATGGTTCATTAAGGGGTTGAGCAAAGAAAGGGAGCTGTGGCTGAAATTGCTTTGAAATGACTCCTGTGTAAGTTCAGCACTCAGGAATGTTGTGTGACGGGCAAGGCAATGGTCTGTGCCTGCAGGCTTGCAAGCATGTCTGAAATTTTGCATGGCACACTGGCAACCAGGACTACTCATCTGTGAGAAGATATTTGCCTGCCTTACAGCAATGCTGAGACTTCATTAATATTTGTAGAATGAGTTTAACAGAAATACAAATGAAGTATTACTAGAAGGGAATGTGTTAGGCTGCTGTAACACATTTGGAGGTATTTAGGAAGTTCTGTGTGTTTTGACAGGAGATGAAGAATTTATAATTGTGTGGAAGATGAAGAACATGCCTTCAGAGATACCCAGGATATCTTTGTAGGGTATTATACTCTCAGTTAATTTTTGCTGATGTACAAACCCTACATATGTCTATTTGGTAGTGACTTCATGCTGCAGTTAATACTTAAATACATTTGGATTAGAGTTATCTTGCTCATACTAGCCCTAATAGGTAATTTCAATTGTTATGTGTATCAAAATTGGTAGAATTCTAGATGTCATTGGGAATGTGCCTGGAAGATACTATGCAAGTTTCCTTAAATATAGGTGGACTACACTTAAGAGAATTTAAAAAAAGATGTGTTGTCATGAATCTTGTTGTTCCTGTTTCCGTGCCTTTTATAAGACATCATATATTCCATGTACCTAGATTAAATAGAGGTACACATAGTTTCAGATGAAGGAAATTTGGAGACTTTTTCCCCTGGAGAATGCAGTGTGTTGCCGAGTCAGGGATGAGCCTTGTGGCTTCCATGTTCAGTGCAAAATCCCAGTTCTAGGGTGGAGAACGTGCTAGCATGTGTTCATAGAACCACAAATCCTCGTGTAACTGTTTGAATGAATAAGATATTATTAAAAAAAAAAAGGCACTACAAGATTGTAAAGGATATGTTTGACTACTGCCATGGGGTTTACTTGAATGTTGTGGTTTATTTTTTTAATCTAGTTTCCTTCTTAACTTTGCCAACATACTCCAAACTTCCTTGCTGTTACATGCTTTTCTCAGAATCCTCTGTTCTTTTCCATATTTTTATTTTTTGGGTGGAGGAACATTTATATTTTTTGCTTTGTCTCTGAAGATTCAGTGTATTGTGGGAGGTGAGGCAACACTGGTCTTGGCAGAACACCACAAAACCAAGAGTAATTAAATGACGCAAGCCTTTGATTATTTTTCTCTCTCAAGCTTTCTGGCACGGCTGGGCATTCCGATTGCAAAAGGAGGATCGGGAGAAGAGGTTTCTAAAGATTGCATGCAGAATTAGAAGAGCTGTGTCGGAGACGTCTTGCTTCTTTAGAGCTCTTCGCTCTCAAGTTCTGGAGTTAGTTCTTTTTCCCCTGTGAGGCTAATGTCTCTTTCATCACCCAAGATACATGTAACTGAAAGAGAGCTGCCAAGGTTGTGTTTTGGTTTCTTTGCACCTCTACTAATTGGATTTTTCTCGTGTTCTTCTGGAGGATTATAGAAGGATTACAGAAGCTGTGTTTTTGGGGGTGTGGGAGGAAGTTGTTGTTTTTCTCGTCTTGAGTCTGGGACCTCCTTGATTTGCCATTTGTTCTCTGAAGTTGCTGCCTATTTGGAAAAGGGAGAAGCAGCTTAACATGAACTTGCACAACCATGGATTCAATCCCTTTGCAAATGTTCTATGTGGCTGCTTTTAAAGGAGGTTTTTGCATGCATAAGCAGCAAATGAAGAATAGCATCCCAGGCTGGATTTAAAAGAAGCAAGCTCCTTGAGTCCTGGCAAAAGGATAAATACTGTTTAAACTATATTTTAAGGAAGACTGGGTGTTGTTGCAGTTTCAAATTTTTTGAAAGGAAGCATCTGATCAAGTCAAATATTCTGCCAGCCTAAACCTGCATTTTCTGCAGCTGAAACTGGAAGATGTCTTGGAAAAGAAATTACTTTTCTGTGGGTCGGGGCAATGTACAGGGCATGTTTACTCCACGAAGTACCACCTCCATAGCACCCAGTAAAGGTCTCAGCAATGAACCAGGACAGAACAGTTGCTTCCTGAATAGTGCGCTACAGGTAAGAGCACAGAATAAAGAATGTTTCTTGTTTTGCCCTCTGTCTCTTGCAGTGTTTTCCTAGGCACTGTGCAATATAGCCAAACTAGAGTACATGACTGTTGGTGGGCCTAGATAGAATAAAGCTACATTTGGAAAAGCAGATTGAGTTTGAGCTTTTTAATTTTCAGGTTTTCCTAGTGAATTCAATAGCATTTACACAGTCATCATTTACTTGAATGTCTTGTTTGTGTAAGCTTGTAGAATGTCAACCAAAGCTAAAAATATACAAAGAAAGTGTCTTTAAAAATAATAGGATATTGCATAGCTTGCAGAATGCATGCTCCTTAAAAGTAAACGTCTTTGTTGAACTAGTCAAGGTTTGATAATAACTATACAAGATCCATTTTATGTAGTTCAATTTTCTTTCTGGCTGCTGCTTTGTAGCTTAGTTTAAATGACTAAGTGTTTGCCTTTTGATTTAGAAGAGTTAGAAGAAAAACCTTTTCTGGTACCACATTCAGTGGAGTGGAATGGCTGCTATAGAGGTGTTGTAACCACTTAGATGCTTTGAATATCTGATGGTTGAGGTTCAGTCATTTTGGCAGCAGGGCTTAAAACCCCTTCACATCTGTTTCCATCCCTTCATATGACTTGTCTGTGCAGAACAGACTGTATCACTGTAGGTTTGACTTCTGTTTAGTTTTTTTTTTTCCCATGGGCACAATCAGGTTCTCAACTAACTTCAGGCTTCCATATACCCCTAGTGCACATAATACATATTTGTATAACTATGACCCTCAATAGGCTTAATATGTTAGGAATGACAGGGCAAAGAGAAGTTTCTAGTGATGTTCTGTATCAATTACCTTTATTAAGCTGTAAGGTGTAATGACCAGCTGCTTCCTAATTTTGAGTTAGTGAACCTAGGTCTGGACTAAGTAGATCTTAATACCAGCTGCATACCATACATGAAGATGAAAGCATATGACCTGGTCTTTAATCTGCTACAGAAACCCTTTTCTTCTAAAGCTGAAGAGAGACAGGATACTGAAAGTACTTAAAATCAGAGCTGAATTTAAAAGAAAAGGCAAGGTGGTAATCATTTCATAAAATACATACTTCTGGAGTATATCTTAATTTTTTAACACTTAGTCTGAAATGCTCTTGAATGTTTGTTGCTCCTCACTCTTACGATTTTCTCTAAACATTCAAGCTAAACTCCAAAGGGAGTTACATAAAAAAATTGGACTCATTCCTAAATATGATTTTTTGTCATTTTCTAAAGTCTGCAGTAGTTCTTCAGGAATGTTTGTGTGTAATCAAATGTTTTCAAGGCTTATATTTCCTCCCAGGCCCTTAAGTACAGGGATAGTTTGAGTATAAACATAGCCCTGGCAATTATGAATTTTTGGGAAACTTACAGATTATATTTAAAATTGTGTTTACTGAATATTACATATTAGTATGGTTTAAATAACAAATCGTTCCAGTTGAAAACACTTCTTGAAACCAGCACAAATTTTGCCAGGGTGCTAAATTTTTTCTAGGCAATTACTTGAGGCAAATTCATCAGAAATAAGAAGTGTGGTTCCTCTGTTTGTGCTAATGAAGCATTTAGCCAGTCACATGTCAGCTTGGACCTTGCTGCTCTGTCCGGAACCTGGTAGGACGTGATTTAGGTCAGGGCTTCTTTGAGTGCAGACTTCTGCCTTCAGGAAGGCTGGGGACTGAAGTTTGCAGGAATGGTAGTTTGAGCTGAAATAGCCAGTCCTGACCACATTTATACATAAAGAGCCCACTGTAGAACACCTCAGAGGTGGCTATTGTTGCTATTTTATAGATACAAATTTGAATAATTTCCCAAGAGTGTACAGGTTTAGTGGTAAAACTGAAGAATAAAAAACCATGGTGCTGTTAGAGCAGATGTCACCTGTCACTGTTGCTAGCAGAACATGTGAAAGCCCGCTTGCTTTTCTGTGCTATGACCCTGCCTAGTCACACAGCTGGTATTACCACCATAATTCTCCTGAGAGAAAGCTGTAACTGCCCTAACAGGCTAGGGTTAGTAATCATGGCCTGTCAGGACACTTAGTAGTGATAATATTGGGCATAACGGATTTTAGCATTCTGCTGTTTCCTCTCCACGGACTCGTTTATGTATATGCCGTTGGTGCTCTGTTTCTTCGTAATCCGGGCTTTCTGCTCAGAACAAGAAAGCTGTGTGGGATTGGAAGAAAGGAAGAGTTTCATCCCCATCAGTCCAGGGGGTGTCCTCAGCAGCTCTGCTCAGCTTCATGGTGCAGTTGCCCCGTGGCCGGCCCTGGTGCCAGCACAGCAGAGCAGTCAGAGCAGGTGCTGTTTAAGCCAGCACTGCCACATGGATGGAGAAGTGAGTTTTCTATCTAAAAGCATAAGGCAAGAAATTCAGAGGAAGGTCATACTGTAAATTAGCATGTGAAGGTTACAGCTAAAGAAGAGAGTTGAAAACGTCAACTTGCAGTTAGATAAAAGGCATCCCTTTGAAGGTGATCACTGCTGACATTGGTATACTTCTTGGATTATTCAGCATATGCAGTTTAGTCAGAAGCTTATGCAATATTTTATGTTGTATATTCATAAAATTGGCTGTGCTCCCTTTTCTGTTTCAGGTTCTGTGGCACCTGGACATTTTTCGCCGCAGTTTCCGGCAGATCACAACGCACAAATGTATGGGTGATTCTTGCATCTTCTGTGCTCTTAAGGTAAAAGTTAGAAATGCATTGAAAACCATTCTTTTAAAATTTGAGCAGAAATATTTATGATATTTAATTAATATTTATAATCAAACTTGCACCTGAAAATATGTGAGAACAAGGTAAATGTGATAGCTAGTGGTCCAGGATCCAGTTCTAAAATGTGTTCAAATGTGTTGGTAAAGTTTCAGTCACAAGGACTCTTCTTAATGGTGTGCAGGTCATTGTGAGTCTCCATTAGTTCAGGCAGTAAAATACAAGTTTGCTTTATTTCTTCTGATGTATCATTTGGTATACAAATATAATACTCTATGCAGTCAGTGTGCTCATCACCATTTACCTTTCCATTCAGAGTTACTTTAAATGTCAGGATAGGGAAGGCCATTTAGCTAAGCCTTTCTTCAAACAGTTCAAAACTGTTGATTATGTAAGACTAAAAGGTTATTTTCTACTGTAAATATTGATGTCTGCATTAAATGGCTCAGCTCTTTGTAGTCTCTGTTTTAAAAAACATCAATTCTGTTTGTAGCTGCAGATTCAATAACTGACTGTCATAGAGGCTGCCTGGACAGTAAGATCTAGATGCTAGCTCTGATTTTGAGTACTGTTATGTACTTGAGTAAATTGTGCAATCCTGTGTCTCTGTTTGTCTCTATCAATTAATTTGTTGCATTCTTGGGTTTTTTTGTGACCCCCCTTTCTAAATTTTGCTAGCTCAAACCCTGGCTTTTTGTGGGAGAAATGTATATGATGCAAACATGATGAAAATACCTAGCTTTAATCTTCCTGAGCAGTGATTTTCCTTTCTGAGCTTGAGACTTAAACATCATCTTTGATCACAAGTGCGTTATGAAATCCAACTAAATATATAAACTAATTGTAGAGAATTTGTGTCATGAATTCTATGTACAGTAATAAAAATGGCAGACACCGTGTCTTAAAAAATGGTAAAATAGAGAGTGCAGGGTTAAATTAAGATCATCTGACGTTCCCAGGCAATATTTATGATACAACAGCTGTCTTGCTGCTGTGAAGTAACGTCACAGGTGCTCTGGTAGAGACAGGCTTGAAATGAATTATGTAGGGAGCTTTTGGGCTGTTGTTGAGGAGTTTTTCCTGGCAAATGAACACTAAAGGGGAGACTATTAAGGCATGAAGTGAGAGAATTTTTCTGGTTTTGAGGGGAAATTTGTCTCATGACATATCTATTGAAATGATGAGACAGGATGATATTTACACCAGTATCATCAGAAGAGGATGTAACAGTGGGTTAGGAGCAAGGTAGTGCATCCAAAGTGAGATACAGCTCTTCAGACACAGAAAAGATGGAATATTAAATATATACCCTTCCTTAAAGGGGAATGACAAGACTTAGTCATGATCTGGTTTGAGTTCATTAAGTTCAGTGGGATAATTTAAAGGTATTTTTTGGATCATGCCCTTGAGTAATGTCAAGTGCTTGTTGGTATTCTTTGTTAGCCAAGATGAGGTCAGAAAGAAAAGGATTTAGGAATTTACCATGAATGTAAGCTTTTGCTCTTCTGGGCTTTAACTGAAAAACATGATCAAGGAAATACCAGGAGATCAGACAGGTTCTGCCATGAATGAAAGTAGACTCTCAACTCCGCACTAGAGTCCAGGTTTTAATATTATGATAATAGTTAAAAGTCTTTCTGTATAGAATACTGAAAAAGAGGGAGAGGGATGTGAAAGAATATTGCAGGAAAAAGGAGAGGATGAACCTTTGTGTTACTGATCTTGAAAGATGAACTGCAGACAAAGATGCATGTGGATTAGCAGTACTGGTGGGAGAGGGAAAGCACTACAGGAAAACTGGAAAATGACAGGATCTCTGAAATATATGTACTAAAAGCAGACATTGGGTCAAATAATGTTCAGTTTTGTTGGTAAAATCCTTGTTTTTGATGTCTTGAATTGTGTAGTGTGCTATTATAAAACTAGGAAATGACAGGTGGTGTGGTGGAATTCACAAATTCTATGCATGCAGCCGTGTGTTTATTTTTTAATAAGTAGCTTTTGAAAAATTTGCTGCTGTTTCTTCACTCTCAGATACCTGCCAAGATTTTATGTGTCTGTGTTTTTGGTTTTGTTTGGCTTTTTTTTACCTGAAGTTCTCAGCAATAATGTTCCTAGGTTGTACTTGTTACAACCCTTAATTTCCAATAAAGCAATAATATTGCACCAAATCCTCTACTACTTTTGCACATTTTGGGAAACTTGTGTCTGGTTGTGTGCAGAATTCCTAGAGCTCACAAAAACTCTAAAGATCACATAAGCAATTGAAGAATTACCCAGACAATTATTTATTAAAGTGGGCAGTAACCAAAACTTAAAAAAGTAAATAGATTCCAACTGGATCCAAATCAAAAAGTTAGCATCTACTCTATGTGCAGTCTGTTCTTCATGGGACACTGCTGTGCATCCTACCAAAGCCTGTTCCAGAAACTCTTTCTCTGGGTAATGTTGTGCCAAGCTTTCACTTTTATTATCTTGTGTAAAATGTTGGTGTGTTCATAAGTATTTGAAAATTCCCCCGTCCCCCTTTTTGTGTTGCTATCAAGTCAAATACCATTATAAAGGTGAGTTATAAGGGCTGTCACTTGACTCTAAGTGAAATTGGGGGTGCAAACCTCCCCTCGACCCCTAAAAAAACCTCTGGGCACCAGAAATGTAAGCTGTCTTGCTTAAAAGCAGCTGAAAAGGTAGGGATATTCACAAGGGACAGCCCCAAACCATGGAGATGGTCACATTCTCTTCACGTTCTCCTTAAGCAGGCAGTAGACGGGGGGGGAAAAGGGCTGTTCAAGGTGTTTACTCGTTCTCTGCTGCCCTCTGGATCAGTGTTTTCAAATTGCTCTATTTTCTTGCTCCTGTAAAAGTCTGTCTGGTACATGTTATGTGTAAACTTCTATAAGACAAGTGGGATTATGTGCTTAATGTACACCTAATACTGCAAGCATCACCAAGAGCATGTTTTGTGTTCCAGGGCAGCAGGGTCATCCCCTCCCTTCTGTGCCCATCTCTTCCCCTGCCCCAGCTCTCCTTTCTGCTCTGGAAGCCTTTAACTATTGTCCTGCCAGAGTAATGCTGGATTAGCCTCCAGGTCTTTGACATCCTCTTTTTCTTGAATCTTGCCTTAGGCTTTGCTAAGATGAGGGAGAAGAAGTGGCTGGATCCAGTGGGAACACCAGAATTTGGAGCTCTATACCATGCGAAAATCTCCTATTAGGGTCTGGGGAGAGGTAATTAGCCTTGCATGCTGTCAGGTGGATCTGCCCAAAACACTTGTCCAGACCAAGCAAGGTGGAGGCAGGTCATGTTTACCCTTCTTCAGAGCATGCTGGCATGTTCAGATTCCAGCCTGGCCTGGGAAAGGGGCAGTACTTGTGGGGAGGAGCCTACGTCATGCTCCCCCACTTCACTTCAGGGTCCTTTCACAGCATACCTGACACCATCTGTGTTGTATAGAGACGCTTCATGCTATTCTCCTGCTCTGAAATGTTGCTCTGAAGGTGACATCCTCTTCCTTTTGGCTCTAGAGGAAGATAGTCTTCTCTAAGCTAAATTTAGCCATGGAATAACACTGAAGAAGTTGTATTTTTTCCACACTTTCTTGGCTTGTTGCAACTGTTTCTAGGAATTTGGATGTCATGCACTGTATTTACTGTAATTGCTCAGTTAGCTCTCTAAATATTACTTGTAATTTCAAATATGGGATCACAGGACAGTGATGTCATACCTGATCAAATCACATTTTATTTTTATACTGCGTTGAAGACTTCCATTTCACAAAGTCTTGAAGTCATTTTAAAACTTGATGTGCTCCCTGACTGTGTTTATGTAGCTAGAAAATGAACCTTGAAATCATTCCAGATATGCATTCCTTGGTTATTTGGAAGTTACCTTGCATCAACAGCTATAAAAAGGGAGAGTTGCAGACTCAGTGCTGGAACCCCAAACACTGCCCCTTAAAATGTGGCATTATTTAAGTATTTTTTTCAATACACAAGCTGTCCTTACCACTATGTGGTTTGCCTGCCATAACACTGAAACAGCTTTTTGATTTATTATTTACGATGAAGTCTACTATGATTTGGTTTATTTTCCTTTTTTTTTTCAGCATGACTTTGCTTTGGTGTTTATCACAGCTGGAAGAGGGTAGGAAGGGGGAAATCCGTCCACTGTACTGAGCATGCCACAGTTTGTTCTCCTTCCAGGGATTGTACTGAGAGCTCCATAGTGCCAGGATACGGGACAGAGTGTTTTTTGTAGGTCACAAAGAAGAATGTTCTGTTGATTGATACATTCTAATAGGGCTGGTCTTTTCTGTTGTTTTGTCATGTGCAACAAAAGCAGGAAGAATGTGAATTTTCTGTGTAGAGATGATGTTGTTTAAGATGAAAATGGAGAACAGTAGGGTTTTACAGCACTTTAAAAAAGTGGAATGACTACAGTTGGTTCTCATAAGCCACTTGCTTGAAATCGAGTGATTTATTATGAAATGTTCATCATGTGGTTGAGACCATAATAAGTTGGTTGCAAAGACTACATCCTCTTTTTTATGCTCTTTTTCTAATGACAGTAGTATTTCAGGTAAAATAGTAGTCAAAACACATAACATAATTACTTTTATTGTTTGAATGTTTTCCATCAGTTGGCACTTGCAGTTAACTGCCTGCCAAATAAACTAGCAGCAAGTACAGTTCCCTGAGTTAATAAACTGGTAATTGAAGCTTCCAAATAACAATTGGCTGCTTTGATCTTGATCAAGCAGTTAATGAATTGTTACCTAGTAGATGTGCACATTCTATGATTTGAATTTCTTTTCCTGCCGCCTTCCTAAACAAGACTTGTGGAAAGTATTATTTTTACTTGATTTTGGTAGTAGCCAGAAGTGCCTGACTTGATAGTCTCTACTGGGGACCTGATCTTAATGTTCAGGATACAGTGTGAGTACAAATGGAAGATACATAAAAAGAAGGGAATGAATGGAAATCTAGGTTGATTGTCACCAGACTTAGAAGTTTGAAAAGAGATCAAAAGACACAAAACCAAATAGACATAGAATTTGTTGCAACCTTGAAGGCAAATACAACACGAGGAAATGTGGGGAAGAAATTGAGCTAGTGAAAATACTGTTGGTATGGGAGTGTTGTGTTTGGATAGGAGAAAAATGATTTTTAGCAGCCATTTGAAACAGGTTATTGTACTGAGTATGAGGCTTCAGTGGGAGAGTGTGATGTTCTGAATGAGAGATTAGGTACTACAGGCAAGAAAAAAAGGTGCACTGAGCAGGGTGAGAAAGGCATGCTACTGAAATGGAGAGAAAGCTTAAAAAATTATGCAAACAAAAATCCCATCACCAAAACCCAGAAACAATTGATTAGTGTAGGGAATACTAAGGTGAGGGGAACATGTTTTGTTCTTTGAAATACCATACCACTAGAGCTGCAGTGATACACCTATACAGAAGAAGCTTCTATATAATTCTGGAAGGGTTAGTTCCCAGAAAGCTGCCAAGGACACAACTCAAAATTACAGTGCATAAACACTGTTCTGATTCAGTAGCTGTTCCCTGTTGTCTTCACCCATCAATTTATCCTTATGTCAGCCTACTTTTGCATGCTTGATTAGAAAGTCACATGTGAATGTGTATCAAGTTTGGTTTGTTTCATCACTCTGGTTAGTTACACACTGCAGATGTCAGTTTACCCCAAATAAATGGAACACTTCTTTCCTACGGAGGAAGTTGATTCCAAACATTATTAGGGATAATTGGGAGCAGATCTTGTAGGTGATAGGAGGGGGTTTGCAGTTATTGCAACTTTCAGATCTTTAAAAGAACTCCCAAGAATGCCTGTCAAGCCCATGGATTACCTAAAAGAGTACTTTTTATCTTTAATCAATAAACCAGGTGAAAAAAACTTGGTTTATGATCATGCATGTGAATTTTAGTGTTCTGAAATATCTTCAAGGTTTCTTGAAGAGCTGTATGATAAATATACCTTTTCTCAAAACTTAAGTTGTTTTCCTTTATTTGATCCTTGATCAATGTACATCTAGGAAGTTCATACTGATCCCCACTCCCACAGTTCCCAAAGTGGAGGACATTATTTTGGAAGCCCACCGACTGCAAGGCTTTGTTCTGATGTGTAACAAAGGCCCAGCTGTGTAGTAGTACAAAGGACATGAAGCCTTCAGTTTAAAAACTATGAAAAAGCCTTCTGAATAGTAAAAAAATGGAGTGAGGCCCTACAATTGATAGTCTAAGATGGTTAAGGAAGTTCCAGGTTTGGACCCATCTGAGAGCAAGCTGGTGAAAGATAACAATGTAGTTGGGAGTTGATGTTAGTGTTAGGGGAAGGACTATATGCAACTAGATGGACTTAGCTAATTTATTGGTCTTAAAGAGCACAGGCACTTCCTAATTTTATTCTCTGCTAGCATTTCCAGACTTAAGAATAGCTGTAGGGAAGGGGATGTGAAGGGAGATGGGCTTCTTTTACATATAGACCTCTCATAGGAATGCAGTATAACCAGAACACAGACTTACTATCTGAAAAATCCCTTGCTCACACTGTTCTGTCTTAGCTTGTAGACTGACCAACATGCCAAAAACCATTTCCTCAGTGTAGAAGTCAAAGTACTGCTATTAATACAGTATTAATAATTCTTAGATTTTATGTTAAGCTAATTATTTTTTGTATCGCCTCCTTGATTTTAGTTACTGAAAACAGGTAAAATAGAAGAAACTTTGCATTTTCATGGGGCTTTTAGCAGTGTTCATTCTTACTGTTGCCACTTCTCATTTGTGTTGGAATGTAGTCATTGAAAGAGATCATCAGTGCCATGAGTACACTGATGGGATTTCCATCATCTTCAGTTTCAGAAGAAGTTGAAGAAGTTTTTGGAGGAGAATGAAGTTTGAATGTTTCATTTATGAAGTTCTCATGTTCCATAGTCCTTTGGAAGAAAGGTGCCGTGAGAACTCCTGGGGAAGAATGAGTGCTTTCCTGGTCTGCACCCAGCTGGCTTCCATACCTGTAGAGGGAACCAATGTTTGAGCACTTAACACAGTATTGCTCACAGGCAAGACCTTAAATTAAGGAGGGAGATCTGACTTAGATAATCTGAAGTGATGAAATTGCAGGAAATGCCACACCTGTCCGTCTAAGGTTGAGAGACAAGATAGACTTGTTCTGAAGGGGAGCAAAGAACCTATCTTGAAAAGAAAGGGGAATTAACCCCAACAAACCCCATCTCCCTCCCCAAAATCCCAGTCCAACCCCGGTGACTGAAACCTAAGAAAAACCAAACTCCCCTGTGTTCAGAGTACTTTTGACTCCATTTGAGGTGCTTTTGGGACTTCCTACAAGCACTAGGTTCCAACGTGCTCTAAACTGGATTGTTCAATACCATAATAAGATTTGATCTTTATTTAATTAAATTGCACAATTACTCACTGGTTTTAAGTTTTTGTTCCTCTTTTGTAATCTGAATAGGACTATATACCATTGTGTGCTATGTCATTACAAATTTGAGGAAGCATTCTTCCATGTAATATTGGGATCTGTTACATCCTGATTTTTGCATTCTTCACAGAATTGACATTGCTTAATTATTTTTTGTTCCATGGTAAGTATACTGTTTCTTTAAAGATGGAAGTTTAAAAGAAGAGTTCCAGCTTCCTTGTTTGCTTCTCCTTTTACCTAGTTTAGAGCCTGCATTGTTTCTCACCCCTCAGGAGTGCAAAGCCATTTCAGGGCTCTCATTGAAGCAAACCAGATCCTGCCCATCAGCTCACGGCAGTGAGGTTGTTGACCAGTTGCTAGACAAGTCTCAGATCTATGAAGTGAGATTGAATAAATAGAATAAACACATTTCTGAAGCACAGTTGTGAATATTTTGGAGTGCTCTTAAATGATTTAATGCAAAATGTGAAGCAGGGTGGAGTTGTGTTTCACTGCCTTTTTTTTTTTTTAAGGGTCACTGAAATGAGAAAATTCACTAATGAAACATGAAACTTGCTCAGTTATCAGAGTGACAGAAATAGCAATCAAGTTTAAGTGCAGAGACTTTGTTGTTGTTTCTGTTTTATGTATGTATATATAGAAGATAACTGAGGGGGGTATTGTCTGTAGTTCCTGAAGTATAATACTGCCTCATGGCTTTCTTTTCATTACCCTTTTCTCATGATTCTGTGATACTCTAATAAAGGCAATAATAGAAGAGCTGTGAGCTTCAACACAATGGGCTATTTTCCATCAATGAGCACCTTGAGGACCACCAAAATAAAAGTTGCAGTAAAGAGATATAGGCATATTACATCTATTTTAGATTATGTCAGCACTATAAATTGTACCATTCCTGTGGGCAGAAATGGCAGGGGCGTGGAGGGTGGTTCACTGCCTGTGCAGTGACAGCTGTGCTTGGCACTTTTTCCAGCTTCCTCAAAACAGACAAGATTATACCATTTGGCAAACCTCCCAGCTTACCTTCCCATTTCCTGATGAGAAACAAGTAAAAATAGTTAAAGGAGAGAAAGATTTAGATGACTTCCAATTACTGTAGATCCTAAGTATGTTGGGGAGAAGGTTTCTGTAATTAAAGGAAGAAGTGCTACATGAATTGTGAATCACTGCAGATTAATATAGATTTGAAAGAATATCAAGCAGGCAAAACAGTTTGATTTTTTTTTCCTTATCTTACTAAGTTTAGAATGCAGAAAAGCAGACTGGTGATCCCTTTTTCCTCTCTTGCAGTATGAATTGAGCTTTTCCACAGTCTTTAGAGAAATCATGAGGACAGTTTTATAGGAAAGGACAGGCAGAATTTTGAGATTGACACTGATGAAGATGGTTGCTTGTCATATGAAATGAGGTAGAAAGTAGAGCACAGTGGTGATGGAGAATTGTCTTGTACTAAAATAAGGACTAGAAGTTTTTTACTTAGACTGAGCATCTTGCATACAGAATTATTTTCCTGTTTTTGTAGGAAGGGCACAGTGAAAGTTAACTGTTCAGATGATGTTTTGGGTATTTCACACACATGTGCACGCAAGCACACAAAATAAATGTGGGTGTTTAATCAGTTGGGAATATGTACAGAACTTCCATGCATATAACTTACATTTCACAAAATAATGTGTCTTGTTAGAACTTCTCCTCCTTGCAAATAGTTGTTACCCAGGTGATGTGTGAGTTACAGTTATGAAAATGCAGGTTTATGGCAGCAAATGAACAGCTGGCTGTACATGGGAACTGCTATTCCTATTCACATCGTGCCTTTTCCCACCTGCATACTGATACAAAAATCATCTAATTCTTACCCACTTGGACTTAAAAATGGCAAATTTCTTAAAGTGTGCAAGTATCAAGTTGTGGCTGTTTAAGGGCTAGAGATGTTTGGAACCAGAGTTGCTTAAAAGAGGGAACAAGGTGGTATGGGTAAACTGGAGGTGAGAAAGTTAAATGGAGAGGGAGAGATGGAAATAAAAAGCAGTGTTTTGGTGTTCATTGCTTCAGGAATCAGATTTGGAGAAAGACAAACAGATCCAGGAGGGATTGACACTGAGGGAATTTTTATCCTAAATTCCTAACCCTCCCTTGTATCTGTGAAAGAAAAGGAAGAAATACACAAAGGTGCGTATTATTTCAAAGGAGGAACTCCTGGGATTTGTTCTTGTAGTCTGTGTACTGTACAAGTATCTGTGTGTTGCAGGATTCAAACAACTTAAATGTTTGCTGTTTGTTTTCAGATAAATTGAGTCATATTTTGAAAAAGACAGTAACTTAACTATCTTTCTGGTTTTTTGCTAGGGTATATTCAACCAGTTTCAATGTAGCAGTGAGAAGGTACTGCCTTCTGATGCCCTGCGCACTGCTCTTGCAAAGACATTTCAGGATGAGCAACGCTTCCAGCTGGGCATCATGGATGATGCTGCTGAATGTTTTGTGAGTATAACTGAAAGGTGGTTTGACAGGCAGAGATGTGGCCCACCACTACCCAATCTTCCCGATTTTTTTTCCCTTAATTTTTTTCCCCACTATTTCTTCTTTCCCCAAATTGCAACAGACTTAGCATGTCTGGCCTGGAAAAGTGCACAGAGGGATCCCCAGACTAATGATTTGGAAATGGTAATAGCATTGGTAATCGTTTTTACAGTTTCTTTTGCATGTGAACTGCTTGCCCTCTACAGTGTGCTTTAGATGTGAATTATGAAAAAATTGCACTAAAAGAATGATCCAAGATTCTAGTTTTAAGGATCTCCTCAAAAGGGTGAAAGGACATTTTGTTTGCCAGTTTTTCTGAAATTGCATTTCCGCAGGAAAATTTTTCAAGGGAAGTTGTACAATGTTAGAGCTGTTTTGCCAAGTAATTAATCTTGACCTGTTTATTGCAGGCCTATAAACCACCCAGGCAGCTAGTAGTGTTAGTGAAAAGTGTTCTGCTGGAAGAGTTGTCAAGAGATTCTGGCATCCACAGGTTAATGTTGGCAACAGTGGGAGGAGAGAAGGTCTTGGGAGAAGGATTCCTGGATACTTTAAAAGAGATGCAGTTGTATGAATTAATATCTAGGAAATGTTCAGTCCTTTTGTTTCATACAGAATTTAGTCTGCCTCTTCATTTATTAGTTTTCCCCCTTTTTGATAGAATATAGTTGATGTGGCAAATTTCAAAGCTCTCATGGAATGTAGAAGTTGATTTATTTTGTGTTGATGAGAAGTTAGTGTCAATCCAGTGACTTTTAAAACTGCATAGGTACTGTGTTACATTTGGTCATATCCATGCATGCTTGAGAACTGGACAGAAAAATCAGCAGCAGAGTCTTCAGCAGTGCTATTAAATAAAATAAATGGTTACCTGATCCAGCATTTCAAATCAGAAGTGGAGGGCATTTCCTTTTTTTATCCAAGAAATACCAACTTCTTTGTTTCTGAAGTAACTTTCATGAATTCGCAGGAGCCTTCTGTCTTTAACATTATTGCATCTGGCATGCTTTTGTGATTTGTATCTCAGTTTTTGTCTGCAGTTGAAATTATCTAATGCATTTTTTCCTTTTTTCCTTTGGCTAGGAAAACCTGTTAATGCGAATTCACTTCCACATTGCAGATGAGACAAAGGAAGACATTTGCACTGCACCACATTGTGTTTCCCACCAGAAGTTTGCAATGACTTTATTTGAACAGGTGAGGTAAAGATATGTGCTTGATGCCAAGGGCCAGTTCTCAAGTTTTATGTTTTCACCTAAAACATGCATTGCCACAGTAAAGAAACGTACAGGCAGAAGTGTTGCAGTGGAAATACCTGGTAATCTTGTCAATGTATTATGTTTTCTTTTCTTTAGTGTGTTTGTACCAGTTGTGGTGCCACCTCTGACCCATTACCATTCATCCAGATGGTACATTATATTTCCACAACTTCACTCTGGTGAGTTGAGTTTTTCACAGGTATCCCCCCCCACTCTACCCTCCGCTCCCCCCCCACTTTTTTCTTTCTTTTTTTTCTCCTCCCACCCTGGTACTGCAGTTGGATCTTTATGATCTTCATAGATTAAATGCCTAGAACATGATTTGTTCAAAGTTGGCAGAGCTTTGATAACTCTGATAAAGAACATGAGGATTTAGTGAAGCAGAAGATGGTAGTTTAGGCATGGATCAGTGTGTCTGCTTGTTAATGATTCTGAATCTTGACAACTGTAGTAGCGAGGACTCATGTACATTTTGAAATACTTTAATGTCTGAGCAGGTGATTTAAGAAGACAGATAAGTAAAACAACAAAAAAATTACATTCAAAAGAACCTTTGGACATCTACTCCAACCTCCTGTTTAAAGCAGGACAAACTTCAAAGCTAAATCAGGCTGCTTGGGGTTGTGCGTAGCTGAGTTTTGAAAGTGCCTAAAGGACAAAAATTCCATGACTTCTCTGGGCTGCCTGTTCCAGTTCTGAACTGAAAGGTTTTTTCCCTCCTTCATGGTGACCAGGACAGTTCCTCAGTAACTAGGGGAAGTTGCAGAAAGGGAAGTTCTCACTGGAGACATGGTTTGCCCTTGGTAAATCTGTGCTGACTGCCCTGAGTCACCTTATCCTTCACATGCATGGGGTTGATTTCCAAGGGGATTGATTTAGTCTGTCATGGCCCCAGGTGGTGGAGTGGGACTGACCAGCCTGTAGTTCTCAAATCCTCTTTACTTGGACGAATATATAGCTCCTGTTTAATCTAGTTATGGGGGAACTTCCCTGGTCACTGTGACCTTTCTTTAAAGGTGCTGCACAGAGCATGAGCATGAAGTCTGTAGCAGGTTGTTTGAATTAATGCTGGAGAAGTCTTCTTTGAGGATATGGCTGCTTGGTTAGAAGGCTTTTAAATCTGATTAAGGCGGGAATCTGTTACTTGTTTCTGTCTTGAAATCTTTATTGGGATTAGAACTTTTCTTAGTTTTATGTCTGGCATGTGAGATACGTAGTTACAGTGATATCTATAGTTACAGAAAAAATTGTCATGAAGACTGCTAGTTGCTCTTCACATACAGATCTCCTAAAAGGTACCACTTAACCTGTGTAGCAAGAGTACTGTAAAGCATCCCCCTTGTGGCTGATGCCTGCTGTTCCATCAAGCTGCAGATTTTCATTAGGTTCCAGCAGGCACTGTATATCAGAATATTATTTATTAGATAAAGGACAAAATAGTTATGTAAATGGTGTTCAGTATTTTTTAGGAAATATCACAATAAATCTTAAGTCATGCATTATTTTAGAAATACCAATACATACTAATATGTTTATTCATCTCTGAAACCATTTTAAGCTGGAACATGCTTTGAGCACTAATACTCTTGTGTACATATCTTTCTTTGAATTTGGACAGTGAAATAAATTGGGTACTGTGCTATTTTTTGTTAGTAATTTTATTCAGAATGTGCCTTTCTCTGCTACTTTACTATAATTGTGCTTATTGAAGGAGGCACATTTTGAAGCAAATATTTCATTTTGAAACCAAGTATTTATCAATTGCTTAAATTTTCTTTTAAGATACAAAATTTAAACCAAGCAATCTATTTCTGTTTTCAGTTCTACTTGTTTTCTTTATGCAGTATTTCTGTGGAAGATGTGGTAATTCACAATTAACTATGTGGGTTTCTACAATGTTAAATATAAAAAGTGTTCTGTATTTTAAGTTTCTTAATTTAATAAAAAATTTAGGTGAAATGTATACTAGATTAGTGTGGGTTTGTGGTTTTATTATTAAACTTTTGTTTTCCATGCTTTGTCTATACTGAAGCAATCAAGCTATTTGTATGCTGGAGAGGCGGGAGAAGCCAACTCCAGATATGTTTGGAGAGCTGCTGCAGAATGCCAGTACCATGGGGGACCTGAGAAACTGTCCAGTGAGTAGTCTTGGTTCTCTTTGGGTGTGAATTCAGTGTCTCACAGGTACTTAGTGAAGGAAGGGAAAATTTAGTGATGATGGGTGCTGCTTTGACTAGCAACAAGCATTAAAACAAGAATAGATGCTTATTTTTTATGTATAGCATAAGTGCTAGATTTCTAAAATAAGAGTTCAGTATCTTGTTCTGCCTTTTAATAAATATGCAAAAAGAGTTATCATCAAACTTTTTTTACATATTGATAAATAGGTAGGGCAGGAAACAGCTGCAGAGTTGCTGCTTCATATAATGCTACTGTTAGGTGCATTACCTTTAACATGAGGCCTTGTGTACCTGGTCCCTGGGGCCAGTGTAAGTATTTCCATTTTATACCTGGCTCCTCTCCCAGTTTATAACTCTGAAACCTTCAGTAAAAGTCTCCATTGAAATATATACTTTTTAATATTGGCAAGTAGTGGCGTATTTATCTAAGTAAAAGAAATTAAGATATTTTACTGTCGTTTAAAAGGTGCATATGAGTCCATCTATTTAATAACCAAAGAATGAGAAATTTAATAGAAAGACATTCTTGGTGAGGGCAAACTGCTCTTTGACTGTGAAATAATCAGTTGAATAAAATTGCATACCAGCATTTGCTGCTCCTTTCTTTTTATACTCAAAACCAATTTCTATTGAGGTTTAGCTAAGTGTGGCCTCAAAGTTACGGTAAGGAGGCTTTTTATCAGGATGCCGTGTTCCTGCTGTCATGCTGAAAATGCTGAAGCAAAGAAGACAATTTGAGAGTAAGATAGGTTGGGAGGTAATAAACAGAATTGCTTGTACTTTAAAAGAACCTTTCAAAATACATGTGAAAAAAGTCATCCTAATGTTAAGACCTCATATCTACATTTAAACATCAGAGTCCTCTGCAGTTTCTTTTTTTTTTTTTCAATTTTTCATTTTTGTCTCTTAATGATGTTTGGGACTGAAATTCTGATGAAATTTTCTAGATTGCTGTGTGTAAGAGGCGCTTTGTGATATCTTCCCTGGTTTTAGTGTCAGAAATTATTATATCCAGTTGTGAAACTGGACTCTGTAGACAAGAGAAATGATTCTCAGTACGAAAATGTTTTTTTCTTACAATTTTCTAGGGGTACCATTGTGATGTGCCGCAGGGAAAAAAGGAATGTTGTGAATGGACTTCATCATAGCTTTTGTCATGTTCCCCCCCCCCCCCCACTCCATTGCATCATTGACACCCCCCTCCCCTGCAAAGTGCACTGGTACTTATTTAAAAAGTAAAAAATGGGAAGAAAAATCAAAACAGGAAATAAGAATTGTAGAACTCCTTTGAGTTATTAAAACAACTCTTAATCTCATATTTTAGTTACTGTTCTCATATTTATACAAATACAGACTTAGCTATACTGTCTAAGATGGGATATTTGAGGTACCCTATAGAAACACTCAAATTTAACAGCAAAGCAGAAAATTTTTCCTGACATTGTCATATAAAGCATCAGTCTGTGTACATACAATTTTTAATCTGAGATTCTGATCAAAAGTGACCTTTCTGTCCAATTCCTAAGAATGTTACTAGGATCTTCCATGTATGTTTGCTTATCTTTTTCTAAATAAGCTTGATTTTGTGCTCTTATGTTTTAATCATTATCAATAGCAGGAGGAAGGATTGGCAGTGTTCACTTCAAAGCTTGAGAATGCAGGATGGTCTTGATAGCACATCTCATCTATGACATGAGAAGCTCCTACCTTGGCACTGAGCATATCTGCTGTGTTTCACCACCTCCTCTTTGGAAGCTGTAATTCTGAGACTTATACTTGCTAGTGCCTTGCCCTAACATTATAATAAGTGAAGAATTAAATTCAGTGTCTTGTTTTATCTATATGCTCAGAGTAACTGTGGGGAAAAGATCCGTATTCGTCGTGTGCTGATGAACTCGCCACAGATCATCACCATTGGCTTGGTTTGGGACTCAGACCATTCTGATCTGGCTGAGGATGTGATTCACAGTCTGGGAACTTGCCTTAAACTGGGAGATGTGAGTTTTTTTTTTATTTTGGCACTACTTACAAAGGCTGTCTTTTTCGTGGTAGTCTACAGTAGCAAATGGAGAAAAATATAAAGTCACCAGCTTCACCTTTTTGGTGTCCATAAAAAGAGGAATAGAGGGCAGAACCAAGGATCTGACCTGTCTCTGAAAGCCTTAGAAAAACCTGTGAATTCTATATTCTTGAGTTTCTGAAATGTCTGAAACTGCAAAAATACTTTCAAGTGAAAGGAAATTCTGGATCAGGGTTGTGCTATTTCTATAAAAATACATATGTGCTCTTTTATTTTAAAGAAAGTTTTTTCTATTTCTTTTGAAGACAAAATGTGGTTTAGTGGTCTTTGGGTTTTTTGTTGGTTTTTTTTTTTACCTTTAGCTCCTCTTTTTGGTGAAATGTGTGGTCATTACACTGAAGAGTTATTTGTGACTGAACAGTCTCTAAGAGATGGTGACTGGCACTGTGTGATTGAATGACAGACTGAATTAAATAGGATTCCCTGGAGGATTCACTTATTCTGCATTAACTGAGGCATTAGAGCTGAATTATTGGTGTACCAAACTGTAGCTCTGTCTTATTGTAGCATTGAGATACTACATAAAATAGTTAATATATAAATACACATGATGTTTAAAGAAAAAAAGCATTTTCCAGTGCACAATGTACCAGAATCAGTGTGAGCTGATGGAAATGTGGTTATAAAACAGTGTGGTCTTTGTGTAGTAAAGCAGTAATGCACTAAAACATGAGACCTGTGCAATTCAAATTAACAAAATTCAATTAATAGAAAAGATTTTTTTTCCTGTGTGCTGAATTCTTTTGATCTGCTGATGTCTTCAGTTGATCTTTTATGTGTTAACATCATAAATTGGTCCATCTGTATTCTGGATAGCCCTTGCTCAAGTCAGAATAAATGCCAGCTGTTTACTGTCCAAACCACCTTGTTTCTGCAAAAAGGAATGAATGTTTTAAACAGTATTTGGTATAATCAGCAAGCATGACACAGAATACAACTTTTCAGAATAGAACCACATTCAAATTATGTAACAGGTATTTTAACATTGTTGTAAATGTCTTCCTTCAAGTGTACACATACTCCAAGTCTAACTCAATTTATGAGCATCTCATGAGTTGGTCAGAGTCCATTTCTGGTCTGTGTCTCTGAGTGTGCTTAAACACTGCATGATTACTTATTGCCTTGTTTTCTCTATCTTTTGAAATAAAAGCCTGACACCTCTCTATAGTACTTTGAGGTCTTTGAATATAAAGCAGTATGTAAAATTCTGAGCACTTTATTAATTTCTCCTTCTCTTTTTCTTACCTCCCTTCTTGAAGCTCTTCTTCAGAGTAACTGATGACAGAGCAAAACACTCGGAGCTGTATTTGGTGGGAATGATCTGTTACTATGGAAAACACTATTCAACCTTCTTCTTCCAGACTAAAATCCGCAAATGGATGTACTTTGATGATGCTCATGTCAAAGAGGTGAGAAAAAATGTTTAGGAAAACACTCTTTGGGAAATTTGTTAGCTGCTTGTGTGTAAATCCATTCTATTTTCTACAGATTTTGAGAGGGTTTTTTGCTGGTTTTCCACTCACAAATTTGTTCCTCCTTTTTTCTCAGCAAAGTGAAATATTTTTTAAAAAAGCATACCAGAAATCTCAGAAGCCCTATTCTTAGTTCTGTTCTGTTGGCTCCCAGTCTTGTTTTTATGCTGTTGTTTGAAAATGTACAGTTGCTTGTGCATACAGCTAACACCCATCTCTTTCCCTTGCTGACAAGCAGTATAGCTATTTAGTGCCTGTTGTTGAATTCTGCTTGAGTGTCTACATGCCAGTCTTCTCTAGTGCTTGCTGCCAACAACAAATTTTCCGCTCTTCTGTTAGTGCTTTTTTTTAGCCAAGCATGAGGTCCTTGACATTAAAGCCACCAGTGCTGGGATCTTGGCAGGGCATTATAAGCCATTAGATTGTTTGGCATTATTGATGCCACTCTCCTTTTTTCCTTCTAGTCATGGAATCACAAAGGTGAGAGAGGAAAATTTTCTCCTGTAGTCATGCTAAACACAGTCTCAATGAGTGAAAACCTCTTAATGCATATATTTAGATGTGCTTCTTAGCAGAAAAATTTGCAAGGATAGGTACTGCAGTGCTTTAGTAGAATACTCACATAGGGAGCAAATTTGTTGGAGTAAATGTTCAGTCTGTCAGGTGAAACCTGTGAGATTAGTATTACTATGTGAATTACTTGCCTGGCCTATCAGTGCTTGCAGAGATTCTGTCACAGCAGAAAGATTTGCATACCTGAAGTATTTAGCTTTGACTTGAATTTACTGTATTGGTATCTTTTATTGTTCATTTTGTTCATTAAAAATTCTTCTGCTTTTTGGTTGATGCAAAGTTAGAACATCCCAGAGGATGATAAGTTTTTTATGGAAAAAAATCTGAAAGGGAATGACTATTTTTGTAGTTGTATTTTTAGCTAATTGTAATCAATTTAGCCATAGGATGATGAATACCTGGATTTTAATTAGGTTGGCTCAGGAGCTTTCTTGCTGAGTCCAGGTCAATGCCGGCTATAAAAGAGTTAAAGTATGTCAGTAGAAAATCAAACTCTGAAATAATTGTGATGGGGGAAAAGAGAACTTATTAGAGAAATGATGACAGAAAACCTTACTTTTCTTTAATTTTTTTTTCTTTTTTTTTTTCCTCTTGTCAATTCAGATTGGTCCAAAATGGAAAGATGTTGTGACAAAGTGCATTAAGGGTCACTATCAGCCTTTGCTGCTGCTCTATGCAGATCCAAGAGGAACTCCAGTGTCAACGCAAGACTTGCCCCCTCAGGTGGATTTACAGCAATATAGCAGGACTTGCTATGACAGTGAGGACTCAGGTAAGCAGTGTGGGCTCTGGGCCTTGTACCTTCACCCTGAAATGTGGCATGTGAAATGTTTTCCTTCTTTGGAGTGTATTATTGTCAGCAGGGGTCCTTGTTGCTTGTTAAAGCTGATCAAGAATTCAAGAGGATTTCCAGTGTTTTATCTGTGAACCTCTCTCTTGGTCTAAGACTGTTGATTGTTTGGATAGCAATTTTTACCAAAAAAGTTTGGAGAAAGAAATTGGGGGATGGGGGAAGTGAAGGACCTGGTATGATTTGGATGTAGAGAGGAACACTAACTGATGACTTCAATAACTGCAGTTTCTGACTTCTAAAGATCTGAACTGTCCTTAAATAGGACATTTACTGCAGGGCTTGTTCTCACCAAAAATACAAAGTGCCTTCAAGGTCAGCAGTTAAACATAAGAATGACTTCCTTCTTTATTGTATTTTTTTCTTCTTTAATGTCTCTACGGAGAAATGAGTATGAAACTAATATCCTATGTATTAAGGAGTGTATATATCGCATATGTAAAATTACCAATAGTCTTCAAACTGTTTAGATTTTACTTTTAATTACTTTTTTTAAATTTTATTCACTGAAAAGTGGAGGGAGGAGATTGCCCTTTTCACCTCCACTAATGAGTTCAAGTATTACTGTATTGAAACTGAATCATGATGCTTCATACTTTTCAGTAGGGATCAATGCTGGCTTCTTGAGAAGGAGCAGGTTACTTTGCTTTAGATAAAAGTATTTCAGTACAAAGTTTATACCAGATAGCTTTTGAGCTGTAGTAGATGAAACCTGTGAGTTATTATAACATGATGTTCTTGTTACACATATTAATATTTTGTACTTGCGTAATTTTTTTTTTGCTTTCTCCAAAGCAGTGTTTTATATTGTAGTTGCACTCAACATTTTCAACGGTGTTGAAAATGAACAATAATTTCAGTATGGTAGTAATGTGTACTTTGCAGTCCAGTGGATGTAGTTTAATTTTGCATATTAAAAAGATTTGATAAACTTGTACTTATAAAAGAGGAAGAAAGAAACGGGGTTTTAGAAGGAATGACACTGTGTCCCTGCTTCCAAAGGAGCAAACTTTTCCCATAATCTCTGGTGTTCTTGAATCTGAGTTGGTATCTTGGTATTCTGTTTTTCTGTTAACTTCTGTATAGTTGCCCCTGCTCTCTTTTCTTAGTCTTTCTTGACTTTTATAATAGCAGAAAAAGATTGAAATTTGACATTGCTTCCTTGACCTTACTTTTTTCTCCAGGGAGGGAACCTTCCATCTCCAGTGATACCCGGACAGATTCCTCTACAGACAGCTATCCTTACAAACAGGCACACCACGAGTCTGTGGTCAGTCACTTCTCCTCTGACTCCCAGGGGACAGTCATCTACAATGTGGAGAATGATGCCGCTTCACAAAGCAGCAGGGACACAGGTAGCAGATACTATTACATCTGTGTGTGATCATTGTCACTAGATAAGATGACTTCAGTGGATTCTAGTTGAAAATATCTCTATATATACACACAACCTGTAATAGAATAGCAAACAGTGTTTAATATCCTGAGTTTTTGATTTGTAATGAACAGTTGGCATTCACCAAAAAAACCCCGTAATTTAAAAGTCTTGTTGGCTTCTATAGACCTGTGTCTAGCCAGACAAGCATTTAGAGATTTCTTTTTCTGTTATCCACAATACTGCCTGCTCTGTTATATAATTCTGTGAGTTGGAGTCTGCATGGCCCTTTTTGTAGGATTTGGTAATTGTTGTGTGAGCTACTTACTCGTGTCTGGGCAGTTACTTCGTTTCAGGAGTTGCAGCTGTCTGGAAAAGGTGCTTTCATCACCAGAGTCCCTCATACTTGGGAGCTAAAGACTTTGTGTAGTGAGTGCTGGTAGTATTTACTGCACCAGTGAGGAGCATAAGATAATTTCCTGCCTGTTCCATGGAAGCAAGTTAAGCTGGAATATCCAGTGAGAAGACAGTCTGTATATATGTTCCTTTGGGCAGCTGAACAGTCTGCCTCGCACTCCCTAGTTGAAAAGAGGTTAACTGGAAGTCTAAAGACTTGATCTCCTCAATTATTGATGGCCAGTGTCCACAGTCAGCCTGTTTCTGCATGCAGTAATTTCTAACATCAGTTCTAAAAAAGTAGTGCATAAGTTAAGGTCAGACTTCAGTAGCATCAGAAGTAGGATCTGCTATTTCTGTTTGAAAAGTTACTTTAATGTGCTGTAAATAGATTTTCTAAGAAGACCTAAGAGTAGAATCAGCAGTTGTTAGGTTGCACCAGAGTTTCAAAGCTGTCAGACTGCTTTGTCCTTTTTTGGTAAAGTTATTCCTCTTTTGTATCGTAATTGGTTCATTTGTAAAATCTATGGTACATCAAAATCTGAAAAAAATGTTTCAAGTTCATTTTATTTAGTATTCTTTCATTCTTCATCAGAGGCCCGAGTAACTGTAATACACAGGTTAAGATAGCCCAACAATCCTTCCAGTGTTTTAGCAAATACTTAATGCTGTAGGGACCAGTCATAGCCTTAGGTAGGGTGTGAGAAAGAAAAGAAAGTTGGAGCAGAAATTGAGTGATGTGGAAACAAAATGTATGTTTGTCTTTGGTGTACAAAGAAGACAACATTGAAAGAGATTGTGGTATACTTCTTAAATAGTCTGCAAAAATGGCACAGAGTTTATTGGATTAGGTTCCTGCCTGCAAAACTTGCCATGCAGAAGTTGGCAGAAAAGGAGAGTAAGGGGGATGGTCGCAAACATGTAAGCATGAAGTTCAGCATGTAACCTTTTGTTTGTCATTTTTAGTGACTTTGTCCTTTTCTTTTTCTTTCTTCTCCTATTGATTCTATCCTGTGTAATTCCCTTCAGCTTAGCCCAGTTCTCCACCTAAATTCAGTTGTCCTTATCTTCCCTGATTCAGCCTTAGCCATAGTCAGTCCAATCCCCTTAGCTAACCGCTTGTCTGGGCATTTCCCCTCTTTTTTTACCTACCCACTACCTTTCCAAAAAAAGTCAGTCTGCCAACTAATACAACTGCTCTGTCATCAAATGGCGATCCGTGGGGCTATAAAGAGGCCATCCACACTGACCTGTCAACTGAATCATTCTGGGCAAGAGCAGGATTCTTCATTTAATGGCCATTTACCCACTACTCCAGCCCAGAAAGTTATGGACCCTATCCCACATCATCCTCCAGGGAAGCTCCACCATTGGGTTGCATGACCTCAGGCTCCTGGGTACTTCAGAATGGGGGCAGAAGAGTGGGGCACAAGCCCTCTCTTTGTTCCTACCCACCTGTGCTGCTGAGAAAAATGTGCGTATTCTGGCTGCCCTATTCGTGCAACTGAGATCTCAGGGGGAGGGAGTAGAGGGTGTTCTGTCTTAACCCATTTGATTTAATTTCCTTCTCTGACATGCTCTTAGACACACATGCAACTCCTACAAAACCAAACTTTTCCTTGGAATATTGCTGTTTGCTTGTGAAGCCATCCTAAGTCTAGAGGATGAGGTGTTTAAGTGATACATCCATCAAGACACAACTTTTAAGCATTGTTAGGCACTCAAAAGTCTTGGATTGTTGTTCTAGTGAATTTTAAAAAGTGAGTGTTAAGTGCTAGCTTATATTCTTGGGACTTTAATTCCTATATTCATGCATTATGTTGGATATAGTCTTTGTTTCAGAGTGTCCCAATAAAGACAACAAAGCCTGTGTCCTAAGGACTTCTGATTCTTGACATCTCCTCCATGGCAATTAAACGTCTGATGACAATGGGACAATATTTGCAGTCTTTGAAAGGAAAAGAAAATATTAATGCAAAGCTAGCAGCCTTCATTCTAAAAGACTGAGCTGGGCTTTATTCAATGCAAACCCTCAGCTACTGCTAATAGCACTAAATACTGTCAAATAGTTTCTCTCATGGTAGTTAAGGATGCTTACCAAACAATCTTTATCAGATTGGAATGTTTAACTAGAGAAGTTGTGCATGCTGAAGGGAAACATCACTCTCTTCTGTCTTGGGGGGAGACACTACAAGGATAATACTGTTCTTGGAGTTCCTGAAAGATATGTGGCAGTCCATGCTGTGAAGGGGAAAAAAATCCATCAAAGTACAGACTTATGTACCAAAGTGCTACACATCTTTTATTTTCATTGCCAACATTTCTCTTTTGCTTCCTTAATTTCTTTTCTTTTATGTAGTCTGCTTGTTTCTAAAAAATTTCACCACAAAATTACTCTTTCCTTTGCAAATGAAAAGTGAACCTTGTGTAGCTTGCTTTTTATTGTTTGGATTCCTTCCTGCTCATTTATTGTAATATCTTTGTAGCAATTGTAGTTGCAGTGAATTGGTTTTTTAACTGTTGCAGGTACAATTTTATATGTAGAATCTGCTTTTAATGTTGTTGATTTTGATGCTAATCTCTAGAGCAGGGAGAAGGCTCAGGAGGGCCAGCTGTGCACTCTGGGGGCTGTTAGACCACTATTTGCTATTAGGGACTTTGATTCCCTATCATCCTATGAGGGGTAAAAGTTTGTGATATAAAGGCTAGAAAAAAGTCTTTGTAGCTTATCATAAATTCCCTTCTTATCCTGCATGTCTGCTTGGGACTACTCACGTGAGTAAAGCCATGCGTGTGTTTGTGCTTGCAGGTTTAGGACTGTGACTGTGTGAGAACCATAGAATTGAGCAAAGGCAATACAGAAAACCTGTGATGTCAAATAGTCTTAATTCCCATTTGATATGATGAAATGGGGAGTAAATTGTGTTGAAGAGAAAATACTGGCGTTCAGACACATAAGCTCTAGTAAGGGAGTGTTGTGTGTCAGCTGATCCATGTTCATAGTTTGTGGGTGTGCTCTTAGCTTGTGGCACTTGTGAATTGGCTGGCTTGGCCCTTGAGAGCCAAGTGAGGCTTCTTCACTGTAGACTAGGCTAACTCAGATTACTTGGTGTTTGCTACAGGCAAAGAGATGAATAGTTAGTGCAGAGCAGCTGTTGATGTGCAGTCATTTATTATTAGGTGGTAACTTGTTCATGTGTTTGAGTCTTTATTCAACAGAGTAATGTCTGGCAAGCTGTCCACAGGAGTTTCATGTTCATGGTCATTAAAACTGACAGCAAGAAAGTGGCGTCCTTAGACTGTTCAAAGACAAAGCAGAGTCAACATTTTCCTTGGCACTTGGATAAGCTGTCATTAACCAGAGTCGTTGGAGGGGTTGTATTGTTCTTTTATGACCTTAAAAATGGAACATCCTCTCCAAGACAAACCAAAAACTTAGAGATACAAAAAACTTACCTAAACTTGCCACTTAGTGTTGAAGTGTCTGCAGTTCCTAAGGAGCAAGAGTCCTGCTGCTCTTAGCACAGTGAACACTTGATCTGAAGGCTCTTGTCATCTCTGCTGTGTTCTTCCTCCTTCCAGGCCACCTGACTGACAGTGAGTGCAATCAGAGGCATGTTTCAAAGAAGGGCTCGCTGGCAGACCGCAAGAGGAGTTCTAGCCGGTCTAGGCGGAAAGGAGATGAGGCTCAGTCATCAGGATACCACAGTGAAGGCAAGAGATGTAACTTTATTTTAAATATCAGTATCTTTCTGAATCTTTTTAATGTTCTCAGTGTGTATGTGCATTTCCCTCATTGTTTCTTCCATCTTTGTTATTTAGTCCTCTCTTTGCTTTTTGATATTTAGGTCTGTTTTGGTTGGATGTTTGTTCAGGGAGTGTCGGATTTTATATTATAATTTTGTTGTTTTGGATTGTACTTCTCAAAGTCTGCATGAAGATGCTGCAAGTAGGGCTGCTAGTTTAATTGAAGTTATTTTTGTGGCTTTTGCTGTCTCTACAAACTGCAGGGGAAACCTTGAAGGAGAAACAAGCCCCCAGAACTGCCCCCAAACCATCCAGCAGCACCAGCAGGCTGAGGGAATTTAAAGAGACAGTGAGCAATATGATCCACAGCAGACCACAGCAGATTTCCCAAACCATCCAGAATTCCCCTCGCGGAGGGAATACCGTGGATCAGGCAGAAACACGACCCTCAAAAAGCCTTTCTGCACACACCCGCGACTGGGAAGTGGAGAGTACCAGTAGTGAGTCTAAGTCCAGTTCATCTAGCAGGTACCGGCCAACGTGGAGACCCAAAAGAGAGTCTCTGAATATAGACAGCATCTTCAGTAAAGACAAGAGGAAACATTGTGGCTACACTCAGCTTAGCCCTTTCTCTGAAGAAGCAGGTAAGAGTTTGAGAAGATTTACTTCAGAATGTGTGGGAAGTGAAATTTTGAGCATGGAATTCAGGTCAGTGGTGAGTCATGTCTGTGAAGACTGAATCCTGTGTGGGTATTCATATTGCATGTGTGGTAGTTCTGTTTGATTTCTGTGTCCTGCGTTTCCTGTCTAAGGGAAAATTAAGGGAAACTATACCATCTACCCTGCTTGAATGGACACAAGCTATATTACTGAGTGTCCCAAGTCTGTCCTTTGGAGCAAGCTTTTGTATTGCTCTGGTTTTTCCTCTGGCTCATCGTGGTATTTTTACTTGATGGCTCAGAGTATGGTGCAGAAAGTACCTTGTGTATCAGTGCAGAGGTCTTGTTGTGAAGATAAGAGCGTGGAAGCCAGTGATGATTTATCTGGAAAGATTTTACAGCTATGCAGCTTGTACATGGAGACTTTGCTGGTTTTGACAATTGAAACAAATTGTGAAGCATAAAGAGATATGTAAAGGGAAGGCGAAGGGGAAGAGAACACACCTCCAGGGAAGGAATGGACGCAAACAAGAATTAAGTGGAAAGACTGTGAAATGTATAAGGCAGAATTAAAAAAAAAAACAACAAGTTTTCCTGTTCTCTGTATAAGCCACAACAAATCATAAATAGCAAAATAAACAGTGTAAAAAATGAGAGCATCTGAAATAGATATGACAGAGTATTGGAAATGCAATTGGATATACTGTAAAATTATCTTGTACAAATAAAAATTATTTTGGGGAAGAAAGGATTTTCATTCCAGATATAATTTTTACCTCAGGAGGAATATGGTAAGTTATACTGAAGAAAGACTCAAAGATAAATTTGTGAACAAGTTATTGCTTAAAATTGCTAGGAAAGCTGTAAAAGTATTGTGTTTTTTCTTGCTTAATATTGCAGGTTTTATGCAAAATTAAGGATGGTGCTTGTGATTTAAACATATTTGAGAAGCTGACATGTATGGATGTTTTGCTGGTATTGAAGCTTATGTCTTCTACCAAGCTGTGTTGTTTATCTTGACAGGTAAAGAACTTACTGAGAATGAGGTGAAGGAGCATGCTGTTCACGAAACAAGGTCAAGCCAGTCAAATGTCAGATACAAGCGTGGTGTGCTGGGCCGGGGCACCCAGCACCATGTGGTGGATCAACATCCTCACCTAATACAGAGGATGGAGTCTGGCTATGAAAGCAGTGAGCGCAACAGCAACAGCCCAGTTAGTCTGGACATGCCCTTGTCTGAAAGTTCAAGCACCCACAGGTACATTTCAACAAAATTCATGTTTAGAATGATTGAAGTCTTGATTTTTTTTGTAGTTACATAATGGTGTAGAACATCTTGCAAAACAGTGGTCCTCGTTTTACATATAGCTGTATTGGAACAGGGGAGAAATAGTAGGGAAATGGGAGCCTATACTTCTCAGTATATTGATAACTTCCCGCTGGTAAGCAGAGAAAAAAACGGGGCTTGAGTGAGCGGGAAATATGGTCTAAAGTGATGCATCTGAAATAGTTGTGCCTTTAGTCTATGATTTAAAAGCTTGTACTTTGAGTTACTCATAGTTCTTTTTGTTTGCGTTAGACCATTGATTCCTAGATACCTTGTACAAAATCAGAAAGCAGTAGCCTTGTATAGAAATCTTTGTTTTCTGACATACTTGTAATATTTGTATGTAAAAATAGACAGCACTATGTGTTTCTTTCCTTGACTTAGGAAGCTTTAGGTAATCACAAATTGGCACTGTTTATGGCCAATAAACAATAGGTAAGAATCTCTTCTGAACAACTCCTGGACCACAGTTTAATAAGAAATGCATCATCTTATGGAGGAGAATAGAATTACTGTCCTCCTTGTTAACGTTCTCTTCCGCTGTTTCTTCCAAGATTTTCTTATGGTAGACTTCTTTAAAAATTAGATTAAAATGCAAGTATATGTTTGTGTGGATACAAAAAAGGTAGATACCATTTCTCCTGGAGAAATTAGTCAAATGGTAAACTATAATTACTCTCTTCTTGGAGGGATGTTCATATGAAGAGAGGAGGTGCCTTTGTTCCTGCATGGCGCAACATCCCAAAGTCTCACAGTAGCAGCATCTTGGAAGTGGAGTCAGCTTCATCAATTGGGAGCTGGACAAACAGCCCACACACCATGGGAAATGGTAAGGTACACTTTGTAGGGGTGGTTATGCAAGGTAAAATGTATTGAGTTGTTCTTTGCTTTCTGGATGTTTATGATGACAGGGAAATTATAAGGAAAGGGAGAAGCAACTTTGAAGAACATAAGTTTTATAAGAAATAATTATAAGATTTACCAAAGGGCATTGCAAAAAACCTGTTGGAATATTCCTTTGATCATGTTGCTCTGGCATGTCTTTTTGTGTATTGACTTAAATGATAAAATAAAACTATTTTTTCCTATTCTTTCATATAACTCAATATTCTGCCATCAAAAAGACCTTCCCAAGCATAGCTCATAACTTAGTAAAGTTCTGAAAACCAGCTTGTAATTCTATACAAAATTCAAAACTGTTAGAACTGTGAATCTTTTACAAGCTGTTTGGGCTGAGGCTAAGCTTTTCTGCTTATGTATCATTCTAAGCAAATACTTTTTTCCAGAGAGAGAAGGGAAAGGCAGCAGGGGAGACACTTTCTGAATACCAGTAATAGTTGGAGTGAGAATGAGAACTGATGGATTTCTGTTGTGTAGGATATTGAGGTGCTTTATTTTCCTCCCATTTTCATCCACTTCATGCAGTTAGATGAAAAACATCTCATTGGTATCCATTTAACTTCCACGAGCTAGTGATCTGGCTAATTTGACATAGCTTTATTTACAAGTTATAAACACCGCAAGAAGCCTCAAGATTTCATCATCAGCTTAGGGTTATTTCTTCCAATGGTT